>NC_134530.1:129991386-130730553 GCF_050624435.1 Tenrec ecaudatus
GTTTGCTAATTATTTGTCAGTGATCTTAGTCTGTACTACGAAGGACAGTCGTGTTGCCCTCCACCCAGTTCTCTAACATCGATCGAAAATTGCTGGGAGATTTCGCCACGATTTTTCTTTTTGTACCATCCCTTTCATGCTCCGTAGTATCTAATATGGTCTTACAGTTTCATCTGAGTACTTCTCTCCTTCCTCTCACAATTCAATTGAAATAATAAACCACTCGATCAGGATGACTGGTCTCCTGCCAACACCGCCCTGCCAGTCTTATGAGATGCAGTCCATCTCTTACTCGAAGCAGCAGGAAGAAGAGATGAAAACATCACTGGTGCCCCTAAACCATTCATTTTCCTACCCAGAAACTCAAAGATGTTAGAGATACATTCCAGGATTCATAAAGAGAATGCGAATTCATTCTCATATATATCAACAGAAGTGGATCTTATTTATCAACAGAAGTGGGAAGCATTCAGTGGGCTTTATGTCTTGGCAGACTCTCGTTTGTTACATACGGCCTGGGAATAAAGCACAGTCCTCATTTAACCAGGCCAAATGTGCACACTGTCATTTTAGTTCTCTACAGTGACGGCACAAGCAGCCCCTCCTGGAGGCAGCGCCTGGGTCTGCTCTGTCAGGACTTCCTTCTGAAGGTCCTGGTTCGATGTTAAAAGGAGACTTGTACACAGGGCCAGGTCTCTCTCTGTCTCTCTCTCTCTCTCTCCTTTTCTTTTTATCCCTTAGGACTACCAACACTGTTTATGACTGTCCTCCTCTTCCTTTAAAATCATAATCCGAACTTCAAACCATCCCAATGTGCATGGGGCGTGGTGTGACGTCTGTTGTGATGGTTAGGTGCAGCTGGGTCAGCCTGACTCATCGTGACCCAAAGGACAACCGAATGGAACTCCACTGAATCCTTCACCCTCCTCCCCATTGTTAACATGTTTGACTTCATTGTGGCCGAACGCTGTTTACTGAGTTCACCCTATCAATCCATCTCATGGAGGGCCTTCCTCTTTGTCACTACCCCCACACTTTACCAAGCACGGTGTCCTTCACCAGGGACTAGTCTCTCCTGATAACATGTTAGGTAATTACACAGGGGAAATCAACATATGGGAGTGATAAAGAGACACAGGCGTCTCCAGCTCATCACACCCTGGCATAGAATTGATGGCTAGAGTCATCATGGTGAGATTGGCTCATTCCTTGCCATTCTTCAGCTTCCCAAGAGGGAAGGAGATGCTGGGTAGCATGTTTGCTCCCAAACACTTCTGGTTTTAGGGTCCCTGTACTGAAAAGGGCAGCTCTAGTGCATCCTGCAGGGTTGCTATGAGTCAACATGGACACAGCAGCAGGGATTTTGGTTTGGAAATCACAGTGTAACAGTGAGAATAACCATTATTGAATATTTTGGTTAAAATTCTTAGCAATTCAATACCCTTACTGCTTTATATTTATTGTTCAACAAAGACAGCAACAAAAACTGTAATTATAGCAACAACCCTTGTATTTTTTTTCCTTTCTCTGAAGCAGCAGTGAACAAACTACAGTATTTAATGTAAAGTTGATCAGTCTGATGCTACTACCTGATAGAGACCGGGACCATGTGTTGATTTGAAGGCACTATGGTTGCACATGCTTCCAAGTACGTTTAAACTCCTTGCTTTTCAAACATACTGACCTTCCTTGGCCCTCCCACAGAAGTCTGTGAGAAACAGCAGAGGATGGTGCTTAGAGAGGTGAGTTTAAGAGCCTGATTTAAAGTTAAATATTGGCTTAGATACCTTCCTAGCTGGGTGACCTTGGGCAAGTTATTCAACCTTTCTGTTTTTAAATTTCGTAATAAAATAGGAGCACAGGTGTACTGCATAGGGTCACTGTGAGGATTAAACAAGTTCATTCACAGGCACATAGAATTATGTATGGGGCCTTGCAACCTTGTAAGCATATGACAAATATTAGCGTTTATTAATAATTCTCTGCTTAATTACCACTAACTTATTAAACTCCATGTTAAATACCACCGCCTCGTGAAGTTCTCCATAATTACCTGAGGCAGAACTAATCCCTTTCACTCTTCTGTGCTCCCCAAACGTTTTGTGCACATTTGATTGAACTGTAAATAATTTCTAACATGTGTCTTTTTCCCATGTTAGACTGAGCTCCATAAGGGTAGATTTCTTTCTTGCTGTATTGAATTCACATCGTAGACCTAGCATGCTTTCTGGATTGCAGTGAGCGCATATTAAATACACAGTTCTAACTCCACTGAGACTGGAGTCTGCACCTCTCCGAGCCTTGAGCCATGCTTAGAATGTCTTTGGAGTCTCCCAGAGTGCGTAGCACAGCGCTGGCCACGTGGCAAGTGCTCAATAAATACTTGCTGATTGACTGATACTGAAACTGCCTACCTCTTAAGCCACAGACCATTAAATCGCATGTGAGGCATTTGTAAGGATAAAAGAACAAAAGATGAGATCTCCTGAGCATGACTTGTTTAGAAATAATATTGTCACATTCAGAACCAGAGAAGATGTGGTAGATTAGAAACTTGAACGCATCACTGAAAAACTTGTTCAAACACGAGGGGCTTAGCTAAGTTTGTGGGGCACAAGGGCTCTTTCTATAGCAGATGGGGAATAATATACTGTGCTGGCTGAGAGGATACACAAAGCAGTGTTGTGGATTTTAAACTATTTTAAACTTTATAGCAGAGGGATCTATAAAGAGGCCAACAGAGAGAAGGGAAGGAGCAAGCTAAAATAAACAGATGGGTGGACATACAAAATATTAAGCATGAAAACAGAAAACTCAGTCCTTCTAGCAAAAGGGGATGAAGGAAAAATAGTATGTCAGGAGCAGAAGGAACACCGTGGGGCAAATCACCAAAGTGATAGAGAAGCAGCAGAGAGAAGTACATCGCATGCCTGGGTCTGTGTGCAGGGGAAGAAAAGAGGGCCCGAGGACCCCTAATGCTCCGGCAGAGAGACAATGACTCTGTTTAATTCACTGGCCATTGAGGAGCCCCACAGCCAGAACATCCAGATGGGGTCTGAAATAATGGGCAAAGGGGCAGGAGACTCTTTATGAAAACGACAACAACTCGGGGTCTTTACATTTGAATAGAGACTCGCTATCTACAACGCTTTTGCACACATCGTTTTGTTTAAAACAATAGAATTGAAGCCTCTCTGCCATTATCTGGCGCTAATTCTCTCCCACCAGGCTCTCTCCTGGTTTGGGACAATGGTCTTGTAGGGCTCCCTGGAGCTGGCCTTGTCCTCCTAACCCTGCATCAGCATCGCAGCCAGACGGGACCCTGGAAAAATTAAGTCCGAGTATGTAATTTTTCCTTTCCAAAAGCCTTCCCTGGCGCCCTGCAAGGGACTCTTTTCTTTTTAAAATTCAATTGTGCATCAGGTGAAAGTTTACAGGGAAAATTGGTTTTCCAATCGTAGTTTTTAAACAAACTGCTCCGTGTAACACTGGCTCCACAGCCGCAGCACACTCTCTAAACGTCCTGGGCTTCCCATTTTCATTCCTTCCTTTGCCCTCCGCCTCTGCCTTCTCTTCTTTGGTTTGAACAAATATTGCCCTTTTGGTCGTCTACAGCTTCTTGTCTTAAGAAACACATTCCTCCCACTTCTCATTGTTTGTTTGAGCGCCCCATCTCTTACTTGCCTGAAAGGTGGCCCCTTCAGTTCCAAGTTGGAAGGTTCTCTAGGTTCCTCTAGTCTCTTTCAGACCAGTAACGCTGATCTGCTCAGTCTATATTTCTTTTAAAGCTAGTCCACTGATGTCTTCCATTACGGTCTTGGGCAGAATGGTTGGCAGTGGTAGGTAGGCACCATTTAGGTTTTCTGATCTCAGGTTTTGGAGGCCACTAGACTTGGACTGGTTGCTTCTTTGAGTCTTCACTTCTCTGACTGCTACTTCCCTTATCTTTGTCTAGACAGGACGAAACCAGTAGTTGCTCCCGGATGGCTGCTTACAAACATGTAAAGCCTCCGCTGCTAGTCACCAGACTAAGAGGGAGAGCCTTATCTTCATGAGTTGTGTTTTACCATTTGACCCCGGTGTTCCTCAAAGCTGTATGGTCAATAACCTTCAAATCCAGTGGTTCAATTCTATGTCTAAGGTGTTTTTGCAACTGTGCCCCCTATATACTTGATCTTATATATGGTTATATGTGCATTATCTATAAATATATATATAGCAATATATGTACACAATATCTGTATATGCATGTACTTCAACTTGACCTCCCTCACATATTGAGCATATATATTAGACACCTGTGTGTCTACTCCAATTATTGTTAGATATTAGGACTATTTCAGGATTGTATATGTTACAGCATTTACATTATAGTCAAACTTGGAATAAAAAAGAAATCAATTTTCTGTAATTGTCAAATCAGGTTTTTGTATTTTCTGTTTTCATTATTCAATAGCACTATGTAAGTTCTTTCTCTCTGTGAAATGTTTTATATAAATCTATCAGTAGTCGATTTCTAAAAATACTTGAATATGCACTTTTAGTCAGGTATCTGTATCACGAAATCTATATGATGAAGCAATGCCCAGTAAAATTGCATAAAGCTTTTTAAATACCATGGTCTTGTCTTGCCTCCTTTGCAAGCCCACTCACATGTTTCTTCTCTGAGACACCGATTGATCCTTTCCTCTCCCTCTCCCGCTCCTTGGTAACCACCAAATAATAGTTCTTTCTGCTGGCAAATCTATTCTTGACTTTTAATAATAATGGTGCAATATATTATGTATTATTTTTATTTGATGTATGTTACTCAGCATAGTGTTCCCCAGGTCCGCTCATGCTGTGAGCAGTTTCACAGAGTGAGTCATCATGGTGCCTTCAGCTGTGAAGTGTTTCATGGCATGTGCCACCATATGTTCACTCAGTCGTCTGGTGGGAAATATGTAGGTGGCTTCTCCCTTCTTGCTTTTATAAGTAGGACGGCAATGAGCGTGTACGTGCATATATCTATTCAGGCCACGGTTCTTATTTCTCTGGATAATAGATTTCTGGGTCATGTAATATTACTAAGGGACCCATATCATTTTCTATGGTGACTGCACCATTTTTCAGTCCCACCAGCAGTGTATATGTGTCCCAATCTCCCTATAGCCATGCCAGTATTTGTTATGTTTTTTTTATAAATCAGTGCCATTATATATGAGATAACATCTCATTTTAGTTTTGATTTGCATATCTCTAATGGCCAATGAAAATCTTCACAATATGATCAGTAGGAAACATCATGATAAATAGAGAAAGATTGACGTCAAGAATTTTATATTGCTGGATTTTCCTATCAAGGCTAATGAAAGCGGCAATCAAGAGGTCAAAGGACACGTTGAATTAGGTAACTCTGCTGCACAATATCTCTTTAAAGTGCTGAAAAGCAAGGATGATACTTGGAGGACTGAGGTGCACCTGGCCTGTGCGATGGCATTTTTAATCACCACATATGCATTGAAAAAAGAAGACCAAAGAAGAATCCATGCCCTTGAATTATGGTGCTGGCAAAGAATATTGAATATACCATGGACTTCCAAAACATAACTCTGTCCTTGAAGAAGTATAGCCAGAATGCCCTTAGAGGCAAGGCTGGCAAGGCTTGGTCTCATGTACTTTGTCCATGCTGTCAGGAACGAACAGTCCCTGGAGAAACACATCACGCCGGGGAAAGCAGAGGAGCAGAGAAGCAACGGAAGGTTCTCAACAAGACGGAATGACCCGGTGGCTGCAACAGTGAACTCCAACGTGGAAACACCTGTGGGGAGGCATAGGGCCGGGCAGTGTTTCTCTCTCTTCCACAGGGTTGCCAAGAGTTGGAAACCATGCCTAATGACAGCAAGTAGGTTTTTTAAGTGTATATAGGCTACCTGAATATCTTCTTTAAAAAAAATCATTTTGGGGGGGGGGGCTCACACAACTCTTATCACAATCCATACATACGTCAATGGTGTAAAGCACATTTGCACATTCGTTGCCCTCATCATTCTCAAAACCTTTGACTTCCACTTGGGCTCTTGGAATCAGCTCCTCATTTTTCTTTTTTCCCCTCTTCTTCTCCACTCCCCCTTCCCTCATGAACCCTTGATAATTTATCAGTTATTTTTATTTTGTCATATCTTACACTGCCTGACGTCTCCCTTCACCCACTTTACTGTTGTCCATCCCCCAGGGAGGAGGTTATATGTAGATCCTTATATACGGGATGTCTATTCATGTTTTTTTTTGCCTTTGTAAAGGTGGGCTGTTTGCACTTTTGTTGAGGTTTGGAAATTAACTCTGCATTGAAGAGAATGAACTCTTGGGGGGTTGTTGTAGCCATTGCCCCCTTCTTTAGGTTCTATTTAAATATTCATGGAAAAGTTTTTGATGAACACATAGGTTTAATTTTTATGAGACTAGTTATCTTGGATATATTCTTTTTATGCAATTTTTGCTATTTCCATCCTCAGTTCTAAGGAACACTCTGGCTGTATTTCTAAGACTGATTTGTTCATTCTTTGGTCAGTCCATGATACAGTTAATAGATACATTCTATTTGTCCCTTGTGATGGATTTTGTCTAAAAGCCAATTTGTCAGTGATTAATATTGTCCCTCCTACTCTCTTTTGATTTGTGATTGCTTGATATATTGTTTTCATTCCTTTGAATTTTAATCTATTTCTGTTAAAGTGTACCTCTTTTAGGTAGCACATTGATGACTTACTCGGGAAATGCCAGGGAAACCATTTCTGGCCTCTTCTGGCTACACAAAGGGAGGGAAAGACAAACTCCACATCTGTCCAAGGATGATTCCCATGCGGCAGGGGTCACACATAGCTCTACCCTCCAACCTTCTTCGCCCTATGTGGACACCACTGTCTCTACCCTGGCATCTTCTGGACTGGGTAATTTGTTGCAATGGCCGCACAGACAGCACAGACAATACTAATGAGTAAATGAGTGTGAACCTTACTAGGAAAGCCAATAGGACACAAAATGTTAAGGCTACAGTTCTGCTGTCTGCAGAGCTTCCTCTCAATCGTGCTAACAGGCATCTCTCTCCCTCTCCCTCTCCCTCTCCCTCTCCCTCTCCCTCTCCCTCTCCCTCTCCCTCTCCCTCTCCCTCTCCCTCTCTCTCTCTCTCTCTCTCTCTCTCTCTCTCTCTCTCTCTCTCTCTCTCTCTCTGGTGTTTGGACTCTCAGAAGGTGGTGGTCCCTTGGCCTCCTCCCTGATTGAGCAGGTGTCACAAAGCTCCATTAGTGCTGATAAACGCCCAGAGGCGGTCCTGTCTGTAAGTAAACTTCCTGCTCAAGAGCATTCTGCTGTATTCATTCCATGGGCCAGGAAGCCAACAGCTCTGTCTCACAGTCTGGGTGCCAATCTCCTACTCTGTCTCATGATTGTGGCAAGACTCCTTTACTGCTTCTGTGTCCTGGCCTCTGGTGCCTTTGCTGCTGCCCCTGCCACTTCAGGCAGGAGTCGAGCACCTGTTCTGCTGGTGGCTCTTTCTAACGGTCCCGGGACTCCTGCTCCTGCTTCTGAGGTGGCTCCATTTTAGGACCAGCAGAAGGGCAAAACCGACCAATCCCACATTAGAGCTCTTTACATCTTATTTGCATGTAGCTCTCACTTGGAAGGAGTGTACGCGTTTCAAAAACGATACCAGAAGACTCGGCGCAAGTCGCTTCACTTCACTGTAGTCATGAGTTCATTTCTTTAAAAATTCATTCTGTCACACTTGACTGGTGCATTTAAGCCGTATCTTTGCATTGTGATTGTCTATAGTGTGAGTTTACTCCTGTCATTTTGTTGTGCCTTTTGTGCCAGTGTGTGTGATGTTGCTGGGGCTTATTTCGGCTGGGTTTAATTGTCCATGCTGGATTATATTTATGAGCCTTCTATTCACTCTCTTCTCTGTTGTCGATTTCGTGTGTATTTATTCTTTATGGTTTTCCTCTTTTTTAGTTTGGTGACTAGGTTTAATTATCATCTTTATGTTATTATGAATAAATGGAATGGTTACTGAAATTACAGATAGAGAGGAAGTCAAGACAATATCACAACTAACACACACATTTAGGAAGGCAAAGATTCTGATTTGCGGCTTGAAGCTGTTGTCAATTAGGAAATGACAGTGTCAGTACCCTGTTGTTAGGTTTGTGGCTTTAATTTCCTTTTTCATTTTCTGTGTTAGAATCTGGGAAATGATGTCCTGTGCTCTGATTCCCGGCTGATGTTTCATTGGTGCTCTGTCTGAAGGACACACTTTAATCATTCTTGCAAGGTTTGTCTGTTGTGTATTTGTTTGTGTGTGTGTGTGTTTTTATAAATACTATTGATTTCTGTTTATCTTAGTTTTGTCACCATATTTGAGAGACAATTTTGCTCAGTTTATGATATTTGGTTGGTAATTCTCTTCTTTCAGAGTTAAAGATTTCATATCATTGTGTTCTTACCTGCATGGTTTCTGCTGATAAATCAGACTTAAGTTTTTTTACTTTGCCTTTTTGTATATGCTTTTGCCCCTTAATCTGTTATCAGAATTCTTTCCTAGGCTTTTATTTGGGTCACAGAGAGTTCAATAGTGATATGTCTTGGTGACTTTCTTTTGGGGGATATCCTGTGTGTGCGTCTTTGAACTTCTTGGATGCCTTTCATGAGATTAGGGAAATTTTCTGCAAACAAAACTTTAATAATTCTCTGTGTTGTTTCTAAAATCTCCTGTTATGTAATTCTAACCAGGGGTAGGGTACTCCTGTTGTGTCCCACATAACTCTTAGGCCTGCTTCTCTTTATTTTTCATCATTCTTTTTAAAATTTTTAAAAAGTTTTCTTTGAGCAAATTAGGATCAAGAGTTTTTTTTCCTCTACAGTTTCAACGATTCTAATTACCATTGATTTAATTTTTGTTGCCCTCTACTGAATTGCTGCTCTTGTATGGTTTCTAAAAGTTTGCTTATTTTTCCCCCTTTTGTTCTGGTATGATTTTTCTGAATTTTCTACAGTTTATATTTTCTTTGTATTTGTTTGTACCTTCCTTGAGCGTATATGGGTTCCGGTGTGGGCAGCACAGGATTTTGCATCACCAGTTGCCAGGCCCAAGGGGTGGTCAGAGGACACTTATGCAACTTGTGACCAGGCAGATGGCACTGAAGTGCATTGCACAAGCCAAAGACAGGGGGAGGGTGGGTGAGATGGGGGGACACCTCCACTTATTGGCAGAAGTGCACTACATGTTGTGAGCAAGCTGCTGACGTAGTAGGTCAGGAGAGTGTTCTGCTTCTCACTGGGACAACAAAGCAGTGGAAGGTAGGTGAGAGTGTAAATGGTGGGGTGCACGATATGATCCACAGGGGTGCATGCTGTTGACTACTGAGGAAAGGAAGCAGGGCAAGAAGGCTGAGGTGGGCAGATGGCTGCAGACTACACAATACTAGCTGACTCCCTGTGGACTTGAGGACTGAGCTGCAGACTTCTGGAGACAGGAAAGTTGCCAAGGGCACTACCAGTTGTGAGGTGAGAAAGTGCAGGAAGCTCCCACCTCTGATTACTGAGAAGGCAGCGGGGGAAGGGAGAGATCATAGGCTTCTGATAACTGTTTTGGAGATTGGTACAGCCAGCCCTATATGAGTGCAGCCAGCTATCAAATGTCTTGCCCCTCCCCATCCCAGTCTACTGCAAAAGAGAGAGAGAGAGAGAGAGAGAGAGAGAGAGAGAGAGAGAGAGAAAGGGGGGGGGTGAGGTGGCTATCTGGAGGCCAATGTGGCCAACTGAATCTCCACACACCCTCTCCTCCCTGTGGTTCGTCAACCCGATTGATCAGGGGCCATTGCTGATGAGTACTTCTGTCCCTATGTTTTGGCCTTCTCCTGACTCCATGATGACCTGGGGCTCCGGTTCACCATCCTGTCCTTTCCGTCCTTAAACGCAGCTCGTTTTCTGCTGCCCTTACTTCACTCTGCGTTTGTCTAGACTGTGTTTCTATCATGTTGGGAATTCCATGGTTGCGCTCCAGAGTTCCTCTTCTGGGGACACTGTTTGCTTTGTCTCAGGTTGGCCAGAATGTGCTGAACTGGCCAGCAGGGTGCTTCCACTCTGTGTCTTTCTTCACTCTCTGCTTGTGCGCAGTTTCTTCTTCCAGTCATTGTTTGGTCTAATTATTTACTCGTTCATTTGCTTTCCACCATTCCAGGATTATCATCTGTACTTGTTTCACTTGGTTATTTTTATCTCTGCTGTAGAGGAATGGCCTGGTATGTGTGACTCAATTGTCCTCTTGAGAAGTACTCTCACTGTCTCGAATGTTCTGTTCTTTCTGAAGGGAACGTTTCCCCCACCAATAGCTACCTCATTCACTCTCTGACATTGTGAGGTGTGCAATCAGATGCCACTTCATCAGGTAGATCTTCCCTGTCCACTCCAGTAAATCCTATTCTCCTAACCCTTACTTAATTTTATCCAAAATACTTGCCACCATCTGACATATTATGTATTGACTTATTTACTGTCTGTTTGTCCCTACTAAAATGTAACTCCGTAAGAGCTAGATTTCTATTCACTAGTGAAACCCTAATGACTGTCACCATGTTGAGACACAGTGCGTGCTCATTAAGAGTTTGGGGTGAATGCATGAAGGAGTGGATGTGTGGGCGAAGGTGGCAGCTGTTGTCCACTAGAGGTTCAGGATGTCCCCGGTTATTGTGAAAGACAAAATGGAATTCTACCTGCTGGGCTGCCTCAAGGCACCCCTCCTTCTGATTGTGGGCCAATTATTCCTCCTTGAGATTTCTTCAATTTGGGTTTACTCAGACCATCATTTTCTACTGGTGCTTCCCGTCTCTCTGATTACTTATTCCCATTTTCTCAGAACTGCTATTCCCTCATGGGTATTAGGCAAAAAGAAATGAGAAAATACACATCAAGCTTCTATCTTGTGTCTGGCACACAATAAGCTAGGCGGTCAAGGACATCAGTTATTTCCCCTTCATATCCTCCAGCACTTCCCTTGGGTCCATCATTTCCCATAGGCTCAAAGCTAAAAAATTTAAAATCTCATATCCAAAACACAATTAAATAATAAAAACAAAACCCTGATTTATTTTCCTATATCTCCTTTATATTTGTTGGATGGTCAAAAGTGGAATCATGTTAGTCTCCTCTTAATGAGCCCTGGTGGTGGGGGGTTACCCACTGGGTTGTTAACCACACGATCTTCAGAGATGCACACCCACCAGTCACTTCATGGGAGAAAGACAAAGCTTTCTGCTTCCACAAACATTTACAGTGTTGCAACATACAAGGAGAAGCTCTATTCTGTCCTAGAGGGCACCATATGTTGGTGTTAATACAAGGCATTGGATGGATAGTTCCTTTGTTCTCAACCGTTCATTATCCCATACCATTCTGTTGATAGTGAAAATTGCTCAGTCTTGGAGACAAAATTAACAAGACATTATCAGCCTCACTTTTGTCTCTTTCTTCATCACCATGTCCATTCCTTCATCCCAGTACCTCATTATTCCCTTTCTACCCCTTCCTTGGTGCTGGATGGGCAGTGTTTTGTTCAGCTGTGAACAGGGTTGTTCTGAGCCAGACCCAACACGACCCCCCTAACCACAACACAATAACCCTGACCTAAGCTAGGCTGGCCTAGCTTACAGGGCATTCCTGCCAACTTATAGTTCTGCGCCTTCATAGGTTGCCGATTGCACCATTGTGATCCACAAGGCTTTCAGGTGTTGAATTTTGGAAGTAGATCACCAGGTCTTCTTTCCCAGTCCAGCCTCATTAAAATCTGTTCCGTATCATAGCAACACCTAAGCCAGATGGGTGGTGGCTATGCGTGAGATAGATGCAAGGCTGGAATTGACCTTGGGTCTCCCGTGTGAGTGGAGAATTCAGTCACAGAGTCACAATGTCTCCTGTCTAGACTAGGCCATTGCTGTGCGCTAGTGAGTTGGTTCAGACTCATAGCACGAAACCCAACCCACTGGCATTTAGTCAATTCTGATTTTCAGTGTCAGGAGGCCTTTCTTGGGGCTTTCTGTCTAAACTAGGCACAACTATGAAAGAGTCTTCATACATCTTGTACTTTATATATATAGCAGATATAAAATATGGCTTTCTAATTATTAGTGGAATTCTTTTTTAAAATCGTTTTATTAGGGGCTCATACAACTCTTACCACAATCCATACATACATCAATTGTGTAAAGCACATTTGTACATTCATTGTCCTCATCATTCTCAAAACATTTGCTCTCCACTTAAGCTCCTGGCATCAGGTCTTCATTTATTCCCCTCCCTCCCCACTCACCCCTTCCTCATGAACCCTTGATACTTTATAAATTACTATTTTGTCATATCTTGCCCTGTCTGATGTCTCCCTTCACCCAATTTTCTATTGTCATCCCCCAGGGAGGAGGTCACTTATAGATCCTTGTAATCAATTTCCCCTTTCCAACCCACTCTCTCTCTACACTTCCAGTATCGCCACTCACACCACTGGTCCTGAAGAGATCATCTGCCCTGGATTCCCTGTGTTTCCAGGTCCTTTTTTTTTTTTTTTTTTAATGTGCCCTAGGCATGAAACAGCTCTGGCCACGATCTGGGCATCAAGCTAGAATGAACAAAGGGCTGCCAGTCTGCTCTGCCCCTGACTGAGATAAAAGTACCACCACCAATCAGGGGTCTCTTTGCCCACAGCCAGGGGATTCCAGGTCCTATCTGTACTAGTGTACATGCTCTGGTCTAGCCAGACTTGCAAGGTAGGATTTGGATCATGATAGTGGGGGGGGGGGGGGGGAGATGGGGAGGAAGCATTTAGGAACTCTAACTCTCTCTCTATCTATATATCTATCTATATCCAATTTCTTGCTTTATTCTCTATGCTTTATGAAGACAGAGATTGCGCTTGTCTCCATGACTGTGATAGAGGCAGATGAGAAACCTGGAGGCCCTTTTGGTTAAGCATTACCCTTCTCGCTACAAGGTGGCCTGCCCAAACCCACCAGCTGCTCCACAAGATAAAGATGAGGCTACCGTGCTCCAGTAATGATTGATAGCCTCAGGAACCCAAGGGGGTTTCTCTGAGGGCATTGAGTAGATGGCCGTGTTTGTTTGTGTGTTCATTTTCAATACATAGAGACAAAGCGCCCTGATGGCACAGTGGCCGCTACGTGAGAATTGGACTGTTTAAACCTACTCATCCTCTCTGTAGGAGAGAGACCCGACAATCTCAGTCCATGGAGAGTATAGCCGGGACAACACTACAGCGTCACACTACACTGTCACACGGGGTGGCTGGGCATTGCAAATCAACTCTACATACACTAACAACAACCACACAGATTCACACACAGAGTTCATCTACCGGTCATTTTAAAACTGGAAAATAAATGGGATCCTTAAAAATCTGTTCACTTGGTTGGTCTCTAAAGCTTTATGTATTCCTAATTTCATGTTATCGAACAGAATGGAAATGGACTATTTCCTTAGTTTTTTATCCCCATAATTGTTGTGTGTGTGTCATTTTCAACATAGTAACTAAGTATATGTGTGTGTCATTTTCTACATAGTAACTAAGTAGGACTTACTAGGTGCAGTCACCATGCAAAAACACCTAACACATTATCTGATGTTTTCATTATGTTCAATTTACAGATTAGTTCATCGAGACAAGTATACACAGCTACTAAATGGCAGGGCCATAATTTGAACCCAAGCAGGATAATGTGACAGAATGATCCCATGCTTAATAGAGAGAATTCTTCTTTTCTTAACATAACATGCTAACATTTGCCAATTCCGGTATGTGTTTTGATAAAGGAAATCTATTCCGGTATGTGTTTTGATAAAGGAAATAGCTTTTAAATTTAATCTTCTATTTTTAAACTTTAATTTGTCTAAATGGACAGTTCTGGGGGGACATGGGAGAGAGGAAGGTGGGGGAAAGGAAGTGGTACTAACAAACCCAGGGACAAGGGAACAACAAGTTATCCAAATTGGTATTGAGGAGGGTGTGGTAGGTCTGGTAGGGCATGATCAAAGGTAATGTAACAAATAGGAACTGCTGAAATCCTCTTGGGGACTGAGCATGATAGTGAAGCAGGAGGAATGTCAAGGGAAATAGAGGAAAGAGCTGGGAGGCAACGGACATTTATAGAGGTCTCTATAAAGACATATATATATGAAAAAATATTTTTATATGAGGATGGGGAAATATATCTATGTGCCTATATTTATAGGGTTAGTATTAAGGCAGCAGAGGGACATTGGGTCTCCACTCAAGTACTCCCTTAATGCAAGAATACTTTCTTCTATTAAATTGGCATTCTATGATGCTCACCTTCCCAACACAACTGCTGAAGACAAAGCGGGTGAATAAGCAAATGTGGTGAAGAAAGCTGATGATGCCTGGCTATCAAAAGATATAGCATCCGGGGTCTTAAAGGCTTGAAGGTAAACAAGCGGCCATCTAGCTCAGAAGCAACAAAGCCCACATGGAAGGAGCACACCAGCTTGTGTGATCATGGGGTACTGAAGAGATCAATTATCAGGCATCAAAGAACAAAAAAAATACCTTTTGATAGCCAGGCACCATCAGCTTTCTTCACCACATTTGCTTCTGCACCCATTTGTCTTCAGCCATTGTATCATGGAGGTAAGCACCGAATGATATGATTTTTTTTTGTTCTTTGATGCCTGATAACTGATCCCTTCGGCACCTCGTGATCACACAGGTTAGGTGTTTTTCCATATGAGATTTGTTGTTTCTGAGCTAGATGGCCACTTGTTTACCCTCAGGCTTTTAAGACCCCAGACGCTATATCTTTTGATAGCCAGGTGCCATCAGCTTTCTTCACCACATTTGCTTATTCACCTACTTTGTCTTCAGCGGTTGTGTCAGAAAGGTGAACATCATATAATGCAAATTTAATAGAAGAAAGTATTCTTGCATTGAGGGAGTACTTGAGTGGAGACCCAATGTCCCTCTGCTGCCTTAATACTAACCCTATAAATATAGGCACATAGATATATTTGCCCATCCTCATATATAAATATATTTGCATATGTACATGTCTTTATGTAGACCTCTATAAATGCCCTTTTCCTCCCAGCTCTTTCCTGTATTTCCCTTGACTTTCCTCCTTTCCCACTATATATACAGAAAGATTATGTTATATATATAAAATTCTATAATATATAATTATAATAATTATATATAGAGAGTGTTCTGATATATATGTATATGTATATATGTATATATATATAGAGAGAGAGATAGGATTCTTCTCTTATTTAATTATTGCTTTTCCCTTCACTAAAATTAACTAGTACTTATTTATTATCTAGTTTGTGATTTCCCCTTTCTTCTCTTCCAATCCTTCGTCACCATCAATGTTTTCTCTCTCTTTCTTCTCTGTGTTAATCTTTTCATGGTTCTAATAAGAGTGAACACCCTCTTCTCTTCATGTCTCCCAAACTTCACATGGGCACCTGTCATGTGAAGCACCTTTATCAACCTTCTACACAGATCATCTTTCATTCCTATGTTTAATGGCTAACATCAATAAGTACAGGGGTGAAATTAAACACATTCCTAAGCATTGTGATAAAAGAGACACATTTGTCTTGTTAGAAGTATTAAAGTATTATCTTAGATAGTGGTTTAACATAAGGGATTTAAGGCCAATAATTTTGGATAGTTTAAAAATTTTTGCAAAGGAATTTTAGTCTGTTTGTTTTTAGCTCTTCCTCATTAAACCAAGAATTCCTGAAGGAATACAATTAGCCTGTACATTATTATATTTTTAAAGAAATTGTCTAATTAGAACTATGCCTTCTTCATTTCTGGTTCACAAGAAAGTTCTTGCCCTTGAAGTCTCAGCAAATTTTCGGAGGTTGTAAATTTTAATGTAAAGTAAATGATTGAATCTATGATAAAGATTTTATGAGAATAATCATTTGAGGTGCAAAGGAGAAGCCTCTAGAGAATGCAAATATTAAAATGTTGAGTTTGCTGCTTCTTAGTATGGGGTGGGGGGAGTTGTTGCTATTTCTAGTATTTTAGAACAAAACCAACTTAAAATTAATTAAATAGCTAAAAGTAAAACCTAAAGCCGGAAGCAAACAAGGTCAGATGAATATGATGCTATTGTAAAGCAAACTAAATTCTGCAAAGAAAAAAAAGGGAGAGAAATCATAAAATACATGTTCACCTGACGTGATAACACAAAATTGAGATTTTGTTATATATACATAAACTTTCCATAATCTAAACTGTGAGTGAAATCACAATCCTTGAAAGTACATCTAAAACATATTTGAGAGTTATAATTTAAAATATAATAAAAATTTACAAAAACTATATGATACTCCAACAAAGTATTAGTCCATTAAACATCACACTCACACAGGAATCAATACAACAACCAATACATACAAAGACAAAGATAAAATTTACAAATATCACTAGTATTTACATATAAAGCATTAAAAATATCCTTCAGAATTACATTGTAAAAATGAAAAACAAATTCATTTTTAGGTTCAAATTAGGTTCTACTTCACATTTGAGGAAGAATATAAATTTTATGCTTCTTCTTGCTATATGTATCAAAATTAAGTACTAAAATTTTGGTACTTCTGAGTTCTTTTCAGAAAATCACGATAGATATATAGAAAGATTTTTGTCAAAAGATATTATAATTGCATTATTTGTATAAAATGATGCAACTATAGTTACCTTTATGTTTCTTGTTACTTAAAGTTAATGATACATCCATTTTAAGAAATACTATGGAGCCATTGAAAAAAGTCATATAAAAATTATATTATTTTTATGGAAAAATACAAAGTAGAAGAATCTATATTTGAAATATTGTATGTGGTATAGCAAATGGGTCCAATTTTATAAGTGTAAATTTTAAGAGTGGTTAAATAAATGTATCTTCCTAGAGACATTGACTTGGAAGAGATGAAGGAAAAACTCAATATCAGCAGCTGAAATGAGGCTGCAGGGCACTGCAGAACAGAGCATCAATTGTTCATCTGTAAGTCCAGAATGCAGTTGAGGCAAATTAAAACAAGTCGCAGAGAACTGAAATCTGACTTTGAATACATCCTATCTGTGTTTCCAGAAAGCTCAAGAACAGAGCTAACTCATTGAACACTAATGACAGAAGACCAGATAAGCTGGGGGACGGCATGAAAAAATGTCATACATGAAGAAAGCAAAGGTGATTAAAAAGACAAGAAAGGAAGAAAAGATGGAAGTGAATGTCAGAGGAGATTTTGAACTTGCTCTTGATCATAAAGTAAATGGAAAAAATAAAGAATTGACCTGAAAGCTCCAAAGAGCTACTGAAGAAGACAAATTAGTGTAATAAAATGTGCAAAGACCTGGCATTATGGGGACAAAAAGTTCTTACACATTGAGCATAGAAAACCTGTCAAAGCAACAAAGTATTCTATGAGCAAAATATCAAATGCTGCAGGAAGCATCAATAGCACACAAAGATAACCAAAACAATTGGTCAACAATCAACCATTTCATGAGGTAGCAGATGAACAAGAACCAGTGGTACTGAAGGAAGAAATTCAAGCGGCACTGAAATGATTAGTAAAACTTTAGGCTACAGGAATAAACTAGGCTAAATACCAATTAAAATGCTTTTATAATCTGATCATGTACTGGAACACTCACACCTATATGCCAAGAAATTTAGAAGACACTTATCTGGGCAATCAACTGGAAGATATCCATCTTTGTACCCATTTAAAATAACAGTGTGGAAAGTATTGAACAATATCATTAATTTCATATGCGAGTAAAATTGTGCTGTAGATTATTTAACAATGGTTACAGGAGTACATTGACAGGGAGCTCCCAGAAATTCCAGTTGTATTAATAAGAGTATATGGCCCTTGCTGACCCATGGCCCTATGGGGACAGCACTGGAGACTCAGTGTCGGGATTGGCCCAGTCTGACCCTAACACACCGAAGCAAAACACTAAGGGCTTGCAGCAGATAAATGGGGGGAGCAGAGCCGTGAGCTCCCGAGGGAGTGCAAATGATAGACTGGAGCGTGGCAACCCATCAGACTTGACTGGAGGACACTCATAGAGGTGGAAAAGCAGCTTGAGCTATTTACAGGGTTTTCTTTGTCTTTTTAATTAATTAAGCAATTAATAAATTTTGGGTTATTGGTTTTCTTTGTTGTCGTCATGTTTTTTTTGTCACTTTGTCTTGCTATGCCTTCTTTTTTTGTGCATATTATTATCTCTGCAGATCTATCTAGATCAGATAGGCTGGATGAACAGTCTGGAGGAGAAAACAACCACCGATGGTTCCGGGGTGACATGGGAGAGGGAGAGGTAGGGGGGAAGGAGGTGATGTTGACCAACCCAGGGACAAGGGAACAACAAATGATCCAAAATTAGTGGCAAGGAGGGTGTGAGAGGCCTGGTAGGGATTCAGCAAGAGCAATATAACAAAGAGAAATCACTGAAACCCAAATGAAGGCTGATCACGGTATTGAGACAAGAGGAAAGTAAAAGGAAATAGAGAAAAGAACTAAGTGGCAAAGAACATTTATAGAGGTCTAAATACAAGCATGTACATATGTAAATATATTTATGTAGGATGATGGGAAAATAGATCTACATGCATATATTTATAGGCTTACTATTAAGGCAGCAGATGGACAATGGACCTCCACTTAAGTGCTTACTCAATGCAAGAACACTTTGCTCTATTAAATTGGCATTCCATGATGCATACCATTCCAACATGATTGCTGAAGACAAATATGTGCATAAGCAAATGTGAAGAAAGCTGATGGGGCCCGGCTATCAAAAGATATAGCATCTGAGGTCTTAAAGGTTTGCAGGTAAACAAGCAGCCATCTAGCCGAGAAGCAACAAAGCCCACATGGAAGAAGCACACCAGCCTGTGTGACCACAAGGTGTCAAAGGGATCAAGTACCAGGCATCAAAGAACAAAAAAACCATACCATTGTAAATGAGGGGAGTGCAGAGTGGAGACCCAAAGCCCATCTGTAGATAATGGGACATCCCATTACAGAAGGTTCACAGGGAGGAGATGAGACAGTCAGTGTTCAGTGTAGCAACAATGAAACATGCAACTTTCTTCTAATTCTTTAATGCTTCCTCCTCCCCAATATCATGATCCCAATTCTACCTTACAAATCTGGCTAGAACAGAGGATGTACACTGGTACAGATGGTAAACGGAAACACAGAGAATCCAGGACAGATGATTCCTTCAGGATCAGTGGTGAGAGTGGCAATACTGGAAGGTGTAGGTAAGGTGGAGTAGAAAGGGGGAACCAATTATAAGAATCTACATATAACCTCCTCTCTGGGGGATGAACAATAAAAAGTGGGTGAAGGGAGATGTAGGACAGTGCAAGACATGACAAAACAATAATAATTTATAAAGCATCAAGGGTTCATGAGGTAGGGGTGCGCATGAAGGGAAGGGGGGTGAGCTGATACCAAGGGCTTGAGTGGAACGCAAATATTTTAAGAATGATGAGGGCAATGAATGTACAAATCTGCTTGACACAGTTGATGTATGTATGGATTGTGATAGGAGTTGTATGAGCCCTCAATAGAATGATTTTTTTTAAAAGACGAGGATATGGAATGAGGAAGATCATTACTGCCTTCAGATAGCTCTTGACACGAGCAGAGAACAGCAGAAAGATGTTTACTTGTGTTTTATTGAATTTTCAAAAATATTTGATTGTGCGACTCGTAACAAAATGTAGACAGCATTGAGAAAATTGGGAATCTAAGAACACTTAATTGTGCTTATGTAGAACCTACCTGTACATGGACCCAAAGGCAATCTTACAAACAGAACTAAGCCATTTCACATGGTTTAAAGTCAGGAAAGTGTGTTGAAGGCTGTATCCATTCACCATATTTATTCAGTCTGTACAGCAAGCAAATGAAATGAGAAGCTGGGCAATATGAAGCAGAGTGTGACGTCAGGGTTGTAGGAATGCTTACTAACAAACGCTGACATGCAGGTGATGCAATCTTATTTCCTGAGAGCCAGGAGGACTTCCTGATGAAGATAATATACTACAGACTTCAGTTTAGATTACAACTAAATGCAAACAAAACCAAAATCCTTATCATTGAACAATAGACAATTTCACTATAAACAGAGAAAGACTGAAATGATTGCGGATTTCATATTGCTTGGATCCACCATCAATGCTCAAGGAAATAGCATGATATATTGTGTGTAGCAGTGCTGTGCTGTGTTTGGCCAATCAGCTGCACAAGACGTCTTTGTGTGCCAAAGAGCAATGATGCCACTCTGGGCGCTCAGGTGCACCGAGCCCAAGTCAAGGTATTTTCAATTGCCTACATGCCTGTCATTGTGGGACACTGAATAAGGGAGACTGAAGAAGAAGTATTGTACTTGAATTATTGTGCTGTTGACGAATATTGGACGTATCATGGCCTGCTATGAGCAAACGAATTTGTCTTGGGAGAACCACCATAATGCACCTTAGAGGAGAGGATGGTGAAACTCTTTCTCATGTACTTTGTCTCAAGAGACCAGTCTTTGGAAAAGGACATCGTGATTGGGTAGCAAAAGGTAGTAGAGTAGCAGAAAGGAGAAAGGCCTCAATACGATCAATTGACACAGTGGCTGCAACACTGAGGTCAAATGGAGCAACAATTAGGGACTGCACAAGTCCAGGCCCTGTTTCATTCCTTTGTGCACAGGATTCCTATGGATCAGAACTGGCTTGAGGAAGCCTAACAACATGAGTCAATGCAGACTGATTATAATTACTATTTTAATCTTTATGCCATTAACATTATGAAAAAATTTGAACCATACAAAAAAATGGACATAAAAAAGATGGAGGAACAGACCATATAGCTGGATAAGTGAAGAAATTGGCATGGGGGCTACTTATAACCTCCCAGGCTGTACATGAGGGGAGAAGAATTTACCTCCACTCGAGTCCAAGGCTGATTTCCACAAGACAGAAGTCAGACATGCCTCCAACTCTCCATCCTTCTTTAACCTATGCTGATACAAGAGGTCCCTCCTCCTTATCTGCTGGGTTTGATAATCCATTGCAATAGCCCCTCAGAACTCATAGGCAATGCTCATAATTATGAAGCTTTAACAAGGACACTAATAATTCATAATATGTCAGGATCAGAAAATACTTGGGATATAGTCCTTCATCTGGAACAGGGCCAGGCCTGTCAGCCATGCAGGCTGAACTGCTAAGCACAAGCCTGACAGTTCAAACCCACCCATTGCTTCTCCAGAGAAAGAGGGGGCTGTCTGTCCCTGTGAATATTTACAATTCTTCAGAAACCTTACACAGCAGTGGTCCCCCACCTTCCCCATGCTGTGACCCTCTCATCCAGCTCCTCATATGTGCTGACCCCAACCATACAATTGTTGTCATTGCTACTTCATAACTGTCATTTTGCTACTGTTACGAATCAGGAGAGCCCAGTGAAAGGGTCGTTGGACCCCAATGGGGTCGCAACCCACAGGCTGAGAACTGCTGTTACACAGGATTACTAGGAGTTGGGATCAACTTGGTGGTAGTGAGCTTGGTGTTTTCACTTACCTAGTCATTTGGTGGCATTACAGACACAATAGAAGAGCCAAACCAAGTAATTTCTCTTCACCACACTTGGCATGGCGGGGCTATGACTTTAAAGATCAGGGGCTCTCTGAACCAATATGGACCTATAAATATCTCTGGAGGACAAGAACAGAGCCATATATTTCCCTTCTTCCTAAAAAATACATTTCCTTTTTCATTTTATCTAAAGTTTTATAGAAAGCAAGACGAAGTGAATAGGTCTTTGTTATACATTTTTAAAAAACTCTTCATCGTTCAAAGACATTAATGCACTTATAACAAATAAATACATTTCCTCTTTTGGAAAAACCTCCAAAATTAACTGCTTAATATGTTGACATGGATGCAGCTGCATATCCTATGAAGGTGGTTCTTACAATGTCCTTTGGTTTCTGTAACATACAGCACAACGAGGGCACTTTCATGTGAATAGTTTCTAGAGTAAGATTCTTTAGGAGAGAAATATAAACCTGAACCCCTTTAAATAAGATTCTATGCCATTCCTTAATGTTTGTTTTTTTTAAATCCTACTTTCCTGATTTTACATTTTTGATGTTTATTCAATTTTTCTGAACTGGGGTATTTTATCTGGATTAGTGATCTCCCAAGTTCATTTCAACTGCTGTAGGTTCTTGTTTGTTCATTTTGTTTTACTTCCTTGGTATCATCTCAACACCCTCCCTGAAAGAGCAGGGGGCTAGAAAATGGGATCATGTTATTTAAATCACTTCATACTCCTTGAAAGCGCCCCGGTGATGTAGTGGGTTACAAATTGGGCAACTAATTACTAATCACTGTGGGCTAAAGCTGGGACTTCTTACTCCTGTAAAGCTTCACGACCTCTGAAACACACGGGTCGTTCTGCTGGATCCTCAGGGGTCACTGGGAGTTTGAACCAACTTGATGGCCACAAGTTTTGCACTTCTTAAATTTAATATATAAGTAATACAAGTTGTGTTCAATTAATGTGGCCCTCATTCCTTAGACCATGCCTTATCATTCTGGACTTTATATGTCTGGACCTATGGTCCCATTATGAAGGGGTGGGATGTGGGATGGAGACCTGACCTTGGTGGAGGGTGTGGCCTGGGCTACTCTTTTGTTTCCTTGTTGACATCCTTAAGGCCCCACATTAATACTGGGTATGAACCAGGCCACAGCCACACTCTGTTTTTCTTGGATGTAAGGATATATGCAGTGGCAAACACATCCCTCATGTGGAAAGCAAGATCTCATATTCCTGATTCAGCTTTAGTAGAAGCAAGAAGATCTACTGTGGCCTTTCTACATTTTTGACTTCTGGCTGTGGTTGACTCTGGATCCCACACTTAGTTTGCTTAAGCTCAGAGTCCTTCTATAGTGTTACACACTGGGCTGCGATCCCAATGGCCTCAGTTCTGCATACCAATTGGTCCATGGGAGACAGGGAGGGCTTTCTGCTCCAGTGATTAATTACAATCTAGGAAACTCACAGGGCAGTTCTAAGAGTCAGCATAACTAGGTGACAGTGAGAGTTTTTTGGGGGAGGGAGGGATCGAAGTTTTCCTGTATTTGAATTTCCCATCTACCACCACTGGGACATTTCCTCAACATTTGGTGAGTTTCTGTGGGAGAAGTGTGTGTTTGTGTGTGTGTGTGGCAATTAGCTGAGTAGCGCCTTGGAAGAGTTGGAAATTTGGAATATATTCCATCTCAAACTCCTTGAAACTCACAAAAAATCCCACAAAAACTCACTTCCATGCACTTAATTCTGATTCATAGTGATCTATAGGACTTTTCACCCTCCTGGAACTGAACTCACTTCTCCGTTAGCATAATCAACCCTAAGAGCTCAAAGGGGCAGAGGGTTAAGATGAAAGGAGGACTGCAAACAGGAAACAGTGGAAGAAAGTGGGATACGTGATGGCACACCTGAAAGATTGAAATGGAGGAGTTGAAACAAAAGATGGACAACTTGTTGAATGGAAAACTTGTGATGTATTAGTTATGCCTTCACCTACATCACAAGAAAAAGAACACATACTTACACACACACATTATTGCTGTTGAGTTGTTCTTTTCTTTTTTTCCTTCTCAATTATAATTTATTTATTTTAAAATCATTTTATTGGGGGCTCATACAACTCTTATCACAATCCATTCATCCATCCATCCATTGTGTCAAGCACATTTGTACATTTGTTGCCATCATCATTCTCAAAATATTTTATTTCTACTTGAGCCCTTGGTATCAGCTCCTCCTTTTCCCTCCACTCCCCTATCCTCCCTCCCTCATGAGCCCTTGATAATTTGAAAATTATTATTTTGTCATGTCTTACAATGTCCGACTTCTCCCTTTGCGCACTTTTCTGTTGTCTGTCCCCCAGGGAGGGGGCTATACATAGATCATTGTGATCAGTTCCCCCTTTCTGCCCCACCTTCCTTCCACCCTCCTGGTATTGCCACTTTCACCACTGCTTCTGAGGAAATTAATCTGTCCTGTACATCCTCTGGTCTAGCCAGATTTGTAAGGTAGAATTGAGATCATGATTGTGGGGGCGGGATGAAGCATTAAAAAACTAGAGGAAAGTTGTATGTTTCATTGGTACTATATTGCACCCTGACTGGCCCATCTCCTCCCTGAGACCCTTCTGTAAGAGGATGTCCAGTTGCCTACAAATGGGATTTGGATCTCTACCCTGCACGCCCCCTCATTCACAATGATATGATATTTTGTTACTTAATGTCTGATCCCTGATCCCATCAGCATCGCGCGATTACACAGGCTGGTGTGCTTTGTCCATGTGAACTTTGTTGCTTCTCAGCTAGATGGCACATGTTTATCTTCAAGCCTTTAAGACCTCAGGTGCTATATCTTTTGATAGCCAGGCACCATCAGCTTTCTTCACCACATTTGCTTATGCACCCATTTTGTCTTCAGAGATCATGTCGGGAAAGTGAGCATCAAGGAATGCCAGTTTAATACAACAAAGTGCTCTTGCATTGAGTGAGTATTTGAGTGGAGGCCCAAGGCTATCTCCTACCTTAATACTAAACCTATAAATATATGCAAATAGATCTATGTCCCCATCATCATATATAAATATATTTACATATGTACATGTCTGTATTTAGACCTCTATAAATTCCCTTTGCCTCCTAGTTCTTTCCTGCATTCCCTTTTACTTTCCACATCGCTAAAACGCAGTGATGAACGCATGAAACTCATCACCGCATGGGAAGAACTGGAGGAAATTATGCTAAGTGAAGTAAGTCAAGCACAAGGACAAGTACCACACGAGTCTGCTGAGGTAAGCCTAAAAAAATGCAAAGGACATAGAGTTGTTTCTTTTATAATAAGTGTAGAATTTCTCTGTGGAATTTCCAAGGCAATCAACCTGTATGGGAATAAGCGGCCTTATCTGTCTTCTATGAACAGCTGGTGAGTTTGAACTGTTAGTTTTTGGCTAGCTAAAACACTTCACTGTGAGATTCCCTTCCCTTTTCTTATTGGTAAAGTCTCAAGGACTCAAAGCCTTCTTTGACTATGCGATTTCCTTCTCTATTCTTATTGGTAAAGTCTTCAAGGACTCAAAGCCTTCTTAAATGAATTTTAATGCAATCAATCTGGTGCGTCCCTGAGAGTGAGACCTTTAGTGGAGGTTTATAACAGAATGGAGGTGCAGTGGATGAATTGGTATCAAGTAGAGAATAATACCATCCATGAATTGACAACCTCAGGTCATGGATCGTGATTTCAGAGAGACTACTTATTCATCTGGAATCCTTGGCCAGTGCAAATAGTTAATATGATGGCTGCAAACTGAAAACTGGGTAGTCTGCTGTTTCTCAGAAGAGAGCCTGTATGCTCCTTCTGAAAACTCAGACTTTGAGAGCCCTGTGGAGCACATTTCCACTGATACACTTGAGATCCGTGATTTGGAATAGCTGTGATAGCACCATTTGTTCCCCACGCACGGTGACAGCTCTAAAACAATGCTATGTGGGGGAGGGGGTATGCATGCGGCTGTGATGGGATAATACAAAGGATTCTTATGGAAATGGAGCTATTGTGTATCTTACCTATGGTGGTGAGTGTATGAAACTGCATATGCTAACACTGCATAAACACACACACACACACACACACACACACACTGTGTGAACATCCTGTTGTGATATTATAATACAGTTTTGCAAATTGTTACCATTGGCAAAAATCTGGACAAACAGTACACAAGACCTCAATAATTTCTTATATCTGGCACGAATCTATTATATTCCAAAAAAATTAAAATTCAATAAAAAGATAACATTATTTCAACTTAGTAATATTTTTAGCTCTTATCCAGGAAAATAATTGCCTGAGACTCAAATACATTTCCAGGATTCCCAGAAGCGAAACCTATACTATTATTGCCTGTACAAATCATATCTTGATCATTTAATTGTATTGAATGGCCAATTTGACATTAATTTGGAATGGTGATCATTTTTAAATGATGATGAGAGTACAAAAATTCACCTTACTAATCCCTGATACATTTAATAAATTGTAGCTTTATGTAAAACTCCTATTTTACAGTGTTCTAAAAAATCTTAGGTTATGCCAATACAAGAGAACATAATTTAATGGATTTACCTAAAATTTAATGATGAATTTATTACTATAAATTCTAAGTCCCAGAAAAAAAAGAAAAACAACTAAAAACCAGACTCACTGCTATCTAGTCCGTACTGGCTCAATGTGGCACTCTAGGATAGAGGGCAGATCCTTCCCAAGGCTGCAAATCTCTGTGGAAGCAGACGGCCACTCACAGCTGGGAGACTCCAACTGCCTAGTTTGGGATTCGCAGCTGAGCACTTGAAACCACTGTGTCACCAGTGCTCCTACAAGTTTTTTTTTCTGCTACAGACAACATTTTTAAAACATTCAGTATGTTTTTAAAACAAGCAATTATAAAATTAGATGGCAAATAAATATTTAAACTATATATACTTAGCAAAGCAGGCATGCATAATTGCTTAATGTTTACCTTGATGGCAGGAACCGGCTTTTTCGGGATAAAATAATTTCTCTCCAGTGGTGAAAAGGCTGAAGTTTGCTCTCTCAGTCTAATCTTGTTCTCGGCTATGATTTTCTTGCGCTGCTCAAGATAAGGTCCAAAACTTGGCAGTTTCTAAAAGGAAAACACACAAATAAGAAGTCATGTTAGCTCCATGTGATGATCCAAGTACATAAATATTATCACCAAACACATGTGTGGTCTGCAATTGTTTCATGTGTACGGTATCTGGTTGTTACATGATCTAATTTCACCTGGAAGTGTAGGGTTGGAGTCTAGCCTGTCCATCGGGCCTGATGGTGCCTCCTTGTGGGTGTGAGCTCCTCATGAGGTGGGTTCTAGGAACCTCCCCCCCTCTCTCTGCCTTCCCCTTCCTGCACTCCCCTCACTTGGAGAGCTGCCTGAGCCACTGTTTCTGGTTTCACGGGACTTCGCATGCACCGATGCGGATGTACCTACAGTCTGCATCATTGCATGTGACTTCGTGAGTCTGAAAAGTTACTTATAAGTAGTAATGGATGTATGGACTAGTATTGCACTGGGTAGGATATATTCTTGATATACAATGGACTTCTTGCTAGAAAGCTCTTTCATACGTGTATGAGTGTCATTGGATTTGTTTCTCTAGTCAACATGGGCTAAGCCACTGGAACAAGAATCCCATTTATTTTTGGACCGCTAATCTTCTAGGTATCAGATTCCATTAATTATTAAAAGTAAAACAGAATTATGATATCTTTATTAAATACGTATGCATTAAATGCACAAATGTTAATTACAATCTATTCTTATGCATAGTAAAGTTCACCATGCTCAGCCAAATCCATTTACTTAAAACAATATAGTTCAATCATGCATTTGGATTTAGAGACAGAAGTGAGACCTATTAATGCTCCTTTTCCCCCTCCATTAGGTTGTATCACAATATAGACACAGCTGTTGTTCCTGACAAATGCTTTTGTCAATAGCAAAAGTACTTTGCCAAAGTTTAATCTGTAACTCTTTTTTATTGTGTTCAGATTCTTACTACAGCTCTTTAAAGACGATAACTAATGTTGATTGCAATTTACTGGAATAGCTGAAAAACAAAATGGTAAAAATATTGATTTTCCTGTACAAAAAACAAATTTCATTTTGCACGAAGAAGGCAAAAAATAGAAACAAAAAGCAGAGGAAACATCACGGCACTTAAATAAACTCCATCAGCATTCAAAATCACATTACGGAGCTTTACATCTCAAGGTTATTTAATTGTACTTCCCAAAGTTCACTTGGAAGGATACCTGGGTGTCATGGGTAAATGTGAGTGGTTTCAAGTTAACACAAAAACGCCCTCCGGTCATTCTTTATCCTACAATTATTTCCTCTTCAGTTTGTCCTTCCCTCTTCCGGAGCCTTTGATCTTCACTGGCACTGGCACACACTGAGAGGGCAAACATCTCTGAGTTTCAACTGGTTTTGTGCTGACTTGTAACCTGGAAGGTCAAGGTCTCTTCTGTAAGACTGCAGAACTGCCCCTCTCTTTATTGAAGAATAATTCCATTCATCTAGTTGATGGAGGCTTGGAAAACTACAGCATTCCAAGGTCAACCAGATCTCTGACCTAGCAAATGCTTATGCTAAACAAACAAACAAACAAAATCACACTTTTCCAGCACCCTGGCCTCCATTTGCCAGGTTGCAGAAGGCCTAGGACGAGGAGCTGTCTGATACTCTGGGGTTCTCAGAACGTAGGAAAATGGAGCTGAACTGCCACTATCACTTTATATTCATGAAGAACACATTTACTGGAAGAACCTGAGATTGGTATTCATTATCAATTAATTGTAATTATGTCAACAATTCAAGCAAATGGAAACAACGGTGTGAATGCCATATCGAACTAGAATGATATATTTAATATCAGCACCTTCATCCTTTCCTAAATTATAAAACTTAGGGGTTTCAGTTATAGCCTATGACGTGGAAGAGAGGAAGCATTTTGAATTTGTTTTTAACATAAAACGAAAGACCCTGGCTTGTTAAAAAATAAAAATTTTAAATGATCAAAAGCCAAATTTTCAATACCCACATATATAAGTAGATTTCATAATATAGAAAAGGGAATGCATGTTTGAAAAGGCCTCTTACGAAATGGCTTTTTCTCCCTCTGGCTGATGCGGTGTTAGGAATTAGAACTGGGGCCAACGACATACCCCTGCGTTCCAGGTAGCACCACAGAAGGCGACAAGCACATGTCCACCTGATAGAAACCTTTTCTACATGTCACTCTTTCCCCGCTGTCCTCACAGATCATGGGTAACAGAAACCTGAATCTCACATTCTGGAAGACTGTAAAGGATGGTCCAGTGTTAGGATACGGGACCTCTGACTCTTGCAGACCCTCACTGTACCATGTTTCTTGGAAATTTGATGCATTATTGGGCTTCCCTGATTGGCTCTTTTCAGTGTCACTGAATTCCACTTAAGAATTTTGCAAAGGTTTTTAAAAAGAACATATACCTGGAAACTTTTGAGTTCTATTCCCTTATACATAGAACACAAGACATTTTTTTCAATTAATGTTATTCTTATTAAAAGGAGAGAAATAATGTAGCTAAATTTACCTCATGATGATGTAATAGTAATAATTATTATTTGACATTCCTTTAATGCAGGACAGAATAAACTGGGTAAACTTCTAATAGCCTTATAAAATATAATTATTTTTATAATTATTTTAGTTGTGGTCGATCACCTTTCCCATCTATAAATTTGTCATGCTGGTTAACAGTGGTATGATTCTAATGTGCTCATCTTTTTTAATTAGTCCCAAGGAGAGCATCCTAATTTAATGTAAGTATTGCTATAGGATTTTCTTTGAATATTAGCTAGAAAATTCAATGAAATATAAGGAAAACTATTGCCTTCTTAAATTTCAATGGAAAGTACAGGAAAATGTCTGCAACTATTTCTGCAAACTTCCAAGACATCTATAAATCAAATAGAGTCCAGTTGCGTGTGATTCCTCATTGCCTTGTTGAGATCCCAGAAGCTGAGGTGGAGTCTCAGCTCCCACCTTCTAAGGTTGTCATGGGCAGTTTACTTCCCTCGCCACTCATTCCCACTCAGGCCATTGTGGCTCAAGGCGACCTTCTGGGTTAAAGTAGAACTGTCCCTGTGGGCTTTCAAGGCTGTAACTCTTACGGAAGTAAAGCGCCTCATCTTTCTCCCAAGGAGGTGGTTTCCTTCCAACTACTAGCCTAACTCACAACCCACTAGGCCACCAGGGCATCCGAACATGAGACAAGTAAGCTTTTATCTTTATGCTGTATAAATTAAAATGATTTTGGGATTTTCAGTTAATGATGATTTAAGTTTCCCGAAAATGTAAATTGCCAGAGAATCATTTGTACACACACTGTGTTTAGGCATATACTCGTCTATCTGTTTTGATTTTGCCCAGTCTCCCAAATCAAATCAAATCAGAGAAAAATATAACAAAGAGAGATGAAAATGAATGCATAGTGGTCACTGTGTACGTGTTCAATCAGTCATGATTAATAAAGTATTTAGTTCAAATCTCTGCCTGAACATAAGTTAATTGATTTCCTATTGCAGGGGGAGAAGCAGCAGGGCCGGACAGAGCCAGCAGCAGGAGCTTTCCCTCTTCATTCATTATTTTCTCACAGAAAGTTGTAGCCTGGGGTAACTCACAGTGAGAGGTTTTGAGTGTCATGCTATATTTCTTAAACAAAGGAAAAAGTTCTTTAGGACCATCAAAACCTGCTTTGTTACAGATGAACTGAACAAAGCTCAGAAATGGTGTGATTTTTGTTCCGATAGTTTCTCCTGGGATACATCATTGATGAATTTGTTCTCACCAGAAAAGCTAAATCCTACTCATTTAAAGATAACAGTATCTCCCACTAAACCTGTCTCTCTCCAGATATAAAAAGCATTACGCTGCCGATAGAAAAGTGACAACATAATGAATCAACAATGATACCTTAAGCCAACAAAGCTTTAAGGTAAAGAAGTCTATTTGGATTATAATTTATTCATAGATCAATCTAAAGGTAATTGAGCATATTATGAAGTAGAAAAAGGTTCTTGTTCTTAATAGAAACAGGCACTGGTATCTTCCAGTTTAAACTGCATAATTTTTATGAGAATGGTAGCAAGTTGGTTAATCATATTGGTCTATAGTGCTGAAATGGACCAACTCTATTTTCCTAATCATACGCTCCTATCTCATTGAAAACAATAACAGCAAGAAAAGTAATTACTTTGGTATCTAAGTGGTACTAAGTGCAGAGATAAAAGGATTTATACCGAGTGCAATGTGCTTGTATGTATGTGTGTGTGTGCCCTGAAAGACGGGTGGTAAATTAGACATAATGGATATGTATTGCACCAGTATATAAAAGTTGACTCCTTTTAATTTTTACAGAAGGCATATTCCACTTATGACATAGTTATATAATTTATCTATCTTTCGTTATTTGTTCAACTTGTCTATACAAAGGTGAAGGTCTACTCTGGGCCAGGCTTTCTCTTGCTACATGAAAGGCTATCTAAATTCCACAAGGTAGATAGACATATACCATTGCTATTAATTTTATCATGATCTTTTGCTATTTATTTTAAGTTAGTGTCTGATTGAATAAATATCAAGTATGTTCAGTCTTCTCTTCCTCTGGAGGAGTGGCTGGTGGTTGGAACCACCAACCTCATGGTTAGCAGCCCAATGCTTAATGCACCGTGCCACCAGGGCTTACATGAAACACCAGCATTTTGGGAACCCTGTCTGAACTCAACTGACCATCAATTGAAAAGAAAATGAGAAAGAAAAAACTCTCCCTCAAGAGTTGATCTAAAAAAATAAAATCAAGAAGGCAATTGGAGTACTGATTGCATATGTGAAATACACAATGTACGAACAGCGTGGCATAATGAAGGGAGGCTAGGTCCTCTCATTACACTGTTTTGCCACCTGCTAAATGGGACTTTGTGAGTTTCAATGAAAGGGATGAAAGTTTCTAAATACATTAATTTTATTCACAATGATGAAAGGTGGTAGGTACATGGGAGATCCATATGAGAAGTTTCATCTCAGTGATTGCTTTAATAACTCAATTACTTTTATCCCCTCCTTTTATGGCGTAGTGGTTATACATTGGGCTGCTGACTGCTACATCAGCAGTTTGAAGCCACCGGCGACTCCACAGGAGAAAGACAGGGCTTCATACTCTGTAGTTACAGTCTCAGAAGCTCACCGGGACCGTTCTACACTGTCCGATAGAAGTGCTGTGAGTCAGAATGAACTGGATGGCAGTGAGTGTGTTTGTTTGTTCCTCAACGAGAGTAATCAACTCTTAAATTTTACCCTGATTTTCATCAGCTCTAGTTTAATATCCAGAACTCAGATAGTCCCCATGAGTAATTAACATATAATCCTAAATCACGAATATAATAGCAAGTAAGCTTTCATGATGCTACTAAATATAGACAGTGGGAAACAAAAACAAAAAAGAAAGGGAAATTATTACAATGTTATCAGGACACAGTGTAGATTCCAACTATGTAAATTGGGACTCTGAATTTGGCCATGCAAAATATGTGACATAATGAAAGCTTAAAACTTTTGATCAGTCTTCTGTCTAAATAAATCAAAAGTAATTATCATGCTTCCTAGTGAAAGTAGAGAGTCAACATTAACATAATGGATAGTGTAATGACTTAGTAGTCACATTTTGTAGTAATTCCAACTTTTGTATTCTTTAACTGTTTGACTATGAGAAAACAAGTTACCCACTCGGCTAATCACATGGCTTATCAATTAAATAAAAATAACAGTCATAACTCAAGGGGTCGTTGTGAGCATTAAATGCAATTCTGTTTGTAATATGCATGCCTGCTGACCTATTCCTGCCAGCCATAACTGCCTACAGTATGTTGTGCAGCATACTCTTTTTAATTGCTTGTGTATCCTCTCTTATTGGATTGCTCTTTCCCTACCTTTCACTAGATATATGCTAATCCGACTGCTTAGTCTCAGTTTAGTCTTCCTAGCATCACCTAAGTTCATAGTGGCCCAGAGGACTCTGGACCTACTTCAATTCTTTGCATTTACCAAACTATTCTATTAATATCAGCTTAGGCTTGTGTCTTCCCCACAGGAGATACTGGGAAGCTTGGTGTTGCCCAACCTGTAATTGGCATTTTAAAGTAAACAAATGAAAGAATGAGACTTACATATTTACGAAATTCTCATGGTTGTTTGAAAGGTTAAATTATTCCAAATAATTATTTTCAAAATGATATTAATAATAGTGTTTGATAATATTAAAAATGGAATGATATAAATAGTATCACTCTAAAGCCACAGTGATGATTCATAAAACAATATGAAGTACCAGACACTTAGGCTTTATACGTACAAGAAAGTATTTGACCTAAACGAGTTCATAGACATCCATATAACTGCATCCATCATAAAAAAAATCCAAAAATTGTCCATGATAAATAATTTCATGCCTTCTGACAGAAGTGACACGGGGTGTTTGTTATAAGAGCAACAACAATGTGGACCTAGCACAGGCTGGGTAGTCAGAGATATTCTGGAGGAAGTGATAAAACCAAAAGCCACCATGATCAGATAACTTTGGACTCAAAATGACCCTAATAGGGTTTCAGAGTCTGTAAGTCTTCGTGGGAGAAGATGGTCTTCTATTTCTCGTGCAAAACAGCTGGTGGGTTTGAACTGCCAAACTTGAGGTTGGCAGCTCAAAGCGAGACCCATCTCCTTAGCAGAGTGACATTTGAGCTAAGTTATGAAGGATGAGAGGAAGGTAAGACCACCAGCAAGGAGGATGGAAGCACAATGGTTAGGCAGACTGGGTGCTGATTTTCTGGGGGGAGGAATTACTGAGGGAGGAGGGAGACACCAAGGAAGAGGAACTAAGTAGACGCTCAATACTTCCTTGTATTTGCAAAGATACATGAGCGGCTCTGGTTTAAAAGGACTGAAACATGAAATCAGGAGAACGGAATATGTGTTCGGAACAATTTTAATGAAATGAAGAAAACCTAGCATTAGTAAATGCCAGCAAAGAGAATGTAAGTAAGGACTTCCTTTATGGCGAGGATCATACAGGTGCTGGGGCCACAGTGACAGTGCTCTCCTAAAGCATCCTGTCGTCTTGTGAGCATGGTATTTGAAACATCGGAGATAATACTTCAGTAGTATCTAAATAACTTATAGAAAGAAACAAATTGTCTAACGAAACAATTTGACATTATTCAAAGTAATTACTTTTAAAGACATGCCTTTAGCATGGGTGTAGGTGATAGATCCTTAATGGGATTCTTGTGAAGAAACCAAAACAACATCAAGCACAACACAAAGATGGCTTGACCAGCAGGAGTTAAAACCTGCAGAAGCCTTTTTGAGCCAAAGGAGAATAGAGGGGACATGGGAGGAGAGAGGAAGGAGCCAAAGAGAAGGGCAGAGGGAACTCGGCCTGGCGGTGCGATGGGGTGGTGGGGGGGAACGACTTTCAGAAACGTGGAGCATATATACATACCTGGAGAGACGTGTGTGTCAATACAAGGGCATAAATAAGACTGGCTTGGCAACATTTTGAAAGATGAGAAATAAACCAGAAAAAAGAGTTGAGGGAGCTCTGGAATTCAATGAAAACAAACATTTATAGCTTAACGGGACCTGGAGAAAATAGTCTCCAGAGAGTTTGTAACAATCTTCAAAGGGATAGGCTGGGTGACCACAATTGACATCCAAACCAAAACAAAACAAATAGCCCCGAGTCCATTCTGATCCACAGCAGCCCTGCAGTGCCAGGCAGGTTTACCCCATGGGTTTCTGAGACTAGCTTCACAGAAACGGAAAGCCTTGTTTTGCTCCCTCAGAGTGTCTGGTGGTCCCGAACTGCTGACTTTGCAGTTGGCAGCCCGACACACAACCACTATGCTGCCAGGGCTGATATCTGCGGTACACATATTGTAGAAAGAATGGAAGTAGTAGGTGGATAGATGTATTCCTGATGACTTCGATGCATGAGCAATTGATTTCAACCTAAAAGCTTAACAATACTTTTATAGTGAATTCAAGTTGTGATGAAAGATTATCAAAGGGGCAAATAATGAGTGGGCCTTGGAGGGAGATGAAGAAGAAAGGAATGGATCAGGAAAGGAATGAGTTTGAGAATTTGTTTCTCTTCTCCGTCACAGCTCTGTGAAGTGAAGATAGGTATTGTCCTTGCTTTACATGTTAGAAGACGGTGTGTGGTTCAGAAAGGCAAAATGGCTTCGTTCAATTTCCACCATTAAGAAACTCATGTCAGATCTGGGATCCAAACCCCATCTTCCAAGTGTCAGAATCTGTTCATTTCTGTCAATTACTTGTCCTCCTCATAAATCGTTGTAAAAGTTAAATATTTGATACATTTGAATGGGTACAATGACAGATATTAGATGCATAATCTGATTTTTGAAAACTTTTCTTCATTGGTTTCGCATACCAGAAGGGTGAAGGGAAAAATGTTTCATACAGTAGACACCATTAAAAAACTGCTGAATACATACCAGGAAAAATATCTATAATAGTTCAGTCCTGTTTATTACTGGCCTCGAGTTTAATGAGCTCAAGTTAATACAGGTGAAAGGCCAGCGTGTTACATGCAGCAGTTAATGAAATACCATAGAACTGCTGAGAAAATGATTAGCAGCCAAATGTGAATTTAATATACTTTATTCTCAAAAAGTAATGCCCCGTGGGAGGCATCTTGCTGGGGAGACAACGTGGAAGTTGGTGAAGTACTCACTTGAGCGTTAGGAAATCGGGCTCTGTTCTTTGCCTCACAATCAGTTAAACATAGTAGCCTGTGGCAGAGTAGTGTCTCCTTCTGAGGCTCAGTTTCCTCATCTGTAAAATGGGAGTGGGACTAGATGGTGTATGAGAACTCATTAAGTCATTTGTTTCATTTTGTTTTGAAATTCACAGAACTCTGTATGCCTGTGCGCTGGTGGTCTCACATAGCCTATGAATGAATCATTGCATTAAGTTAGAAATCAGAATTCTTTGCCTCCTACATAACCACAGACCATTCTGAGCCTATTTAAGCTGTAAAATGTGGGTAAAATGAACAACTTATACTGAAGTTAGGGTGAATTCACACTCTGCTTCGGGATAATAATGAAAGGTATAACTATCAAATACTACAATTATGTTAACTCATTATTCAATAATGAAAGTTGTTGATATAAAACAATTTAGAATAAGAGCTATTCTAATCTTTATGATTGGGAAAATCATCGAAATCCCCACAATCATGGAACTGTCAAACTCTTTCTGAAATGTTTTATGTAGTTACAGATTAACGTCAGACACATAACCAGCCCGGTGCCATTAAAGTCAACTCCAATTCCTATCACCCAAATTTTAACCCACCGACATCAAGTCATTTTCAATTTATAGTGACTCTTTATTTGGTTTCCAAGACTGTAAGTCTTTATGGGAGCAGCCAACCTTATCTAGCTTCTAGGGAGCAGCTCGTGAACTTGAACTGCTGCCTTTGAAGTGCAATTGGCAATGTAATGGACACACGGAGGCTCACAGGGATCCTTTAAACCCCAAACCCACTGCCATCCAGTCAAATCTCACTCAGCATCTCTATAGGACAGGGAAGAACAGCCCCTGTGCGTTTCCAAGGAGGTACATGTTTAAGCCTAGGGGCCTTCCACGCCAACAAAGAAACAAGAAAAGCAAAGATCAAAGGACATTTCTTATGCTGTGGAGGAAAACACAACATGGCTAATATCAAAATTTTAACAAAACTCAAGTGGCCAGTTTTCCAAATCATTGAAACTTTGTAACAAGTCGATGAGAATGCAGCCACACATGAGACCGTATTTTTAGACGGATCTAGCATTTTAAGGAAGGTCAGAGAGGCTTCAAAGAGAAGCTCAAGGCACAGCAATCAGCCCAGAGGTTATGGTGAATGCTTTTTGGGGGCGGGGTTAGTAGGGTGTGTGTGTGGCGGGGGGGCGGGGGGGGGGGAAGGAGGAGAAGCATTCCAAAGCTGTAATTCTGAAAGATGTTCTTGAAGGACACAGACTGACTATGGGACCCTATTATGAAGTTTACATAAAATTGAAAGCTACACCAGTGTTCAGAAAGGAGCTAGGAAAATATTTTTCCGTCCTCATGGTGAGAGGGTAGTCAGGGCAGGCCGTTGGGAATGTCATTGGGAACCTCAGTCCATCCACCCAACAGCACTCATCTTGCCTCTTCAGACTTTTCTTTTTCTTCTCAAATCTCAAAGAACTTTTAAAATGGATTCCATGTGGGTTCCCCAAGGATGCCAAACTGATGTTTTAACCTGGTATCAATCTCCACAGGAAGTCTGAGTTGGGACTGAATCCATAGGAACAGGTTTGGTAACAGAACACTGTAAGTTACACCACCATTTCACTTTCAAAGCAGAAACTAGTTAGTGACCATGAAAAAGTCACTTGACCAAGTCGGAACCTGAGTTTTTTCCTGGGTAAGGAATAAAAACAACGATCAGCCTGCCTATTTGATCTTATATTTGATATGTTATTGTAATATAGCTTCAGCTGTTTAGAAAACTGCAAAGCATTACGCAACTATCGAGTGTAACAATGAAGTGTGTGTCTGAATTTAAAAAGTCATGCAATATTAGCTCAGTATAAAGAAAGATTTCCCTGCACTATACTCATTTTCATCCTAAGAAGGTTTGGCTGAAATCATTTGCTTTTGAAATCTACCTTCAAAATACTACTGCTTTCATGTTTAAATGTTGCATTGAATGTCAAGAACAAAACCAATAATGAAAAACAGAATAAAACTTACTTCACACAGTGGGATCGAAGAAAAAGGCAAGCAAAAAGCAAAAACCAAAATCAGAAAACTGGGGTGGTAAGGATAAAGGGTCTTCTAAAAATATGAAAAAAAAATAACCCACACACAGGATTCAGGGTACACTTAGAACCAGAGTAGAAACGTAATCAAATTTTTCCATATTTTTTCAATATGATACTTAATGTCTTCCTACTCAGAAACTTTTGGATGACTGCATTAAGTCTTTTTACCTGAAAGGTGGCACAGATATAACAAATGACATCTTGATCCAATCAAACACCCCATTTGGTGTTATGATTCACGACTTATTGGTATAAAACAATCATCATGTTGAAAGTCAATCTAAGGTGTTTCTATGCTAAGCAAAAGATTAATATTTCAAAGACAGTGAAAGGAAGCATAAGCCTTTTCATAGAAGAGAAATACTTTTCTAAGATAATTATCATACAAGGAGGAAGCATTTAACATGGGGGAAGAAATATCTTTTATATTCATGGCAAAGCACTCTCTCAACAACAGTTTCTGTACATAGATATGGAAACACCGACAAACATCCATAAAGCAATATTTATCTCCAAACCACTGTAATCCTTGCCAAGCAGGTTCGGTTTTCTATTTGTGAACATCTTTTACTATATTACTACTATGTATGCAGTCTCTATCTCCCTGAAGGCAATACAATTTTTGAAAACATGATCCTACTTAAACTTGTTCTTCATTCTTCATTTCCTGAACATTAAAAATCCTGCAAAAAAAATTACATCACCAGTGGGGTTGGGGGGGGGGGCGGGGGTGACGGAACATAACCAAAACACTGTGGACAGGACAGTTTCAACTAATGGCAACCCTGTGGGGACTGCTTCACTGGGTCTCCTGGGCTGTCATCCTCATGAAAATAAATAACCAGGCTTGTCTCTGTGATACTTAGAGGTGGGTTCAAACTACCAACTTTTAAGTTAGTAACTCTTTGTTTAACTAACTCTTAGTTAAGTTAGTAAACTCTTTGTGCTACCATTTGAGTCTTTTTTGGGGGTTATTATTGACCTTATTTGGTAAATGGAGGAAAGATTAAAACAGTAAAGTCAGATATTAATGATGTAAACAGTTTGACTAGCTTGATTTCATATTTTACATAAAATATTCAAAAGCCACTTTCTGAAAATAAAATTTTCATTGAATTGTAATATTGCTTGGTAGCTTGATAGCATCTTTGTAATAAGGTATTATAATTGATTCCAATAATCAATGTAAATCCAATGGAATATAGCTCATTAAAACTTTATATTGTTTAGGCACAGTTATTGATTAAGAAGGAAATGATGGTCAAAATTTTTCACTTTATTTCTTTATAACAAATAATACCACAAAAGTGAGGCAAATTAAAACAAATATTAGTAGAAAATCATAGAAACACTTATTAAACAGTTATTAAAATGTGAGACTTTTGTTTTGTTGATATATCTTCCATCAAGTTTTATACACTTTTGAAGGCAAGATTTTGCTCTCTCTAAGTTGAAAGACTCCTGCATTCTTTGGCTCATACCACATCTCAACTGCAGATTGACTATCACTGAAGGAATCAAATCATGTTCTCTTTAAAACTCACTGAGTTTAAAAACAGAAGTCTGAAGGGAAAAGATTAAGGCTATAGGGTAGATGAGGTAAGGTTTTCCAAGGAAGTGTTCACGGGGTAGTCCTTGTTATTTTTAAAAAGGAGCAAATGCATAGTTGTGACAAGAAAAATGCCTTCTACACAATTTCTGGACTTTTTCTTAATCAGTACAGTTTTAATTTTTCTTAAAATTTCATCACTATAGGCTTTGGGTTCATCCTGTGTCCTTTGAGAACATTTATCAAGCTTACCCTTTTGGAATCCCAAAACACAGTCACCATGCTCTTTGGATGGACCTCTCTGGCCTGAGTTTAGTTGGGCAGATGATTCGGCCCCGGGCAAAATATTGAACAATGCAGGAAGCATCAAAAGAAAATCAAAAGAAAAAATACCTAGAGTCATGTCATCAAAAGAAGTCGTCAGTAGTTCACCATTCTAGGTGGTAGCATATGAGTAAGAGTCAGTGGTACTGAAGGGGGAAATTCAAGCTGACCTAAAAGCATTAACAAAAAGTAAGGCTCCAGGAACTGATGAACTACCAATTGAAATGCTTCAACATGTTGATGAAGAACTCACTTGTGCATGCCAGGAAATGGGTAAGACAGCTAGTAACTTGGTTCACTAACTGGAAGAGATCCATATTTGTACCTATTCCAAAGAAAAGTGACCCAACATAATGCTCAAATTATAAAACAATATCACAGCCAAGTAAAATTTGGCCGAAAATTATCAAACAATGCTTGCAACAGTATAGTGACAGGGAGCTACCAGAAGTTCAGGCTGGATTCAAAAGTATGTGGAACAAGAAAGATCATTACTGATACCAGATGGATCTTGGCTCAAAGGAGAGAATACCAGAAAGATGTTTACTTGTGTTTTATTGACAATGTAAATGCACTCTATTGTGTAGCTTAGGACTTGTAAAGAACAGGAGTTCCAGAGCACTGCCTCATGCTCACGGGGAATTGTACATGGATAAAAAGGCAGTGGTATAAAAATAACATGGTTTAAAACCAGGGAGGATGTGCTTCAGGGTTGTATCCTGCTACAAAATTTATTCCATCTGTATGCTGAGGAAATATTTGGAAATGCTGGATTACATGAAGAAAAATTTAGCATCAGGATTGGACGAAGGTTTAACAATGACCTTCCATAAACAGATAAAATGAGGAGGACTTGAAGCACTTGCTGATGAAGATCAAGGATTGTAGCCCTCAGTATGGATTACAATTTAATGTCAAGAAGACAAAAATCCTCACAACTGGACCAGTACGTAAAATCATGATGAAATGGGGAACTTCCAGGAAGATGGGGAGGGAGTAACACATACCAAAGGGACTCTGTAGAAATCAGCCCAGGAGAGTTGCTAAGCAGGAAATTCAACACTGCTGGATCACAGGAGGAGCATCATAAAGATAAGTTGGCACAGACCCACAAGGTTTTGAGGGGCTGGGGCTTTTGGCTTACCACAGTGGAGGTCAGCTAGGGCTTGATCTTAACCCTGCCACTATCTCCTCTGGAGTGAGGACCATTTGGAATGGGTGCAGGGGCTTTATCTCAACAAAGCCACAGCTTGCTGCCACTTAAGGGCATGGACTAAACCCTTGCAGCTCCACAGACAGGGATGGGGCTCAGTTATATTGTTACTTTTGCTTCTCTCTCTTCTCTCTCTATCCCCAAACAGTCTCTGTAGGCTTCGTTTTTAATTTTTTTCTCTTCTTTGTCTCTTCCTTTGTTCTCTCACACTCTACTGCTGAACTCCAGACCACTCCCTTTAGCCTAGGGCATCTCCACCTGCCCCACATCCAGTTAGATGAGCTCCATGCTGTGCAGCATAGCCTGAGGCTGGGGAAGGTCCAGCTGCCCTTCACAAGAGGATACTCAGCCTGACTTCTTACCAAGGAAATCCTGCCAGTGTGTCTGGGGAAGCGCCTATTTTTCCTCTGTTGTCCCACATGACGGGGAACTACCTCCTGCCTGCCATAGTGCCTCATGCAGCCTAAGGCAGCTCGGCCAACACTCGCCAACATTCCATGCTGCTGCAGGAGCCTCTACCCAACTTCCATGGTGATCTACCAGGCCATGGCAATTCCACCCACCATTTGGGGTGTTCTACACCAAAGCAGGTAACCCACCAGCCTTCTGGGGCACTCCCCTGAGAGGGAAGCCATGAGAGGATGAAGTGGTAGGTTAATTCCGTAGTGAAATTAGCTGTAGGCAGTTCGAAGAAGCATTCCTACACGTCTCCCAGAGAGAGCCAGTGCTCTTCGACTCCCAGGAAAATGACACCTGGCTCCTTTAAAGCAATGCAATGCAATGCAAACAGCTATCAGCCCCAAAACCTCAACGAAAAAAAGAAGAGAAACAAAAGGCAATGGCAGAAGATGTTCTGAACCTAATGACATGCATAGAAGAATCAGTCATGGAGCTGCTACAGAAAGATTTCAGAATGCTGCTTGGAGTCATACAGGATGAGGGAAACAATACAGATAAAGGATGAAATGATATAGGAGATAAAGTTCATTCACCAAAGGGAAATACAACAGCTTAGGGAGGAGATAACAAAAACCAGTAGCAGACACACAAATCTCGAGAATCGACTGGAGACAAAACAGTTGCATAAGCAAATATGGTTAAGAAAGCTGATGGTGCCTGGCTATCAAAAGATATAGCATCTGGGGTCTTAAAAGCTTGAAGGCAAACAAGCGGCCATCTAGCTCAGAAGCAACAAAGTCCACATGAAAGAAACACATCTCCTGCATGCTGAAGAGGTGCCGAAGGGATCAGTTATCAGGCATCAAAGAACAAAAGATCATATCATTGTGTGCTCACCTCCCTGATAAGATCACTGAAGACAAATGGGTGCATAAGCAAATGTGGTGAAGAAAGGTGATGGTGCCTGGCTATGAAAAAATAGTGTCTGGGGTCTTAAAGTTTGAAGGTAATGTCCATCTAGCTCAGAAGCAACAAAGCCTACATGGAAGAAGCACAACAGCCTGTGTGACCACGAGGTGTCGAAGGGATTAGGTATCAGGCATCATCAGAACAAAAAAATCATATCATTGTGAATGAGGGGGAGTGCAGGGTGGAGACCCAAAGCCTATCATTAGGCCACTGGACACCTCCTTACAGAAGGATCGTGGATGGAGATGAGCCAGTCAGGGTGCAGGGTAGCAATGATGAAACATACAACTTTCCTCTAGTTCCTAAATGCTTCATTCCCTACCCCCTCCCTCCCATTATGGTGGTCCCATTGCTACCTTACAAATCCAGCTAGACCAGAGGATGTACATTGGTACAGATAGGAACTGGAAATACAGGAAATTCAGGGTGGATGATCCCCTCAGGTCCAGTGGTGAGAGTAGCAATACTGGGAGGGTGGAGGGAGGGTGGGTGGAAAGGTGGAACCGATTACAAGGATCTACATATAACCTCCTCTATGGGGGGTGGACATCAGAAAAGTGGGTGAAGGGAGATGTCGGACAGTGCAAGATATGACAAAATAATAATTTATAAATTATCAAGGTTTCATGAGGGAGGGTGAGGGGTGAGGGAGTTGCAAAAATGAGGATCTGATGACAGCGGCTTAAGTGGAGACAAATGTTTTTAGAATGATGAAGGCAATGAATGTACAAATGTGCTTTACACAATTGATTTATGCATGGATTGCAATAAGAATTGTGTAAGCCCCTAATAAAATTATTTTTTAAATCATGATAAAATGGGGAAAGGATGGACATTTTCAAGGGAGGTTCGTGTTACTTGGAGTGACAGTCAATGCTCATGGAAGTAGTAGTTATGATTTCAAATGACTTATTACATTTGGTAAATCTGCTGCTTAAGAACTCATTAAAGTGCTGAATAGCAAGGAAGTTACGTAGACGATTAAGGTGTGCCTGGTCACAGTCATGGAATTTTCAGTGGCCTCACCAGCATGTGGAGGTTGGATGTTGAATCATGAAGACCACAGAAGAACTGATGGGTTTGAATTGTGGTGTTGGCAAAGAATATTAGAATTGCCATGAACTGTCAAAAGAACAAACAGATCTGTACTGGCCAAATGTGCCTCAGCGGCAAGGATGGCGAGGCTTTGTCTCACATACTCTGGACATGTCTTTATGAGAAACTAGTCCGGGGAGAAGGACTCCATGTTTGGGGAATGAGAGGAAAGGCTGATTGACAGCATGCCTGCCACATGGGTTCACACATAGGAACAGTTGTGAGGCTGGCGCCGAACCTGCAGTGTTTCATTTCCCTATCTTTCGGGCTGCTGTAACTCAGACCAATTTGACCTAACAAGTCAATCCTCCAGGAAGCCATTCTTTTGATTGGACCTTCATGAAACTAATACAATTGTATTACTGGAAGAACAGATTTCAGAGTGTATGAGTAAACTCCTGTGTGTATGAACTAGAACAGGGCTTCTTACAGTTTTTACACATGGGACCCATTTTAGCTTGAGAAATTTTTACCTGACCCTGGGTAGATATGGATATAAACCAAGTATACAAAGTCCAACATGGCTTTCAATGGATTCAGTGATTTTGGTAGGATTGCTGTGGAGGATAGGTATGTGAGGTTTCAACACTGAAGCAGGAAGGCCAAGAGTGGCTGCATTTGAATGGTGGTGCTGGGGAGACCATTGGAAGTACCAGGGACTGCCAAAAGAATAGACCAATCTTGCTAAGTAAAGTGGAGGGGCAAGGAAGTAAAGGATGGCCCTCAACAAGATGGATTGGCACCCTGGTTGCAGCAAGGCGCTCAGCCTGAGAATAATTTTGAGGATGGCACAGGACTGTGCAGTGTCTCTTTTCGTTGTGTATAGGGTCACAATGGTCAGAGCCAATTCGATAGCAGCTAACAACAAGACACCGTGGAGGACTGGTTGCTGTCTCCTCCTCCTTCCTGCTTCTTTGGAGCCAGTGGTCTGTGTGGCTTGTCAGTGCTTAGAGCTGTCACTGCCCTATCATGTCCCTGCTGACTTTGAATCCACACAATTCATCCATCCCCCCAGGCCTGTGATCTGCTGGATATCTACTTCATCTTCCTGTTTCACTGACTGAGAAATGAATGACGCTGTAGGACAGTGGTTTTCAACCTTCCTAATGCCACTACTCTTTCATACAGTTCCTCATGTTGTGGTAATCCTCCAACCATAAAATTATTTTTGTTGCTACTTCATAACTGTCATTTTGCTACTGTTATGAATCAGGTGATCCCTGTGAAAGGGTAGTTTGACCCCCAAAAGGGGTCACGACCCACAGGTTGAAAACCACTGCTGGCCTCCAGCTAGCATCTGACCCATGGATTTGAGCTCTACTGGACTGGGCCACTCCTTGATAGAGATTTCTTTCTTGAGAGAGTTCTTTCTTATTTTTATGTGAGCTTTGCTGGTTTTATTTTCTCTTGAGCATCCAGCCTAATACAAGAATCTAATGGAGGGCTTGTATGCAGCTTAGATTGTTGCATACAAAATTAATGATCGAAAATATAATTATCATTCATATTTTTTTTTAAATTAGGAAAGGCAAATAGTAGACACCAAAACTTACTAGCGGTTTACAGGGAGGGGCAGGAGAGAGGCGAGAAAAGAGGAAATCAGACGTAATAGAAAAGTCATATAGATTAGACATAGGTTGTACAGCTTTTTATGCAATTGGTATCTAGCTTATACTATAAAAAGGTGAAGTGAAAAAATTGTGTGACAGATATATTTATAATAAAAAAAACAACAAAAAGAGTAGGTACTGAGGCTGCTTATGTACAACTAAGCACCTTATGAGATTTGCTTCCTTGCTTTGAAGTTTCAAAGTCTTGCTTTTATGGGGTAGCCAAGTTAATTTGCCTAATAATGTGTTCAGTGGTTCTATTTTATCTACAAATTCATTGCATAGTTTCTAGGTTTTTAAAAGTTGGCAAGCATTCACCCAAGGCACAACAGTTGATCTCTACTCAATTTTCACAACAGGATAGGAAGGAAAGAGGGGGTGTGTGATGAGCTGCCTCCCTGAACTGCTGCCCCCTCGCTGGATGGTGTGTGGCCAGAAGCACTGAGCAAGTTTATCAAAGATTCCACAGAAGAATGCAGGTCAAGTGGGGAGCAGGGACAACGCAAAAATTAAATCCAAACTCTGGACTTTCCGGATCCAGTGGAGAACTAATGAACCCCTGGAATAATTATTTACAATCTTTAAACCTTGAATTAAAATGATCCCCTCAAATCCTTCTCAAACAATGGTAGCTTTGCTCGAGTAGTTTAAAAAAAATGGTCTTCATTATGATCTTTTAAGAATCATCAACCCTGGATCAGATTAACATCCTTCACTTGAAAAACTAAGTAGGGACCTCAGGGTGAGGGGAGTTTATTTTAATGGGGGAGGAACCACATGGGAAAGAGGGTGAGGATGGACGGTTGTACAATTCAAAGAACATCATCAATGTTACTGAATTATACAGGTAGAAGCTATTGAATTGGTGTATATTTTATTGTCCGTATTCTCAACAACAAAATGAATAAAATTTCATGAAAAACAAAATGAAGACAGCTGTCAGTGAGCCAGCTGCTATTGAGTTGGAGTCAAATAATCAATCTATGTCATTAACCAGTGGCTTTACACCACACGTACCAAGAGATATTAGCTCCAAACTAAAACTAAATAGCATGCATATAGCACTTAAGTGTTTAAGAACACCCCTTACAGATGGTCTCCTGATTATACTGAGGGAAAGATCTAACGTTTATGCCCTCAAAAAAGTCTTCAGTAATAGTTATTAACCACTTACAATATGCCGAGCACATACAGAGATACTACCTGTTAGGCATTGAAGGCAGGTAAAAATAGAGGATAAAATGTATATGATCCCTATCTGGATAGAATTGGACATAGACAAATAATCTGGTATGTTTCACATTTTGCAATGATATAAATTTATCTGATTATTTGTTTAAAGTCAAACCCTAGCAAACAACGACCTCTATCCTTGCGTTGTACTCACAAGGCAAAACAATATCCCCAGGTCAAAGTTACCTACTCCCTATCTACATATGAGAAACCCACTATAGCTAGGAAGTATAACTGCCCCCCCTTCGAATGTACAACTAGTCTTAAATGGGATCTCAGCACGGTCTCATAATCTTATTTATGTAATATTACTTGATAGCTTCCTCACTCCATGAATGAGATGTGGATACCTTTTCTTCTGGACTGAAATATAAAATGTCATTCTTTTTTTATTCTTGGTTAAAATATATGAGCCATAAGACTATAACACTCAACAAATCTGTTTACAAATGTTTCCCAGAACTTTAAACAATGCCTAGCCCGTAATATATTTCCAAATGAATGAAGTTACCAATTAGCTGCATATTTAGTGCACTGCTTGAACTTAGCTTGGCTTCCAATCTTGGTTCCATATGTACAAGGTTTTGAAATTGCAGGGGTAGCGAATTATTTAATATAGTTCTCTGACTCCACGTCTTGAACTCCCACCAAATGACCTTTCCTTGCACGAGTCTGGTAAGAAGGTGGGGCTCGGGGAGCATGATACTTATAGAATTCACCTGTGAATCATTTTAAGCAGGTTTCTCTGGAGTGCCAACTAGCTGTGTATACGATAAGTTCTTGGAGAAGCAGAAGGAGAGACCGCATTAGCAGCAAGAGGCAATGAGTGGTGTGTGTCCTCTGGACCTGAGATGCCTGCACACTGAACTTCCTAGATCCAGAAACCAGCTAAAACATTGGAGAAGCAAAAGAAGAATCGGGAGCCAGAGGATGGAATAGAGCAGTGGACTTCCCAGCCCACAGAGCAAATAAAGCTGCTTGTTTGTGTACAGGAGGCTGGCTTGCAAACTGGGGTGTCTCTGGGTACTTGCTTGTGGAAATTTAGCTTGCTGACTCATGGAATTGGAGCAGGTGATTTCAGGCTGAGGCTTAGGGCAGGGGGATGCCTCAAGGGGCTGGGTCTGCTGACCCACAGAGTTGGAGATGAATGCTTTTGGGTTGAGGCTTATAGCAGAGTAGTATGCCCCTTTGGAAATTTAATAACAGACCTAAAAGAACTTTGTTAAATGTCCTGATAAAAAAAGCCCAGCCCTGAGCATTTCTCACTGATATTACAATTTAGTCACTCCCTTAATCAACCCTTGGTCCCCAGTTTTGTCTGTGAGCTCTGTGTAGCCCTCGCAAAGCATATTACAACCCAGAGAGATAAAGCAGAGAACACCACTATAGTAACACAAACACAACCAAATGACGCAAACCCTCATAAGGTCTTTTTCCTCATTTGTAAAACAGAAATGGGATATTATAGAGCTGTAAAGTTTATATGAGATAAGTTGTATAAATTGTTTTTAGTACATAGTAGGCACTCAATAAATTTAGTTTTCTCCATTAACGTCACTGTTATAGAAATTTTCGAAATGTTAGTTTTCTTTCGATTATTAACTTTAAGAAATACTTCATTACACAATGAAATCAACAATGTGTGTGTTTTAAACACATGCCTTAAAATATTTTGCTGTTTGCTGAACATTATACCGAAACAAACATTTCCCCTCGCTTCAGTAACCCATATTTCCAGCTTTTATAAGGATAGTCAATAGATTAAATGTGCCTTATATTATGGAGGATTGCTAATTTCACATTGAAACTGCACGCACTCTATGAAGCTATGTAATTTTATGCTCCACATGTTTAAAGAAGTAAAATTAAGAAAATGAAGATTTGATAGTTGGAAAGTAAACGTAAACACTAGTGCTTCAAGAATGAAAGCCAGGCCATTTTGTAGGCTGAAGTAAATGCAGGCTTCGGTGGGGGTGGGGAAAAGACGCTAGAAGCTGAGCCCATTACGTTGCTACTGCATGAACATCTGGCAGTCTGTCACTTCACAGGCAACAACATCTTCCCTAAACAGAAGAGACTTGAATTCATCAGGGATTCCTGTAGTTCAGTATATGCTTAACTTAAGTACCTGCTTTCCATGATTTCCATAGATTATCATATTCATGACAGTGTAGAGTGAAAGCTTTCTTCTCACTTTCTAACCAGAACATGAAAAAGAAATTAAAACACTGGCAGGCACTTTGTCTGCAGTTTGTTGGACAAGAGAGGACTTTCCACCCCTTTATGTAAATGAAGTTCTGTCAACTTGGAGCAGTTGAGCAAAGATGACAGTCGACTGTCTATTAATAAATACCTGACAGGATAACAATTATAATTGCAGTTGACTGTTTTTCTTTCAATAAATGTAGGTCAGTGTATATTTTTTAAGACTCTGTTTAAAATAAATTTACAAACTCCAATAACTTTTTTTTTCACCCTTGTGAATGCAGGGAAAACTTCCACCTGTACATTCATGTCTTCTAAAACATTCATGGTTTTAGAACATGGTGGCTAAACCTTTGCTAATCTCTTTAATCATGTAATTAACTATGTATGTGCTTCCCAATGTGTTTACACACTTATGCACATGTGGTAGATATGACTATTCTTTTTTTAAACCATTTTATTGGGGCTCGTACAACTCTTATCACAATCCATACATACATCCATTGTGTCAAGCACAATTGTGCTTTCATTGCCCTCATCGTTTTCAAAACGTTTGCTTTCTGCTTGAGCCCTTGGTAACAGCTCCTCATTTTTTCCCTCCTTACCCCCTCCCCCTCCCTCATGAGCCCTTGATAATTTATAAAGTATTATAATTTGGTCATGTTTACACTGTCTGATGTTTCCCTCCCTTCACCCACTTTTCTGTTGTCCATCCCCCAGGGGGGAGGTTATATGTAGACCCCTCTAACCGGTTCCCCCTTTCTACCCCACCTTTCCTCCACCCTCTGGTATGGCCACTCTCACCACTGGTCCTGAAGAGATCATCTGTCCTGGATTCCCTGTGTTTCCGGTTCCTATGTGTCCCAGTGATATTACAGTTCTAATCCAATATTTTGAATCTGTAGGAACACTGCTATGTGTTATTCAGGGATGGTTATTCATTTTAAGGATGGCATGTTTCTTCTAGCTTCCTTTAGATTTTTCCATTGTTTATTATCAGGAGTGTAGAGAAGCATATTCATCAATTTGGTGACTCATCAAGCTTTGAGAATTTATTTAGTAGAGGAAGAAGAAATGAATCTAATGAGTACATTGAATTTTAGGGGGTTACCTGACTCATGAATTCCTTTTGAGAAAGTAATTTTAAATAGAATCAGGATCAGATTTAAAATTTACTTTCATACAAAGTCCTTCTAGGAGAACATGTTTCTCTAGGTGCGCAGGGGAAAGGGAAAGGGATCTTTAGAGTGTGCCAGAACACCACTGACACGTTCTGCAGGCTGTGTGCAAGGCACCGCACTGCTAGCCACAGGTTTGTAGTTCAAACCCCGTTTCTCTCCCAGAGAAAGGCAAGGCTTTCAGCTCCTGCAGACTGACAAAGTAAACCGAGGTCGGTTCGCTATGAGTTGGGATCCACTCAATGGCATTGGACTTGTTTCTTGTTTGATTATAATTGAAAGTAAAACACTATATTTCATTAAATATAAGATGTTACAATCTATTGCTTTTATGCATTCAAGAAAGAGAAAAACATGCAAAATCAGTCAATTGAATATTGCTCACGTTCCAAAGTCTGAACTTTTGAAGATGTTACCCTTTGTAAAATGTTCTGATTTTAGAGATACTAAAATGTCAAAAAAAATGCACATCTTAGAGTTGACAAAATTCAGTTCTGTTTATTGCCATTAGTCAGCTTCAACTTATGAGGGTCTCTCCTATAACACAGCAAAGCTCTGCCTGGTCTTGGCTCCCTGCCTCATGGCAGCTGATGTGCTTGAGCCCATTGTTGCTGTCGTGTGACTTTATCATTGAGTTGTTTCCTCAGTTTCCATTTTCCCCTTCAGTTCCCATTTTCTTATCATTGTCCGCAGCCATAATGACACATCATCACTGCTATTGAGTCAATTCTGACTGAAGGCGACTCTGTAAGACAGGGTAGAACTGCCTCTGTGGGTTTCCCAGAGCATAACGCTTCACAGGAGTAGAACACCATATCTTTTCCCACAGAGAGGCTGGGGCTTCAAACTGCTGACCCTGTGGTTTTCCCCTGAATGCATAACCCACTATACCACCACAGCTGCCGTAGCCAACAGTGATCTCTTATTTCCTTACTGTACTAATAAGTTAAAATTACATCCTCTGGAGGCCAGTGCACATGGCAGCTAGGTAGCAGGCTTGGGAAGAAGCCCCATCATGAGGGGATCCCGCACTCCCTGGAAGCCAGAAATATATCTTAAAAATTAAGTAAATCATCTTTTTAAAGTTGAAGATGGGCAGTGACTGCTGATTACATGTGACTCCCCTTCATTGTTGATGTACTCCTCCGTCTCCTGCTCGAACTGATCCTTCATGACCCACTTCTACCCACCCATCAAACCCCACCCCTATCTGCAGCTCGGGAGCCCTATAAGGATGGCAGGCAGCGTGACACAGACATACTGTCTACCCAAGCAATGGTTTCGCTATTAAAAACAAAACAAAGAGTTGTTTTTATTTATTTCCTATTCCTTTTTCCCCTTTAGTCTATTTATTTATTATTTTAATCAATCATTTTATTGGGGGCTCTTATCCACACATCCATTAGGTCAAGCACATTTATAAATATGTTGCCATCATACTTTTCAAAATGTTTTCTTTCTACTTGTGCCCTTGGTATCAGGTCCCCATTATTTTTCCTCCCTCCTCTACCTTCCCTCCCTCATGAACCCTTGAGAAATGATCAATTATTATTTTCATATCTTACACCATCACTGTATCCCTTCATCCATGTTTCTGTTGTCCATCACCCTGGGGGTAGGAAGGGGTATGTTGATCATTGCTGTTGTTTTCCCCTTTCTCCCCCCACCCTCATGGTATTGCTACTCCCATTACTGTTTCTGAGGGGTTTATATGACCTGATTCCCTGTGTTAAGAGCTCTTATCTGTACCACTGTACATGGTCTGGTCTAGTCAGGTTTGTAAGGTAGATCTGGGGTCATAATATTGTGTGTGTGTGTGGGGGGAAGCATTAAAGAACTAGAGGAAAGTTATATGTTTTGTTGGTGCTATACTGCACCGTGGCTGGCTCGTTCCTTCCTTGTGACCCTTTTGTGAGAGGATGTCCAATTGTCTACAAATGGGCTTTGGGTCTCCATTCTACCCCGACTCATTGGCATTGGCATGATTGTTTGCCTGATACCTGATCCCTTCCACTCTGTGGGGACACAGACTGCTGTACTTCTTCCAAGTGGGCTTTGTTGCTTTTCAGCTAGATGGCCACTTGTTTATCTGCAAGACTTGGAGACAAAAGACCCTATATCTTTTAATAGTCGGGCACCATTAGCTTTCTTCACCATATTTGCTTATGTACCCATTTTTTCTTTGGTGATCGTGTTGGGAAGGTGAGCATCACAGAATGCCAGGTTGTTAGAACAAAGTGTTCTTTTTTTATTTTATTTTAACCAAGTGTTCTTGCATTGAGGGAATACTTGAATAGAGGACCAATGTCCATCTGCTACATTAATAGTTAACATATAAATATATATTAATAAAAACCTGTATCCCTATCATTACATATACATATATGAGTCTGTGCCTCCGTTTGTACCTCTATAAATGCCCTTTGCCTCCGATTTCCTATTTCTACGGTAACCGTGCACTCACACAGCTCACCTTCCCAGGGGTCAAATATGTACACATACTATCCCCCCCTAAAGGAACAGGAGTCCCTACCCAAACTGTGGGCTTCTTCTCAACTTTTCAGTTGTCAAGTTCTTCTTTTATTTTAACTATATTTAATCTATATTCCTTTTTGACTCTCATGACTTCATTCCACATATTTGTGGAAAGACACTGTTAGACCTCTCCCCCATAACTCAAAAGAGTTAACTATACCTACACAGCCCAGCAGTCCACACCCCACTACTAGCTGTGACACGGAATACCCCCCAAACCAAATTAAACAGAAAACAAACTCAAATGACCCCAAGTCATCCAAACCCAATAGAATATTTTGGAAAAAAAGACCCTGTAAGAGACATAAATAGAATTCAGAATAATGGTGTCTCGGTCCTTTCAGGAAATGTGGGCAACAGTACTCGGACAACAGGAAAAGTCAGACACCTAGAAACCTTACTCCAAAAGGAATCCTTGACGATAAAGGGTGACATGGCAGAATTGAGCCACATGGCCAAAGACCTGATGGATATGATGGAAGCGAGGAAACTGACTCATTGAACTTGAAGACAGTCTCTCTGACTCCAACTGACAAGAGAAAAAAAATCAACAGGAGCCACAAAACAACAACAATAACAAAGGAATACCAAGACAGTTGAGAATGACATAGGGCATTATAAAGAGAAACCCACTGTGTTGTACCAGGATCCCAGTGCCAAACCAAACAACAACAAAATCTTCAGAGAAAATAGTATGAGACCCAATAGTATGAGAAATCATGGAGAACATTTTCCTCAATATCTCAAAGGAGTAAAAAATTATTATTCAAGAAATATATATATATTTATATTTATATATATATTAGACCTCAGAAGACAAGTTCTCCAATTTCAAGGAAAGGAGAGAGCTCTGAAGGCAGAAAGGGAATAAAGAGCAGTCCCTATAGGGAACCAATAAGGATATACTTGGATTTCTCAGCAGAAACGATGTAGGCAAACGGACTATGGAATGACAAATATCAAAGTCTGAAACAAACACAAAAACCTGCCCACCAAGAATGTTATAAGTAGGAAAATCATTCCTAAACTATGAGGGAGAAATAAAGATATTTCTAGACAAGAAAGAAGTACAGGGATTCATAAAATTAAGACCAGCATTGCAAAAAATATTAATGGAATCACTATGATCAGAGAATCCACAACAGCAGACAAATCTGAGAGCACCACAGAGGACAGCCATTCATTTAGGACATATAGGAAAGCCATGTCACATAGGACAACCCGTAATGGTTCCACTCAGAAGGCTGATTGGAGGTTCTCTCAATTTTTCTTCATTCTATTCCTAAGATGTAAAGGCTACACAGTCTTCTTAATGTGACAGAACTACTGAATTGTATAATATATAAATTATAGGTCAATAAAACTTAAACATTATATCATCTTTCGTACAATTTACTTTTATGTCCAATTTTTATATTCGGTATAAAAGCTACATTATCAAAGGAGCAGTAGCAGAACCAGGAGACAGACAATAGGACAGAGTAATGGACTTCCCAACCCACAGAGCAAGTTAAAATGAATGTTTTTGTGTAGAAGGATGGCTTGCAGAGTTGGGTGCCTCTGGGCACATATTTGGGGAAGTTGGGCTTGCTGACACGTACGTAGAAGTAGAGCTGAGGGCACATGGGCTGAGGTTTACTAGAGTAGACCTCTGGGCACATAATTTAGGGAGCTGGATTTGCTGATCCATGGAGCCTGAGCTGAATGCCTTATGGTTTGAGGCTCAGAGCAGAATGGTATGTCCTTTTGGATATTTATCAGCAGACCTGAAACTCTGTGAAATGTTTTGGTAAACAACTCCTCTGGGCATTTCTTACTAGCATTACAAATTATTAACAACCTTAATAAACCGTTTATTATGAATTCTGTTTCTGAGTTTCCGTGCAGCCATTGCAAAGGAGATGAGAGCCCAGAGAAATCAAGTAGAAAAGTAAAATAGAGAACATTAATTTAGACAACTCAAAAAATGTGTATATCTATCTATATCAATCTGGATCTATATATATTTGCACATATATCATGTATACATATATATGTACACACATATCATATTTTCTCCAGCTTGTATTTGATGTATAAAAAGTAAATATATAAATATTATATATAAATATATATTTACTTTTAAAATAATTTTATTTGGGACTCTTATAGCTCTTATAACAATCCATACATTAATTGTATCAAGCATATTTGTACATAATTGCCATCATCATTTCCAAAACATTTTCTACTTGAACCCTTGGTATGAGCTCCTCTCCCTTCCCCTCCCTCTCCCACCTCACACACTCCTGTATCCTTGATCAATTATATATTGCTATTGTTATTTCATATCTTACACTGTCCATTGTCTTCCTTCACCCTCATTTCTGTTATCATCCCCTTCAGTGGGGTAGGAGGGCTATATATTCAATCTTGTGATGGGTTCCCCCTTTCTCACCCTTCCCCCTCCTTGACCATGCCCCTACCCTCATGATACTGCTATTCCCACTACTGTACCTGAGGGGTTTAATCTGTCCTGAATTCCATGTGTCAAGAGCTCTTATCGGTGCCCATGTTTGCTTTCTGAACTCGCCACATGTGTAAGGTAGAACTGGGTCATGGTGGTGGGGAGGAGGAGAGCATTCAGGAACTAGAGGAAGGATGTGTGATTCATAGGCACTACACTATACCTTGGTTGAATCATGCCTTCCTTATATCACTTCTGTGCGGGGGGTATCCAATGCATTTACTTTTTATATGTCATAGATAAATTGGGAATAAACATGATTCCATTCCCAACTATATCCCAGAAAATAATGTGTGATCATTAGAAAGAAGTAGATACAGAGAAGGGGAAATCCCTGGATGCATCTGATTTGGGAAAAGACTAGCTTTTAAAAAATAGTTTTATTGGCATGTATTTCTCAAAACATATAATTTAACATATTAGGAAGAGTTGTACCAAAATCAATTTCAGAACATTTTTTACTTATTTTGTATTAAATTGTTAGCTCCTCATTTTCCCCATATCATGCTCCTAGATAATTATTAATCCGGTTACTGTCTTCATAGGTTTACCTGTCCTGTATTTCACATACATAAAATCATGCAAAATACAAATGGGAAGCGAACAACAACAGAAACCCTCAACAACAATGACTATAAGAAACAGAGAAAAACTTCAATAAAAAAGAAAACATAAAATATTAAAAACTGAAAAAAATTTAAAATGGGTCAAAAGGTAGCTCCAATGATATGGTGTTATAATTAAACTTGACGACATCTACCATAATTGTTACAGTGTTCTCTGTCTGATGGTCCGGCTGTTCACATCTCTGCCCAATGGTCAGAGGAGATTCAATCCATGTGAGGTCCTGAAAATGAATTTTGAGCTTCTAGCATCCACAGCCTTCTACAAAGCAGGGGTTCATAATTTAAGCTCTGATACCATTCCCTCTCTTAAATTTTTATTTTATGATTTACAATCTTTGGATTGCACAAGCTGGTGTGCTTCTTCCATGTGAATTTAGTTGATACCTCACTTAAATGGCTACTTGTTTGAAGTCAAGTCTTTTAGACCCCAAACACTTCTTTGTGATAGCTGGGCTTCCCCACGCTCTGCTATAGGACCCGTATCTTCAGTGATCTCTTCATGAAGGCGAGTATAGAGTAGGGCCATGGGGATAAGATTAGCGCTGAATGTTTCTTATTCAGATATCTTTGTTGTTTCCTCCTTGAACCCCCTTACCCCCTCCACATCTTCTCCAGAGGCAGATAAAACCAAAGATTTGTTGTTGTTGTTGTTGAACTGTTTGGTTATTTAATGAACATGTGCCATATGTATTTGTGGGTGTCATCAACTGGGAGTTTAGGGAGGAAATATCAAGTGATATTGACGTCTTCGAAGCAAATGATGATTTGCTCTGTAAACCTGAATCCAATTAACAATTAAAGAGTTTAAACTAAAATGAAATCAACAACAATAACAAACCAAGAGTAGGATGATACTTTATGCTATTTTAACAAATTTTTAAGAGCAAAATTTTCCCGTTTTAATGAGAAAGACTTCATGGTTGCTTAATCACCTAAACAATCACTACACCTCGCTATTTCTAGGACACCGGTCTCTTGGTCAAAGTGTAGGGGTTAATTCTTCTAGGACTGCTCTTACACAGAATGAGCCTCAGGGAAAGATACGTTGACCAAGGCAAAAAAGATACAATATAATCATGCCCTTTAATGGCTGATGTATGTTGTCAGCCAACAGTCCTTGAAAAGAAGTTTTAGTCTGAACAAAAATGTTTTTTTTAATGTCATGTTTTATTAGAATCAACAAAATTATCAGCAAATACCACATTTTCCTGTTAGTCATTCAGTGATAGAACTGTGTATGTGAATGCACTCGTGGATTCCTTAAACGCAAATCACTGCTAAGTTCCCAAGCAAATCCTCCCCTACTGCAGACCATTGTGATCCATCGCTGATGTCAGATGAACTGTGAGACTTAGCCTGCTGGCCACATAGGTTTCACTGCTCGCCTTCATTCATCTCTCTTACTCAGCAATGCTTTTCCCTTTCCGTTCCAAGTCTGTAATTTGAATGGAATCTATTCACTACTGGAAAAGGACCCTCGTGTAAATAGGATGTGTTTGAGTTGCAGCCAAAGAAGCCATGATTGAACATCCATGGTCTGCGCTCTTTCACCATATGACAGCATGAGGAGGCGCACTGCCCACTTGCCTTCATCTGTATTTCTTGTTGACACACAGCATTAAGACTGGGCACTGAATTGGAGGTTGTCTTCTGCATGGGCTGCTTTCATGTCCTATGAGAGCATTCTGTGCCTGAAGAAAAGATCCTGAGGGCCAGATATGTCCCCATCAGTTTTCTGGGGTGTTGTCTTAATGACTTGATTTTATTATTTCATACCTGCAAGATGGCGGACTAGCTAAATAAATTTTACTGTATTTGATCCCCAAGATATTTCTATTAAAAGATCCATTAAAAAACAAAAAACATCTCATGTTCAGAATAATTTTGAGAATATTAAAAATTCTTCAAAAATATATTTTAATGAAAGTAAAAGGTTTCAGATTATAGTATGAGTATATTTTAGTTTTATTCATTATTTTATGTATGTATGTTTAAACATGTATATGTACAAACACAAATAGGATTACTGAGTGGTGAAATTAGATGATTTTTATACTTAAATATTTTCCCTGAGTAATATGGCTATAATAAGAAGCATGCTAGTAAAACAAGTTCTGGTTTAAAAGAAACCTTAATGGGAAATGTTATAAAAATCTTGTTGGGAAAAATTAAAATTATTACTCTGACCACAATGGTTGACCTATTATTTTAAATCATTTTATTGTGGGCTCGTACAATTCTTATCACAATCCATCCATCCATCCATTGTGTCAAGCACATTTGTACATTTGTTGCCCTCATCCTCGAAACATTTGCTTTCTACTTGAGACTTTGGTATCAGCTCCTCATATTTTCCCTCCTTCCCTCCCTGTCCCCCATGATCCCTTGATGATTTTAAAATTATTATTATTTTGTCATGTCTTATAGTGTCAGACATTTCCCTTCACCCACTTTTTTGTTGTCTGTCCCCCAGGGAGGGGTTATACATAGATACTTGTAATCAGTCCCTCTTTCTACTCCACCTTCCCTCCACCCTCCCTGTATCACCACTCTGACCACTGTTCCTGAAGGCTTTATCTGTCCTGGATTCCCTGTGATTCCAGTTCTTATCTGCACCAGTGTACATCCTCTGGTCTGGCGAGATTTGTAAGATAGAATTGGGATCATGATAGTTGGGGGAAGGGGAGAAGAAGCATTTAAGAACTAGAAAAAAATTGTATGTTTCATCATTGATACACTGCACCCTGACGGGCTTCATCATTGCTACACTGCACCCTGCAACCCTTTTGTAAGGGGATGTCCAGTGTCCTACACATGGGCTTTGAGTCCCCATCCGCACTGCTCCTCATTCTCAATGATATGATTTTTGTTCTTTGATGCCAAGTACCTGATCCCATCGACAACTCGTGATCACACAGGCTGGCATGCTTTTTCCATGTGGGCGTTGTTGCTTCTGAGCTAGATGGCCGCTTGTTTACCTTTAAGCCGTTAAGACCTCAGATGCTCTTTTGATAGGTGGCCACCATCAGCTTTGCTTATGCACCTGCTTTGTCTTCAGTGATCATGTCAGGAAGGTGAGCATTATGGAATGCCGGTTTTATAGAACAAAGTGTTTTTGTATTGAGAGAGTAATTGTGTGGAGGCCCAATGACCATCTGCTGCCTTAATACTACACCTATAAATATATACACATAGATATATTTCCCCATCATAACATATAAATATATTTACATATGCACATGCCTGTATTTAGATCTCAATAAATTCCCTTTGTCTCCTAATTTTTCCCTCTATTTCCTTTTACTTTTCTCTTGTCCCACTATCATGCTCAGCCTTCATTTGGGATTAATCTATTTTTTAACCTGCATCTCAAATTAGAATTTAGAATGTTAGCTATCAAACAATTTAGTTGTAAGAGATTGTACATATAATGACTAAAGAAATAGAAGTACAATAAACATAGTTCAGAATTAATTTTAAAATATAGCTCCCTTCATAGTAACTCATCTACTCTAATAAAGAACTGCATACATTTCAAGTTGTAGATTTTCATTCCTGAATATATTAAATGCCTATATTTTAGATCTATATGGGGCAAGAGCAAATAAATATACCTCCAAGAATTACACTGTAATGCTAACTTTGTAATAATTAAAAGGACAATGTCAGTTTTTATTAGACCAGTTCCCATTTATATTTCTCAGAAGAGATATGCATTTAAGTATATATAAAACATATAAATATATACTTTGTATGTATATACATATATATCCAAAAATACACAGAATAAATACACACATCTCAGCTGCCTAAACGAATGATTCATGAACTTCCCTGAACCTAAAAAGTACTGCATCTCCAGAAGAATCTTTGGTGGCAAAGATCACAATATAACAAACAGAGTTAAGTAGGCTTATAAAGCTAAGTACTGTACTACCCACGCTCTACTTTTAAGTACTCATTTTTAAATTGGAAAGGAATATTGTTATTTTTTTGTTTATTTGTACGTTCTTAATAATCAGTCTTTCTTTTTATGTAGAAGTCAGTGATGATGAAAGAATATTTGTGAGTAATATCAGATCCAGATTTTACACGGTGACACAAAGAATGTACATATATTAGAAAGAGCAGCAGCAAAAGACTAACATTACAAGAGTAAGGTTTCAGTAGAGAGCAGGAGGATTAGCAGACAACTGTAGGTGAGAGATGGCTAAGGATTGGATTTTACATCCTTTGAAGACCCCTAAGGATTACATCTATTCAACAAGCATTGAAAAGTGAATACTCCTATTTCATTAATGTTGATTATGTATATGTAGAAAATCTGAACTGTACACATGGATAGGACCTTGACAGCTAGTTGAAAGATGGGTTATTTAATCTCATCTAGAAGACTTTCAGAAGACTGGTTGGGTGATCTGCTTCTGAGGTGCCACAACTTTGGAACACTGTAGTGCTCTCTCCTGTACATGTCGAGTCACCAACGTCAGAGCCACTTGACAAGTAACAACAAAACTCTCAGACATAGACGTGGAGAGAAGCCAACTGCAATATGAACTCCATCCTTCCCTAGAAGCAAAGAACAACTGCATAAATAGAGAAATGTTCATGTACACAAGCTGAAAAAAGTAAAGGTAATGTGAATGTGTTAATTAAACATCAATTTTGCCATCATTTATTCACACAGGAGTTCAGAAAGCATAGTTGTGGAAAAGAGTCCACAGATGCTAAGTCATCTAAAGTGATTTGAAAGCATTCACCACTTTTGATTTGAGTGATTCAATGTGTTAAGCCAACATTTATTGAGCACTTAAGATTTTCTAGCCACTGATGTCTCTGACTCACTATTCACCGAGGGGATAAAGAACGACGTCTCCATGGGCATTTTCCAACGAGTGTCTGTGGGGCATCTCCCCAAGACCCAGGCTGAGAAGGTCTAGATGTTCAGCAGATTCAGAGCATGTGTTTGAACTTCACAGGTACACTTACACACACAGCAAATAGAAAATCATGTCACAATAATTATCCAGTAATTGAATATCATAGAAATAAAACAATGTCTTGTGGTTGGACATATTTTTCCTGTGTTTAGTGCAATTCTGTAAACTGAGAATAACAGCAGAGAGCCCACACAAAATGCTCTAAGTTCCCATTAAAAAGTGCTCAGGAAGAAAAGTCATACATTACAAGCAATAAAGTTCATTCATTTGAGAGGTACCATAGATTGAGGTCTGCAGCTCCAGCTTCCTGCCATTTCTAGATAGATAATTCAACTATTAAGATTGTAAAAAGAAAGGAAGGAAGGAAAAAGAAATCTATGGTGGTTACATAATCTAGTGTCAATTTATGGAGGGGTGGAGTCTAGCCTGTCAATCAGGTCACAGCTTGATGAACTTCTTTGGAGGTGCGGCACATTTAAATAGCTCACTGGAGGCTGAGTCTGACGGAGCAATGCTGATGCAGCCAGAGCCCTGGAGCTGGAGGAGCCATGGGAAGACCTGCCAGCACTGAGATGTTTCCACCACCACTGGATCCACAAGACTTTCCACCCACTGGCCTGTGATCTTTCTTCCTGCACTTGGCATCATTGCATGTGCTGTGTGAGTCTGAAGCAGAATTTATAGACTGGTCACAGACATGGGTTCATATCAGAATTAGCGACGTGACCTGGACTGGGCTGGGATGTTTTCTCAATATTCAATTGCTCTTGAATGTAAAGTTAAAGCTATTTTATATACACACCTGAGTTTCTATGAATTTATTTCTCTTGTCTACCCAAACTAACACAAAAGCCAAAACAAAGAAAACTCATGACATCATTGCTGTAGCTGTGCCAGCAGGCAGAAAATCATTTTTTTGTGTGGAAAACAAAACAAAACAACAAACCGTTTATCTTGCATGGAAAAAATGCAGCCTGTGTGTGGGTGCAGAATATAAAAATATAAATAAATGATTATGTTATTGATAAGGCTTAGTGTTATCAGTAGACTCTTACTAGTTGTTTCTGGGGAGTCAAAATTAGTTTACCATGAACCACTGACTTCTTTGCCACGAGGCCCGACAAACTGGCTACTGCTTCGTTACCATTCCTCAATATTTTGATGGAAGCTTCTATGGAACAATTCTGACCAAAGGGGGAAAATACAGAACCGAATTTCCAATTGTTGTAGACCCCAGGTTTTCTGGAATCATGAGAGATAGGTGAACCGCTGAAACTATTGCCTTGAGGTAATCTTTAAAATTTCTATCAAATGTATTCCATTAAACAATTGTAGAACAATAGTTTGGCATCACTAGTAAAAAAAAAAAGGTCAGATTTTGATTGAACTACTGAGTTGTATGGCTTGTGATTTATATGCCAATACATTTTTTAAAAGTTATTTTAGACTACTTATATGGGTTGGTGTCTATAATATCTGAGTTGTTAAAGGGTAAATTGTATTTATTAAGTCAACATTCTTTCTACAAAATCATCCAACCCTTTAGTAAACAAAAATATCAAAATGTAAAGCTACCGCTTGTCAACACGTCCTCTTTGAGGTCTACACACTTGCGAAGGCAGCGTCTCCACCTCTCAGCCTTCTTCGCCACCACGTTGTCATGCTGTGGCGGTTTGCGAATTGCCGTTGTGCTGGAGGCTTTGACGTTGGCATCTCAACTACCAGCAGGCTCGCCCAAAGGGATCCAGGTTCAGCAGAGCTTCCAGACTAAGAATAGACTGTGAAGAAGGAATGGTCTGTCCACTTCAGAGGAATTGGCCAATGGCTAACATGGACATTGTTAGGTATAGAAAACCTAATGCAAAGCAGCAGAACATTGTAAGATGTGGTGCTGGAAGATAAGCGCTTCAGGTGGGCACTCTGAGGAAGAGCTGTCTCTCTAATTAGAACCGACCATAGAACTGTGGACGCAGTAAAGTCGGTGCGAGGAAAGCGTTCGGGGACCTTCATTGGCTGACATTCTCAAAATGACAGCATACACCTACAAAAATCAATTAACTTGGAATGCCCTGAAATAAATATGAATCTAGGAAAATTTGAAGTCATTAAAAACTAAATGGAACCCATAAACCTTGATATTCTCATGTTAATCAGATTAAATAGACTAGTATTGCTCATTTTGAATCAGAAAATCACATGGTCTATTTTGCTAGGAATGACACACTCAAGAGGCATGGCTTTATATTCATAGTCCCAAAGGACATTTCAAGATCTGTTTTGAAGTAGAATGCTGTCTTTGGTAGGATAATGTCTATAAGAATAAAATAAAATCCAGTCAATACAAATATTGTTCACATTTATGCATCAACCACTGAAGCTCGTGATGCAGAAATCGAAGAATTTTACCAATGTATTCAGTGTGAAATTGATATAAAATTTCCTCAAGATTCATTGGTAATTATTGGTTATTGGAATGAAAAATTTGGAAACAAAGAAGAAAGAAATGTTTTTGGAAACTGTAGTCTTGGTGATAGAAACAAAGCTGGAGATCAAATGGTAGAACTTTGCAAGACCAGTGATTTCTCCTTAGCAAATATCTTCTTCAACAACACAAATTGAGAAACTGTCAGCAGCCCAAACCAGGGGCTGACTGTGTAACAGTCATGTTGATGATGAAGAAAATTAAAACAAATTTTGAGAACTTCTTAGAAATAAATGTGATGTATTAAACTTCTTAAAAATAAAATCGATGTATTAAAATTAATGTAAATTTGATGTAATGTCAGAAGACCTGATGAGCTGTGGGATGACATCAAGAACATCAGTAGTGAAGAAAGCAGAAAGATAATTACAAAGACAGGAAAAAAAGGAAAAAAATCAATGTGGATGTCAGAAGAGACCCTGAAACTTGCTTTTATCATAAAGTAGCTAAATGGAAGCAATGATGAGTCAAAGAACCCAACAGAAATTTTCAAAAGGTAGTTTGAAAAGGCAAAGTAAGATATTATAATGAAAGCTAGAATTTAAAAAAAGTAGAAGAGAAAAAAGAATGCACTCTGCACATGTGAAACTGAAAGAACTAAAAAGAAATTAAAATCTGTAGCTGAAATCTTCAAATATTTTATAGAAAAAAATCTTGAACAATGCAGGATACATCAAAAGAAGATGGAAAGATTACCCAGAATCACTGTACAAAAAACCCCAAAACAAAACTAGTCAACATTTGTAGTATACAAGCAGAAACATAAGATACTGAAGGAAGAAGTCCAGGCTACATTCAATGTTTTTGACAAAAACAAGGCTCCAGGAATTGATGGAATCTCAATTGAAATGTCTCAAAAAGTTGAGGAAGAACTGGAAGCACTCAGTACTCCATTGTTAATGCTAAGAAATCTGGAAGATAGCTCTTTGGGCAACTGACTGGAAGAGATCCATATTTTCACTCATTCCATACTCATTCCAGAGAAAGGCCACCCAAAAGAAAGCACAAAGTATAAAACTATATTATTACTATCACATGCAAGTAAAATGTTATTGAAGATCCTCCAACGTGACTCTAGAGGTACATTCACAAGAAGTTGCCAGAATCCAAGCTGGATTCAGAAGAGGACATGACATGGAACAAGGGGTATCATTGCTGATATCAGCTGGACCTTGGCTGAAGCAGCGAATACCAAAAAAGATGTTTACTTATATTATTGACTATACAAAAGCATTTGATTTGTGTAGCTCGTGAAAAACTAGAGGTAGCCTAAATAGAATGAGAATTCCAGAACTCTTCTTTGTGCTCATATGGAACCTGTATAGGTATCAAGAGGCAGTTGCGTGAACAGAATAAGGGAACACTGCATGGTTGCAAATCAGTAACGCTGTGCATCAAGGTTGCATTCTGTCACACACTCATTCAATCTGTATGCAGAGCAATAATTCGAGAGCTGGTTATATTAAGAGGAATAAGGCACACAGTTTAGAGGAAGGTTTTAAAACAAGATACCTTCGATATGAAACAACCTTGCTTGCCAAAAGTGAGGAGGACTTGAAATACCTGCTAATGAAAATCAAGACTTGCAGCCTTTAATATGGATGACAACACAATGTAAAGAAGACCAAGATCCTCACAGCTGGACTAATCGGTAACATCTGATAAACTGCCACAAGTCTGATGCTGTCAGGGATTTTAGATCCACAGTTAATGTGCTTGGAAAATCAGTCAAGGGATCAAAGGACACATTGCATTAGGTAAATCAGCACAACACCTCGTAAACATTTTGAAAAATAAGTACTCTATATACTTGCACATGAGCTGAGTTTTTCCAGCATATTTTTAATGCAGTTTTTGTGGTAAAATTAGGTGCCTCGGCTGATATTTGGGTTGGCTTATACTCAAGTGTAGACAGTATGTTTCCTTGAGGCCTAAGGCATACCTGACAAAAGGCAAGGCGTTTCCCATAGACTCCCATGCATGTGAATGTTGGCTATTGAGTAAGGACGACTGAAGTAAAACCCAGGAATCAGAACTACAGTGTTGGTGAGGAATACTGACAACATCACAGTCTGCCAAAAGAACAAACAGGCCTGCCTTGGACGAAGTAAGGCCGGAATGCTCCTTAGAGGCAAGATGCTGTCTCACATAGTTTGGACATAATGTCGGGACACACGATCACTGGATAAGGGCATGATGTTTGATAAAGTGCAGGGGCAGCGAAAGAGAGGACAAGACGGGTTGACATAGCGGCTCCAACACTGGACTCAAACATGACAATTGTGAACATGGCGCAGGGGCGGGCAGTGCTTTGACTTGTACACAGGGTCACTGTGAGCGAAGGTCTACTTGATGTGACCTAAAACAACAACCCTTCTCTGAAGACTTCTGCTCTTTTCAATTGGCACCACATCAAACTAGTAGTTTTGGAAGAGTCACGGCACTCACATCATGTTCTTTTTAAATATCCTATTAGTCTGGGGAGCAAGAAAAAGTCAGAATGAGCAAGTCCAGGGCTGTAGGCTGTACAGGATAAGGTTTCTCATGACACGCACACAAGAACGTCTTTGGTAGCCATGAGGAAGAGGAGGTGTGTTGTCATCATGGTGGGAGGCGGGCGGTGATCCTGGACACAACTCTCCTGGCCATGTCCTCACCAAGGCAGTTTTCTTCAAACTTCACAATCGGTCTCAGATTGTGTTGCATCTTGGGGAAAATCTGCCAAAGTGACCTTTTTTTTTAATCCCTCAAACAGTTGTCAGGACCCTTTGAACTGCTGTCTCAGACCTGAATTTAACTGGAGCGGCAGATGTCCTCAGAAGCCCGTTTTTATTGGCTTTTTAAAAGTACAAGTCATCCTAATGAGTTTAAGACAAGTGATATTAACAAGATTAACATGAGCGTGCAGAGACACCTTTACTGCGGACTAAACCTTGGTGTGTATGCACTAAAACCCTACCAGCAACACCTCATGATTTATTCGCATGGACTGCTAAAGTGGAAATGACAAATCAGGGATCTAATAAAGAAACAGCACCGTTTCTCATAGAATACACTCCTGGAGACACTCTCTCCTCAGGAATATTTTATTTTGCAGATTTCCACATTCTATTGTAAAAACGAATTCAACCCACCCCATTTATTTCTTTATCATTGACCTTCCATCTGTGTGCTCTTTGTATTCGTCTTTCTTTTTAGCATTTTTTGTTGTTCTTTTGAAGACAGAAAACATCTTGGGCGTTCTGCCCAACAGAATCATTTAAATACGCACATGTGAAAAACAAGGGATGACTATGAAATAATTTCCATAATTCCTACCCTCTGTAAAGAAGCATGAGGTCAATGGGAGGGTCAAAACCCAGTCCCATCAATATCGAGTTCAGTTATGTCAGATTTCTTTTAAGTAGCTAGCAAGAACAAGACTAGGTCTTTGTTTACATGATTTTCCTGCACAATAAAATAATTAAACTTTTCTGTAAAGAGTATATTTTCCTCTTATTAATTTCTCATAAGTCTGGAGAAGATGGAAGAAACCAATTTACAATCAGACCGATCTGTTCCACAATAGCGATGCTTGTTTAATTGTTTGATTTGATCATTCAAATTCCAGTGGTTCAGACCAGGTCATCTCAAGATTGAAGTTCTCTGTGCAAATGCCTGTGGAAAGGGGGGGGGTCCCTATAATGAGGGGCATGATTTGAGTCATCTTCGTTCATGGATGAACCTGCCTATCTGAACAAGTAGCAGGGTTCGAACAACTGACTCTTTTAATGGCTGCAAGCCACGCTCTCCCTGTCGTCTTTTCATTGTCTTCTTTAATGAGAAAGTATAGATGTTATTATTTACTGGCAATAAGAACCAACAATCAAAACTCTCATTTTTCACAAGTTTTGGGGACAAAAAAATCTTTCCCTCCAGGTATTGGTGATTTGGAACAAAACAAAAACTAAAAACATTCATTACAAAGCACATCAGGTGTGTTTTTTATTGTGAGAGATATAATAGATCCCATACAGAACAGTATTTGAAAAGGCAGTCCCATGCAAGTGCAGTCTATAATTCTGGCTCACAAACACCAAGAAGTGCAATTCTTATGCTATATTCAACACATCTCAACCTCCCGCCATCCCCCGCCCCCTACCCACAGACACATGTTCCCAGTAGTCAGGTAATACTTTTTAGCATTAGCTCTGCTTTGGAAGACTCTTCAAGGCAATGGCATGGAAATTAGTGGGCTTAGCTCCTGCTTAGGTGTGGAATTCCCTGCTCTCCACTGTTTGACAGCACCGTGAAGGCTACAGAAAGCAGCAGAGCGGTGTTAAGGGACAGCTCACACGTTAGTGTGTGCGCTGGAGCAGGTGAGCGGTTAGGACCGTGGGGCATACCGACAGGAAAGGTGGCATAGGGCTGTCCGGTGCGTGAAGCCCTGAACATGGTCCGTGTCATAGAAAATGTGCTCTTTGTGGAAACTCTCCATATCTAAGAGGGGAAACCTTTCTGGCACGACTGCTCGGCTGCTGTGAAAATCTAGTAAAAGGCCTTCTCTGGGTTTGTTTAAAAAGGTCAGCCCAGGAACTCCTGACCCCCACGACTCCCTCCTGACAGTTTCCGCACACTCACAAAATCACTCTTGTCACTTCGAGCCTCCTGTGCTTTTCTGAAAACAAAACCCTCTGCCACCTGCCGTCTATTATTCCATCCCGCGAGCAACACGCTCCCTCTTCAGCTGATATTTCAATTTATTTGTGGTTAGATGTGCAATAATCCTCCGACGGAAGCCAAGGGAGCAGTTGAAAGATTGAAAAACAAAAACAAAGCCAGGGCTTTGAGTATCTCCTCATGCAAAGCTACCGGGCACAAAATCGTGGGCAATTCTCAACCAAACAAAAGCAAAACTAAGATACGCAGATGGTCAGTGCCCTGCCCTCTGCAGAGGGAGAAGCAGCGTTCGCTCCAACTAACAAATCATTCTCCAGGGCCTTTGTGAAGCAAGTTGCGCCGCTTCTCCTGTGGGCATCCACAAAGACTGCTGCATCTATTTGCTATTAGCTCCTTCTTTGTCTGGGGATTTTGTTAATGCCCTTGCTTCATATAAGTTTGTGTCGCCTTGTTCTCGCATTTGACATCAACTGAAATAGCCTTGCCAAACCTTTGTTTCTATTTGCTTCAAAATGTGTATTCCTCAATGAGGTTTCATCTTAATCTCTTCTTTTCAAAAGGATATGAATTGAACATGCAGAGAGTAAGCCTAACAGGACCGATTATCAATTTCCATTTCCTTTCAGTGCCTTTGCCACCCGTGGGCCTCTTGGACAGCTTTCCTTGAAGACAAAGGGTGTCTGAAATGGACAACTTTATTTTATACACTGGTTTCTTAGTGGGTGACAGAGACTCATCACCCACAATAAATCCTGCCTCTGACCCTTTTATAGAATGCACAGCTGAGCTAAAAAGGAAATCAATGTTGCAATTTTAATTTCGCACTTTCATTCTGTTAATTTATCTAAAAAATCCTATGCCATGACTTTTTCTTGTCAAAACAGCCAATTGCTGTCAATGTGAAATGTGAAAATGCTTGAGGTTTCTCCCTCTGCCTTTTTTTGGTCTTCATAATAGTGAGGCTGTAAAAATCATAGGCCAAATACTAAGCCCGCTGATATTCTTCTGACTGCAAAACCCCTTTGGAAATCAATGTGAGCGGAGCAAGTTGGAGAAATATGTAGCGTCTCAAGGGTGAGCTTCGAGGGATAAAAGATCTGGCCTACATGGTTCCTTATCTGTGCTCAGATGCTCATGAAACACTATAGATCCGGGATGTCCAGGGTGTGAAATGTAGATTTGGTGGTGAAATCTGATCACGTGAGTAAACTGGGACGATTTAATCACAATTAATCCCTAGGGATTGTTCTAACTAATAAGCAATATTCTGTTTTCTGTCCCAATGCCATAAAATGACCCCTTAGTTTTCACTAATTTCTGTCTCTATTTCAGAACTTCAGGATATTTCACAGACGGGGTCTTTTAGTAGCTATGCGCATGCTCCTATCATAGAGATGGGGCCAGCGTAGCACCGCAAGGCCAGCAGTGTCGTGCTGGAGACAGTGGGATGGCGAGATTAGCGGGTGGCAGAATCTGCTATTTTTCCACTGGGAAATTCAGGGAAAAGGAATTATTCCATCACGTCCTTGCTCAAAACATTTCTTCACACCTTTGCTCCCGGAGTGAAACAGCGCCTAACCATGCAATGTAAGTGGCCCATGTTTTTTGACTCCTGACTTCCTGTCACTTGGTGCCATTAAGTTGACTCTAAACTGCCCCCTGCAGTTATGTTGGCTGCAATTTTTCTGCAAGCAGATTGCTAGTTCTTTAGCCTGGTTGAGCAGCCTTGAACCACCAACGCTCTGGTTAGCAGCTGAGTCCTCAACTGTTAAACCAGCCAGGCCATCTTTTCATCCCTTTAGCCCTCTTTATAAAGAACACTGGTGACATAGTGGTTACTTATCAGGCTGTAAATGCCCAGGTCAGCAGTTTGAAGCCACCAGCTGCTCTGAGGGCGAAAGATGGGGTTTTCTACTCTCATAAAGAGTTAGTCTTAAATCCACAGGGACAGTTCTTTTCTGTCCAATAGGGTTGCTTTCAATTGGCATTGACTAGATGGCGGTGAGTTTGTTTGTTTACTTATTTATTTGCTGCACCCTCTCTACAGAATCCCTGCTGGGAAAACAGTTGAATGCTCAGTGGCCAACCTAAAGGTCAACCATTGAAACCCACCAGTGGTTTCATGAGAGAAAGTCCCGAGAGTTGCTTCCCCAAATATTGCCATTTGGGAATCCCTCTGACACAGTACTACTCTGGTGTGTAGCTTCACTGTGAGTCAGAATCTACTTGGCAATTCAAAACTTTTCTATCTCTTACATGCTTTTTCTTTTCCGCTCAGCACTTAAGAATTTACACCTTCTATTATTATTTCCTTATGTGTTTTGCTTATTGTCCATCTTAATTCCAACCAAAATATATGTCCTGCCCTATTTGCCCACTAAATTATTCTCAGAGCTCAGAACGTTTTACTCCATAATATAGGTGCTCAATGAATATTTGTTACATGAAACAACAGCTAAGTGTCCCCTGTCCCAAACCAACCCTGCGGCAGAACTGAGAACAATATACCTCTACTGTTACCCAGAACAAATGCCCCATACAGAGAATACTGTAGACTGATCCACACAGTGTCTGTGTTTACAGAGACAGTTTGGAAAATGATGACTTGTTCTAAGAACCTCTACACACTCTGAGCCTGGTTTAAGAAAGGGAGTCTAACTCCAAACCTAAGGCAAGGGATTAACTTAATAATGGGCTTCTAGAAAAAGTCCAGCCATGGCATTTGAGAGTTGCAGACAGTTTGTTAGTTTTGGTTTGACAGAAGGCTATGATTTTGAAGCAAAGTGCTTCAGCTTGAGCACAGGTTCCAAACTACGTGCTACAAGGGAGACAGCCCCTTGGCTATGTCTCCAGTAGTTTAAGATGTAGGAAAGTCAGATCTATTCAGAACAGGACATGCATGGAGGATACACTCCTAGGGAATCAGAGAAAGATTTTCCAGATTGTCCGGAATCTGGAAGGATGTTAATGCTTTCTATCGCAGAGATGAGATATGGTGTTCAGAGAAGCAGCATGCATTTGAGGAATAGCAGTTAACCTCAGCTAGTCTACTTATCTGGCTGATATTTGTACTAGGGAAAGGGTGAAATGGGAGATAATTCTAGAAAGACTGGTGTCTAGAGTATTGGAGGTTGGGGAATCACCTATAGTTTCTAAGGAGATTACTTCATTTAGAAGCTAGTGTTTTAGGATTATATTTTCTTTTGTTTGGGGGAGATAATTGTTCGTGGTATAAAAATTATCTATATTGGAATTTAAAGCTTAAGAAATATGGAGTCTTTTCAACTAAGATTTAAGCAATGAATGAAAAATATTCTAGATTAGAGTCATGTACTTGCTTTTTGAAGATCTCTGGGATAGTGATTTTGCAATTTTGTTCATCGCTTTTTTCAATATCTATTTTCCAAACTAAATTTATTTCCCATAATTATACCCACATTTTGTTGTTATTGTTGTTTTTATCATTTTATTGGGGGCTTGTACAACTCATCACAATCCATACAATCTATTCTGTCAAGCACATTTGTACATTTGTTGCCCTCATCATTCTCAAAACATTTGCTTTCTATTTGTTCCCTTGGTGTCAGCTCCTCATTTTTCCCCCTTCCTCCCCACTCTCCCCTCCCTCATGAACCCTTGATAATTTATAAATTACTATTATTTTGTCATATCTTACACTGTCTGATGTCTCCCTTCACCCACTCTTCTGTTGTCCATCCCCCAGGGAGGAGGTTATATGTAAATCCTTGTTATCGGTTCCCCTTTTCTACACCTCCTTTCCTCCCCCCTCCCCCCAGGTATCACCACTCTCAGTACTGGTCCTGAGGGATCATCTGTCCTGGATTCCCTGTGTTTCCAATTCCTATCTGTACCAATGTATATCCTCTGGTCTAGCTGGATTGGTAAGGTAGAATTGAGATCAGGGATAATGGGGGTGGGGTGGAGGGGGAGGAAGCATTTAGGAACTAGAGGAAAGTTGTATATTTCATTGTTGCTACCCTTCACCCTGACTGGCTTGTCTCCTCCCCGCAACCCTTCTGTAAGGGGATGTCCAATTGCCTACAGATGTGTCTTGGTTCCCCAATCTGCACACCCCCCTTCATTCACAATGATTTTATTTTTTGTTCTCTGATGCATCGTACCCGATCCCTTCAACACCTCAAGACCACACAGGCTGGTGTGCTTCCTCCATGTGGCCTTTGTTGCTTCTGAGCTCGATGGCTACTTCAAGCCTTTTAAGATCCCAGATGCTATATCTTTTTTTAAAAAATTTTAACAATTTATTGGGGCTCATACAATTCTTATCACAGTTCATACATATACATACATCAATTGTATAAAGCACATCTATACGGTCTTTGCCCTAATCATTTTTTTCTCCTCTTTTCTTCTTTTACATTTTATTAGGGACTCATACAACTCTTATCACCCTCCATACATATACATACATCAATTGTATAAAGCACATCCATACATTCCCTGCCCCAATCATTCTCAAGGCATTTGCTCTCCACTTAAGCCCCTTGCATCAGCTCCTCTTTTTTTTCCCCTCCCTCCCCTTTCCCCCCTCCCTCATGTGCCCTTGGTAATTTATACCTCATTATTTTGTCATATCTTGCCCTATCCGGAGTCTCCCCCCCTTCTCTGCTGTCCCTCTCCCAGGGAAGAGGTCACATGTGGATCCTTGTAATCAGTTCCCCCTTTTCAACCCACTCACCCTTCACTCTCCCAGCATCGTCCCTAACACCCTTGGTCCTGAAGGTATCATCCACCCTGGATTCCCTGTACCTCCAGCCCTCATATGTACCAGTGTACAGCCTCTGTCCTATCCAGGCCTGCAAGGTAGAATTCGGATCATGGTAGTTGGGGGGAGGAAGCATCCAGGATCTGGGGGAAAGCTGTGTTCTTCATCGGTACTACCTCGCACTCTAATTAACCCATCTCCTCTCCTAAACGCCTCTATGAGGGGATCTCCATTGGCCGACACTTGGGCCTTGGGTCTCCACTCTGCACTTCCCCCTTCATTTAATATGGTATATATATACATATACATATACACATATATACACATATATACACACACTTATATCGTTGGTTTTTTTTTTTTTTTGCATGATGCCTTATACCTGGTCCCTTGGCACCTCGTGATCGCACTGGCCGGTGTGCTTCTTCCATGTGGGCTTTTTTGCTTCTGAGCTTGATGGCCGCTTGTTCACCTTCAAGCCTTTAAGACCCCAGACACTATCTCTTTTGATAGCCGGGCACCATCAGCTTTCTTCACCACATTTGCTTATGCACCCATTTGTCTTCAGCGATCCTATCATGGAGGTGTGCAGTCAATGATATGATTTTTTGTTCTTTGATGCCTGGTAACTGATCCCTTTGGGACCACTCGATCACACAGGTTGGTGTGTTCCTCCATGTGGACTTTGTTGCTTCTGAGCTAGATGGCCGCTTGTTTATCTTCAAGCCTTTAAGACCCCAGTCACTATCTCTTTTGATAGCCGGGCACCATCAGCTTTCTTCACCACATTTACTTGTTCACCCACTTTGGCTCCAGCCATTGTGTCGGGAGAGTGAGCATCATAGAGTTCCAATTTAATAAAAGAAGGTATTCATGCATTGAGGGAGTGTTTGAGTAGAGGCCCAAGGTCCTTCCGCCACCTTAATATTTGACCTATAAATATAGACACATAGATCTATTTCCCCATCCTCCTATATATATTTGCATGTATATGTCTTTGTCTAGACCTCCATGAATGCCCTTTGACTCCTAGCTCTTTCCTCCATCTCCCTTGACTTTCCTCCTGCCCTACTACCATGCTTCATCGCCACCTGGGCTAGAGTATACCTCTTCTCTAAGCAACCTTACCCTTGATCATTTCCTACCATGCCTGCCACTTCCCCTTCTCTACGATGCTATATCTTTTGATAGCCAGACACCATGAGCTTTCTTCACCAGTTTTGCTTATGCACCCATTTGTCTTCAGTGATCATGTCAGAAAGGTGACATAATGATATGATTTTTTCTTCTTGATGGCTGATACCTGATCTCTTTGGCACCAAGTATAACTTAATGTATCTAATTTGATAAAACAATTTATTTTTATTTGCCAAGAGTCAGACTACTACATGACTAAAGAGAGTAAGCAAGTAAAATTTTTTGAGCTTGCCTTAAAAAAACCCAACTCATTATGTTAGCTTTTCTTTGTATTATTTACCTCATTTCCTCATTTAATTTTAAGCACTCTTACCTTTCCTTGCTATCTTTGTAGTTCTTTCTGTAGAACTTTCTGAAATTCTTTCAGAAGAACTGAAGTAAAAAATATGCATTTTAAAAGAAAGGTATAGCTGTTATATAGACTAGTGGATGTCTTGAGAACTCTTTTTATTCCTCAATTTCTGTGCTCGGATTAGTGAAATTAAATATACAGTTGCTAATAACCTCAGGTATTTCCCCCCTATACCCGACCCTAGATAGATCAGGTCATTTTCTATTGTACTCAACCCATAATCTGGCTGTCATGTGCCTAGGTTTAGCAAAATATGATTTCTTACATATTGCTTGTTGTAAAGACATGCTCTCAGTTATTTGGTGAATTGTATGTGGAACATTCTAAAGATAATGATAAACTTTATGTTTTCACTTAAATTTTGAGAATTATGTATTTTTACATAGAAGTAATATGTTTCTGCTGCTTGTCATTCAGTGTTAAGAAATGAAAAAAGGAGACAAACTGCATTTGCCAGACTTCCTGTAGATGGAATTTATCTTTCTAATAAATTCTGCTTCTAACACTGAGATTCAGGTTTGACCAGTTCATTGCAACTTGGACCTTTATTATCCTCTGAAATTGGGACTATCAAATGAATTTAGGAAAAACAGTAAAAATTCGACTGAGGAGAATTTGAAATATAGTGCCTCCAATAGCCCAGCGGACTCTGCTACTCTCAATCTGATAAACAAAGTAAATAGAGGAAGAAAAATATAGGTGCTTCTTGGAATCACATATATAGACTAGCTTCTTTATGAGATTTCTCTTTATTGGTCCTTTGAATGCAAAACAATCAACAACCTAGATGGATGAACGAATTCTTTAACCTAGAAACTAAACACACATGGATGGATATAAGCATTTACATTTGTATTTTTATTCTTTCATTCATCTCCTCCTAATTTTTCTATTATTCTTTATCTTCTCTTAAACAGAATTTCCTTTTAGCTTCATTACAGCCGTCTAAGTATCCTATTTCCTATTGAGCCTCTGCTGTGTTCAAGCAGACACCTTTATTGAGTTATCAGGGGTCTGTGCAGGTTCTTCGCCCTGCAGCAGACAGATGCAGGCTGGGTGATTTGGGTCAATGTGCAGTAATGAATCTGGGCCCCTGCCAAGTATGGTCCACCACTGTAGAGCTGCATCCCTGCATTTTAAATTGTGATGGAGTTTCTTGCATTTCACTCTCTCCAGCACTTTGCTTCATGATATAACGTTGGGAAAAAAAAGAACACTATTTTACACTTTCAATTTTTGTATGAAAGCCACTGATTAGTCCCTTGACATATGGTGTGGTATTTTTGGGGGGGGGCACAGATGAAAATTCTATGACAAGCCTTCATATCACTTGGGAAACAAAAATTATATCCTACTCCAAACAGGGCAGATTTCTGGAATTTGAAAGTGTCATTAGTTTGACCAGACACATGTTAGTCCCTCATGAAATAGATCTAGGTCTTAAGTTACTTATATTTCTCAATACTTTTTTATGTATGAGAAAAGGCAAATAAGTCATGTGAACTGAATGGAAACACTTTAATATTATAGCTTAAGTAATGTTCTTGAGTAATTTAAAAGATACAGAGAGTTGCAGTTTCCTAAGGAATGGTCAGGGAAACCTCATAATTAGATTTATTCCAGGAACAGATTCAATAGGTTGACTTTCACATAAGAATTTTTCTTTTATTATTTGGTTGAACGCATTGAAATCTCTAGCATGGATAAAAAAACTCACCAATTAGCACTTAGATTACAATTTTAAGGCAAGAAAAATCATTGGACATTGTTCCCTTTCCTACCTAAAACAAGGAGTGTTGACAAATGGAAAAAGAGCATGCGTATGATCCACTTTTCTTATTGTATGTGAAGGAATGCATTGTCTAAAGACTATCTTGACCACAGAATCATTTTTTCTCAAACAAATGATTAAATAAATTTAGAAAAACTATGGTATTGGAAACATTTAAACTCTCTGTAACCTTTCAGATGAAACACTGAAATTGCAGAAAATGAAGTATGTTGCAGTAACTTCTAACAACTAGGTAAAATTGATAGCAGACCTCTAATTTTAATTCTAATGTAATTATTATAACCATGCTAAATACTTGCATCGGCCTGGGATTTAAGTGACTTTATGCACTGAGTTAGTTGGAACAAACCATAACTAGCAATTATTAGTTATTTTATGTAAAGGAATGCTTTCAAATGCTTGGAAATGGTTGATATTGTTTAGTGGAAGAGTAATTAATATCCATCTTTTCTTTTGAGACCACTAATGGCTTAGCAAAGCCTTTTGAAATAAATAACACCATGGTCTACTTATAAGTGACTTACTCTTGTATTACTTGTCCCAGAATATAAATTTTCAGAATAAAAATTAGTGAAATTTATTGCACAATGAGAACATTTCCAGAACGATCTCTTTGGACGTTGTGTTAACAGATGCGCTCTTCATTGATAAATGGTTTGGAGAGGTTAAGAGGCAGGACTTGGCTTCTGACTGATTTAGTTTGAGTTATCTTCTTTCTAGGAGTTAAATTCTAAGCATGAGTACTCAGGGAAAACTTCTAAATATGAGTCTCTGACAAGCTTGGAGCCATCCTGATTTCATTATTATTAACGCCTAAAGATTCTGAGATATTTCTTCATAGCCATCTCCGGAAACGGCTGCATTGAAACAGAACAAATACTTGTACTTGATTGAACTCATTGGCCTAGATCTACCTGGCTGTCCACCATCACCCTCCAGCCATAGTGAACTATTTGCCGTCACCAAAGGCTCCACCACAGCCATGCCTCTCAGTCTAAGTCTGTCCTTTTCCATGGGGTCTCTATGTCCTTCTTCTATTCTTAATTTTGCACATTTTCCTATTCCTTTTGATCACAGCTTACATGTTTCCTCCCCCCGGGAAGCATTGTCTTGGTACTCAAATGCTTGACCGCTAACAAAAAGTGGGTGTTTTCCCTTCACGTGAGCAGTTCTGTGGTAGAAAGACCTGGCAATCTTTCATAAAGATCTCAGCAAAGAAAACCCTATGGGGAAATACTCTGTATCATAGAATCTCTCTGTATTAGCATCGGCAAGATGGCCCCTAACAACATGACGCATCTCCTGCTAATTTTAAGTTTCATACGCCTAGGATTATCTCCTTTGTACTGTGTATTTCAATACAATGGTAGTACCATTCTCTCTCCTTTTAGGCGTAGTCCCTGGACGGGCAAGATATGAATCATGTAGCACAAGGCTTTGAATGAATCATGTAGCACAATTATATAAAACAAAGAACACTGTTATTGAATCTGCTCCTACTCACAGTGACCCTGTGGGGTTGTCAAGGTCACAGACCATTATGGTAGCAGACAGCTGCCCCTTTGTCCTGTGGAGCAGCTGGTAGGTTTGAACTGCCAGCCTGGACGTAAGGAGGCCAACATCTACCCACAATTTCACCAGAACTCCTGAGAGGTTCTAAAATATATTCATTGTGCAGATGAATGGGTTAATTGGCTGTAAACACACCATTCTTTTAATGGGGTTTCTCCACATGAATTCTTTGTGTCAGTTCTTTTTTATCCCCATGGAGGGAATATCTTGGCGTTATTTTAAATCCCACGTCTGTTTGTGTTTGTTTTGAGGGGGTGGGGGCTTTCTTGCTTTGCTCATCCTGGAGATTTATTCATTCAACACATATATTTTTCCAGTCTCTTTTATGTACACGGCATTTTTTCAAGGTCTAGAAAGAAACTAAGCTAAACATAAATGACATTGGGTTATTCTCCTTTGAACATGAAAGTGGAATAGAAGAAATGCATAAGCAATATCGCCATTCAATCAAGAACAGTAAGTGTCCTGCGGAGACATGATGCATTCAGTTGGATGAATACGACAGGCCTTCCAGGACACGACTGTGGACTGAAAGCATGTGCAGAGTCTGCATGTCATGGAATAAAGAGAAAAAGGCGTTTCAAGTCAGGAGATAATGTGCACAAAGATGTCTTTAATAGGGCACGTCTAGTCATAGCCTGTGCTACTCTTCTCTCATGAAGTCTTTTTTTTGGACCTAGAACAACAACAACAGAATCCAATGGCTAGGCACCAGTGGCCCTGATGGGCCTGCATAAGAAAGTGGTAGGAAGATACTGACTGGGTGATGTGATTGTTAATAGGAATAATCGTGATTGTTATCCTGCAGGGCCTAAAATGAACCATTTCAGAAGCAGGAGGAAGGATTTCTCTGCCAGTAGAAGTGAAAAGGCACAAGTAGAGTATATCTCTGAACCTTGATCTGCCTGAGCACTGAACATCCTTGATCTAAGAGCGTTGACATCCATGGCAGACAAGCAGCAGCAGCTACATTGCCAGGAGCTGGAGCAGGAGTCAGAGTAGTGGACTTCCCAGCCCATAGAGCAAACACAGTGGAATGCTTTCGGACTAGAAGCTGATATGTGGGTTGGGGTGCTCTTTGGCTCTTAATTGGGGAAGCTGGGCTTGCTGACCCAGAGAGCAGAGGCTGAGTGCCTGGGGGCTGTAGTTTATAGTAGAGTAGCATGCCCTTTGGACATTTATTGGCAGCCCTGAAAGAGCTGTATAACATTGCACTGGGCAGGGGCCTGCTGAGAAAGAGAGGTCTGTCGACAGACACCACACAGAAACTGTACTGACTTAAAAACTTTCCTGAGCATTTCTCATTTGAACTATAACACATTCCTTTCTCTGACCAACTCCATCATCTTGAGCAGTGCTTGTGAGTTTGCGTCATAAGTGTAATGAGTTATAAAACCGAATGGGAAAGCAGAGAACGGCGTGGGAGGGGCAGTTAGTATGAAAATTGTTAAGGAAGATGGGAGGCATAGCTGACCCCTGCTGTGTCAGTGCATCTTGGGAGCTGGGAGGGGAGCTGCTGCCCCCACTATTTCCTCAACTTACCTTGAAAACCCTGATTGCAGCGCAGGCTTATGAGGAAGAGAAACACGGAGAGCACGTGTAAAGGGAGTCTAATAATAGTGGAAAGCTCTGAGAGCTGGGCAAAGAGGGCAAACTTTAAACAGGCAAAGGGAACAGAGCTGGGGTCTTGCTTCAGTTTCCTACATTGTCTCCGTATCTAACTCTTCCTTCTAGGAAGTGACGGAAATGCCTCTCATTCCGTTTCAGGGTCCTTTAGTAATAATTGAGGCCATTGTAGACGATGCTTCTTGAAAGCCCCACCTGAATGCCAGAAAGGCCAGTGCCAAGCCACGCCCCACCCACGGCCCCATCATCATTAAGCTCGCTTCCGACATCAGGTCCAAATCCTCCTAATTAGACACTTCCATCATTTTCAATTACAATTTATCTACCACACTAATATTTGGGGGCCTTTACTTCAACGTTTCTGATTTCTGGAGCCACTCCCTTGTCTTATGGGACAATGCGCTCTCATTTTTGAGACATTTACTGATGCCCAACTTTCCATGGACACATTTTTGGATTATGTAAAAAGTATGTCAGCATGGTCCATTAATCCAAATGCATGTTGTATATTAATCTTCTATATATGAATCGATCTTAAAAGATTTAACTACATAGTGGTGGGTCTTCGGTGAATGTTTAGTGAGTGATGAAGGGATAAATGAGTATTATTTCATGCTGAAATCAGTGTTCCCGAGTATCAAGAGTTGGTTTTGATATTCTATATCCTCAGCCATGCTCATTGGCATACACACTCAATAAATGCTAATTAAGAGTACAATTAATCTCTCCAGTTTAAAAAATATGCCAGCAGAAAATTCCCTAGGAAGCTCAAGAGAAGGTGTATTTTCTCATCTCAAAATTCATACTTAGAATAACGGAGTAACATATATTCTTTACTGGTGTCTAGCCATTGGTTTTGCTGTTGTTGTTTTAAGTTCAAAAAAGGATTTCATATCTTTGTACTAAACAAGAGTTCTGTTTTTATGACTTGTGGAAACAGAAGCAGACTGTGGTTAGAATTATCCGTGCCTAATATTTTAATTCCATTGTTCAATAATTCCCATTCCTTTGCATTATTTTTGCTTTATTATGCTCTTATAATACTCTGAAACACATCTATAAAACTTTACAACCCTTTTCCAATGGCATATGGTGTGTGTTCTGAAGAGAAACATGTTTATGGGCTGAACGATGGGAAGAAAATGTAAAGTGCTCTTACGGGACTTGGGGAGGATTGCGGTCTGCCTGGGTGGAGCGGACGTTGCAGTATATCAGTGTCTCACAACCCGAATCCGAGCTCTTCTGCTTCAACAGGGAACAGAAGTCTGAGAATATGCTAGACTAATGTCGGTGCTTCCAGGGCCTTGGTCTGTTTTTGATTTTTCATTGATGAAGATGGACGTAGTATTCTAATTAAGTATGCTACAGAATAATATCGACTGGGAAAACATTTACTATGTAGGTGGAAGTGTGAGAACAAACACCAGTACTATTGTCCAGGCCCACTTGCAAGGGAGTCCTGGGACTTGGGCAAAGTTAGCAAGAGCGTTTCATCGGCTGTGAGCCCTCCTGAAAGCCTACAGACCATTGCTCTGGATGCTTCTGCTGCTTTGTCCTTCAAAGATCTCCAGGTGGAGCATTCGATTTCGGGTTTCAGCTGCTTTCTGTTCCTCCAGTTTCCTTCCTTGTAGCAGCTATTGATACACTCATGCGGACACATGGGTGAGAACCCTGACTCTGGTCTCTGCCTTTTCTGTTCGTCCTCTAGTTGTTCACCAGGATGCTCCGAACATTTCTCTAGTGCCCACCACCCTCCGTTATGTGCATGGTCAATATCCTTGTGTCAGGCCCCGAACTTGGTCACATGGCCTGATTCAACAGCTTCCTAATAAATCTCTGACCCTAGTCCTTCACACTCCAATTTTTCTCCAACACGCTACTTTTCAGGCTTAATATTCCTTTTTGTGTACTATTTTTTAAGCCTTCGTTATCACACGAAGTAAACACCAATTCACTCCCCACCTATCTAGTAAGCCCTGGGTTGTTCGCTACGATTAACAGCTCCTCCTCATCACCTGCTAGCTCACCTTTGCGGGCTCCTTCTGCAGCCTCAGGCTCTGTACTATAGACCTCCCGTGTCAACCTCCACAGCATTCACTACGGTCTTGGGCACACTGCTTAATCTAATTCCTCTCGAACTTTTCCTTGCCTCCTCTGTGCAGGTGTGGCTCAAAGGATTTTGTAGATTTCTGATTTGTCCATCTTCTCTGCTCCCCAACACACTCCTGTTGCTTTCTCTCCATTGCAGCATTTTTATTCCGCTTTTTAAAGAATATTGTTATAGTCCATAATTGTAATATCTGTTGCAGCCAGTGACTATGTGCTGCATCTTCACCATCTCCACTGCCTATTTAACAGGGCATAGTAAATGGGGGCAGAATTGTCTTCCTAACAAAATATTGGTTCTACTAATGAGTCTTCACCTGGAGTATAGTGCGACATTTCTACTACAGCCTTTCCTATAGATACTCTATGGAAAAATAAAGTAAAACAAGACAACCCGCCCTCTAAAAAGAAAAAAAAAAACCTCACAGAAAAACCCTCAAATATGCCTCTAGTCATCAGTATAGGGAAGTGTATGGTAGGTCAGAAGATGTACTCTTCTGTGTTTGCCAGCAATGCTGATCAAAAATAGATTTGAAAATAAAACATTTTGGAAATATGTTCTGAATGTTCCACTTTTATGGCTTCTCTAAAATTTATTCCTAGGTGCTCTAAATTTAAGGTATTCCCTCGCAACGCAAGCCTGCTAAATACGCTGGTCTTATGTAAAATTCTGGTCACTGCCCCCAGTGAAGAAAGACGATAGAGACATCTGCACCATGACGCCAGGAGAGCATTTGTGCCGAGATGCGCTTCTAGAGCATAATGCTCTCGCTGTGAGGCTCTCTCGGAGCCATATTTCCAGAGATTCTTGGCAGAAAGAGCGGGCTTCTCTTCTGTGAGCTTGGACGTGTAAGTCCGGTGAATTGTGTAGAAGATCGTGCTCCCTTTTGCTTTAGGTGTGAGACATCTCAGTCATGTGTTCAACCTTTCTTTACTAGCATTTCCAGGATCACTGTACCTGGCTGCTAACTGCTGTCACTCTCCGTTTTATTTTTCTCATTTTAATTTTATTCACCAATTTCCCTTGTTATATAGCTGGTTGTTATTTTGTTTATTAAATTATTGTAAAAGTGTTAAATATGAGGGGGATTGGAGCCTAAATAAATGTTCTAGTTATTTCAATGTCATATAAAATGCCTGAGATAACATTTTATACTTAGAATTCCTTGATTAAATCTAAGTAGGTCCAAAGCACTTATAAATACAAAAGATAAGTGATATAGACCTGAAGTAGCCATGAGAAGGAACCCAAATAGATTTTTAGGTATAGCTGAATACAACAATATAGCCTACATGATTATTATCTTTCATTTATCCCAAGTGATTGACAGCTCATAACTTTATGTAACAAAAGTGAGAAAAGATGGATGAGGGGTCTTTTTATTTTAATTTACTTTTTTTATGAGGGGTCTTTAAAATGTAGAAAAAATGGAGTTGAAAGATAGAGGATATTTCCCATGAGTGTTTTGAAGTCCCCTTGCATAGTTATTATTCCTCACAAGGAGAATATGCAAGATTATCCTTTATAGCCATATAATAATACTCACGCATGCTGTCACAGCCAACACTGCTGGACAGCAGTTACCAGAAAGGACATCGACTGTTTTTCTTACCACCCGAGTAAGGTTAGTGTTAGGGCATGGACACACGGAGGCCAAGGAGCCCGCATTGCCAGTCCTGCTGTATGTCAGAGCAAAGCAATGAAAATACACTGAGTAGCGAGAGATGTGCGTGTGTGTGCATGTTCATCGGATTTGAACAAACCTGAGCTCCAATGCCAATCTCCTTGACCTGATCACATCTGACCCAATGCAGAGGTGAAGTCAAGGTGTTCCGACTGAGAAGTTCAAAGGACAGACTCCAGGAGAAGGAGACTGCTCCAAACCAAGAGGGTCAGATCCCAGCAGAATGGAAATCCCTGAACAAAGTTCTTCAGATTATGCTAACATGGACTAACATCCAGGAAGATCATTTAGAACTACTGAATAATTTTAGTTTCTAGGGTAGTAGCAAAATTACGGCTTAATATGAAACGACTTTTTGGGTTTAAATTATATCTAAGTGAAAACATGGTGCTTACAGCTTCAAATCCATCTGTAATGATTTCTATGACAGTCATAATAACTGAACTATTAGACAATTAAAATTGTGAGAGATTGGGGAAAGAAGTCCAGAAAAATATTTGGCTTCATATATTAGCTTTTATTTAAATTAAAAAAACACATCAGGAAGTATTTTAAAAGATACAGAAAAAATATAATCCCTTTATTATTTTCATCAAACGTTCTTACTGCTCAGCATTCTTCAAGTCAATTATTCAAAACACTGCTAATCATTTCATCATTAGGGACATCATGGATGAGGTTGATACTTCAGTTTGAGAACTGTTGCTAATAATAACTATGAAATTCATGATCCCAGGGGTTTCTCTTACCTTATATGATATTGAAATGCCCCAACAGTTAAACAAAGCACAGTGTTTTTCCACAAATCTACTTTCTTCTACATTAATTAACTTAGCAATAATAGAACCTTGTAGGATAGGAAATGAGTAAGATGCAGGAAGCCCTCACAGTTCCATATTTGTATTATGCAATAAGAACTACAGATAAGACATTTTCTCACCTTTTGCTATTTATAAAAATATTCCAAAAAAATTCCCTTCACTGACTTTACCACAACTGAATCAACTTTCCATAATGAGGGACATTCAGGATGCTTCTATGTTTATACTACTATTATTAAATAATGATTAATGAAGTTCTGCATGCACCTTTTTATGTTTTCATTTCCTTGATAGTTTAAAAATTATTTTCTTAAGGTAATTCAAAGAATTTAAATTGTATAATTTGTATTTTTATGTTTTACATCCCTCTATATTTATCAGATATTATAACAATTCTTAATTCAATGGAATCAAGCATGATTGTACAATTGCTGCCACCATCATTTTCAAAACATATTCTCTCTCTTTGCATTCTTTGGTATCAGCCCCCCTTTATCCCTCTTCCCCCCCACCAGAACCCTCGCTATTATATTCAATATTATTCTACTGTTATTCCTTCTTCCCCCATAACTTACACCATTGCCTTCCCAAAGAGGAGAGCCCATTTCAAAAGCTAAGTTTATAAGAACATCAATTTCACCCCATTATATACATCATGTCTAAAGAAAAATTAGACCTTTTCTTTCTTTTTTATTTGATTTTTAAAAAAATCAGTGAGATTGAAAATTTTTCTGCACTTTTTGTAGGTTATATGTCTTTATTAATGAATTGTCTGACTTTGATATTTTAAAGAGTTTTTTAAAGAATTTAATTTAGCTTGTATCAAATAAAATATTTATCTGCCATATTTATTATCCTTTTCCCAAGACTATTGCTAGCCTATTGCTATCCCTATTTGGGTCATGTTTTATTTACAGGTAGTCCCAATTTAACACAGTGCTAAGATCAGATTAAATCAAATGCAGTTTTTATGTTTCGGTTTTCTCATCTGCTATTCAACAGGGTTTATATCTTAACATTGAACTACTGTGGGTCCATGGCTGAGAATGACACATCAGCAACTTACGTGCCGCAGCATTGTATCTAGCACACACTTCTAACGTACATTGGACCAATAAATCGGGCACCCAGCAGTCTTAGATGTGCATTGTCATCATTTAAATACGGGGCCTGCCTGGATATGGGTCTTACTATTTATGCACAGAGACCTGATTTTGGTTTCTTCCTTCTTTCCTTCCTTTTTTCCTTTTCTTGTTGTTGTTCTTCTTCTTTTTGACAGTAATACCTTACAGTGACATGGTAATACTGAGTTTCTTCTACTTTGAGTTTTTATCTCATTCACATAGACAAATCCGTTTGTTAATTTTTTTCTCTTTTTGTAGCTTTAAAAAATTGGTTTTATATAGACATTGGATAAATACTTAATTTTATTTTCTTCTTCTCTTGGTTGATTTTTATCCATAACTTTTAGGATTTGTTTTAGTGCGTGGTATGAGGTATATTTTGTCTTTTTTTATTTCCTTCTGTCTGTGATTGTTATTCATTAGCATCTATACAGCCTTCTAAAAATAGTAATAAAAAGCTACTTTCCCAATTGTGTGAAATCTCTAATGCTATGGGCATTTCATATTTAAAATTATATTCTAGTTACATTAGGTGGAAGCTGCTATGGGCTCACTAACTGCATGGTAGTGTTCTGTTGAGATTGATTTCTTTGTCTTCTGGGTATAACTTTGGGGTGTTGTTTTCTTTGTTTTTGAAGTTAACTCATTGCTTCCTATGCTAATACTCTACTTATTAATTTTTATTCTCTAATTGCTGATAAACATTAATAATCTTTGGTTTCTACATATTTACCTATCACAAATCTTACAGTATTTGGCCTTTTTCAATTGACTTACTTCACTCAGCATGATGTTCCCAAATTTCTTCCATGTTGCAGAATCTTTCTAGACCTGACTCTTTCTAGACCTGGCTCATTCTAGACCTGGCTCTTTCTAGACCTGGCTCTTTCTAGACCTGGATCTTTATAGACCTGGCTCTTTATAGACCCTGATCTTTATAGATGTAGGTCTTTCTGGACCCGGCTCTTTATGGACCTGGATCTTTATAGACCTGGCTCTGGTTGACCCTAAGACTTCAACAGATGTAAAGAATATCACCTACAGCTGTCATATTGAGTTACTACAGCTTCAAAATGAAAATATAATTTTTTATTAAATTTGAGTGTAAATATTTGTTTTCCTTTGATAAAGAGTTTGAAATAAGGCTGAATTTCATTTTATCACATAGTACTTACGAACATAGATACTGGAAGCAGTCTGCCTGACTCCAATTCTATACCTGTACTGACAGGCAGGGTGCGTGGGGCAATTTACTTACTCTGATTTTTCAGTAGTTTTCTTACATGTGATATAATGTCCAAAGTAACCCAAACTGCCATCCAGCTAAGTCAGACTCATAGCAACCCTACAGCTTCCTCAGGTTGTTTTGACAATTAAATGAGTTAATCGTTACGCTCTTTTGCCAAGTTTAGGAAAAAGAAAAGAGTCACAGTTTTTTACAAAGGCTTACATTGGGTGAACACATATACATGAGTCTTCATTCACTGTGTAGATATTACATTTTGACAGAAATTTCTAATGTTGGTGTTTGCCTATTAGAATAAAGTTGTATCTATTTAGAAAATTTATTGTTAAAATTAAAAGTACTTCTACTTCCTCTATTCTATCTGTAACATGCATTTTTCTGAATCTTGTAAAATGCATGTACAAGTATGCACACAGATATATATACACTCAAATCATATCAATAGAAATGGGATTCACCACATGTCATTCTGAAACAGGATTTTTTGAAATCTGACAACTACTTTTAGATTTAACCCTTGCAATTCTTTGTGAAGTTTTTGTTGTTCTTCTTTGTTTTAGAAATTAACTCATTTTCCCTATGCCAAAACTCTACCTATTAATGTCCATTCTCCCATTGCTGATGACCATGAAAAATCTTTGGTTTCTTGATATTTGCTTATCACCAATTTTACAGTATTTGTCCTTTTTCCATGGACTTATTTCATGCAGCAGGATGTTCCCAAATGTCTTCCATGCTGTGGTGTCCATTAGGATGTCACTTATCTTCATGACTGAATAGCATCCCTGGGTGTGGGTTGGCTGGCTACCTTTGGGCTTTCCGCCTGTCTACATTTTGGCTTCAGTGCTTCAGTGAACATTGGTGTACAGGTTTCTCTTTGAACTTTTGACACTGTTGTTTTCTTTTATAATTAAGAATTTGATTCCCATTTCACATTTCCACTTTCTACCAGGCAACATCTACTATGTCCAGTTAGTGGAGGGAGCTGGGCATCCTCTATTCCTTCTCAGTTCAGGGAAAATACAGTTGTGAATGTGGCTCATATTAACTTCTTTCTTTCCTAAACTTCTGGTTCCCTTCTTACTGTTTTGCTCTGGCGAGTAACATTCTGACATTCATACCAGAGGAAGATTCACTAGCAACTTTTGATATGGAGATGACACAACCTTACTTGCTAATAGCAGCTGTCTTGAAGCACTTACTGATGAAGGTCAAAGACTAGAGCCCGCTATGGATCACAACTCAAGGTAAAGAAAATCCTCATAACTAAATCAATAAGCAGTATCACAATAAACAGAGAAAAGATTGATGCTCTCAAGGATTTCTCATTTTACTTCGGTCCACATAGAAGCTCATGGAAGTAGCAATCAGGAAATTAAATGACATTTTGCCTGGACAAATTTGCCACAAAAGACCTCTTTAAAGTTTTAAAGGGCAAATCTTTCACTTGGGACACAAAGATGGACCTGATTCATATCATGGCGTTCTCAATCACCTCCTATACATACAAAAGCTGGATGATGAGTAAGGAAGAGTGAAGGAGACTTGACACCTTTCAATTAAGATGCTGGTGAATCATATTAAATACATTATGACAGCCCTAGTAACCAAAAATCTGCATTGGGGAAGTTCGAGGAGAATGCTCTATTGGGAGTTACTATCCGAAAAGGGTAATGAATTTGATCAAATTCATGTTTATATTAATTTATAGGATCACATTGTTCTTTTATTTTATGTAGTAGGTTATATCGAATGGTTTTCTAATATTGCACTATTCTCAGTAATCCTGTTATGGATTCCACTTGGGTAAGGTGTATTTTTTTTAAATATTGCTGAAGTCTGCAGGGCAGAACGTTATTGAACCATTTTGCAGCTATATTCATAACAGATGTGGGACTGTAATTTGTGTGTGTTGTCTTAAATTATTTAAATATCAAGACTATGCTGGTTTCATAGAAAAGAGTTTGAAAATGCTCCTTTATATGTTTTTGAAAGGATTGGACAGTAATTGTATCAACAATGTATATGTTCTGTAGAATATTATATTTTAGTCATCTAGGCCTGTTACTTATTTTGGGGGGGGGCACCAGCCGTATTAAGGCAGATTTTAAATGACATTTTAAATTTCTTGTTTTATAATGGAACTGCTGAATATTTGTGTCTAGGTTTCTTTTAGTTTGATTATGTAGTGTGTTACTAGGAATTTGTCCATGTCACTTGTTTTCAAATTTGTTGTAGTACATTTTTTCTTAATATCTGGGTATAATCTTTTGTATCTCTTGGGATTATTGTAATGTTTGATGTATATGGTCAATCTAACCAGTGGTTTGTCTACTTTATTGATCCCTTTAAAGAACAAACTTTTGGGTTTGTTGATACTTTCTATTTGTCTACTTTTGCTCTGACCTTTATTATTTTCTGCATCCTAGTAGTTTTTAGCTTCTTTGGATCTTCCTTTCTGTTTGCTCAAGTTATTAGTTTATGCTAATATTTTGGATCTTCTTAATGTAGGCATTTATAGAAATTATTTGAATTTCCCTCCAACTACTACTTTTGTTGTGTCCCCCAACTTTTAATAAGTTGTTTTCATTTTCATTTGAATTTAGGAAATTTGAAATTTTAATTTCTTCCATAACCCAATAGTACTAAAAACTAGGTTTAGGGTTCTAGGTGGTTGTTTATTGTTCTCATACTGGTTTCTAGCTTCAGGTGAGATAGATAATAGACAGAGAAGATACTTTTCATGACTTCAAATTTTAAAACCTTGTTGATACTTGTTTTATGTCCTAGCACATGGTCTGCTCTGATAAATGATTCAGGAAAACTGAAGAAAAACACACATTGTTCTGAAGTTCAGTGGACTGTACACACACACACACACACACACACACACACACACACACCCTTTAGGGCCAGTGACTAATGGCGCTCTTTCTGTTCTTGATGTAATACTTCCAGTTGTTCTGCCCATATTGAAAATGGTGTGTTGAAGTCCCTGGTATTATTGTGGAGTTATCTACTATTTCTTTTATATTCGATAGTATTTTTTTCACATACTTTGGAGAATTTATGTTAGATGAATATCTACTTATAATTGCTGTGTCTTCTCCTGAATTGACCCTTTTTCTTTTCATATATATTGTGATTTTCATATATCTTGCGATGCATTTTAATTCAAAGGCTCTTATATATATTTTATATTATATCAGCATGGTCACCTGTGCTCTTTATTCTTTACTGGTCGCATGGATTATTTTTCAAACTTTCATATGCTGTCAGTTTGTCTACACTGTGTTCCTTGTAGGTAAAAAAAGGAAGGATCATGTTTTCACTTTTGCACAGACCACTTAGATTACTCATATTTATGGTTATTACTGGTAATGAAATATACACCTCCCTCATTTTGTTATTTGATTTTAAGAGACTTCATATCCTTATATTATGCTGATTTTTCTTTGAGTTTCGTGTTTTTTTGTGACGTGGCAATTTTCTTTCTTCGTTATTCTCTTCTCTATTTTCCATTATTTTCTTCTGATGGTTTTTCTTTGTGATTGCACTGTGGTGTGATTGCCCTGCTCCCACATCCTCTTCGGACTCCAGTCTGACAATATGGGCGATGCTCAGCAACATTTAATTTGAATGTGATGGCAGTAATACTCTTCTGTTATGTGAGTATTCTGTTGAGTATGATTTTTTTGCTTTCCATTTGGAGTACACCCTTGAGTAATATTAGAAAATGGGGCAAGTATCGGAAAAGAAATCGCAGGTATTTTATTTGTATGAGAAAGTTCAGATTTCTCACTTATTTTTTAAATAAAAATGATCCTTGATAAGCGGTTAGTGATTGTTTTCATTCAAAATGGTATCTATGTTGATTCATTGTCTTCTGGCCAGCAGTGCCTCTAAGGAGAAATGCACACTGATTAATTATTATGGAAATCTGATGTGCTACATTGCATTTATTTTGGGTGCTTAAGAATTCTCTCCTTGTGTTTGGCTTTCCAAAATTTTACATGGCTGTGGTGTTGATGGTTTTATTTTATGTTTCTTCTCAGTGGAGTTCATGTAGCTTCTGGTATTTGGAGGCTTGGCTTTCTGCTCAGGTTTGGGGAGTTCCCCGACTGTCTTCTGGAAACCGCGTCTGCATCTGGGTCTTTCTTGCTGTCATGGTGGCCTGGGCTTCCAGTATTTCTAATGCTCCATTTCTTCATTGAATCCTCTCTTTCCTTGGGGGGTTGCTTGTTTTTCTTTGTTCCTTTTTATTGTTTCTCCTGAGACTTTGTAAGTTCTTACTTTGTTTTTTAGTTCATTTATTTTATGTTCTGTTTGTTCAACTATTGTTGAATGCTTTTATTACTTAAAAAAAAAAGTCCAGTTGTGTTTTTCTCTTTATTCTCAGTACTTTTCTTTGTAAATGTTTTCAATTTTCTTGTTGAGCATCCCATTTTCTTTCTGTTTCTTGGCTCCACTAGTTTATTTCCTATATTATTTTGTTTCCCTCTAAATACAATCAATATAATAGCCTGAGGCATTTCAGTTCAGGCCATCAGTGGGTCCCCATAAGAGAAACGTCCTCTTAATGTTTTCTTTTCAGTTGGTTCTTTTTCTTTCAAAACTTTCTGGATTTTAGTATTTTTCTTGTTGAACTTGGACCATGCAGTTATAATTTCTCTGTATATCACTTTGATCTTGCATTTTGATTTTGTGGTGAGATGTTCTTAGTGGACATCCTCGTATATCACAGTAGCCAAGCATCCAGATGCTAAACAAAAGGCCACGCCACAATCACCAGCCACTGTGTGGGAGGTTGATGAGGCAGCCTGTCTCCCTGAATGCTCCCAACCCTAAAAACTCCACTGGGAAGCTCCAGGTCCTGCATGAGTTGAACGGAATGCAGACACAGAGAGTCTGGAGGGTGTCTTGATGCTTATGTTACATTTCACGGTTCATCTGGCATTCATGTGCAGGAGGTAGTAGATTTAGCTGTTCCTAGACACTAATGTAAGTGATGGGACATGATTTTCTTGTAGCAAATTTTGGGCGGGGAATGTAAGGGGAGTCTCTTTGACTTTTCCTTCTGAATATTCCTGCACCGATTCTTTCATAATGGCTCATTATGGGCACGGAGTCAATCATTTCCCTATGTTGTACATTTGTCCAAATATTAATTCACCTGCTACTCTAGTCTGCCTTGGGCAATATTCTACAACGCTCTCTTAAAGTGTCCTGGTCTCTCTTCCCAGTTGTGTGGCCAACAAACTTCCCTGGGCTGCATGTGCCACTTTAAACAACTCGGTCTACAGCTCCCTCAGATGATCTCCTGTGGTAGTTCGATGCTTTTGTGTCAACTAGACTCCCCTGGATAAAAGTGGAGTCAAACTTGCCAATCAGGTTACATCCTGGTGCTGAGTCCGTGGGGTTTTGCCTCTCCTAAGGAGCATCCTGATACACTCCCCCTTTCTCTGCCACTGAGCCTGAGAGCTGCTGGAGCCCTGCCATGTTTCCACTGACCTTGGATCCTCAGGGCTCTGCATCTACCGGTCTGTGGACTTGCACAGGCTGCACGGGACTTATGGACTCACATTGGACTTAAGGACTTGGGCTGGGATGGTTTGGGGTGTTTTCATGATAATATAATTACTTCTTGATCTAAAGACCTTTCTTACACACAGGTGAATGTCACTGCATTTGTTTCTCTAGTCCACCTGGCCTAACACAGCTCCCCTTCAGTCAACCTGGTGGAGCTATTCTTCATCCCCCTCCCAACATGACGGCAATGAATAAGTGCTTGGTGTGTTACTCAGTGGATTTTCCCAGATTCTGTGCCATGCTTGCTCCGCCTGTTCCTTCCTTCTGAGCTCTGCCCAAATTTCCAACGCCTCGGCTACCTCGAGTTCGGAGGTCTCCGTCTGTCTTTTTTTATTTCTTAGTCAGAAGGCCAGGGTCAGGGGGAGAAAACGGGAGCATAAACTCCCTTTGTGAGCTTGTTCTGACTTCTGTTACATAATTTCAAGAAGTTTAAGCGTTTAGTCTGCATATGAGATGCTTGCTGTCAGCAGTAGCCCCAAGTCACACCGCAGCCTAAGTCACTAGTGCTATGGGGCCTCGTTTGCTCTCAGTGAAACCCATGTTGAGCATTGAAGTAGAAAATTACCTCAAGTTCCTGATAAAAATATACATGATTTCCTAAATTACTCCTCATTGTTAAAAATGATATTGTCTGGATTATTTTAACGTTATAGCTCCTTTGAAAAGTAATGTAAATATATGAAAGAAATAGTTTTGTCTGTGTCTCTCATGTGACCATTAGTAAATATTCATTAAAAAAGATGGGGACACATTTTATTTTTCTAAATATATTTCAAAAGGGAAGAATTTCTTATTTTACATCTTCTTTAACTTTATATTGAACCAAATATGGGTAACTTTTGGACGAATTGGAATTCCAGGCCACTTCATTGTGCTTACATGGAACATACGCATGGACCGTGGAGCAGATTATAAACAGACCCAAGGGATGCTTCATGGTGTAAAATAAAGAAATATGTTTGTCAAGCTTGAATCCTCTCATATCCAGTTTGTATGCTGAGCAATTGACAAGAGAAGCTGGACTACATGAAGAAGAGTGTGGCATCAGGATCGGAGGAAGGCTTATTAAGAACCTGCATTATGCAGATGCCACAACCCTGTTTACTGAAAGTGAGGAGGACTTGAAGCTGATGAAGATAAAGAATTGCATTTCTCAGGACTGATTGTAACTTAAAGTAAGAAAAACCAAAATCCCCACAACTGGACCCATAGGTAAGTTATGGTAAATCGAGAAAAGTTTGAATTTGTCAAGGATTTCATCTTGCTTTTAGATCAACGATCAATGCTCATGGAAGCTGCAATCTAAAGAGCAAAATGACTTGTTGCATCAGGTAAATCTTCTGTACAGAATCTCTTTAAAGAATCGAAAAGCAAGGATGGTGCTTTGAGGTTACAGGTCTGCCTGACACAAGTCCTGATGTTTTCAAGTGCATCATGTTCATATGAAATTTTGACACTGAAGAATTGTTTAACTTTTATTATGGTACTGATGATAAATCTTAAGTACCAGGGACTTTGAAAAGTACAACAAAAAAAGTGTGTCTTGTTAGAAGTATAGCCAGAATGTACCTTGAAAGCAAGGATATGTGTAGGGGGAGGTCAGATGCTCACAGGCATCCTCCCTGAGGGCCAACAGTTGCCAGACTGCAGTAGGCCCCACTCCCTGCTGTTAAGGACAGTGGATGCCTGCAGTCATCTATCTGGTTCCTGTAGGTGGGGTTTACACCCTACTGATAATGGTTCCCATGGAAATCCAGAGAACTGGTCAAAGTTAAACTGCCATCCTAAATCTAGGATCTGCCTGTCTTGTCACATGTATATCCCCAATCCCTCCTCTTCCTATTGCATGTATGTCCCTAGATCACCCCCGCTCACTGCTGTGTAACATAGTGCAACCCCTTCCTGTGACATATGCCTTTACCTGTAATTATTGGGTATGCACACCCCCAAAGATATATAAGCCTGGGTTAGCAATATAAGAGGTACGATGAAGGACTATCTTGGACCACTTTAAGAATGGGAATTTGTGGTGATAATAAGAGAAATCTAAGTCCAAATATACCAGTTATTAGCTGTTTTTATGCCCTTAATGTTAGTAAAGACACATGTCAGGTATTATTGGACTCAAAAGATATAAAATGGACAACAAACACCATGCTATTTGAAAATCACAAATCAGCGGTGTTCTGAGTTAATAGATCTCTTCATCTCAAAACTGTAATATTTGCTAAATATGGTTACCTGCCAGTTTCTCTGATGAAGTCCAAGAAATAAATACATGACAAAGGTCAAGGAAATAGCTCCAATTGAACCAGGTGCATTGTTGATTCCCTAGAACAGTGTAAACACCCACACCAAATCCAATGCTATTGTGCTGACTCGGGGTCACAGTGACCCTATAGGGCAGATTGTCTGCGTCAGAGAGTCTCTAAGTTTGTGAATCTTTATAGAGGCCGACAGCCACAATGTTCTCCCACAGAGTGGTTCATGGGTTTGAATGACTTGACCTTTTAGTTAACAGTAAAATGTTAACTACCCCACTGAACCAACAAGATTCCTTGGAGTCCCATATGGTACTTGTGAGTCTTTTGTAGCTGAAGTCACCACATTTGAATCTTCTGGGAATGCTGAAAAGGTAGTGTCTCCCAAGCTGATTATATTGACTGCCAATGTCATTGACATATGTTCTAACGAACACCATGCCACACAATCCCACCATGCTCACACCAAGTTCAGTCATCTGCCTTGAAGACACTGAAAAATCATACCATTATTTAGCTCAGCATTTAATGTGGTGGTTACATTTTAAATCGCTCTACAGTGACCAATAATTTGTGTAGCAATGTAATCCCTTCAGGTTTATCGAGTCTGTTGAAGCTAGGCTGTTTAGTACATTGTGTAGTACTCAATTCCAGACAGGGGACTAGGTTTAAATAGTACAAACACTTAATGAAATAAATTTTCTATAAACTTTCTCATAATGGCATTAACAGGAAAAGACAATTTCTCTCATTGTGCCTCTTGGCAGACATTCTGCCCCTTGGTATCACTATCAGTTTTTCATAATGTGCTCTTGGCACTCATACTTCAGTATTTCTGGTTTAAGAGCACGGTCTTTCTTATACTTGTCACCAAATGTGATATTTTGAGCACTTAAGATGCACTGCAGGCAGGGATAAACTGATTTATATTGAGACTACAGTGGCAGAGTATGGTGGCTCTTTTATTTCTGTGAAATGAGCCTTTGGGAAATAATGTCTTGAAGTTATCTCTGGCTATTCTATACAGATTTTCCTTCTTTTTTGAAAAAAAAAAAACCACTGATAAAAATTGCGTATAGCTAAAACCAAACTCACTGCCATCACGCCGATGCTGACTCATAGCGACCCTATAGGACAGGCTCAACCTGTCTGGGAGTTTCCAAGACTATAACTCTACAGGAGTAGAAAGCTCCATTTTCCTCCCACGAGTGGCTGGTGGTTTGCAAGCCACGCTCTTTTCATATGCACTGCTTACAAATAGAGTGGTCTTTGTGGGTTTGCATCTTAACACAAAGGAGGAATCCTTACATCTTGTCCTGGTATCAGAGAAAGTGATACCTCTACTGTGTTCCCATCCCTGGTCCGAGACCTCTCTTATAAGCAATGCACCTTTGAAAGGCCCGTCACCTGCTCTCCGTCTGGACGAAGGAGGTTAGCGAAGCAGGTGACTAACCTCAGAGGCAGTATGTATGTGCAGGCTGACCCTCCTGGTAGAAGTTGGCTGAGCACTGAACCTGGCCGGGCTGAAGCCTGTTCTGAATGTGAGTGTGGCACGTGGAAACCAGGACAGATGGCAGGGTCAGTAATAAGGAACTTGTTTGTTGTTGCCGATTGGAGGCCCTTTCTCCAGCCAGCATGACTCCACAGATTTAGCCTGGCATTGGCAACCACGGGGAGACAAACAATGTTGTTCAACAAGCTTTCTGAAAGAAAGCATATGGTCAGAAATAAATCCCTAGAGACTACCAGGCTATGCTGTGTTACGCTCGTGGTGGTAATGTTGCTCCTAAGCAGTAGGGGGCATGGTGAGTTCGTCCAGTTAGAAGTGTAACTAGGAGGGACTGGAGACAGCAAGAAAGATAATGCGATGAGCTAGGGAGCCGGTGAGCAATTGTGTGGCTTGCTGCCTTGGAGATTATTTGCTTAATAAACTGCATGGGTTTCATTCCTTTGCATGTTGTTCTCAGTAAATATTCATATAGGCAGTATGACAAAGTGTTGAGAATTTTTGTTGATTTAAAAAAGTATGGATTAATAAGAGGGAAGTATTAATGATGCTAGTGTAGAAGCTTCGTTAATTGGGAGTCTCTGGAGGAGTCACTCAAGTTGATGTCTGCTAATTAAGGAAAGGCATTTCCAGGCATTTGGAGAGCCAAGAGCTCTGCCAGTTTTATGACTGCTCATGGCTTCCTGGGTAGGAGCAGTGACCAGCGTTTGCTGATTCGAGACATATGGCTGATGCACTTAGACGTACTCTACTCTCATAACAAAGGCTTGTGAGTGGTGTGATAACATTTAATCATCGATTCAATACTAACGGAATTCCACATACAATGTTTGCAAGAATCCTGAAATGTTGTCACTGAGTTTGTACCTTTTGAAAAATGGAAGCTATAACCCTTTTTCTTTTATGTATTTTTTATATATCACAGTTTTTAGCTAACATGAAAGAGCTTCCAACCAGAGCTCCTATACTTCTGATGAGTTCTGCTGGATATGCACTGGTGAACCGCCTCGCCAAGTTGAGGGGCCCGTGATCTCCTGCCCTCTTCTCTGATGCTGTCGAAGGAACGTCCTCATTAGAACTGGAGCAAGCAAATTACACTTTCAGAAATATGTAAAGTGCTTTATTTTTCTTTGGAGAAGCAAGTCATGAAGATTAAAAAACAGATTCTCAAAGAGGCTTCATGAGAACCATCTTCGATAATACGGTGATGGTGATCACATGACATGAAACATTTATTAAAACCAATGTTATGTTCCTTTGCAAAACTTGATGCTAATGTGATCTGTGGACTGTAAGTTTTCCTTAAAGGTAAAACTTCCACGAAAATGACATCCATTAAGAAAAGCATTAAGAGAAACCTAACAATAATCATGACTTTAAGATATGCAATAGTATAATAAACCACTTAATTCAAAGCTGTGATTCATTTATTCACTTTAAAAGCCTTGGACTTACAGTATGTAAAGCTTCTCTCTCCAGATAGCTTAGGTTTAACACCTGCAACACCCTTGATGCATTATATTTCCAAACTATCCAATATACCTCGCCTAAAAATATGCTTCTATTTTCTAATAATAATACATTGAAATCAAAAGTGGCTATTGAAAATAATATGATATTGTAATAGGATATTTCCACATGTCTCAATTTCAGAGGACCCACAGGTAAAAATCAATGCTGATAAATATTTCTCTTCATAAAAAAGAACTAATGAGATATGGTAAGACATGATCAAAACATGTTCTGCAGGTGTAGAATCCTGCTCCATCACCTATGTCTGACCTACTTCCAGTGCCATAAAGGGGTGGAAAAATGAGAATTTCTAATAGGGCTAAAAAGGTGCTGCTACCCCTATCTCAAGAAAAATAATTGATTTCTATGTGGATGCAGGGAGGGTGAGTTTGTTGTTGTTGTTGTTTTTAAGTTTTAGACCCCACTGATTCGAGCACCGGGTCTGTCAGTTTATTGCACTCTCGTGGTTATGGGCTGCTGGAAGCTGTCCCACTACCATGTCAAATGCCAGCTGAAGTCTAGGGTGACGCTCCTTCTCTAAAGCTTGCGGCCACGTGACTCCTGCGGAGCACTTCTGCTCCATCCTCTAGGGTCGCTATGAGTCAAAGTAGTCTTGATGTCATGGGAGCTGGAGTATTGTGTGACGGAACAATTTGAGAAGCCTGATATATGTCTTTTAAAGATGATTTCATGTAACTTTTGGAAAGGAAAGATAGTGAAATTTTCAGCAAAGCGTCTAGATTAAGACAGACTAGGAACAAAGGCCTAGAGGTCTACTTTTGAAAATTATGCATTAAACCTCAACATCCCAAGAGAATATTGTGTAAAATAAGGCTGGAAGACAAACCATTGAACCTAGAAGACACTCAGAACACAAAGAAGACACAGCCAAGCACTGGTGAACACCAAGGATTGTAGAGGCCATGGGGCACCAGCTAGGTGGTGTTTTTGCGTATGGTTTCACCATGAGTCCAAACTAATTTCTGACAACAATTCACAGTAAGACCAGTTTCTGGGATACAGTAAGGACTCAATAAATCTCCGCTGGTATAGATGTCCAGACACTTTTGTGCTATGTTAACTGGTTTCCCTTTCATGCAACATTGAACAGAGGAGCAGGGTGGTTCAAGAGTTCCTGGCTCCCATACCAAGTAGCTATTGTGCATGTACACCTCTCCTAATGAAAAGATGCATCCTAGACCTGGGGATTCTAAACTCAAACTCAAGAATTGCTCATGTGCCCTAATGTCAAGCAGCAAACTGGAGAGCTCGTTTAGATTCCTCTTTGGCTGGTTATTAGGATGGATTCAACATTTATATCTTGAGCATTCTATAAAGGCTAAGAATTTAGGTCCAAATAAAAATTAAAAATAAATTCAACATATACATATAAATTTTCAAATCAACTGGCACTCAAAGAACATTGGTCTGTTTCCCGACACAAATAATTATACTCCACAGCTCAGGTAGAAAAGCATATTTAGGACATCACCAAATATTGCAAGGTGTTGACTATGAAGCAAGGGTGCTAAGGTGTTGTGGTTAAAGAACTTGGATGTTGGTGGTTAAACCCACCAGTGGCTCTATAGAACAAAGACATGACAATGTGCTGCCATATATATATATAGATATCTATCTATCTATCTACCTATCTATCTATCTATCTATCTATCTATCTATCTATCTATCTATCTATCTATCTATCTATATATAATAGCCATAACACTCCAATGTGGCAGTTCTACTCTATCCTGTAGGGTTGCGTGGTGTCAAAATCGACTTTTATGGCCAGGGTTTTTGAGCACTGTATGAAGAACCAATTTGAGAAGTGTCATCAACATATTTCCGAGAAAATGTCATGCAACTTTAGGGAACAACGATTTTAGCTTCTTTCAGAGAGATTTTCAAATGAGTTATAAACACCAAGGTTTTTCTCTCTTCAAAGACTCAAGGAAAATATACTAAAAAAAACCCAAACCAGAAACACTGTCATGGAGTTGAATCCAGATTCAGTGAATCTAAAGGACAGGGAAGACCTGCCCCTCTGAGCTCCTTACGGTAACTTCTGTGATTCTCAAGAGGAAAATATACACAGAGAAAATAAAAGAAGTAAAAAGAAAAGAAAGATTTCCCAAAGAATTTTTTCCTGTTTTTAAGTCGCTGTCACATTGCTAATTCCCAGGAAAGCACGCTGTCTGTTAGATTTTATAGCTATTTCGTAATCGGTCTTCTTCAGTTGTCAACTGAGAAAACTGTTACTCCTCAGTAAACTGAAAAAGTGTTCCTTCTTTTATAAAACTTCGCATAATAATCCTTCTATTTAAGAAAAAGTAATAATTCCTCCTCAGTTTTTATTCTTTGTTTAAACTAAATGTATTGTTTCAGCAAAACAAGGACCCCGGATTTATGCCTTCCTTGCGTTCACTTTTCAATTGCCTCAATTCCACTCATCTGACTGTCCCAAGGCTATTTTGATGAAATATATGATCAATAGGCTTTAGAGATGCATGTGAAACACTTAAAAACTATTCATTTTAAGTGTCATTTATTATTTCTCATGCAAAATGTTCATTACAGAATGTTGAGGTAACATAGACAAGAAGAAGAAAATCAAATAATTCAGAATTTCTCTTCTCAGAAAAGCTTGTTGGGATATAGCTATCACCATATTTTTCTTCCGGCTGGAAACTTGAATTATATTTAGATATAGCTTGGTCTCTTGCTTCTTTTATTTAATAATGTCAACATTTAGTAAGGTTGGAAGATATTGTTTTTAAAATACATTTATTTTTTAAAAAAGAAATAACATGCATTCTAAGATGGATATTTGCTACACATACTCTTTGAATTCCTTCTTGTCCGATGATTATATATGAATTTGGGTATGTGACCATCTATCAGAATATATTTGAATCCCACAAAGCATGGTGTTTGAGGCTGAAAACATTTGACCAGATAGAGCAAAAATTTTTTACCTGAAAAGTGAAGGAAATGAATACTTCCAAAATGAATTGATGGCCACTATTACTGAGCCTTGGCAGCTTTGTTGGGTAAGCACTGGACTTCTAACTTCAAGGTTGACAGTTGAAAGCCACCAGCTGCTCTTGGTGAGAAAGTTGAGGCTACTTGCTCTTGTGAAGATTCACAGCCTTGGACCCCCTTTATAGGTTCACTATTAGTTGAAAATGTCTTAATAACAGTGGGAATACTTATTTATATAACTATTACTGATCAAGATGACTGAACCACATGTCCACAGATGGAAAGAAATCTCAAGGATTAATATATATATATATATAGGCTAATACAGTTCAGTAAGCTGTACATGGAAAAATAGAAAGCTAGTAAAATAATTTAGTTTTATCTAGTAAGTATAACATTTAGGTAGACTCTGCTACTTGGTGTCTTAGAGTCAACCTCTATAAAATAGTAAATATAACGTGAATTCTCAGGGTTATTCTCAACAGCTAAGTTTATCAAGTATGAGTCAAGGTAGTACTCTTTCTCAGCAAATTTTCATCATACTATTTTGCCAGACTACTTAGCAATTCATTCAGTGATTGGTAGCTTTAGTTTCTGAGGTGAGTCAAATGTCAAACCAAATATGAAAATGCATCTCACAAACCACTTTGTATGCCCGTATCTCATATACTGTTTTTCATATCATCCTATATCATAACTCAGGCTGCTTGCTGTGGTCTTCAAGAAGAGTTGCTCACCTGAAAAGGTTGATTTATTGTGCTGGTGAGCAGATTCAGATGTGTGGCAAGTCCATGTGGTTTACAGTGGAACGGTGCTCTATAGGGTTTCCACGGCTAAAATCTCTCAGAAGTAGATTTCTAGGCGTTTCTTCTGAGATGTTCTCTGGGTGAATTTGAACCACCAACCTTTTAGGTAAGAGTCCAGAACTTAACGGTTGGTGCCACCCAGGGAGTATGCTTCATCCCCTAACTAGAGATCTTCTTAAGTTTTAATCCTGCCATAACCCTCTAAACATCAATCCTCGGTGCAATTTTTCCATGAAACAAACATCCCAAACAGATAGCCTCCAGATAATCCCAGAGCCTGACTTTGCCATCACCATCCTGAAAAACAATATTAAGTCCTTTATTAGTTGAAATGATTTTTCTACATCAAAAGTACAAAAGACGGGTTTGTTTCTTTAATGCGGACGGATGGTAAGTTTTATGCTTCACATGAAGATACTAGACAAATCTTTTACATCCTGTGCAACCAACCAGAACTCTATTAACTGGTAGATAAAGTAAGCTAAATGGTATGTTCTGGATGTAATGGGAACACTTACACTCAGGTAAGGGAAGTCACACCCTGCAAAGAGAAAGAACCAGAGTGATTTGGTCGTTCTGCGTGAAGAGTTCACTTAGACATTTCTGGTTTTTTAGCAGTGTGCTCTGCCTCGGTGGCCTTGGAGGCATGGACAACCATAGTCATGATCTCTACTTTTGACTATTATTTTATTTTTATTTTGGTCAAAGACTACTGAAGGCTTGTTATGCTGATTTTTTGTTGTTGTTGCTCTTTTGAGCTTTCTCGTTTCAGCAGCAAATAGATTAAAGTGAATAGCAAGAAGTTCCAAAGAACGACAAGGTTTGGGGGTTTTTCCTGGGATTGTTATGATTGTTTCTTTATACGTCGGCCACTTGAGTCATAGCAAAGTGTGGACTCTCCAGATTTGCATGCTGTGCTTTGTGCTCTTGGAAGCTCTGAAAAGAGGAGAACTTAGGTTCATCTCTATAATCTGATGCAGCAAGAAGTATCTTTACACGAGTTGTATTTTTTTCTTACAAGCAAATTCTTGCTCATTTTACAAAAGTGCCAAGCTAAAGAGTTCTCATGGTCAAGTTAATGTACAAAATAGTACAGCTTTCACTGTGGTGGCTAAGATTGCGTGGTGCTGAGAGGAGGATGATGTGTTTAAAGATGTTCGTATGGCACAGGGTGGTGCTGGGAGCGGGGGGCAAGTGTGCATGGTTAATAGGAGAAGATGTCAAAAAAATGAAGCATAATAATAGTGCAATTTATCCTTGCTAAACGTACTGCAGTGTGCTATAATTAAATATGAAAACCTAAATTTATCTCTATGTTTGGTTGTCATTAATTTAACAGGGAGTGCACATGTTCTAATCTAATGGCTGATTTTTTTCTCCATGTGCAGCATATTAAAATGTATATTCGCCTCAAGGTGCATAAACACAAAATAATAGACCAAAGGTTTTGGCCTGTGGAGAGAAAAATCCATGCTCAAAGGCCGTCAAGTAGCTGTGATGCAGGGGAGACACTCACTTAGCCTCATTAAGCCAAAGCTCTCTTTTGCTTGTCTTTTGTTCTGCATGACAGCAGCCTCTTTGTTGTATAATAATTCATTCCAAGTTCGTTCCAAGCTACCGAAACTGGTGAACTGTGGCCATTTTAATGAGAAGTATTGGTGGTATGCATAATCTGGAAGCCACGTGGGCCAGACAATCACAGAGCAATGCAGCCAGCAAAATGAGATATTGTCGAAATCACAAATTTGTCAAGTTGTTTTTGGACAGGGTATTATAATAAGCACTAAAATATGCATCCTATTACTCTGCGTCTGCCAGTCAAAGATCACTGTAATGAATGCGTGCTGCAGGCTATAACCGGGCCGTTTTCCTAAGTAAAACAAACCACCGAGTACGGAAACGAATTAGGTGTGGTTTTTTATTTTTAATCCTTTGCACCAGCAGTCAGGTTCGCCTGGCATGGTGTCCACTGCCAGCGGTGAGTACACAGAGCCTGCTGGTGCCAGGGAGTTAACGTGAATACATTGCTTTTTAATAGGTGTGCTTACCAACTGAGGATACAAAACCTCAAACTCAAGGCTTAAATTGAGTCTAATGAAGAATTCCTGGGAGAGAGCAGAAAAAAAGGAGAAGAAAATCTCTCCCAATGATCCCGAGCCTTATGTTTTATCCTTTCCAACTTCAAATGGCATAGCCTTTGAGACTCTATTCTTTACTTCCTCTTTTTAAAAATTTGTTTGTTTTAGTTAGTGTCTTTTTTAGATTAACCTGAAACTTTGGGAAGAAAAGGGTGGGACCTTAACTCAGAGCTCCGTGCGACCTTGTTTAAGGATACTGCAAGCTTGGTGGGCACACGCAAGGACAGTCTTCCACTTGTCCATCAGAAAGGCCTTAGCAGTTACTGTCATTGATCACCCACACCAGAACATTGGCGACGGGGAGAAATGCGAGGGCTGTCATGGGAACCCTGACCTCTATAATTACTCTAACCATAAATTCTTAGTTTAACAAAGTTGAGGGGCGCTCACCACCACCAAGGGCCATACAATAAACCTTATTGTGGGCAGGCCATATTACCCATTTAGGGTTTTGTTTGTTTTCTGGTTTGTTTGTCCTTCAGTGGAATCCGCTGTCTTGCTAGAATACTTGCGGAAAGAAATACCTGACACGGGAAAAGAATCCACTTCTGACCACTCATTCAACGCGAGTCGTATTAGGATCCACAGGCACTATGGGGCACAAGGGTGTCAAAGTGTAGGCAGCGTTGTGACTACAATCTGAGGTAGAGACGGAAAGATGGAACAGCAAATGACCACCGTGGCTCCAATAAAGAGGTATAACAAAGGAAACGCCGATGTCTGTAGTGCTCTCCGGGTTGGGTGCTCTTCTAGTTCAGAGGTGAGAAGTATCTTTTCTGATAGGGAAAAAATAAACAAACCTTCCTGGGTAGGTGATGATCTTACTTTGAACTGCCTGCCTGTCATGAGCCAGGAGTTGTGATGGAAGAGCTGCACGTGTTTGGGGACCATGCAGCACAAAGATATCACAGGTGCAAATTAAGGTTGGCAACAGGGGTGGAAGTGAGACCACGCAGGCTTGAGTGCCTGATGAATGAATTCCTTAGATCGATTAGTGGAGCCATTTACTGAAGACCCTCAACAGGAAAAGGAAAACGGCTTGGAAAAAGTAATCGGACGGTAATATTTAAGAGGGCTAGAGTAGGAGAAGCTGGGAGCCTCGGATAATGGAGCAAGAGGATGATAATAAAGGCTTACACTAGCATATTAATATATATATATATAATTGTTGAGATTTGGTGTAAGGTTTACAGAGGAGTTGTTATGTATGGACATTTAAATTGGATTGACTTGCTTAAGCGATCTTATTTGAAAAGTTCCCATTGTAAGACTTTATCATATATGCTTTGGCCATGTTGTCAGAAGAGACCAGTCCCTGGAGAAAGACATCATGTTTGGTGAAGTAGAGGAGCAGCGAAAAAGAGGAAGGCCCCCAAGGAGATGGACGGGCTGATCCAACGGGCTCAAGCACAGGAACCATTGTGAGGATGGCAGAGGGCTGGGCAGTAGTCTGTTCGGTTGTGCACAGGGTTGCTGACACTGACTCTTTGGCCCCTAACAACAATAGCAACAACATCAAAACTTCAATGGGAAGTACCCAGCTGGCACACTTGACCGCTAACTGAAAGTGTGGTGGTTAGAGTCCACCCGGAGAGACCTCAGAAGAGAGACCTGGCCATGTACTTCTGACAACTCAGTCATTGAAAACCCAGTGGAGCAGTGTACTCTGACCCACAGGGGTTTCCCGGGTCAGAAGTGACTCGATAGTGACTGGCGGAGACTTACATGTATTTCCAGAATTGTATTACATCTTGACTGTGATTTCCAATTTCCATTTACTCCTCATGTCTAACTCTTCTGGGTGTCATCTCAGCTACACGGATTGCAGTGTAAGTGACTGTATGTGTCGAACTCCTATGAGTTATCCTTCAGCATGACTAAGAGGGTACGGGCAACATCTCTTTACGTCTAAGCCAATAAACATTATAGCTCTCTCAACTCTCTTGTTTCCATTAATTTCCATTAAAGAGGTTAACTTGTGAAGGCAGGCCTTCAAGGTTTCAAGTGTAAAAGCAGTTAGAGGACTCTACACAGGAGCTAAGTGAAGGCAAAAGAGCCCGGAGTTCAATGTCTCAAGAGACACTGGCTAGAAGCACTGCTCACAGCTAGAATCATGGAAGCCTGAAAGTGGAGCAAACGTCCTGGGATGTTGCATCTGGGGTCTTAAAGCTGTGATGCATGACGAGCAAAGCTCGTTTTTGCCAGAGGTCTTTGTCTCTGGGGCACTGGTACATCCTCCCATCCCCATGTGTTCTCTCTCTCTCTTCTTCACTCTCTCATTTCCTTTGAGACATTCGCTTTGAAGTCTGCTCATCAAAGTAGACCTTTCTGTAGTGAGAAATTCTTGGTGAGAATTCCAAAGTAGAAAGAAAACATACACATGGGCCTGCGCTTTGTGTAGTTTCCTAACCAGTGTCATATCTGCTGTACAGCGGTGAGATTGCTTTATCTTTTTATTTCATTAGATTTAAATATATTGGTTAACATTTGTAGTTTTATTTCTCCACTTTGGTGATGAACACTAATATTACTTATGGTTCGATTTTCACTGGCAGAAACTAAGGAGGGGGAGTTTTGAAGTTGTATGTATTCTCTCTAAAGCCCTCAATAATGTTTATCTGCTAAATAGAATCTTCAAATATACCAGAACAATCTTATGGCTTGCTACATATAGGGAAGTATCTGCCATGGAAAACTTGGTAGTATCTGGTTTTAATAAAAATGTAATGTCAGTATAATGGCATCTCATGTTCTGGATTGAATTAAAAAATATTACACTACAATAATGAAATAAGCAGAAACACTTGATAAAAAAAGCAGTGATCTTTCTAAACAAAGGGCAACGCTTACTGCAATGTACTTCCTTTACTCGTGTAGGCTGCCTGGCAGTAGAGATATTTTAAGTATTATCTTTCAACTGATTTATAAGTTCTTAATAAATAATTCTGGCATTGCTCTCAATTCACAGGGTGGTGTCTTTTATGTACTCGGTGTTCAATAGATGCAAGTGGAACAGAGAGGTACACTGAAGTGTTTCACACTCCTTGGCTATGCCATCTAAACTCGATTCACAGCAAAAATGGATATGTGGCATGAAAATGTACTAACAAAGATATTAAAATTAGCAATCTCTTGGAAGCTGGTAGTCTATTTAATGGAGGGGATATGTGTTGACTGAATACCACAAGTGAATACTATCTGTACTAAAATGTTCTACATAAACAGATGAAAACTCACACTGGTAGCAATTTGATATTAGACTAATTGTATTTCATCTGCAAACCAGAGGAGATCAAATTCTCCATTCCCAGGTGACATCATCCTACTCCACAGCTCTGTCCTCTTGCAATTAGATTTCTAGAATAGGCAGCACCAGCTACATAATTTGTGGTGCTCAGTGAATAATGAAAATGAGACTCCTTGTTCAACGAATATTCAGATATTTCAAGACAGTAGAGCATCACACCAAAGCAGGACCCTTCTGAGTGGGAGCTTCTGAGTGGCAGGTGACTGCTTCGGGGCACATCCATGGAGCCAGCCAGGACACCTTGTTTTGGTTTCAGGTTTGTACAATTAAAATCTATTTTCACAGAGCAGCATGATGATAAGTTTAAAACAAAAACTGGGTAATTCCATATTTTCTGTGTAAAACCATTTGACAACTTCCCTGTACACATTAAAAAAATCAATATTCTTTTAACCCATATTCCTAACACCATGCAGTGTCGCTTGCCCTTAACTTTGGTCTTCTTCAATTTATCACAAATGTTCACAAGGCTGCTTCCTCTGAGAAGAATGCTCTTCTTTGGCTTCTCCTCATCCTCCAGAAAGACATTTCACACATCATTCCTTCAGAGACACCTAACTGATACCCAGGTGATCATAGCTATATAGTTCCTATTATTACTCCTAAGTACATCCTTTTTCTCCCCATGGAAATTACCACAGCGAATTTATTTAAGTTGTTTCTCGTCATAATCTGAATATAATTTCGAATAGTCATGGCACAGTTTCCCTGTTCCGCACAGTAGGATCATTGTGGCACAATCCTCACTTATCTTGTTGTTCGAGCCTGACTCACAGCAACACTGTGTAGAACAGCCGGAGGCATGCCTTTCAGTGGTTGGTATGCGTGAGCTCACCGGTACAGCCACTGGGCCAATCCATCTTATCGAGGATCATCTTTGACTTCGCCAAACATGATAACATTTTTGAGAAACTGCTTCCTCATGAGAACTTGTCCAAATGGCCTGAGCCAGTCTCGACATATTCATTCTGGCTGTACTTCTTCCAAGACAGATTTGATTTACCTTAAAATACATGCTTGATGAACAGTTGTTGACTCTATTGCTAATGAAGGAATGAAAGTGCTATTTGAGGACTCAGTACTCTTATCCTTACAATTATTACTCTTTGTTGAAGTTAAGATATGATTTGTCTCAGCAACCAAAATAAACAAACAAACAAGCACACTTGGCATTTTCTTTTGAGTACTGAACTATTTTCGCCACCTATTAAAAGTATGGTCCTTTATTTTAAGTGAAACAGGACTCCAAACATACATTCCTGTGCAACTGCTTCTTCTGCTTCCGGATGGGTTCTAATATTGTGCATCTTTCTAGGTCCATTTCTTTTCCATTGCCGATTTTGTTCAAGAAGACTGAAATGGTATGTTATTTCTTTATTTAAATAAATCATTTTATTGGTGGCACTTACAACTCTTATAAGAATGCATATATCAATTGTATTGAACACACTGGTACATATGTTGCCATCATCATTTTCAAAATACTTTCTTTCTACTTGAGCCCTTGGTATCAGCTCCTCCCTCCCCCACCCTCATAAACCCCTGATAAATTTATAATTATTATTGTTTTCATTTCTTACACCATCCACTATCTCCCTTCACCCACGTTTCTGTTGTTAACCTCCCCCCTTGGTGGGGAGGGCTGTTATACGTCGATCCTTTTGCTGGGTTGCCCCTTCCCCTTTGTCTGTTATCACTACTCCCATTACTGTTGGGGGTAGGGGGAGGTAAGGGGATGATATCTGTCCTGGATATTGTGTGTCAAGAGCTCTTATCTGTACCAGTGTACATGTTCTGGTCTAGCCAAGTTTTTAAGGTAGAATTGCGGTCATTAGAGAGAGAGAGAGAGAGAGAAAGAGAGAGAGAGTGTGTATTAAAGAACTAGAGGTATGTTTTATGTTTTGTTGGCACTATATCACACGCTTGCTGACTCATCCCTTCCTTGTGCCCCTTCTGAGAGGGGATGTTCAATTGTCTACAGATGGACTTTGGGTCTCCACTATGACCTCACTTGTTCACAGCAGTATGATTGTTTGGGGTATACTGATGCTTGATACCTGATCCTGTCAACACATGATCACATAGGTTCCTGCGCTTCTTCCATGTGGTCTTTGATTGCATTCTTGCTAGATGGCCACTTGTTCCGCTTTAAGCTTTTAAGATCACAGATGCTATATATTTTAATATCCAGGCACCATCAGCTTTCTTTACCACATTTGCTTATGCACCCATTTTGTCTTCAGCAAACATGTTGGAAAGTTGCTCATCATAGAACGCCAGGTTATTAGAACAAAGTGTTCTTGTGTTGAGGGAGCACTTGAAGAGGCCCAACGTCTGCCTGCCTCCTTAATACTTAACATATAACTATATGCACACAGACCTCTATCCCTGTCATTTTATATTAATATATTTTCATATTTACATGCCTTTATTTAAACCTCTATAAATGTGTTTTGCCTCCTAATTCTTGTTAAGTTATATTTCACTAGTCATTTTGTTCTTCTTTTGCTTCAAATAGAACTAAGGCTATTTATAAGAAAATACACATAGAGTATATTAGATCTTGCTGGAATTCTAGTATATTATGATGAAAATGTTTCTCATAGTAATCTTCATTGTATTATGTTAACTGTTTTGTTGTTGGTTTGGAAACACTAGAGCTATAATTTCTCATTTTGATAATGTAATAAAGACAATGGAATATAACTATGGTAGAATTACAGCCTCCCTTTTCAGTTAAACAGCAAATATAAGTCTAAAAATTTTAAAATTTATATTGATATAAAATCAGCCATCTTGTATCTAAAGTGAAAATTCAAAACATTCTCATTACATTCTAAATGTATTTATTTTATAACATGAACATTAAAAAACCATTAAAATATTTAACATATATTTTATAGTACCTTTCTGCATTTAAAAGTTTTCATATACATCCACTGTATGCTTAGATTCTCCTTACCAGTCCATTGGAATTGGTTGTGTGTGTGGGGGGAGGGGGGCGGGGGGGTAATTTAATTGTGTTCATTTTCTGGAGGAGACAACCGAGTTCCAGAAATATTACTTGATGCCATGAACAAGCAGTTGTAGAGTTAGAATCAAATTCCTGTTCTTTCCATTTTATTTTTTCTATGCTTAACAAATACTGCAGATATGAAATGAGTTTTAGATTAAAAATATACTAATGAGCATACTCTACATTGCACAGAAAAAAATCACTAAGTTAATTCCTGGAAAAGTTTTGAAATAGTAAATTATCTGAATCAGTCTAGTGTTAATTGGTTAAGCCTCTTCAGTCTTTTCCATCAAAAAGAAGTGTATTAAATTAATGATATAGTTATTTAAGAACTAACTTCCTCTTGCTTGATTTAATCTTATAGTTAAAATAATGATTATCACATCCTCCTGGTTTCTCATAAAAATGCACTTGAGAACATTCATGCTGATAGTTTCAGGAAACTCCTGCGAATTCTGTAAAACATTGGTTTCATAGGAAGCATTGTAAGCATTTCTGGTGAAATAAATACGTAGTGCAATTTTGGCCAATGTTTTGAGGGATGCAGCAGATTTATTTCCTGGCTGAAATTATCTCTAAAGAAGATTTATGAGCTGGGAGTCAATGTATGGATGGATTACATTACATTCAGGAGATTTGTAAAGTCACTGTCAGTGTTAAATTGAAGTGTAGAATTCAGAGGGAGGGGGTTAGAATTATGTCTTGTCTTGGTTACATAGTGACTGACTAACAAATGGACACACACACACAGACACGTATAACAGATACTGTGTTTCTATTAAATGATGGTATTAGTGGTAGCAGAATGTCTAGTACCTCAACCAATGCCTTTGTTAAGTTGCTACTGTTCCAGGTATAGCACAGATTAGGAAAGAATCTCTTTTTCAAACTTTTTCTTTAGATAGTGTCATTGTTCTGTGTTCCCTCTGATACAGTAAAATTTTAAATATAAGTTGTCTTATTTTTTAGCTTCCCTCAGTTTTAGTGTTTCCTAGTTCATTAAATTTAGAAATCCTTTCCTCGTGCCCCTCTGCCATGTAGCTAATGATCTGTAAAACACTTACAAACACTCGCGGAGTTCACTTTTGGAAAGGAACCCTATGGTGAAGGCTTCTGAAATATAGAAAGTCTCTTGTAATCAGCCATTTATTTATTTACGTTTTAAGTACTGATTTTCACATATTAGCAGTATTCTCTTATCAGGGCAAACCTGCAGCGTGTTCTTTAAACTAATTACAGGTGATCACCCTTTTTTGTTTGTTTGCTTTTAACCACTGCTCTTAAAACAGCTTTAGTCTACATTCTAATGAGCAGAATTGTTATCCATAGAGCAAGGTTTAAGTTTGAGTAGAGGGAAAGAGAATAAAATCTACATCTCCATTCCTCTCTCAACTCTACTGTGTTCATAAGCATTATGATGAACCTGGCGTGGTGTGTGAGTTTCGGTGTGACCCCATGACCCCTGAAGAACCTGGTAGGAAAGCTATCAAGAGCGCATGTCTAGAAAACGGTAGGTAGCCTAATCCTAACCATTGCCATCAAGTAATTTCTGACCCGTAGCAGCCGTCTACAGAGCTTCCTAGTCTGGACATCGTTACTGGAGCAGAGCTTCAACTTTCGCCCTCCATGTGGGTGTTGGGTTGGAACTTCTGATCTTCTAGTTAGCAGTCCAGCACCGCAAAGCTTAATTCTAGGTAAACTAATTCGTTTGATCTGTGCAGTGCTTAAGTGGGGCAACCTGGAACAGCATTTGACTGCTTAAACTTTTCTTAAGACCTGATAATGAGTTAGTCGGAATTACATTATTGTTTTCTGTGTGAATATTTATGGGATCCGAAGAGTTGAACACACAGACTCAGGGTGGGGGGCTACTAAATATATGAATGTGTGTTAAATTTTTAATGTGTGATCTCACTACTAAACTTCAAATTGTCTGTATTTTAAAATTAAAGGCTTTATGTATTATATATTTCCACACATTGTTCTAAGTATAATTTTGGAATCATTACATATATCATAACCTGTGTTCGTTCCCTGGATCCTGTAAAAGTCTAAATCTATTCGCTTTTGTGTCCAAATATTCGTTCTGAATTTTCACCTGAGTCATTACAAGGGAACCATTATCTGTCTCTTCCATGAATTGTCTCGGGTAGAAGGCTTCAAATTGCCTTAGTTGTTTTTATTATCCTAACACATTGAAAAGCTGATTTTACTGTAATTTGTTCTCCACTTTCATTCCAGCTCTAGGTCTCCTGATAATGCTACTTTCTAAATTGTGTCTATTTAGTATCTTATTTGGTATTACTATTTCACAAGTTCATATCTCACATTTACCCAGGTCTCATTTCATTTCTTCTTCCTTATCTGTAACTTCTTCAGATCCTTTTGTGTAAGTTGTCTTTTTGTGAGAATTGAAAGTAGCTCCCAAATTATAGCCATCTACACATTTTCTTAATATTCCCGTGACCTCACTTTCCCATGGTGTCACAAAGGAAGGCTTCTTACATTTTTAAATTTTATTGCAGTACCTATACACTGTTCCTGAAAATTAAAATACTCATCAACCACCTGGGAATCTTGTTGAAGTTCAGCCTGTGGTAAACTGGTCTTGGGCAGGGCCCGAGGTTCTGCGTTTCCATCAACTTCTCACGCAGCGCACGTATAGCAGCAATGATCTATATCAGTGTTTCCCCAAGTGGGTGATATCGGTCCCTGGGGGCTCCGGAATGATCAGGTGGTGAGGGAGGGGGAGGAGTGTGGGTACAAAATCAAATATCTAAATTTTATCTCATATTATGGGCTTCGGTATAAACATTTTTCATTGCTGGGTGTTGCTGAGAAGTTATTTTTTTTTAATGGGGCAGTAGTTCAAATGCGTTTGGGAACACATGGTCAATTCCCACAACGATGTACACAACATAACCTGTTTTAAAGAAACGTTCAAGAAAAAGATACCAGACATTAAGGAGCCACACTTGTACCATGGCTAAGAGCTCAGCTGGTCACTGAAAGGCTGGCAGGTGAAATCCACCCGAGGCTCCAGAGGAGACAGAATGTGGCTCTCTGCTGCATAAAGATCACAGCACAGAAAGCGTCTGCGGGGATCTGTACTCTGTTTCGGGATCGATACGATTCAGAATCCATTTAGGGGACCTAACAGCAGCATATATCTTTTTATTCATGGAAATTGTTTGAAGCAGTGGTTATTTAAAATGAGTGAATTTCTTGATCTTTGTTGCTCTTATGCACCATCAAGTTCTGTCTGACCCACGGAGGCCCCATGGACCCAGAGCAAATGCTGCCTGGTTCTGCAACATCCTGACACTTGTTGAAATGTCTGCCCCTGGTGACAGCCTTGGGGTCCATCCGTTATGTCAGGATCTTCCTCTTTCTCCCTGCCCCTCTCCTTTACCACGCATGATGTCCTTCTCCAGGGACTGGTCTCTCCAGGTAACATGTCTAAATTATGGGAGACCAAGTCTCTCCATCTTTGTCTGTAAGGAGCATTTTGGTTGTACTTTTTCCAAAATAGATTGGTTGGTTCTTTTGACAGTCCATGGTACTTTCAATATTCTTCATCCACATCATAGTTCAAACACATTGATTATTCTTCAATCTTCTTTATTCGGTGTTCAACTTTCATATGCATGTGAAGCAATTGAAAATAAGACTTAAATTGGGTGTCTACTTATTCTCAAAATAACTTCCTTGTTTTTCAACACTTTAAAGAGGTTTTGTGCACCAGATTTACCCAGTGCAAGGCCTCCTTTGATCTCCAGATTGCGGCTTACTTAAGCACCAATTGTAGACTCAAGCAAGATATTGACTTTGGATTAGAGAAAAAATATCTCACTTTCAAAGACTTAAGAGGACAATAAGAACTTGATTTTCTCTTCTTTAGACTCCAGGGTAGGAGTCCCTATTTTTGTGTAGGAAAATGATGATTGGATTCTTTCTAGCCCCTTTATGATGATGAATGATAAGATCTTGTGTTTGCTCATGTTCAAACACAGCTCACCTTTTCTGCCTACTTTTAGAGTTTGAATTCCCTTTCATTGTATGATCATGTTCTCATCATATGGATGCTTATATACAAAGAGAGAGAGAGAGAGAGAGAGAGAGAGAGAGAGAGAGAGAGAGAGAGAGAGATGTGGGGTTTTGTCCTCAAATAAGATTGTCTTTATTACTGAGCCCCGAGGAACACAAATGCCTAGCTATTCCTCTCTGTAGTTTTCTATTATCAAGTCAGATCTCTATCCAGGACAACAAAGTCATTCCCATTTCCATGGTGACTGAGTGGAGTAGGGACAATTTTAAGGCATCGGCCAGAACATCTGAGCCAGAAAAAAGGGAGATTTGAAATTTCTCCAGACTCAGGAAATATGTATTTCATTGCAGAGAAAGGAGTATCAAGTTAAATATGCTTCAGAAATATTTCACTTTCTGTGAAAACTGCCACACCTCTTGATGGATATATTTCCAACTTGCACAAGCATCCCCATACCTGTAATGTGTGTGTAAGCTCTCCTTTATTTTTGACACTTTTATTCACCCTTAATGGCACAAGGTGCTAAAAGTGACATATATTTTTAGACACGGCTTGATTTCCAGTGATGGATATCTGCAAGTAGAGAGAACAGGACTCTCTACAATGAGCAGTGTTGAATAGAAGCTCCTAAAAGAATCAGCTAGCACCTATTTGGACTTGACTGCTCAGCATAACCATATATGTTCTTATTGAAGTCCTGGGTACTTAGAAAATGTATTACTTCATTCCTCTGTTAACAAAAACGACCCTGAAGAGTACACCGGTAGCAAGCAGGAATTGCACCAATTATACCCTTCACTGCATTTGATTGTAAGGTTTTCTCTTTATTAGCTTAAAAGTGAGCAATACCAAGTCCAATTCCCCAGGGCTTTTGTGCTGCTCCAAATCATGTCAAGTTGCTCGCAACCAGTAAGTTCATTACACTGATTTAGAAATGGCAATCTATGGAAGGAGGATTTAAAAGTAATAAGAGCAAAAGTAAAACTGTCTTCAAATTGCACACGTTTGTAATTTCAGAATGTTTCATATTTAAGCAGCTATTCTTTCTTTAAGCATTCTTCATTTCCACGACTGACTATCGATGTTCTCTGGAGTGTTTTCATTCTAGGTGTAACAGAGTGCCTTGCGTTGGGCTTCTCCTTTGGGTTACTTATAAATGGAGGCCAAAAATATCCCCCAAAGATCTTAGCTGTTTGAAGATATTAGACAATATGTAATAGGAGGCAGAAACTGGGAGACAATACTTGGGAGAAGAAAATTGTATCACCATTTTGGAGCCTGAGTACAGATTGAGGTGATACCATTCAACGGGGCTGAAACTGATATGGGGCTGAAGCTGATATAAAAATGCACAGTCTTTTTGATTACAAGAGCAGATTCCAGGGACAGCAAATCAGCTGGAACCTAGAGAAGGTTCAAGAAAAGAGAAAGCCATAGGGCCTCTGTCTACTCTGCCAGGCTGACTAACCTCTGTTCTATACATGTGCATGGCACAGCAGACTACAAAAAGCAGCTAAGGAGCAACTGTGGACAGAGTATGGAGAGCATCCTTAGGTAAGCTAACTGCCTGCTGAAACAAACCAAAAGAAACAGAAATCAATATGATAGAAGGGACACAATAGAAAGCATAGTTTGTACAGTAGGTAATGCACACAGGCCAGGCGACAATCTGAAATTACCAAACACACACACACACATACACACACACTCAACAAAATGTGACCTTTTTCAAAAGAAAGAAAATCAGTGCATATCAATTCCAAACTGACCTCAATTCAAATTGTCATTGCCATTGAGTAGAATCTAACTCACAGTCACCCTAAAGTACAGGGTAAAATGGCCCTGGAAGTCTTCACGCCTGTAATTGTTCAGAGGAGCAGAAAGCCTCATCTTTCTTCTGTGCAGCAGCTAGTGTTTTTGAACTGCTGAACTTGTGGTTAGCAGCTTAATTAAAAATCCACTGCATCACTAAGATTCAAACTGACCTTAATGTTAGAAGCTAAGCAATTATTTTAAAACAATTACTATGTCAATGGTTTTTGCATGATCTTAAGTAATTGACTATTCCACAAAAAGGTTGGCTGTCTGACTCACAGAGAAGCCCCAGTAGAAAAGGCCTAGTGTCTACCTATAGTATAATAATTCCACTCGGCACACGTGATACGGATGATTTGGCGTTGAAGTGATGGTAACACTAAAAAAGTATTAAATCTATGCACAAGGAAAAGAAAGGAGAATCGCTATATAATACATGAGATTATAAAAAATCTAACAAAGAAAAACTACAAAACTAAATAAAAAAGAAACGTGTTCAGGTAAAATGTGATATCCACAATCTTTACAACTCTCTAGGTGAATATAATGACACAGTGGAGATGGTAGAGGAGTCAATGAACTTGGAGAATGACTGACGCGATCTAATCTGAAATCAGAGAAAATGAAGGAGAAAAATCAAAAGAGACTTCAGGACCTGTGAGACAATATAACAAATTCTAACACATAAACTCTAGAAAAGAGGCAAAAAATGGAATAGAATAATATTTGAAAACATAATCTAAATACATTTTCCAAACTTGGCAATTTGATGCTACATTTAAAGATTCAAGAAGGTTGTGTATACTTAAGAAAAAAAATTCTACAGATGGTTTTTGAAGGTTTGCAAGACTTTATATTACAGGTGGGATAAGTAGGGAGAGATTACGTGGGAATTTGGATTTTCACAGTTTGGAGAAAAGTATTACAAAGAGAATATTGAAATTTGGGAATATAATACCAAAATGATTTTGAAATGCATTTCTAAATTCATTTCTTACACGACTAATAGAATTTATGTGGTTGCTACTTCGTCAACTTTCTTTTCTCTTTTCTGTTTTTCCCTCCTCCCTTTGCACCAGGCCTCACACACTTTTTCCCCCCCATTCCTTCTACCCCGAAGGAAAGCAAGGGAACAGATTTTTTCTTACAGATACCATATGATTTGAGTCAGTTTATTTGAGTCGAGAGGTCACTGTGCTAACACATAAAACTATAATCTTGCATGTTAACCAACTTCTCCAGAATTAGTATGCCATGAGACACTGGATAATCCAGGATACGTTTAGGACCATTTCTACTTAAAGGACACGAAGTTAAAGCTGGTATGTATTTTACATGGGCAGGTAACAAAGAAAGATATAACAATAAAGGCACCGTTCCTTTTGAATTCTTTTAGGATACCAGAATAGAGTGGGCAGAAAGCGGCCCTTGAAATGTAAGACCGAGTGTTTACCTTAAGCTACTCATAGTAGAACGTTAGTTACACGTCCTCAGCCCAACTCAGCCTTCTCTCTGTTCCAGGACGCTGAGAGGGAGCGGAACATGGATGCCTCGTCAATGTACGACCTGGCAAAGTGAGATTGGGGAGTCCGGGAGAATTGTGAAGGCCAAGTGATGGGATGTCTGATTTGGAGAGATAAACGCACTATGTAGTAGAAGAAAAGATTGTCAGAGCTTTACCCCTTCCTCTCATGCCCCCTCTCATTCTCAGGGTTTAAAATCAATTACAATTTCATCAGTACAGGAATTTTTCCTTAATGTTACACATTTTAAACATCTGAATTTCAAAGACAACATGACAGCCTTACAGATCAGTCAGCCAGGAACGGGAAGGGCACCACCCAAATCACACACAGTCCGCCAGAGCTGGTACCATTATTGGGAATTAATGTTGTGAAGCTGAATAAAAGCTTTACTTTAATTGCTACTTGCTTTTTTGAATCTTTCAAAGACCAGTTCTTAACAAATTTTGCAAACAGAAATCTGAACCTGGTCACTGCTGGTTCTCAAGTTAATTCTTCAAACAACCTAGCAAAATGCCTTCGAAAGTGAATTCACATGTTTTAACAATTTGGCTAATCTCCCCTCTCCCCCCTTGACCAAGCACCACCTGTATCATTTCAAGCAGGCATGTTAGGGGGTCATGGTCTAAATTCGTCCTGTGCTCAGGCGGTGAATGGTTTGATTTTGTGGCCGACTGACTTCCCTCTGTATCTCATGCAATTTAGAAACCACAGCAGAGCAGTGGTTACACTGGCTGAACAAGTTCCGGTTCATATCAGTTCATTTCTCTAAGGACTTTTTCTTTAATAAAGCATTTTTCTATACAGCTGCCAACATCGGAAACATCCTAATTCTGAACAACCCAGTCATTGAGTGCTTTCACTGCTAAGGTCAGAAGTTCTCTCACAGAAAACAGCCTCGACTTTCTGCGGGGCGGGCAGACCCCGTGATCCCACCCTATTGATACATGGAGAGAAATAAATAGCAGTGTTGTGCTCCAATACATGACAGCCCCCTTTAGGAAGAAGCCCCGGAGACCAGGAGCTCAGGGGTTAAGTGTCGGCCTGCTCCCCAGAGGTTGACTCTGTTCTGCTTGGTCTCTGCGAGGTGAGATGGACCCCGTGTGATGGCCCTGCTGAAACAAACTGCAACCTTGAAAAGCTGGGAGTATTTCTACAACAGCGAGGAAAAGGTAACATAGCTGGCCAACAAGAAACAGGCTTGTTCTCTTCCTAAAATTCAGTAAGAAGCCTAAACCAAGTGAATTTAAAACGATAGTTTGAGCGGAACGAAAATACCCGGTCAGTGGAGACGGCAATCCAGGACTCGGGTCCAACATGGGAAGCTAGCTAACGGAATGACCGCTATTTCGGAGCAGGGTGAAGGGGCAGTTTCCATGTATTGACTTGCTTTGGGCTCAAGGCTTTTAGTGAAAATGGCAGGGTCAAAAGCAATAAACCTGGAGCCTCTTGCATGTGGGAAAAAAAATCCACTTTCTGTTTTGAGTTTCCTTAAAATGACAGAAGGCTTATCTCTGGTCTTCTCAGCTCCTGGAAGCTGATCAACAAACACAGCTACCTCCTTCCCACCCTGCCCTCTCTGTGAAATTGGAGGTGAAATGTCATTTTTGTCCCGGGAATTGCACTTTGGGTTAAGAACACTCCTGACATAAGCAGGGATCCCCAAATTTAGCTTGTGCACCATGATTGTGTTTCAAATTTGAAAAAGCAAACAAACCAACCAGAATTTATCATATGGCTGCTGTCTAATATATTGGTGAATTTGAAATTTTTTCTTTAATTTTCAAAACTTTTACTATTAATAATACTTTCAGTTATTTAAAAACATTTTTAATGACAAATTAGGGAATGGGAGTGTTTGACGTTAAGAATTTAAACTTTATGTTTTCATCATTTTATTGGGGGCTTGTACAATTATCACAATCCATACATCCATCCATTGTGTCAAGCACATTTGTACATTTGTTGCCATCATCATTCTCAAAACATTTGCTTTCTACTTGAACTCTTGATATCAGCTCCTCATTCCCCCCTTCCTCATGAACCCTTGATCGTTTATAAATTATTATTTTGTCATGTCTTACACTCTCCAGTGTCTCCCTTCACACACTTTTCTGTTGTCCACACCCCAGGGAGGAGGCTATATGTAGACCCTTGTAATCGGTTCCCCCTTTCTACCCCACCCTTCTTACACCCTCCCTCCAGGTATCACCACTCTCAGCACTGGTCCTGAAGGGGTCATCTGTCCTGGATTCCCTGTGTTTCCAGTTCCTATTTGTACCAGTGGACATCCTCTGGTCTAGCTAGATTTTTAAGGTAGAATTGGGATCAAGATAGTGGGGGGAGGAAGCTTTTAAGAACTACAGGGAATTTATATGTTTCGTTGTTGCTACCCTGAACCCTTACTGGTTCATCTCCTCCCAACAACTCTTCTGTAAGGGGGTGTCCTGTTGGCTACTGATGGGCTTTGAGTCTCCACTCTGCACTTACCCTCATTTACAATGATATGATTTTTTTGTTCTTTGATGCTTGATTTAGATTTTTTAAGAACATGAAATTATGCTTTGCATTAGTTTCTTCACAGACAGACATATATCAAGCCTTCTCTTGTAGATTAAAAAAAAATGTTTCTGCTGATGTCCAATGGATAATTGATATTTTTTCCAACTCTTAGAGCTGAATAAAATTTACCATTTTTGCAACAGAAGGACAACAAAATACCCTTCTATGAAATATTCGTATCATATTTATATACCTCTTGAATATTTTAGGGACTTTCTATTAGATTTAAAAATCAAAGTGCATATTACTCTATTCTTGTAAATTACCACTTTTTTCTTTTTTAAAAAAATTTAATTTCATTTTATTGGGGGCTCTTACAGCTCTTAATACAATCCATACATACATCCATTTTGTCAAACACATCTTTACATACGTTATCATGATCTTATTTTTGAACATTTTATTAGGGACGCATACAACTCTTATCACAATCCATACATACATCAATTGTGTAAAGCACATCTGTACGTTCTTTGCCCTCATCGTTTTCAAAGCATTTGCTCTCCACTTAAGCCCTTTGCATCAGGTCCTCTTTTTTTCCCTTCCCTCCCCACTGACCCCGCCTCATGAGCCCTTGATCATTTATAAATTATTTTTTGGTCATATCTTGCCCTGTCCGAAGTCTTCCTTCACCCGCTTTTCTGTTTTCAGTCCCCCAGGGAGGAGGTCACATGTAGATCCTTGTAATTGGTTCGTGTCTGGGTCTTAAAGGCTTGAAAATAAACAAGCAGCCATCTAGCTCAGAAGCAACAAAGCTCACATGGGAGAACACACCAGCCTGTGTGATCACGTGGTTCTGAAGGGATCAGTTATCAGGCATCAAAGAACAAAAATTCCTATCATTGGGTGCACACTTCCATGATATGATTGCTGAGGATAAATGGGTGCATAAGCAAATGTGGCGAAGAAAACTGATGGTGCCCGGCTATCAAAAGAGATAGTATCTGGGGTCTTAAAGACTTGAAGGTAAACAAGCACCCATCTAGGTCAGAAGCAATAAAGCCCACATGGAAGAAACACACCAGCCTGTACGATCACGAGGTGTCGAAGGGATGAGGTATAAGGCATCATCAGAAAGTGCAGAGTGGAGACTCAAATCCCATTTGTAGGCCACTGGAGAGCCCCTTGCAGAGGGGTCTAGGGGAAGAGATGAGACAGTCAGGGTGCAATGTAGCACCGATGAAGAATATAGCTTTCCTCCAGTTCCTAAATGCTTCCCCCCACCCCCAACTATCATGTTCCGAATTCTACCTTGCAAGCCTGGATAGAGCAGAGGACGTACACTAGTGCAGATAGGAGCTGGGGTGTGTTGGAAAGAGGGAAATTATCACTTTTTGACATTGTAAAATGCTTGGACATAATTTCTTTAGGTCTCTAAAGTAAGATCAGTCAGCAATTAATGAATGATTCCTGATAGACTCTGGTAGGAGACATTGGTTGCATATCTGAGATCAGATATGTCCACAGGAAATTTTGTACTATCTATAGTCTAGAAATGTTTAAGTAAAATCTCAATAATCTGGATGAATTTGTATGTTGGGGTAAACTACCAAGAGATATTTTTAACTCTTAGAATGGCATGGAGACAGTGTCTGCTTTCCATTGAATTTATAAGAGAAGAGAATCAACTCAACATCTACTTCAGGTTGATTTTTATGAAAAGTAGCTAGCTCTCCCAATTTAATGCGTGGGGGTATCCCACTTTACAAGTATGCCCTTGACCAGTAAGCACTTGACTGAGCTGGAAACCCGCCACTCCGGCTCATGCTCTGACTCTGGCTTTCTTTTGCCACTCTCCTGTCACATGTCTGGTGTCACAGTTTTCTGTCCCTGGATCGAGGAAGTTCAATGAGCAGGAATCACCAGGATACAAAGAACATAGTCCACTGCTGGCTCTTCTTTCTTAATGGTAGCGGTTTCCCCCACCTCTGTTCTGGAGATGGCTCATGTAACACCCAGCCTCATGACAAACTGTCCAATCCCCATGTTAAAGTTTCACATCTTTATATTCACATTCTGCTTATGTAAGAACCTCTCTACACTGAATCATCGAACACTAACCGTTCCTTCTGACATCTTCATTCACCTAAACCCATCAGAAAACCAGTCATGTTATGGGAGTACAGAAACTGTCTAGAAGACCCGGATCAGGCCATCACAACACCACATCAACAAATGCTCATTTGAAATGGCTCATTCATTTTTGGTTTTTATATGAATTCTAATAGAGTTCTTGAAAGCCTTTAATTATCTTAAGTAGGTTAAATAGTTTAGTAAAATGAGTTTAAACTGATAAACCTATTTAAACGAATAAAATGCATTTAAACTAATCAGATGGCAAAACAGGCCATTTTAGATGATAGCATTAAGGTATAATATGGCACAACTAATTAAACATCCTACATTTAAAATTTAAAATTAGGTATGTCTAAAATTCACACATTTGTCGTTTTTCATTACTAATCTCTGGAAAATGTCTAGTCTTTTCTTTCAGCATTTCATTAGTTTCATTCAATATTCAGAAGTGTATTAGTTGAATAAAATATTACCTTATGTGAGAGTAATATTTTCAAGTTTGGATGACAGATTTCCATAATGGATACTAAATCCAATATTTTTCTTTCAATCACATAGTCACAGAATCTAATTGCAAATAGGAGGAACTCTGGAGATAGAAAATAGCTCTATAAGTGTGGAATTCTTTCAATTGCAAGTTAAAGCTTTTCTTAAGGAAGAATGCTATGGTGCTTGGCATCTATTGAGTTCTATAATCCTTTAATGATTTCGTCTGGTGACTGTGGTAAACCAGCAAGTAACCTGAAACCAAACCCATGGCCATTCAGTCAGTTCGGACTAATGACAATCGTGGGTGTTACACAGATTTGCTTCATAGGTTTCTTGAGCATCATCTTTAAAGAAGCAGATTTCCAGGACTTTGTTCTCTGGTGCCATTGGGGGTTCCAACTCTGAAGAGCTGTCTGCAAACCCCTTGCACTGCCCAGGGACCTCTTAAACTAACAAGGACCTTTTGGAAAACAAGGCACACCTTGCTAGCAGACGTTCTTCACGCTACAGAGAGACATGAAGAGTGACTTCAGGTCTGGGCTTTAATTTCTTGTTATCTCAGCTTGTTTCCAAGCTCAACCACCTACCAGTATCACCTCTGTTTTCTCATCTGTGAAAGAGCCACTTCAGGAAGACTTTTACAGGGTTGCTGGGTGGGGTAAAGAACTGAATGAGGTACAGCACTGACTAGCCCAACTTAGGGACAGTGAAGAGAAAGTTAATCATTTGCATCTACAGCACACAAAGCCATCACATGAGAAACCTGGGTGCATTGGACCTGAATTGTTTGTTCAGCTTTTATGCTGCTTCCACAAACACATTTACTTTGTTTTAGACACACCTTCATTTAAAAGGAACCCTGCTTACATCCCCATTTCAACAATTAATTAAAACAACAGAACAAAACTACAAACCACCAATGAGTGATTTCATAAGGATCCATCCTCAACCTTAACCTTCAGTAATGTTCAGAATCCACATGTTTCCACTTCCGGTAATTCAAGGCCCTTCAAGGCTTTCACTCGTCTCCTGCATGATGGGTTCTCAGAAATGACCAGCAGCTGTGCTTTGTGCACATCTTAAGTTCTGTTTCAGTTCCCTGGGGTGCATTTTGTCTGTAGAGACAGGACTTCAATTCCCATATAATGAGATGTTTCCCTGATCTCTCCAGATTGAGGATGATTCTTCATAATGGAGAAAATAGAAACAAAATAGGAGTTGGGTAGTTTTCCCCACTTTCTGTCACCTGTAACCATTTTCCAATTTTACATGGACTTTTTTCAGGAATGGCCCAGGCACTGTCATTTTAATCTGGTTGTTCTGAAAGGTGATATTACTGCCAAGGTCATGGTCATCTAGCATTCATTCTATTCTGTTCTTTCCAACTCAGGATGTCTACAGATCAGCACTCTCCTTATATTGTATCTTAAATAAACCATCCATTTCTTTCCATGGGAAGACCTTTGAGAGAAAAATGGCCTTAGTCTGAAGAGGTGTTTATGGAGTCCTGTCTAAATAGCTGCTTCAAGTCACTGGGAGAGAGGTTGAAAATTCACCGTTTAACCTCACCCCACCCCACCCCCAGTTTCATATAATCCTAATTGGTTACCTGAAAATCCACAATCAAGTAAAAAGCTGCAGAACCAGTGATCCTGTACAGAGATGATGACAAGTGGAGGCATTGGAGCCTCGTGAAATATGCAGGTTTGGGAGAACAGACAGATATGTAGAACTATACTGCCTCTCACTAGCTTAGGCCCGTGGGCAACTTCCTTACCTCCTCCGTGTCCTACTTTTCTCAGTAGTGAAAGATAACGAATGATTCTCACTTTAGATGCACTATTGTTTGGAATTAGATAAGATACAAAGCGGGCCCCCACTACACACACACACACACACACACACACACACACACACCATGTCAAAAAACAACCAATTGACCAATTATCTTACAGTTGGGCTTTGGGTCTCCACTTTGTCTCCACTCCTCCGTGTCAATTTGATTGCTTGTTTTTGAATCTCGGATATCCTGAACTTCTGATTTCCATTAACACCTCATGATCACCCAGGCTGGTTTACTTCTTCCTCGTGGGCTTTGTTGTTACCCTACTAGATGGCTTCTTGTTTAATTTCAAACCTTTAAGACCCCAGACACTATATATTTTAATAGCTGACCACCATTCACGTTCTTCAACACATTTGCGTATGCACCCATTTTGTCTTCAGCGATCATGCCTGGAAAGTGAGTATCATATACCTTGCTGTATTATTAGAACAAACCATTCTTGTACTGAAGTAAGATATAAGCAGAGGCCCAAAGTCCAAATGATTCTTTTATTGTGTTTATACAGAAGGGCCCCTCACAGAAGGGTCACACAGAGATGATCGATCCAAGTTGCAGTATAGCACTGACGAAACACATACCCATTATCTTGTTCTTTAATATTTACGCCCTTTACTATTCTGGTTTTAGTTTTACCTCATTAATCTTGTTAACCCCATGTATGTTCATTTGTATAATTAAGATCATTCCTTGAAATAATAACAGGAGTAATGATTTCCTGAGGGTATGGGAAGAGAGAAGGGGTGGGGAAAGGGGTAGCCAAAAACAATGACCCCACTGGCGAGGAATGAGTAATAGAATTATAGGTGACTGGACACATTGAATGGTGTAAGATACAGTAAATAAGTAAATAAATAGTGATAATAATAAAAATAATATTAATAATATATTATTATATAATTATAAGGATTCCTGGGGGATAGGGTGGGGAGGGAGGTGATAAAGGGGAGCTGATATCATATTGTTCAAGAAAAAAGAAAATGATTTGGGACTCATGGTGGCAGCAATTGTACATTTATGCTTGATCTAATTGAACTATGGATTGCTATAATATCTGTAATAACTCCCAATAAAGTGATTTTAAAAATAACTGACTGTACTTTCTGTTATTATGATCTTCATGATTAAATCTGATTTTCTTAGGTAAGAAGCCCTGGATTCGTGTTGACTGTGCCAGTTTTCTCCATTTTACGAGATGAACATATGCATCATGAAATAGCAGAAGCAGAACTCATCTGAGGCACATTTAGTAGTGCAGGTTAGGGGCATCATTGGCTTGCTGGAAATAGCAAGACTGGTACTAGTGACAAGATTCTGTAAGACAGTTCATTCGAATGGTGGAATTCTTGAGGTAGGAATTGCTAGTGTCTAGAGAAGGTGTAAGAAAATTATTCTTGTGACAGGACTGCTGATTTTGTTGTTGTTGCATGGGACTTTTGAAGCACCGGTATCGTCACAATCAGTGTCAATTGTCGCAATGTTGTCAATTTCCTCGCAGCATTTAAGTAAGATTTCTAACCCAAAGAGAAGATGTGGGTTCAGGTTTTTCAAAGTTTATCAATTATAAATATTAATGAATTCCTAGGCTGGTTAATAATGATTTGTTATACATCGAATACTGAAATACTTAAAGTGTATTGTATTAGATTCTGATGAGCCTTAGCCGAGGAGGAAGTAGATGATTTGATACAGTTATAAATCTGATTTCTATGTGTGGAAATTCATATAAATTTGTTTTGTCGCACTGATTTTGATAACCTGCCATAAAACTTTTGTTAATGCTAAGAGGAAAGACATAGCTCAAGCTATAAATTCACTCAGATATCTCTGCCTTACATATTTGGGTAGCAAATTAAATTTATCACTTCATTATCCTTTCCTGGCAGTTGGAAGTTGTAGACTTTAATGGAAGGTGCCAGGGTTGCTAATAGAATCTTCTCGTCACAGATGAAGGAAATGTAAAAGCAAAATTCACAAGGGTTTGCTGGGGCTTATGCTAAAAGACAACAGCCCCTAGGAGCACAAACTCAGATTAAGGTCTAGGCACTATCAAGGGATGGAGTTAATTATGTAATAGAGTTCTAAACTCTACTCCACTCTAAATCAAAATGTAACAATTTCCACTAGTGATCACTGGGCCACACTCATTACCTATACATTGGAATTAATGAGGACATTTACATAAAACTGATATCATTTTCATCTCTTGTGTCCTTTAAGTAAGGTTTCCAACACAGAGACAAGTGGACATATAGCTTATACATTTGATCATTTCCAAATGGCATTTGTCACTTGTTCCTGATCCTGCAGGTGACCTTGCTCCTTTCTGCGTTCATAGTTCTGGTAAGATAATAGCACTTACAGTGAGAGGAGGTGTAAAGTGGTTACGGACAGAGTTTTCCTAATAGACATAACTGGTTGACATCTTTCTTCCATCACCATCAGACTAGTATCTTTTTGTCTCAGTTTTCACTTTTAAAACATGGGGACTGTGATGAAGTGAGATTTCTTAATATGGCCCTTCTATCCACGTTCCTAACGCCTACCCAATGATTGGGTGGCAGAATGCAAATAGGGTTTGTAACACATGAGCAGACGGGATTGGTCCGTTTCAGTTGCCCCTTCTCTAGCACGCCAGAATACAGAGAGGAACCCCAGGATACGCAAGGAAGAAGAGCCGCCAGTGGAGCATGTCGGAGAGCTCTGTCTTCATGATGCTGAGACCAGAGGGATCAGAGGCTGCGGCACAGACACCACGGAGCCCAGCTGAGGCTGAGGCAGAGCAGCAGGCTAGTGTCCTGGCCCCTGGAGGCAGAGGCCAGGGCGCCAGGGCACTGAGAAGCTAAGGACTAAACAGAGATTTGGCACTGGCTGAGGAGAGGGATGGCTGTGGACCAGTACCCATATCCTTCATGTTTTCTGATCTCAGCTTGTGGTAATCTCCTTTATCATGAGGATTGCCCGTGAGTTCTGGGTGACCATTGTGACAGATTATCAAACCCAACAGAAAGTAGAATGTCCTGTCTGACACTTGTCTCATGGCAGTAGGCCTTGGGCTGGTAGGGAGTAGGATTTCCCTTCTCCCTTGTGTGGCCAGAGATTAGATATGGCCTCCACACCATTTTTCACAGGGATAAACACATATATACACAGAAACATATATGTATATGTAAAAATTGGCAGTTAAGAGTCTACCAAGAGGTACCTCATAAGAAAGGCCTGGAGATTTACATTTGAGCAGCAGTGATTAAAAACCCACTGAAGTGTGTTCTACTCTGACACATATGGGTTGCCATGAGCTAGAATCGACACAAAGATAGTTGTGTGAATATATACACACACCCCTGTATACATATAATTGCAATTGTTCTTCAATAAGCATACCTCTATAAAAATCCCAATTATCAATCTCAATTATCCACTACCGTGACTGACATGTAGCAGATATTATTTATTGAATATATGCCCATAAATGAATAAAAATCTATGTTCAAGTTAAATTTCTCAACTAGGTAGAAATATGTAAATTCTAATTAATATGCAGATTCAAAGCTGTTACAAAAATATGTAAGCCCATACTTCAAGTTAGTTAGGTGATGCATCATAGAGAGTAAGAAGCCCCAAAACAGAAACAAGAAGAAAATATACCAGAATCACTCTGTGAACTTTGACTCTTCACAACTTTGCAACAGCAATTAAAAAAAAAATACACCAGCCCTGAGTAAATTACAATTCAACTTCAAACGTTTGGTTTTTCATTTTATAACTATTATAATTTCACTGTCTATTAAGATTAAGGCTAGCGCAAGACAAAATGTCAGTGCATATATCAGAGCATTAAAAATGACTCGGCTTAAAATATTCACACACACTTAAAGTCCCTGTGGGTTTGTTTGTCTAAGAGTCGGTAGGACATGACGGCAAGAGTCCATCCCTTCAGGTTACACTGCATCACGATCAATGTAAGGCTCTTCAGCTGTGGAAGCGTGTCCTCAGGGCAAGGCTAGCTTTTGTCATCAGAGGCTGCGGGCACTGGCTGATCCTACAAAGCAAAGCCAGTTGAAGGCCAAACAAAGGACCTAATCAAACTTTCCATCTTTAAGAAGCAGTTTCTCATTTAAATTTTGTTGCCACATCCTCTCCCTGCTCTAGTCCTCCAGGAGCCAAATTTGACCCATCTCTTTCTGAGCCTCAGCTAGCCTCCCTGAAATGCATCACCTAGTGTGGTCCAAATCCACACCCAGCTGTCGGCAACTTGGCAGAAAGAAATCCATTTGTTTATGCCTCCAGCCGTCCTGAAGCCGGTTTCTAGCCAAGAGTTTTATCTAGGTACCTGTGATGCTTTCCAGTGGTTAACTTCATAAGGTTTTTAGTTCCCAAAGGCGATTGATTAAAAGTAATTTGGACACAAACGGTTTTTAGTTTTTCTTAGGTTATATGTCTTATTTTGTTCCTAGAAATATTAATGGATGCTTATCCTCTAGCTACTTCAGAGTGAGTTGCTGACTTCATTTGTAAATGACATTGAATTACATGTGATCAGGTGTGCAGATCACAAGTGTACAGTCGGAGGAGCGATGTGCCCAAGGAGCGAGCACCTCGGTCGGGATGCAGGACACTTCCCCCATCTCAGAGTATATCCTTAGGCCTCCTCCCAGCCAGTCTCTGCCTATCATTGTTCAGGGTTATAATACCAGAGATTTGTTTTTTTACTGCCCACTGAACATCATTGGGATTATTTAGTAGGTATGATTTTGTGTATCTGGCTTCTTAGTTTTAATCCCTATTTGTGATTCAGCCATCTCACACATTAGGAATATAGGTTTTTATGTCTCTAAGATAAATAGCTAGAATTGAATTGTTGGATCTGATAAAAATTTTCCTACTGGTTGGCTTAGTAGTTAATATCAGTTTATACTCTCATTTGATGAAGAATATGCAGCCTTGTTGCTCCATATTTCTGCCAACATTTGAAGTTACTGTTCTTTGAATTTTAGCGTTTTCTGCAAGGGCACTCTGCTGTGTTTGCTCACACAGGTTTTCAGTTCATATAGAGTGCTGCTTGCAGCTAAATGGATATTATTCTTAGTCACAGAGCAAGCTCCCTAAGCTAGAATGATGTGTAAGTCCATTTGTATGGTGCTCTATACGTTGATGTTGTTTGGCTAGGTGTTGTTGAGTTGTTTCTGATTGATTGTGGGCCTGTGTACAACGAAATGACACTCTGCCTGGTCCTTTGCCAGGTGGAGTTACTGTTTTGCCTGAGTCAATTGTTACAGCCACTGGGTCAGTCCATCTCACCGAGGCTCTGCTTCTCCACTGACTCTCTACTTACCCAAGCACACTGTTCTTCTGCAGCATTTGTCACCTCTGAGGAAATGTCCAAAGTGGGTGAAGCAAAGTTCCCCCCCCCACCTTGCTTATTAGGAGCATTCTGGCTGTACTTCTTCCCAAAGAGATGTGTTCCTTCTTGCAGAAGTCCGTGGTGTATGTAGTGTTCTTTGGCAACACCACACTCACAAGCATCGATTCTTCATCATTTCAGTGTCTTCCTTGTTATCAAGTGTCTCGCTCTCGCATGCATATGAGGTGGTAGAATAGACCCAGGCTTGGAGGTGCTCGTTCATCTTCAAAGTGACAATTTTGCCCTTTAACCCCTTAGAGAGGTCTTTTTAAAATTATCAGATTTGTCTACGGTTCTGTGATTTCCTGACTGCGTCTTCTATGGTGGATACAAGTGAAATGAAACCCTTGACCATTTCAACATGTTTTCCATTTTCATAATGTTGAAATGTGACTCATACCGAAGGGTGTAGTGTTTGATGCTTATCAGAAAGTCCTGCCAATCCCTTTGCTTTCAGTAATTAAATTTCAATCATCTGTGTAGTGCAAGTTGTTAATTTTCCTCTTATTCTGAGGCCCCATTCTGTTTGTCTAGTCTTTCTTGGAATTATTTGATGTTCTCTGTTACAGAATTAAGGTGGGATGTATCCTTAGCCGGCATTTAATGTATGACTTATATCACCACCTTTCTTTTCCTTGGGGTTATGGTTTGCTGAAAGACAAGTGACCTCACCTCCTTCAAAGCCTTCCCTTGTACGGCCTCCATTTCTTGGGCATTGAAGGGGATGTTTTATTTGTCTTTCAGCAAGATGATCTACTTCAACTTTCAGATATATTTCACTTTGGGCTCTGGACCTTGCACTCAATTTGCCTTTGGCCCTAGGCTCTTGGAACTTGAACTGCAGTCTATCACCTGATCTGGTTTCCCCAGCTTCCGCAGTCCGAGGGATGAGGAAGGTCATCCTGACAGACATATGAACTTTGGGTTTAGATTTAACTGCAGCCACACTCACATGCGCCATTTCCCTGAAGTTTTATGAATTCTGTGAGATAGCAGCAAATTCTGTGAGACAGAACCCTGGGACATGAAGGAATATAGTAAAGGAAGAAGTATGGGGGTTAGGAAAAGAGTGAAAACATCTTGGAAAAGTTGGGAATTTAGGAAACCTTTAATCTCCACTTCCTTTGGAAACACTGGTTGACATAGAGGTGGTGCCAGCTCAGAGTAACCGCGTAGCACACACAGGAGAGAACTCCCCTTTGCCTTTCTGAGACTGTGCGTGGAATAGAAAGCCCTGTCTTTCTCGCTCCGGATGGCTGTTGGTTTCCAACTGTAGACTTTGCAGACCACAGCCCAAGGCATAACCACTATACCACCAAGGCTCCTTCCTTGGGATGAGTCTGGTATTAATTCTTCTACAAGAAATTATCACCACAACTAGGTAAACATTTTTCTTGTATTCTCTGCTTTCAACCCAAACTTATCTGAAATCAACAGTAATATTCCTCAGCAATATTACTCATTCCATATTATATTTGAATCCATCTTGAAGCTGGCAGTTCCTTGCTGACTTGCCATTGTAATAATTTTTGAGTTATCTTCTGCTAAATTTTACTTAAAAATAAGTTCACCAAGTAGTCCCATAGCACTGGCTTCAGGTGTTAAGCTGTTAACTACAAGATTGGTGGTTCAAATCCACCACCCACTCCATGGGAGAAAGTTGAGGATGTCTGCTCCCACAAAGATTTAGTCTTGAAAACCTTATTGAGGAGCGCTGAGAGTCAGAATTGACTCAACGGCAGTGGATTAACTTTGGTTTGGTTTGTGATCTTAATTAGTTAGCTCAAAAATGTCTGCATTCTTATTCACTTTTTTTGGAAAGGGCACAATAATGGATCTCTTCCAGTCAATTGTCCTGCCGGCTGTTTTCCACATGTCTTTGTATAGATTTGAGCATTACATCCAGTGTTTGCCCATAATTGTTATTCTGTCAATTTCAGTGTAGCTTGGGCCTCTTCAGAACCACCAGTTTATCATCGCATGCTACCTCCTCAAATTGCTGAATGGGGTCTATTTCTGTGTAGTGCTCAGGGCATTCCTTCCATCTGATTTTGATATTCCTCATGTCATTTATATTTTGTGTATAAACCTTGAGTTGAACCCCACCCTATTTCTTTCAGCTTCATGAATCAGTATGCTCTTCCCTTTTGGTTTTCTAACTATAGGTCGGCACATTTCATTTTATACCTTAGCCTGCCTTATTGAATCACCCTTTGCACTCTTCTGTCTGACTCTTACATCCTCCTCCATCACTTTTGCTGTAACTAGTCTACATCTCTGAGCAAGTTTCAGAGTCTCTTCTGATACCCTTTTCTTCTTTTTCTCTCCTTAAATAGGCTTTAATTTTTTTCTCGTGAGATTTATACTATCCAACATGTAGATTTCACTGGTGTTTAGCCACACACATTTTTTCTGTCCAAATTACTTTTAGTCATGTGGCCATTGGAAGCTAAAAACCTTATAAAGTTAACCACAGCGGGGGGGGGGGAGTTGTATCTAATAATACATTTTTGACTCCCTCCTGCCTAAGTTCCCGGAGGTTGCCCAGGAGTAGCAGAACAAACTGTCATCAATGAAATGTCATGAATAGGATTGTCAGAGTCTCAGTGAGTTCATTCAACAGAATCATATTCAATGTCTATCCAAATGTAGAAGCATGGAATAAAGGCACAGGTGTGGACCGACAGAGTGACTGTTCTCTGATGCTACTTTGTTTTCCAGGGCTTAAATCTTACCTCAACTAGTTAATGCATCCTTTTTAACCTAGGAAATCCGTTCTTAAAGTTCACTAGAATCAAGTGCATCTCATTAATTGATTTAACTGCGAAAAAATCCAAGTAATTTAGCTTAAATATATATGTTTTAAAACAGTGAAACTGAATTGAAGCATCCATTCACATTGAGTCCTTGAACAGCTGAATATTCTATTTGGCATTTCACAGAAATATGATTTGATTTGAGAACATCTGCAGTATTCTGGAACACATTTTCCCCTGTACTTGACTTTTAGCTCATTATAGCTCTCAGATGTTCTCGCAGCAATTCTGTGACATATTGGAGTGTTGCTGAACAAACATCAGTGAAGCCTATGTCTTGAGTAGTGTCAATCTCAGTTGAAAATGTTTCAGCTTCCTTAGCATCAACACTAGAAGAATTTAATTAACCCACTGAAACTTTCAAAATGATAGTTAATGCATCTAAGAAATGAGAAATCAGAGGAGTGGGGAAAGAGTGGTAAGTGCTTAGCCTCCCGCATGCTGATGCCTGCCACCCTCAGCCTGAGCTCAGGCAGGCCAGGAGAAGCCTTGGTGCTCAATGAAGCCTCCGCCATTCTGCCACGAGCCCTCTGGCTTGCTCCATTGCCCCCACGGAGATGGAGAAGGTAGATGTGGCAACTGCTGCTGTCACACTCCCCTGGTCCCTCCACAAGGTCAACTTGTAGCCTCTAATCAGCCCTCATCCAGCTGCTCTCATGTTTTCAGTAGGTGGGGCTGGGAGACCAAGGTCAGACAAGAGCTGTCGGCAGTGACACGGTTTGTGCCCACTGCTGCTATTACATTAAGGAAGCAGCTGGTGAGATAATGTATGCCAAAGTGCTTTGTAAATTATAAAGTGCTTATATAATTGTCAGAGATAATCACTACTGTTGTTTTATTTCTGGGTTGAGGAAAGATCACTGAACTTGGCTCTTGGGAGGCAAAGTCCACCGGGAATCTGAATATACGGGTGTGTAGGGTCCTGAAGGGAGGTCTGATAGGACACAGTGGGAAGATGACAACATGGAATAGAAAGTTGATTTCGTGCAGTACCATGAAAGCTGTGGACAGGAGAATCCAGTATCTAAGGAATCAGAAACCCGGAAGGGGTTTCTACAGGAAGACGTCCAATACCTTTTTCTTCACACACAGACAGGACGTTGACTGATGGGACAGGTATTTTTCCTTAACCTGAGGTGCTCTTCCCACTCCATTAGAATCCATATTTCCCAGTAGTCTGGGAATATTCTCCAACTCCCCTCCCTCCAGGGTATTCTGTGTATTTCTTTATCATTGTAGTAAATATGCTATATTATAAATAGTTTAGTATCTAATGGTGATTCTTTGAGATCAGAACTATATTATGATGAATGCTTCCATTTACAATGTTTGACTTATATAGAGGCTAGTAAATGCTTACTTGATTAAAGGTAGGAGAGATTAAAGGTAGGAGAGAAAAGTGTGTTTAAAAAATTGTCCTTGAGTATGAAGAAGTGGTAAATAATGGACTAGAAGGTGAATCAATTAAAATGAGCAATGTAAAATGCCTACTAAATTTGGTGATCACCGAATCATTGACAACTTCAGCAAGAACAATTATAATGATTTTGGAGGAGATTGGTAGAGACCTTATTTTAATATATGAAAGACAAAAACTAGAGACAGCGAGTAGAATGACATCCTCTAGAATTTGAACTGTGAAACAAAGATTTTCAGATCACGGGATATATTCTCAAAATAACCCTATGAGTTATAGATTATGATCACTAATCTCTGGAAGGGGAAATTTTGGGAGGGACAGTTGCTCAGTGTCATAATGATAATAAGAAACAAGATGTAAGGAAAGCCTACACATTTGTATTAGGCCAATTGTTGACAATCTGCCAAATAGCTTACTTAAAACAATGCACAATAGGGGAATATGCATATTATATGCATGATTTGGGGAGAAAAATCTATCTGGTAGCTTAGTGCATTCTGCCATCTCAGGTAGGGGGCCTAATGATGTAAGTGGAAACTGCATTATGACCCTGGCGGCCAGGCGTTGGAAAGAGGGACAGAAAGAGAAGTGGAGATCATTTACGATGAGCTCCTCCATTTTACAATGTTGCACAGCACGACAAAACCATCAATCCCTGTGGAAATAGCTTCAAGTTATCTGGAACAGTAAATAAAGCCTTAAAAGTAACAACCAATCCTTCCACATCAGTGGCTAACCATCATAAAATTCCATCTCATATCACAAGGAATCCATTGAGTCTCTGTAATTTACCATCCTCTTATGTTGCCATCATCTCAACGTGAGATTCTGGGGTTTGCTATGGCAAAAGAAGGACATCTGGAGAAGTGAGAATAAGCTCTTAATGCTGTTGCTAGTAGGTGCCATTGTGTAGATTCTGATTCACAATGACCTCATGTGACAGAGTAGAAATTCCCATAAAATGTTCTAGGCTTGGGGCTGGCCACAATCCCAACTATGTAGACAGTCCCCCCTCACCCCTCCCTCCCAGAAGAATTCACTTCAGAAGATAGCACTGAAGCTACAGATCAGGGAGAGGGACATCTCTGATCAGGGCACAGAGGAGCAAATGAAGGGGGAGGAAGAGCACGTCTTGGCCCACTAAGCCCTGAAGACGATATTCCTGCTCAGAGCAGGCAATGCACAGAGAGGACCATAGGACCAGCCCCACTACGAGACGCGAAATCCCTCACTGACCCATAGCCCTACGGGGGTCAACAATGGAAACACAGTGTGGAAACTGTGCCAGATCTGATCTCGCCACACTGAGGTGAAACACTAAGGGCATGCAACAGAACAGCAAGGAGAGCAGAGCAATGAAATTCCCAGGGAAAACCAAAAATAGACTTTGGGGCCAGGGTGTAGCACCCCATTGGACTCTTAAGAGAAAATACTACTAAAGGTTAACAAACAGACCTTGAATATTTATAGGCTTTCCTTGTTTTTGTCATTGGTTGTTTGTGGTAACCGAAAGGAATTACTGAAACCCAAATGAAGGCTGAACATGATAGTGGGTCAAGAGGAAAGTAAAAGGAAATAGAGGAAAGAACTAGGAGGCAAGGGGCATTATAGAGGTCTAAATACAGGCATGTACCTATGTAAATATATTTATATATCAGGATGGGGAAATAGATCTATATATTTGTAGGTTTAGTACTAAGGTAGCAGATGGACATTAGGCCTCCACTCAAGTACTCCCTCAATGCAAGAACACTTTGTTCTGTTAATCTGGCTTTCCATGATGCTCACCTGCCCAAGAAGATCGCTGGAGACAAAGTAGGTTCATAAACAAATGTGGTGAAGAAAGCTGATGGTGCCCAGCTATAAAATATATATAGCATCTGGGGTCTTAAAGGCTTGCAGATAAACAAGCGGCCATCTAGCTGAGAAGCAACAAAGCCCATATGGAAGAAGCACACCAGCCTGTGTGATCACCAGGTGTGGATGGGATCAGGTCTCAGGCATCAAAGACACAGAAAAACATCATATCATTGTGAATGAGGGAGAATGCAGGGTGGGGACCCAAAGCCCATCAGCAGGCAACTGAACATCCCTTACAGAAGGGTCCCAGGGAGGAGATGAGCCAGTCAGGGTGCAGTATAGCACCAATGAAACATGCAACTTTCTTCTAGTTCTTTAATGCTCCCCCCCCCCCACTATCATGACCCAGTTCAACCTTAAAAATCTGGCTAGACCAGAGCATGTACATGGGTACATATAAGAGCTGAAAACATAGGGAATCCAGGACATAAAAACCCCTCGGGACCAATATGGAGAGTAGCCATTCCAGGATGGGGATGGGAAGGTGAGGGGAGAAAGGGGGGACTGATCACAATGACCTATCTATAACCCCTTCCCAGGAGGATGGACAACAGACAAGGGGGTAAAGAGAGACATCGGGCAGTGTGAGACATGAAAAAATAACATAAATTATCAAGAGTTCATGATGGAGGGAGGGGAGGGAGGAAAAATGAGAAGCTGATACTAAGGGCTCAAGTGGAAAGAAAATATTTTGAAAATGATGATTGCAACCGATATTCAAATGTGCTTGATGTATGGATTATGATAAGAGTTGTATGAATCCTCAATAAAATTATTTTTTTTTAAAGAGCATTTTCTAGGTTTTATTTTTTATTGAAACCATTTACCAGGTTCCCCTCCTCTACAATGTCTGGACAGGTTTGAATTTCCAACCTCTCAGTTAGCCACCTGGCCTCCTCAGGCCTTAATATTCCCAACCAAAGAGACACACACTCCATAACACTCATTTTTCATTGACTAAATAAAGCTTGTCGCCTAGTCACCTGGAACATCCAGGAAACAAGGAAATTTACTTCTCACAAATACGCAGTGAGAACAGGAAACAGGGTGAGCACGGCAGAGGTCACCATCAAAGGCAGAGTTGGCTGACCTTGCAGAATAGTCCTTCTGTTTATGTAGGAGGTCGGATTAGCACAGAGGTCATACAAATCTTCGTTAGTTTTATTTTGGACCTGCATTAAATGGCAGGAGAGCCTTGGGCACACTTAAGGGCTGGACGGTGACCGGTTGGTTAGTAGCCCTGCATTGATGGGTGACTTTTTTAACAGCTCAGTTGGACCGGGAATATGCAGAAAATCACCACCATCGGGGAACCTAGAGAAGCTTTTATGGATTGAAATGAAATAGGGTAAAATTGAACACAGAGAAGACAAGAGAACTGTTTTAAAGATGCATGGAAAGACATCTTCAAAAGGTATGGTCTTGGTGCGGATTGCTGAGAACAATGCACAGCAGACTGGGCAGCCCGGGGTGAAAGGCTGGGGGGGCAAAGGATTCAGGGAGACTTCCATCCTCAGAGACAGCTTCATAGACAGTGCCTGGAGCTGCAGATCAAAGGATTCTCTGTGTGGCCTAGTCACGGTCTCCGTGCAAACTGTAGTTACATCTTCTCAGCGGCATTCCGGGTGGCTGCCTGTGATGGCAAGTCACAGGACCAATCGAGGGTTATGCCTCTGAGACGCTAGTGACATTCTTTAGTGGCACCTGTGCATCAAAATATGGAGTGCATATTTGGGGATTGTGTGACTAATTGAATCAATACAAGTGACTAGCGTCATCAAGTCTCTAAGGAAAAGAGAGGAAGGGATGGGTATTGCATATTGAACACCTAAACTAATTTGGTTAATTGAGAAATTGCCAACTGTTCAGTATAACTGAGGATCGCCTAGCCTATCCTTCCTACATTTCCAGAGATTTGGTACAGTTAATCAACAGCATTTATAACCCTTGGCATTTGTAAGCTAAAAAAATAAAGCAAAACCCAAGCAAAAAAACAAGCCAGTTTTGTTTCTGTTTGTGCTGTCTTTTATTTATTTTTTTAAACAAAGCAAACCCTCTTAAAAAAAAACAACCAGATATTCATTTATCTAATTTTTTTGGTTCAAATTAGGACCTATTGGCATAAAGCTTAATATATAATGTAAAAAGCTTAATATAATGTCAATTTCTGATAACTCCATTACATTATCCAAGTGACTCCTTTGACTCTTACAATTGCCAGGAAATGAAAACTTCATTCGACTATTCTTTTCTTTTGAGGTAGGCAGATGGGCTTAACCAAAGATGTAACAAATTATATACCCAGTCCCTGGGGGATAGCTTAGAACTATAAAGAGGTATTTTACTTTTTGCTAAATAATCAGGATGAGGAGAAAATAAAACTGGTTTGTAATAAACACCACTGATTTGATAGAGTCAATGGAGAGGAGGGATGGACATAAGGAATGGGTTCCTAAGATTTAAACTCAAATTTCAAGTTAAATCCTATTGAAATAGTTTCTTTTAAAACCTCAATTCCCACTCAGACAAAAGAAAATTCCAACTTTTTCTCCAGCTCATAAGTAAAATAAGAATTAATGTGGATAAGTTCTGTTGAACATATTTTATACAAGTTCTAAGTATATAATTAATATTAATAAGGTATATTCTGATTAAATTAGTCCTATTTGAGGAGCAATGGGGACTTATTTTTTTTTGTGGGGGGGAACTTATATTTTACCACTTACTTTCACAAAAGTGACCAAAGGCATAGTTACAATTATGATTGGCAATTGGGTATCAATTTTATGTAGTGAGTTTAACTTCATAAAAAAAGATTGATTAAACCAATGGAAGAAAGTGATGAGAGAGTAAACAAATAATGAAAATGTGGCATGCTTTACATTTTATTTCAGGTTTTCATGGTAGACTGCAGTAAGACTGCTGGTTGCAAATTCAAAATCTCAGTTGCTTTCCAAATTCCTAAGCCAGGCTTTCTGAAGGTGTTCCACACAGACAAAGAAGTGGAAAGCCTCCTGCTCTTGCTTGTTTGTGCTCACGCACAGGATAGCGTCTCTCCAGAATGGCTCCACTATCCAACAAGCAGCCACTACCAACTGACCAACGCTCCTGGGAGGTAAACCAAATTATCCCTGGCATGGAAGAACCAATCTGGGGAGGCTTACATGGGGCATAGACTCTTCTGGGCTATAAAAAGTGAAAAACTAACAAGAGGGGCTCCTGCTAGCCCCTTCCCTAACACTTCTTGTTAAATTTTGATATTGTTCTTACTTCTGACTTGGCAAAAGCAGTAGCACCCTCCGTATGCCTATTTCAAGGCCAATGACAGACCACCCATGCCAGATACAATTTCAATCATTATCCAAGTAACTGTCTGGAAATTTTAAAATTTATAATGTAGCCATCTGGCAGTTACAGGAAGAATAACTACAGAGACAAAGCAGCATTGGAAGAAGAGAACATGGATGATAACTGAGGAGCATAAGAAATCTTTTTTTTTTTTGATCATAAGAAATCTTAAAGGAAAACGACTCTTCTCTCTTTCTAGTCCTCTGTTCTTGAGCTAGGTCCACAAAAGGTCATTAGAAATAAGAGCAAGCAAAAGATAAGTGGGAGATAATCACAAAGGCCCACAGATAGGACCTTTGATGTGGACTTTCAATGATAAGATTCCACATATTCATTGATAAGACTAAAATATTGGAAATATTTATTTATATCTTAAAAACACTGTATATATTTATTGTGACATCATAATTATTTGTTAGATATATATGTTATATAGTCTTCCATTCTATGCCTTGAGATATTGTCTTAACGGTGAAGTTTGCAATTTATATAAATATAATTAAATCAGGTTTTTTTTCTTTTATACTTAGTACTCTTTGTGGGGTATGAATTGTTTACTTTATCTCCAAGTTGTGAACTTAACTTTTCCTTATTCCTATTGTCTTAGCTTTTATTTTTAGATTTATAATCTATTTAAAATTAATTCTATATTTGGTGTGAGGTAGATATTGAGGTTCATTCTCATTTTATATATTTCCCAATATGGGGATCCATTAATTCCAGCACCATTTGTTGTAAAGCCTTTCCTTTTTTCATTGGATTGCTTTGATGCCTTTTTCAAAAATCAATTGAGTGTGTATGTGTGGGTCTATTTCTGGACTCTCAATTCTGTTCCATTGATCTATTTGTCTATGCTGACACCAAAACACACTTGCTTGATTACTGAAGATTTATAGAATGTTTGGAAGGCAAGTGGTACAAATCTTCTGAATTTGCTCTTCTTTATGGAAGACTGTTTTGCTATTCACGCTACTTTGAATTCTGATGTAAATTTTAGAATCAGAGTGCTGATTTCTAAAAATAAACTTGTGTTAGGTTTTGGATTAGGATAAACCTACCTATATATTTGGAGAGAACTGATAGCTTACCTCCTTATTGTCTTAGACCTTCATTAATTTTTCTTAGCCATCCTTTGTCATTGTTTATGTGAAGACATGGCGCAGATTTTCAAGTTCTTAAGTGTTTTGTTTTGATTTGCTATTATAAATGGAATTTAAATTTCATTTCATAATTGTTAATTGCTTCCATTACTCATATAGAAAGACAGTTGGATTCTGTATCACGGTGGGCACGTTGTAAGGAAAATGTCCAACCTCAGAGGTGCAACCACAAGGGTACTCCTGGAGCAAATGTTTGGAAGAGCATCCACAGGCAAAGCTGGTGTTGAGGGTGTGTCGCTGCAGTACCCAAACCAGCTGCCGCTGGAGTGTACCCTGCCTTGTTGGTGCCTATGCGGAGATGCTGAGCTGTGGCAGGCTCTGATCTGTACCTCCTGGCTTTAAATTCCCACCAGATTCCCCTGCACTGCTCAGAGAGTGCTGTGCGTTCAAACACAGCCAACTGCAGGTGCAAGTTAGCAAGCACGGAGGCTACCGGTATTAACTGAGAGCCAAAGCAGTTTATGCTCTGATATGTGTGCATCAAATATACATGTACATGCATATGTGTGTGTATTGTGATGTCAACACAGCATCTGTATCACAAAACATCCTGTTTCACAGGAGACATGATGATAAAGTGGCACATATCTGTATTGTCTTTGTTACATAAAACTTGTATCATAAAATTTTCCCATATTCCCTTATTGATTTAGTGCTTCTATAAGTTCCTTAGTATCGCCTAAAATTTTATTACCCAAAAATAAAGATAATTTTAGTTCTTTCTTTTCAATTTGGATGTCTTTAATCTTACTTTTGCCCTGACTTAACTGGCTAGGACTGTAAGTATATGTACTGGACAGGGTTCTCTAGAGAGAAAAACCAGATTGCTAGTAATTATATCTAAATATATTTATAAAGATAGATATGTAATTCAAGAAATAAACCGTTAAATTATATACAGATAGCTAATACAAGAAATTAACAGTTAAGTTATAAAGCAGTGAGACACTAGCAGTCCTTCCAGTTTTGAGAGCTGCTAGTTGCCAGTCCCCGTCTGTAGAGAGAGCTGGGCTATATATACCCAGGCAGCAAACAGCAAGGCAGGTCTCCAACTGTCATCAACTGTCAGTCACCAGTGTCAGAGATGAACATTCCAATCGTGTGGGCTTAAAGGGACCTCAACTTACAGCGACACAGTCCACAGGCTAGACATCCCACAGGTAGTGTACCCCTTTAAACTGAGGCACAGAACAACCAAGGTGAGGCTCACTGAGCCATTTATCCCTCTGCCCTTCAGTTAATCCTACTTGTGTTTATCGGCCAGGCTGGCACAATAAACTATAGCAGTATAGTATTGGACATAAGTATCAAGGGTGGACATCCTCATCTAATTTTGATTTTAGGAGAAAATAATTTTATCCTAAAATAATTTTCTTCCAACTTTAACTATGATACTTGCTATAGAATTTAAGACTTCTAATTCGAGAAGACATTTCCTTCTATCCCTAGATTGCTGAGAGTTTTTATTATGAATGGGTGTTGGATTTTGTCAAATACTTTTTTTTACATATAAGGATTTGTTTGTAGAATATATAAAGACCCCTTAGAAATAAATTTTTTAAAAATCTAACAAAATTTGACAAACTATTTCCACACTTCACAGAGAATGATCATAAAGAACTGTTTAACATAATTAGTTATTAGGGAACTTAAAATTAAAAGCAGAATGAAATACTGACACAAACATACTAGAATTGCTAACATTAAAAAGACTGGTGATACCAAGGAGCTCTGGCATCGTGGTTTACATGCTGGGCTGCAACTTCCTGGTCAAGAGTTTGAATCCACCAGCCTCTCTGTGGGAGAAAGAGGAGGCTTTCTACTCCCATGAAATGTTATAGTGTGGGAAACTCCTAGAGGGAGTTGTACTCTGTTGTGCAGGGTTATTGTGTGTCAGGACTGGCTTTCTGGTAGTGAATTTGATGTTTTTGGTTTCAGGGTACCTCAAACCCCAAACCAAAAACTAAATAGGATGTAGGGTAACTGAAACACTCATCCAAAGTATCACCCCTGGACGCCAGACTTCTGTATACATAAAAGATGAACGAACCCCCCCCAAACTATTGCCCATAGATACTCTTAAACACTTAAATAAAAAATATCTAATGAAATCTTATACCAAACAATAGGTTAACTAATTTCTGAAAAGTCTGTCTGGAGCATTGTGTGTTTTTAAGAATTATCTATGTGGGCCAAAGTGAGGAGAGCAAATGGAAAGATGGCATTGAAACCACAGGAGGCGGTGAATTTATGTAACAGGGAGGAAGCACCTGCAGAGAAGGAGGGTGAGAGTGTGCCTGCACACTGCAGATAACACAATCCATCACCGTCACGCAGTTGTTCAGGTGCCAACGACTGAGTTGGTAAATGTTTTGCTGTGTGCATTACATTACCACCCACAAACAATAACAAAATAAATGTACTTTTTAAATGGTGCAACCACTTTGGAAATCTGTTTGCTAGTTTTCACCAAGTTAGATGTACATCTGCCTGACAACCCAGAAATTACACTCCCAGGTATCAAATAAAAGAAAGGAAAATATGTATCTGAAAGACAGTTATACAAGTGTGCTTAGACCAACTTAATTTTTAATAGAAGTAAAAGTAACTTCTGGCTTGATTAATATTTAATGCTAAATAAATTGTAGCATACTCAAACACTGTGAGATAGTTAGTTTATTATGCCGACCTGGCCAATAAACACAAGTGGGATTAATTGAAGGGCGGAGAAATAAATGGCTCACTGAGCCTCGCCTTTCTTGTCTTTAGCTCTTTGATCATCAGACCAGAGTGTGGCTGCCTTGCTTGTTCTGTGCCTCAATTTTCAAGTTACACTACCTGTGGGACACCTAGCCTGTGGACTGTGTCACTGTAAGTTGGGGTCCCTTTAAGACCACACGATTGGAATTTACATCTCTTGAGCTGGGGACTGACTGTTGGTGACCTAGCTGACAGTTGGTGACCTGCCTTGCTATTTGCTGCCTGTGCTGGGATAGCCTACCTCTCTCTATACAGGACCCTCAAGACTTGAAGGACTGGTGAACCTCAAGACTTGAAGGACTGCCAGGGTCTTATAACTCTCTCTTAGGAGTGAGTTGCACTGAGCCATTTGTACTGCTTTATAATTTAACTGTTCATTTCTTGTATTATATATCTAACGATCTGTATGTAATTTAACAGTTCATTTATTGTGTTATATATCTATCTTTATAAATATATATATAAAATTATCAGCAATCTGGTTTTATCTCTCTAGAGAACCCTGTCTAACACACATTGAAATCGTATTCCTAATAAAAAAGGTATTAACTAGCATTCATAGCAACACAATGAATTTCTGGCACAGTCTGCTGAGTGAAAGTAGCCACACACCAAAAACATGAATTCAGTAGCATTCCATTTATATGACTTTCATTAACATGAAAAACTCATCTTTAGTGATAAAAATCAGAATAGCAATGGCTTTTGTTAATGGTGGGAGGGAAATACCACATGGTTGGGAAGGCGCAGAAGAAAGGCAGATGTGGTAGGCATTTCCTTAGTGGGAAGAAGTGTTTCATAGCATATATACTGTCAACATTCACCAGTTGGCTCATTTAGAGTTCTGTGTATTTTTCTGTATGGCAATATATTTTAATATGGCAATTATATTTTAATTTAAAATATACAAAGTATGTTGGTTCCACTTGAGGCCAACTAGAATGGCAGATATACAACTTTTAGAGCTGTGATAAATAGAAAATAACATGTTTGTTTCCTGTTGAGGATCCTGGGTAGAGAAGTGGTTATGCATTGGGTGGCGAATCACAGCAGGTGGAAACCAGCAGCTCTCTCCAGAAGAAGAGCTGGCCTTTGTCCTCTCAGAAGAGTTATGGCCTCGGAGACTTGCAAGGGCAGTTCTCCGCTGTCTGATGGGGGGCCGGGTGGGGAGGGGGGAGCTAGGAATCGACCCCAACTCTGTGGCAGTGAGTGTGATTTTGGGTTACTGCACCTGCTGTTGACTGATATGTTTCTTTTTCAATCATTACTTTTGTTCTCTGTGTTAGGTTATGAATAAATGGTGAGACATCTACATATAAATCTATTCTAGAACCAGAGATGTATTAAATTTCATAACTTTTGGATTTCAGATATCAAAAGTGGGCTGCATCTGGCCCTATGGAAGTGCCGGTTACGATTTCTGTTAGGAAAACAGAGCTCTCACAGGCTGAGGGATTGCTCGACCTGGAGAGAGGCCCTGATTTTATCTTCATGAAGGCATCTTACTGAGCACAGATTGTGTTCACTTCCTAATATATCACTGATCTGTATTTCATCATGTTTTAATATCCACTGAACGTAATTCGATACATGCACTGTTTTCTTCAGAAACTGACTGCTATCCCTGAAAGTGCTAGCTGGAATTTTAATGATAAATTGGCTTCCTTTTTGCTTCCCATCTAAGGACACCACAGACAGTTTGTGCAATTTCATTTCTGTAAACATGTAGCCCTGTCCTGGGTGCTTGACAAACCAGGCATGAATAAGAGAAGGTCTCTTTTCAAGATGCTCCGAAAGAGCCACCGTGATAGGGAGAATGTAGCTATAAGATCATGTGGTCAGAGCTATGCTAGCTCTGTGAACCAAAGACCATGGGCACATTTGCTTTCAATGCAAAGTAAACATTGGGGGAAGAGGAAGAAGCTCACAGATAGGCTCCAACAGATGACAGAACTAAAATGAGTGGGTGACAGATCACTCTCTATGTTCACTTAGCCTCTGTGTTACCACATGATTTCTTTAACGTGGTCGTAGGCATTGCTAGGACTGCTAACCACCTGATCAGAAGTTCTAAACCACCAGCTGCTCTCCAAGAGAAAGATGGGGCTTAGTGTTAGTCCGGGTAGACTAAAGAAACAAATCCAGAATCACTCATTTCTATGTAAGAGAGAGCATTATATGAAAGAGCAATTATATATTGAGAAAACAACCCAGCCCAGTCTAGATCAAGTTCATAAGTCTCATATAGCACATATGCCTGATACTAGTCCATAAATTCCTCCTCAGACTCATGCAACACCTGCAATGATGTCAAATGCAGGAAGATCACAGGTCAGTGGGTAGAAAATCTTGTGGATCCAGTGGTGGTGGAAGCAAGTCAGTGCTGGCGTGAGTCTCCATGTGTCTCCTCCAGTTCCAGAGCTCTAGTTCCATCAGTGTAGCTCCACGTGTCTTGTCAACAGGAATGTCTCACAGGGAGAGTGTGTGTCCCGCCTCCAGGGAGGAAGACAGGAGTTCCCAGAATCCTCAAGGGAGAGCCAACACCACACAGAGACATTGGTGATGATCTGATTGACAGGCTGAACTCCACCCCTCCACTCAAGTTGACAGCAGATTCTGTAACTGCCACAGGCTTTCAACTCAGTGCCCAAGTCAGAAAGGACTTCAGGTTTCAACTCAGTGCCCAAGTCAGAAAGGACTGCAGGGCAGTTAGTTTGGTGTGTTCGGTTTGCGGCATTGCTAGTGCGCGAGCCAGAACTTTATCATCTAGGTACATTATCCAGGCTGAGAAGCAACAGTGGTCTTTCAGGTGCTAGCTTCACTAAACTAGACCCATACACAGAAAGACTTTCAATTTAACGCGTGTTCTCTTCTTTCCACATTATTTCATTTCTGACGCAATGGAATGAGATCTTCATAAGTTTAGTGCTCCGTGGTGGCGTTGGGTTCAGTTGTGCCGTCCTCATAATTATGTGCATGTTTCCGCCCACTGTTGGTACGTGTCATGAAGTCAGTTCCAACTCACAGTGACTCTGTACAACAGAATGGAGCCCCGCCTGGCCTGCGCTGAACTCACCGTGGCTGCAGGGCTAGAGCTGGCTGTTGCAGTCACTATGTCAATCCATGTTGTGGACAGTTTTCCTCTTCTTGCTGTCCTTCTACGTCACCAAGCATGCTGCTGCTTTCCAGGGACTGTCTCTCCTGATAACACGTCCAAAGTCCATGAGGCTAAGTCTCCCCATCCTTCATTCATTTTTTTCTTTTTAGTGTTTACCCTAACCCTAACCCTCCCATACTTTCTAAGGGACATTCTGGCTGTACTTCTTCCCGGATAAATTCGTTTGTTCATATTCTTCCCCAGCACTGAAATTCAAATGCATCATCGCTTCTTCCATCTTCCTTATCCAAGGCCCAACTTTCACATGCATCGGAAGCAACTGGGTCAGGTGCATCTAAGTTCTCCAAGTAACAGCCTTCATTGTCAACACTTTAAAGAGGTCTTGTGCAGCAGATTTTCCCAGAGCAATGCGTTGTTTGATCTCTTGACTGCTGCTTGCATGAACATTGACTATGGATCCAAACAAGATACTATCCTTGACAAACTTCAATCTTTTCTACCTTTGTTATAATGTTACTTATGGATCCAGTTTTGAAGATATTTGCTTTCTCTATGTGGTAGTTACATAATCTGATGCCATTTTGGGACTTGAGGGGATAAAGAGTGAAGGGGTGGAGCCCAGTCTGTCAATTGGCTCATAGCCAATGAGATCTCTGTGTGGGGATTGCCTTCTCTGAGAATTCTGGGAATTCCTATATTTCCTATTTGGAAGCAGTAGACACTTCTCTCTCCCCAGCCTACCCCGCCCCCCTCCCTTGGACACTCTCTACTGGCAAGGCTGACTCCCTGGGAAACATCCCTGAGGAGAAGCCGCATGGACCTACTTTGATGCAGCCCTGGGTGCTGGAGAAGCCACGTGGAGACCTCAGCCAGTGCTGAGATGCTTGCTTACAATGCCACTGAATTAACAAGACTTCTATCCACTGGCCTGTGGTCTTTCTGCATTCGGCATCATTGCATGTGTTTTGTGAGTCAGAAGAGGATTTTATAGACTGGTATTGGACATATGAGCTAATATCGGACTTATGGATTTGATCTGGATTGGGATGGGATGTTTTCTCAGTATTGAACTACTCTTGTATATAAACCCCTTATACACATTTGCTTGTTTATGAATTTGTTTCTCTAGTCAGCCCAGACTAATACACTCTACAGTATGTGGCAATCTTTACTGAAATCCTTGATCTTCATCAGCGAGTGCTTCAAGTCCACCATATTTGTGGCAAGGAAGGTTAGTGTTCATTAATGTTTAGTGTTCATTAATGACTACTACATCTGAATTATATCACTTAGGTCTATTCTTAGAGCATTCACATAATCATTCATTCCTACCAAAATGTACTGTGTCCTCACTGTGCATCGTGAAAGAACCCAGGTGGCAATTTCAGATAACCGCTGACTGGGGCAGCAACAGTTCAAAACCACTCACTGTGCAGTGGGCAAGGATTCCCTCTGAAGTTGTACAATCTCACAAAGCCTACACAGTGTCACTGTGAATTGGAATTGGATGGGTAGCAGTGGGTTTAGTTGATTTGATGTATTGATAAGTGTCCAGGGAATGACAATGAGGAAATGAATCAGTGAAGTCATTTTCTAGTAACAGAAATTGAGCTGTAACGGTTCAAATGCTGCATGATACCTGCTGCAAGTGAGATGGAGAAAGGGATGCTGCCGAGCAGCGAACTGTGTGCTATGTTCTTCCAGCCCTAGTCTCTGTTCCTCTGACCGAATGACCTCCACCAGACTGTTCTGGATAAGAGAAAGTGGGGGGTGGAACTCCTTGATTTCAGTTGAACATGGTCGTCAATAGGAGTCATTGTGATTTTCAACTGACGGGGTCTAAATATTTCAGAAGCAGGAGCAAAACACATCCTGGATCAAGGAACTCAATTTCCCTGTGCATCCAACTTTCTTTTTCCAAGATAGAGCTGTGACACCCACGAGTGGCAGAGGAGCCGCAACACCCGAATGAAAAATCACAGCATGAGACAGAGCAACAAGCTTCCCGGTGCAAGGAGCAAGCAGAAAAGCTGAGCGCCTTCGGGAAGGATGCTGCCTTGTGTGGTGGGGTACCTCCAGGCCCTTATTTAGGGAAGCTAGGTTTGCTGACCCCTGAAGCCAGGGCTCAACATCTTCAGCATGAGGCTTATGGAAGAGTAGGAAGCCCCTGGAGCATTTATTGGCAGGCCAGAAAGAGCTTTGTAGCATTAAACAAGCAGGACAGAAGCTAAAGACCAGAGCGACCAGCCTGAAATGTACTGACTGAAGAAGTGTGTGCTGAGCTTAAGTAAACGGTTAATTTCCTTAATGAACCCCATACGTGTCAGCACTATCTATGAGTTCTGTGTAGTCATTGCAATGACTTATGGAACCCATCGAGAGTAGAGAGGGTAAACCTGACCTCAGCCTCACAGATTAGCATTGGGCAATGTCACTGTGGAGGCAAAGTTCCTCCCCCCCCCCCCCCCGCGCAGGGCGGCAGGTCAGACGCCCCCCCACATCACATCCTTCTGCCTTTTCAAAGGCACAGGAACTCAGTTTGTTTTAGAGGTCAAGAAATGGTTCAAAGAGAAGCTTATACTTAAGACTTTTCCTCAAATAAACTAGAAAGATATTCCAGGTGTTAGGGAACAGCAGGGATACCGCAGGCAATAAGTAGCTTTTGGTCTATGCTGTCATACTTACAAGGACTCTTGCTTAGGATTCCTGGTGTCACCTCAAGCACACAATCCTGAAAACATTTCCTTCCTTACACCATGTTTTAGTCTAATATTGCCATGAGATGAGAACCCGTTCCTTGTTTCACAACAAAATAACCAAAATTCAGTTCTTATTTTTCACAACTTAAAAACAAACATCAAATGTCAATATTTTATTTTCTGATTTCACTCAAATATATACTTTGGCCCCGCTTGTAGAATTAGATGTATTTTTGTAACTATAAAAACTGTCATAATCTTACCTAGGCATCCTTCATAATCCATTATCTAAAATTGGGGGGGGCAGATTCATCAGTTTTATAGTATTCTGGTGCATATACAACATTTTACCTAACACCCACGGAAAGGAATGGGGTAGCACCCTAGAATCAAACACATTAGTGTCTCCGCAGTAAGCAGTGAAATATTCACTTCCACAGGAATAAAGATTATAAATAGCCGTACAGCATTTCAGGCCAGGTTTGTTGCCAAATGAGTTGAATGAAAGCATTTTATTTCAGTGCTTTTTGGGTTTCAGAATTGTTGATGAGGGATTCTGGACCTTTGTTTTGTTGATCACTATTTCACATTTTAGTAACAGATTTAAAAAGATTAAGTAATTTGCCCAAGTTACTCTAACTGATAAGTAATGAAGAATTATGTAAAACTGATGGGCTTAGTCTTAATTTTTCTAGAAACTGCTGCTACTCTGGATCCCAAATGTATGCATTTCACTTCGTGTTTTTATATGCTGGCTTCTCATCAGGAAGACTGGGGAGACTTAACTAACTGAGTTTTAAACTAACAGACGTTTCTGCAAGTGTGGCTCTTCCTTTGTGAGGACACTGTGAATGCCCTCTGCTTCCTCAACCTCCCAGGATTCCTCACTATTGAGTGTCTCTGCAGACTCTGGAGAGGATGCTTTTGATAGTAAAGGCTTGGTTCTCACAGCCCTTGCTTGTGTGATTTTTGAGCCAACTGGTACACGCAGTCTTTGGCCCAGACTGCACCTGAGGTCATGTCACACTCTGGCCATTCAGAACCCAGCATGGGGCTTCTCTGGATTTCTTCAACTTGACTCTCTGATATATTTTTTTTTTCATTTTTCTTCCAGCTTGAGATCAGATTTCAGATACATCTAAATCGATATATGCTGGCCTTTTGCCTATTGCTAGCTTTTCCCCCTGATGTTTCTACCGTAATTCTAAATTTGTTACTTTTGGCAATAGGATTTCTGAATCACTGCAGCAGATTCCTGGAGCCTCTGACTGAATCAGAGGGATCTCTGGGGATGGGTCCTGGGAAACGACACTTTCACCAGCCTGCCACATGATTCTTGAATCAGAACCCAAATCTAATCCACTGCAGTCCAGTCTGTTCTAGTTCATGGCAACCTTGTGGGACCTAACGTAGAATTGTGCAGGGTTTCTAAGATCACAGATCTTCATAGAAGCAGGCAGCTTCCTCTCCCACAGGATGGCTGGAGCCGTGGACCTTGAGGTAAGCAGCTCAACATTTGAACCACTAGTCCACCAGGGCTCCTCGCGTGGGTCTTGAGCACCAGTAATTTGGGATCAACAGTTCTAGGGGCTGACAAAGATTTCTGTTTGCTCTTCCATTGCATCTGCCCCTAAACTTGCAGGCACAGATTTAATCTACTTACACCACCAGATCAGAACAAACAACAAATGTCCAAATTACTTTCCCTCCAAAGCCACCTAAAGAAATATTGGTGGGAAAGTTTAATCAATTAATAAGGGAGGTAAGCATAAGTATTCTGTTGCCCTTTGCTGTTAGAAGATTCTGATTCAAAACAATCTGCTTAGGCAAGGCACGACAGCCCATAGGGTTTCATGGGCTGTGCTCTTTATTTGACCATGTCACCAGCTCTTTTCTCCCACAGGCAGCTTGGAGATGCAGACCACTCACCTTTGGTGGGAAGGTAAGTGCTTAACTGTTGCACCACTAGGATCCAATTATTTTATGCACAGGATAGAGAATATATTAAATACTACTACTTGAAAGATAAAGGGAATAGCTTGACCAAATCTTTATTTCCATATGCAAAGGTTCATTTTCCCAGGGTCTTAAAACAGGTATCATTGTAATTGTTTTTCTTCTGAAACACCCCCCCCCCTTTTTTTTCAAGCTTAAAATACAAGGGCTTTTCAAACAGTTTGTCGAAAGATTTCATTATCTCTTAATTCCATTTCCTACGTGCTGGCTACAGCTCTCATCTGAATGAAGGACTGAGTGACAGCTGTTCTTTCTAAATGAATCTGTCCTGTGCAAAGAAGCCAAGCACATCGAAAGGCTTCCTAAAGGAGTCCGTGTCCATTTGCTTCTCATATGGCATGGGGACTCCAGACAGAGAAGCATGCCATTCTTTTGCTTAGGAGCACACAAGACTTGTTTTAAAAGACACCCACACCCACACATACACAGCAGTGATGCCAAGAAGGTGCAATTAGGAGGCCACCTGTACCTTGTATTCAGACTGTTTTGATTCACTATTAGGGTTTTTCACCTGAAGGGGATATTCCGCTATTGCTATAGTCGCACCATGCAGCACCAGAGAATCGAGGAGCACAAATCTATTACCAGACCACTTGTTCCTTCCCGAACTTGGCATTGAGAAATGAGCACTAATATAATCATATAAACCAAGTCTGACTGTTTTTTTCCTTGATTATACTGACAGTTACATTTATGATGATGATGAAGGCTGGCCTTATTACACCAACCAAAGTAAAGGAAGTCTGAAACCAGATTAAAGTGATCTGGTAATCAAATTCCATTTCTGCTATTGACACAAGTGTCCCCGTCATTATCTACATTTTATGTAAATACCTAAATTTTAAGAAATTATTGTGTAAGTCCTTTAAAGGCAAAATGGCCCAGTGCAATGCAGCTCCTTATATTTTGGGTCACATGACAAGCACCCACATGAAAGAGTTCTTTAGAGATGGCTACTAGCCTTCATGTCAGAAACAATGTCCTTGAGGCATTTACATGGACCAAGTGTAAAGTCATTGGTGAATTTCTTGTACATATGAAAAACCTTCGGATATCGATAGTCATTGATAAAGGCAGAACACTCACTGTCCAAATCCTGCAGACTCAGTTTATGATAATATGATTAGTTAGACTCATAATGCTGCTTAGGCACAGTCTTCCTAATTACAATATCATGAATATTCATGTCACCCAGCCTATCTGTTTGATTGCCACTCGTGGATTCATCCATCATATTTTCCTGGAACTGCATGGAAAGATTTTATTTCTTTCCCCTTTGTTTTTCATTACTGGACCTGCAATCACACACATTATTGCCCAAGAAGCCTTTATCCTGTTGGTACAGGGACCGTGATCTTTTCCACTCAAAGCAGCCAAATGAAAGTCAGATCTGTGATGTTCTCTGCTTCTTTCAGAGTCTGTGCCCCAGCCGTGCAGGAAAGGAGACCCGGGGTTTTGTTTTCTATTCTTTTTCATGTGGACCTGTTTCAAGTTAGATTCATTTGAATTATTAAATGCTTCCTTTAAAGAGTCGTTTTATACTGGCTCCTTTTTTTTTGAAAGTTAATTATTGATGTGGTGACAAGGCGAAAGACTAAGAATTGTAATTTTTTTCTTCCCCTCACTCAGGACGCAGAAATGTCTTCTGACAATGGTTGTCTATTTGGAATAATACAAAAGAGATATAAAGGCAACATGCTGAATGTTGTTTCAGTGAAGAGTTGCTCACATCACTGTGTTATGCAAAATGGAAAGGCAGTATATTCCCTGAAAATAGCAGTTAGTGAGAAAGTTGGGACAGAACCTCTTGAGCCCAGGTTTAACCACATAGCAGGAGCAGTTAAAACGGAGACTGATGAGAATTTAATTTTAAAAACATTACCATCTTATCGAGGACTCTGGTGATTTGCTTGTCTTGAAACTAGAAAGGGAATGTTATAATTTCCAGAGCTTGTTAGAGAATAAAGAAATCGCCAGCCTCCCAGTGAGAAGAATGACAGCCGTCACCACAGTAAGCAAGAATTTGAAGACACTTTACAGCACACACGTTTTCTTTCTCTTTTTCCTGACCTTGTGTTACACTGGTTTATAAGGATATAACTCACAGACCCACCATCTAGCTGCAACCAAGGCTTCTTCAGTGTGATGCTGCAGCAGAAAGCACACCCCACAGCACTGTGCCTCCTCCGTAGTAAGCGCTGTGCGAGGCAAACAGTACCTGGAGTAATACCCGGAGGGAGCTGCATTTCTCAGGGGTAACACAGGCAGGAGAGGCGAGCACATACCTTTCCGGTGAGTTCAGCGAGGTGTGGAACTGGTTTCCCTCTCTGATGACGCACCGTAGCTGGGCTCTGCCCATCCCAGTCGTGCAGTTCTTCAATGCTTTTCAGATAGAGCAGGGCTTTGAGGCCAATGCAGTAGTCTTTGATTACAGTGAAATCCTGATTCTGAACAGCACTGCAGACCTAGAAAAGATGGAGCAACCAAGCAAATGAAAGACAAATAGGAGATTTCTCAATTGTATTCTCTTATCCTTTATTTAATAGAGGTTTACTTTAGGAACCAGAGGCTGTTCTTGATCAATCCATGCCCGAAGGCAAGGGGCCTGGATGGTGGGGTACAGGGAAACTTTGAAGGGTACTGGGCATTTTCATTAATTTGGTGTACTCATGATCTAAGAGGAGAGAAAGATAAGAGTTTTTGCTTTTGTAAGTGGTTATAGTCTCAGAAACTCACAGGGCAGTTCATCTTGTCCCACAGGGTCACTATGACTCAGAATCCACTCATTGGCAGTGAGAGATGGTCTTAGCGCTGCGTGTTGTTGTGATCAGGTGCTCTGGGTCAGCGCCCCCTCATGGTGGCTGCGTGCGCAACAGGAGGAAGTAATGCCCAGTCCTATCCCACCTCACAGTTGTCATGTCATCGCCTACATCAATCTGTTTCATCGATGGGGCTTTCTCTTTTTCACTGAGCTCTGCATTTCAAACTATAACATACCCAAAGTGTTTAAGACAGCCTCACCATTCTAGCTTCTATAAAACATACTTCTTCAAATGCAAATTTATTCGTTCTTCTGGTAGTCCGTAGTACTTTCCGTATTATTTATAAATGCTATAATTCAAATGGATCAATTCTTCCCTGGTCTTCCTTAATTCATTGTCCAGATTTCATGTGCATAAATAGCCACTGAAAATAGCTTGACGTGGGTCAGGCACATCAGCAGTCTTCAACGCGACATCTTTACTCTTTCATACTTTAAAGAGATCTCGTGCAGAAAGTTTTCCAAACGCAATGTGCCAGTTCATTTCTTGACCGCTGATACCATGCGTGTGGTTTGGGGATCCAAGTAAAATGAAGTTTTTGACACTTTCGATGTTTTCTTTGTTTATCAGGGTTTTGTCTTTTACCTCAGATGTGGGTATTTGTGTTTTCTCCAAAATAACGTGTAATCTACACTGAAGGCTGTAGTTTTTGATCTTCAGCAGTTAAGTGCTTCCAAGTATCTTAACTAGAAGCCAGTAAAGTCACATCATCTGCATCTTAAGGGTTGCTAATGAGCTTTCTTCACTTGTCTGTCAGTTTGGGGTACTGTGGTGACACGTGTGTTGCTGTGATGCTGGAAGTTATGGCACTTATATTCCAAATAATACCAGGTTACTCAGGGTGACTGGCTTCAGCAGAGATTCCAGAGTAAGAATAGGCTAGAAGAATGAATAGTTGGCTTGCTTCGGATGGACTAGCCACTAAAACATTACAAATACCTGTGGAACATTGCCATGCATGGATATATATGTTAAACACATCATATTGTACAATTGAAATATGTTGAGTTTATTGCATGCCACTTATACTTCAATTTTATTTTGGAAAACAGAACTAGCCCGATTTGTAAGGTAGAATTGGGATCATGATCAGCCTAGACCAGAGGATGTACACTAGTACAGATAGGAGCCAGAAACACAGGGAATCCAGGACAGATGATCTCTTCAGGACAAGTGGAGGGAAGGTGGCGTAGAAAGGTGGAACCAATTATAAGGATCTACATATAACCTCCTCCCTGGGGGATGGACAACATAAAGTGGGTGAAGGGAGGGTGATTGGGAGATATCAGGCAGTGTAAGACATGACAAAATAATAATAATTTATAAAGTATCACGAGTTCATGAGGGAAGGGGGAGCGGGGAAGGAGGGGAAAACGAGGAGCTGATACCAATGGCTTAAATAGAAAGCAAATGTTCTGAGAATAATGAGGGAAACAAATTTACAAATGTGCTTGACATACAATGTATGTATAGATTGTGATAAGTGTTATATAAGCCCCCAATAAAATGATTTAAAGAAAAGAAAAAGTAGATCTTTTAGGTTCTGTTGCCAAGGAATTCTCTTTGGTAGAGCACACAAGGGCATTTTAATGCTTTTTTTTCTCGGTTGGAATGGACTGCCTGGAGGGAGTTCTGGGCATTGCAGACAGCCAAGGAGTTGAAGTAACTTCCAATCCGTTAACGCCGTCATCATTACCACTACCTGCCACATCAACCCCACCTGCCATCTCTTCCTTTGTCTTCACGCTGCTCCATCACCCAGGTCTTTCCTCTGAGCCTCAAGTTTGACCCGATTTTTCTTGCCTTTGGGTCTTTTCGTGTGTTTCCCTTTTCCGGGTGAGGCCATTCTTGTAGGCGCGAGTAGCTGCTACCATTCTGTCCGGCAGTCTCCTTACATACCACCCCTTCAGGAAGGTCTGCCGGAACCACTAGTCAGAGAGGCATCTTTGACACACGTTGCTAGGCGCCATGGAGTTAGTGCCCATGCCTATGACCCTCCGCACGACGGAAGGAAACGCTGCCTGGTGCTGAGTCAGCTCACCGCGGTTCCTGTGTCGAGCCCATGGTTGCAGTCACTGTATCCAGCCACCTCAGTGCGGGCCTTCCTCTTTTTACTGTATTTTATTTCTAGCTACTGGATGATTTTTGATTGACTGGCTTGCCTCATTTAGACTGAAGTTTCAGAAGGTCTATAGCTAGGTTTATTGCTCCAACCTGGCCAATGGGAACATGTGGGATTAATCAACTTGCAGTTTGATTGGAGGGCAAGAAGATAAATGGCTCTGTAAGGCCTGTCCTATCTCTGGTGATCAGACCAGGGTGCCACTACTGTTTTAGCTAGTTCTCTGCCTCAACCTGCGTTCTATGCCAACGGAGCATGAGGCTCCTCAGAGACCTGCTTTGCCCCCATGCTGGTGCATACATCACTTGAACTTGAGGCTGGTGGATGCCACTTGCTTTGCATGGCTAGAGTTCCACTCTCCTCTGGGGCTGCTTCCCTAAGCCCTGGAGCCACTGACTTGCTGACTCCACCCTGCTGTTTGCTGCCTGCTGGCCGACTCTGCCTGTTCACCTTGGATGAATGCTGTCTGCTTCCTTGACCTTGAACCTGCTGGCCACAGGAGGTGAAGGACTTCCAGTACATTACAAAATGTTCCACGGAAGTGAGTTGAACTGAGCTTCTGTACTGCTGTGTGGACTAATTAGCTGTTATATTCCTTCTTGCTGTATAAACCTCTGCATAGATATATATAAAATCATGTGTCCTGGTTTTGTGTCTCTAGAGAACCCTGCCTAACACAGGATAGAACCCATATTTATCACGATCACACCTTATTTCCAATGACCAGCACTGTGTTTATTATGGACTCCATTCTTAATAAATATTGTAGAATGAATGGATAATTCAAACATGCTTCAGAAAATACTTATTTTTAATTAGATGAGTCTATATCAGAACATAGATTTAGAAAGTTAAACTTGAAATTTTAGGATTCTTCCAATAAAAGTATATTTTGAATTAGGTCATAGTTCAGACTTTTGTGAGAACTTAAATTCTGTAGATTTAGCTAAGCACTTCTATGTTTGGTTACTTGTAAACACACCTTTCCAGTTCTGACACCAGATGCAGACTGCAGAGTGACATATACAACTGTTAGCAGGACATCTTCACTTAGATGGCCCAACATCACTTACAATTCAAAATTTCCAATATGGAAGTCAGCATCCTTCCCATCTACTTTTAAAATTAATTGAAAGAAGAAACAAACCAAAGAGATAAACCAAACCAAACCAAACCAAAACTAATTTCTATCGTGTTTTTATAGATGTTGAATATCTAGCATATATCAGAATGTCAGGCAATAATGTCAGCCAATAATGAAAAAAAAAAGTTACAGATGAATGAAAATAAAGGAAATGCCTCAAAATAGGAGAATGAATCAAACACTATTTCCAGGTCTCCCAAGATCTTTGGAGTATGTAAAATTTGTTGTAATTTTCATATCTACCATATTTTTAATACTTACTTAGCACTAAGTAAGCATTGATTGAGAGAATTTATTGAAAATATACTAAGAGGTTATGGGCTGGAAAAAAGTAAGTTGATAGAGAAAGATAATCAGGACTGAAGAAATAGATATTTAGGATTGTGCAGTAAGAAGGGGTGGTAGATCCAACAGTAAATGGTCTCATGAGCTATGAGCATAAAAGTAGCCCGAGTATGGAATTCTGGGAAAAACAGCCTTTGAAGGGACGACTAAGTCAGAGAGACACTAAGCCAATGAAAACCAAGCAAATATCAAGGAAGGTTTGAAATATTGAAGAAAGATCAGAAGCAACACAGTTGAAACGTGACTACTGGATTTAACAACAAGGAATAGATTGGTTGACTTTTCCATTTACAGGGGAGGAGCTCTGCATTAAGGCAAAGTCAATTTTTGGTAAATGATGAGATGAAGTCAGATTGGCAGTTCCTGCGGGAAGTTTTGCTCTAGGTGCAGGAAGAGGAAACCTTGTATAGGAACCAGAAATTTTTATGCTTCATTTTATTTCATTTGTTTTGTGGTAAAGAATTAAATCAATAAAATGAATTTAACCCTTTTAAGGGTAAAATTCTGTTTCATTATCAATAAACAGAATGTTACACAATGAACATAAAATGTTTGTTAAAATCTTTTAATCATGCCAAACAGACTCTCTGAATGCATTCATTAAGTAAAAATTACCCATATGCCCTTCCCCTTCAGTCCGTATAATAACTACGTTTGTCTCCATGCATTTGTCTATTGCATTTATCGGGGGATCAAACAATGCGTTTCTGGCTTATTTAGTTCAGCATAACATTTTTCAAGGTTGCTCCTTATTGTAGCTTATATTGATATTGTCTTTCCCTTGTTGCTGAATAATATTCCAATTCCATTGTATACATAGGTCATATTTTGTTTATCCACGCTCATGTTAATGGACATTGAGATGGCTCCTATATTTTGCTTTTGTGAAATGTGTTCCAATGAACACCTGTGTACTAGTTTTAATTGTTTTGAAGGATGGAAGTGGTTCCTTTTAGAGAGATGTGGTCACCTTATGTTTCAGAACAAAGCAAAATGATTACTTCAGATTAAATTTCTGTAAAAATCAGCATTCTTACAAATGACAGTGTGCTAAAAGAAAGCAAGTCTAACATCTAATATGATGTGAACTCTCATTAAAGACCATGTACCATCCGAAACCTTTAAAAATTATACTCTTTAATTCAATTCAACAAAATTCCCAAGGTGTAGGGGGTTTTAGCCCTATTTTACACAAGAGAAAACTGAGTTCCAGAAATGTTAAATTCCTTCTGTCACATAGTTAGAAAATGCTAGAAGCAAGATTAATGACCATGCAGAGATATCTGAATATAGATAGATGTAGATATAAAGAGGCAAATAAATATATTATAGACAATTTAATGTTATGAAAATTTTATTTTCCTTCAGTCATTTCATGAATCACACAGATAAATTTTAAATTGATTATGTATAATCGATCCACATTTAATTATTCTGTAAAGTATGTTGTTCTTGTTCAGTGCCATGAGACAATTCTGCCTCATAAACCTCAAATTTACAACAAATGGAACACTGTGTGGCCCTGTGCCGTCCTCACAATTGTTGCTATCTTAGGGACCATTGCGGCCATGGTGTCCGTCCATCTCCTTGAGGGACTCCCTTTTCACTGACCCTCCCCTTCACCAAGCGTGAGGTTCTTCTCCAGGGACTGGTCTCTCTTGGTGACCTGTCCAAATAATTGATAGGAAGTCACTTCGTCCTCATTTCCAATGAGCAGTCTATCTGCACATTTTCCGAGACATATTTATTTGTTCTTCTGGTCATCCTCCCAATATTCTTTGAAAACAGAAATGTAATTCAAATGCAGCAACTCGTGCGTGGTCTTCTTTGCTCGTTGTCCAACTGTCACATGCATATGATGCATTGGAAAATCCCCTGGCTCGAGTTGGACCCACCTTAGTCCTGAAAGTGATATATTTACTCTTTAACTCTTTTAAGATCTCTTGTGAAGCAGATGTGCTGTTTCCATGACTGTGGATTGTGGCCCCGTGTGAAATGAGATCCCTGGTAGCCTCAGTCTTTCTGGCTCTGTGACTCTATATTCTCTTACTCTTCTTTTGATGCGTCCTGCATCACTCAATATTTGGCACATAGAATCCTTCAATATTTCATCTCGAGATTTGAATTTTTTTTCATTTCTTTCAGCTTGAGATAGGCTGAATAGGTTCTCCCCCTTTTCGCTTTCTAATGCCAGGTGTTTGCACACTTCATTAAAATACTTTACTATGTCTTCTCAAGTGACCCTTTAAAATTTCAGTTCATGTCTTTTTATGTCATTATTCCTTCCATTCGCTTTAGATACCGTGTGTTTAAGAGCAAGTTTCAGAGTCTCTTTGGACATCTACTTTGGTCTTTTCTTTCTGTCTTGCCTTTTTGATGGCCTTTGACTTTTCCTTAGTGATGTCCTTCATGTCATCCAACAACTCATCGAGTATTGTGTCAGGAAGGTGGAATGGGACGAATCTGTTCTTGAGATGTTTTGAAATTCAGGTGTGATACACTCAGAGTCAAATTTTGGCTTTCACAATTGTTTTAATTTTTTTAACCTTCAACTTACACATGAGCAATTGATGTTATGCAATATAAACTGTTGGCCTTATTTTTGCTGATGATATTGAGTTCCCCATCATCTGTTTCCACAGATGTTGTCAAACTGATTTGCGTGCATTACATTTAGCAAGGTCCCTATATAGTCATCATTTATGTTGTTTAGAACAGTTATTTGTGAGAGGGCTTCATTGGTTGTGCAAATCCACCATGCAATCTCTAGCGTCATTTCTTATCATCATGGCCATATTTTCCAACTACTAAATCTTCGTCTTTATTTCTAAGTTTTGTATTACAGGAATCTGTAATAATCAATGCATCTGAAATGCATGTCATAGTAACTTGACTTAATTTAAAACTTACATATTGTTAAATTTTTTATATAAATCATTTTACTGGGGGCTCTTGCAACTCTTATAACAACCATACATCAGTTGTAATGAGTGCATTGTACATATGATGCCATCATCATTCTCAAAACACTTTCTTTCTACTTGAGCCCTTGTTATCAGCTCCTCATTTTCCCCCTTCCATCCCCATTCTCCCTCCCTCAAGAACCCTTGATAATTTATAAATTATTATTATTTTGTCATATCTTACACCTTCTGACGTCTCCCTCCCTTCACCCACTTTTTGTTGTCTGTTCCCCAGGGAGGAGTTTATATGTAGATCCTTGTAATCGGTTACCCTTTTCCACCCCACCTTCCCTCCAATGGTCCTGAAGGGATCATCTGTCCTGGATTCCCTGTGTTTCCAGCTCCTGTCTGTACCAGTGTATATCCTCTTGTCCTGCCAGATTTGTAAGGTAGAATTGGGATCATGATATTAGGAGTCTGGGCGGAGGGGAGGAAGAATTTAGGAACTAGAAGGAAGTTGTATGTTTCATCGTTACTATACTGCACCCTGACTGGCTCGTCTCCTTCCTGTGAACCTTCTGTAAGGAGATGTCCAGTTGCATACAGATAGGTCTTGGATCCCCAATCTGTACTTCCCCTTAATCACGATTGGATTTTTTATTCTTTGATGCCTGATAACTGATCCTTTCAGCACCTTGTGATCACACAGGCTGGTGTGCTTCTTCCATGTGGGCTTTGTTGCTTCTGAGCGAGATGGCTGCTTGATTATTTTCATATCTTACACAGTTTGCTATCTTTTAAATTGTCTATTTTAAAATATTTTTTGCCTTACTCATGTTGTATCCCCCCAAAACAAACTACTGCCATGCAGTTAACTACAACTCATAGTGAACCTGGTTTTGCACTGGGCTGCAAAACCCAGTGTCAGCAGTTTGAAGCCATCAACCACTCTGCTAGAGAGAGTGGGCTATCTACTCCCATAATGCGTTGCAATCTCAGAAATCCACAGGGGCAGTTCTCCTCTGTTCCTTTGTGTCACCATCAGCAAGAACTGACTGGAGGACAGTGCGTTTGGTTTTGTACGGCACAGGTAAGAACAAGGACCAAGCCAAAACCAAAAGCAGGAACACAAAACTCTTCAGCTTCTATTTTGAAGTGCTCTGTGTTAATAAGAATGTGGAAATACGTGTCTGTAGGAAAGAGCATGGAAAAGGAACAGGAACATTTCCTATGAAGCCCATTTACATTACATAAAAATTCTGTTTCTCAAGAGGAACAATTTGAGCATTAATTAGGCCTATTATAACTTCCTTTGAGTTGATGTTTTTTTTATCCAGAACAATTATAAAGAACATCATTATAATTTCCTCTCCATGTTTTTTAACTGTAAAAGTCAACTGATGCTTTACTTAATTCTCTTTGTTCACTGTGAGATTTTATTTTTTGTTCTTTTTTATAGTAATGCTTATGGTATACTTTTGCGATGGTTTTAAAATAGCTTATTGTATTAAGATTTTGAGAGTCCCATCATTTCATACATTTTAGGGGGGGCATCTACAAAACAGCTTAGAAAATGTGCTGCTGAAAGGAATCCAGGAATACTTTGCAAGGTTGTAGGTTCGGGACTATCACTCAGAGAGCCCTGCGTTCAAAAGAATAAAACACTTCCCAGTCCTGGGGCAGCCACACAGGTATTGTTATGCTCGAGCCCGCTGCTGCAGCCACTCGGCCTCTCCATATAATTGAGGGTCTTCTTTACTGGCTAACCATTTAGTTTACCAAGAAAGATGTTCTTCTCCAGGATGTTGTGTCTCCTGATAACATGTCCAAAGGAGGCAGCAGAAGTCTTGCCATCCTTGCTTCTAGGGAAATTATGGTTCTCTTTTCTTCCAACACAGATTTCTTTGTCTGTCTAAGAGCCCATGCTATATTTAATATTTTTCTCCAACACCATGATTTATAAAAGTAACAATGTGTCTTGGGTCTCCCTTACCCATTGCCCACCTTTCACAAGCATAGGAGGCATCTGAAAATAATATCACTTGGGTCAAGCTCACCTTAAACCTCAGCATGACATCATTGGTTTGTTTTTTTTATACTTTAAACAAATCTTTTGTAGAAGAATTGCCCAATGCAATACAGCTTTTGATTTATAGACTGCTGCTTCTATGGGTGTTGAGTGTGGATCTGAGTAGAATGAAATCCTGACAATTTCAGTATTTTCATCTGCTGTCATAATGGAGCCATATGGTCACACTTGGACAAATTTTCTCTCTCTTTTTTTGATGTCAAGATGGAATGTATACTGAATGTTATAGTACTTGGTCTTTCTCAGTAACTGCTTTAAATGCTCTTCATTTTTCTCCAAGAAGCTTTGTGTCATCTACATATCACAGACTGTCAATGATTCTTCCTCTGAACCTAAAGCTGAATTCCTTTTCGTATAGCCCAGCACGTTGGTTGATTTCCTCATGCACAGATTAACTAAGGGTGGTGAAAGGATGTGACCCTGCCACGAGCCCTTCCTGACTTCCAGTCATGCGCTAAACCCTGGTTCTATTAGACCGACCACCACTTAGTTTATGTACAGATTCGACATGAGCACAACGGACTGTACTGGAATTCCCATTCTTCATAGCATTAGCCATAATTCTTATGATCCACACAGTCCATAAAATACAAGCAATCTCCCTGCTACCCATTGCTTTCATCTAATAACCATCTGATACCATCATGCTTAGCCCCTGTTCATGTCCTCTTCTGAACCTGGCATGAATTCCTGGCTGTTCTATGATGGCCTCGTTGTTAAAAACGCATCTGCTAAAGGAGGTACTGGAGGTTTGAACCCACTACCCACTCAGTCAGAGAAGAAGAAGGGTCTGCTTCTGCAAGCAACACTGTCTGAGAGACCTATGTGGCAGCTCTTCTCTGTCCTCTTGATCCATATGAGTTGGAAGAGTGGGTAATGTGTTGAGTCTGGTTTGTTTTTTTTTTTGTTATTCTAGCATCAGGGCACAGGTGAATATTTGGGATATAGGATGAGAGGTATTTTTTTTTTTTTTAATGAACTTGTGAGGCCGCCTCAAACATGAGCCCAAATGGAATGGACCTGGGGGAATATGTAAAAACCCAAACAACAATAGCAAAAAATAACAAAAAACCACCCTCTGCCCAAAAGAACCACAGCGAAGGGCAGTAGGATCACAAGAGAGAGATGTATCCTGTAAGATCTTTAGCTGAAAAGGCGTAAGACCTTGAGTGTCTTAAGCTAAATCTTCAAGGTTCTCATTCACAGCTCAGTTCTTAATGGCTGGTCTTAACCTTTAACATAAGATTAAAGGCCCTTAATGCTTGTGACACTCAAGAACACCCACTTTTCCCGTGTGCATCACCGAATACAACTGGAAGTCCCTATGGGTGGAAACTATCTGAAGTTAGTAGACTGTCTTGAGTGATACACGTGGTAAATGTCTTCAGATGGTAACCAAAAGTCTCAGAGGTTTGAGTCCCCTCAGAAGTGCCATGGAAGAAAGGGCTAACAATATGCTTCCACACAAGCAGCCCTTGGCATCCTACAGAACTCTGTTGTCGTGATTCAAAGTTGACTTTATAGCCACTGATATTCGTGCCTGTAGGTAACATACCACCTGAACATTAGAGCCGGAGAGGAGGCGAGCTGACGACCACTGAAGGGAGGTGTGCTGTAGTGGGAGCCACCTTTAAGCACAAGTCCGAGCGGTGGCCACTTCAAACACCATTAACATGTGGCAGATGCCGTATTACTGCCATCCTGAAGTGAACAATTTATACTTTCCATTAATATCCTATCTATGGGTTATCCTGATCGACTATCTGATGGATGTAACTTTGCACATTGATATTTTATTCTTAAATTATAATATATACAAAAATCAACTGGTGAACTAATTAACATGCACATTCTGATGCTGTGGGAATACAGGAGAGCAAAAGATCTTATATTGCTGATACGTTCCCAGGTGATGCCCAAGCTATCAGATACACTTCGAATAACAAGGTTTTAAGCATAAACCCTGTATGGTGCATATCGCCCTAAGCCAGAATGTTGGCTACAAAGCATATTTCTTCAAAACCAATAAGTTCTTCTTGATTAGTACTCTCAGCAAATAACATTTTCCTAACCCTTAAAAAGTTACTGCTTATAATAAGAAGTCCCATTTGAAGAAACAAAACTCACTTTCTGATTCCACTGTAATAAGATGAACACCCATCTTTGGATACAAGTGCACCGTTGGGAGCCAGGAAGTTTTCCAGGGGAAGGACGCTTAGAAAATGTAACTGGGCAGAAAGCTGTCTTGTTGTTGCTGAACCTTTACCCTGCATTGTGCACTTTGACTCTGTCTCAAACGTAAATGGTTCCTCTGAAAACTCCAAATGTGTAGCTGCTATTCCTGAATGGCTGTATTTTATATGACAACTCTTAATTGTTTGTTTTACAGCTCTGATTATGACTCCTAATAGCCGTTAACATATTTGCTTAGTATAATTTGTAAGTTCTTTATGGTGAAGGCTGGTTTATCTTTCTTCGCAGCGGGGCATCAGGTGCCATTACAAGGATCATTGCCACTATTAATTATTTCTAGAAGGGTGACTATTCTTGTAGCAGGCTGTTTTAAATAGGGCCCAGGTTCTCAGCAGGACCAGCCTGATGCAGGAGTTGAATAGGTGGGCCCCCGTGCAGCACGGTTTGAGGCGTGCTGTAAAGCTCTCATTGCTACCAAATAGTCTCCCCAGAGGTCTGACCCAGTGCCCTGAATTTCCACATGAGGTGCATTAAATTGAAGCCTGTCTACTCAAATGTGTGGGTAGTGACGAGGACTGTAGGGTGCTATCCCTTGCTCTATAAAAGAGATTAACCACATGAATAGTAAGTTGCCTGTTTTATGGTGATATACATTGAAAAATACCCCTTTACCTAAATTGCTGCTTTTAGTACACTGAATAAACCTATGAGTAAGGCCGGAGAGTAAGTAATATGTTGACTTAAAAAATGGAAAATTTAGGCATTTGGAGTACAATCAGTGAAGTAAAATCTAACGATCTTTAAGATACATCAAGCATTATAGCCTAGAGGTCAGGCTGCTTAGCTGTGTTATCATGGGAAGCTGTCTTCAGTTAGGTATGGAGATCCAATGCTTAGCACACAAGACACTATAATCAGGGTACCTAATATCTAAAATAGTAGCTAGTTCTTATTAACCTAGACTGGCCGCAAAACTAAATTTCATGATTTTAATTATTAATTTGAATAAAAACTAGAGCATGAATTAGGAAGAAGAAATGCAATGTAATAATTCCTTTTGCTAAGGAGTGAAAGTAATATGCCCCATCTTCAGTTACACTAGTAATGAGCTCAAAAGCAGCCTTGTCCTCGGTAGGCCTGCACCTGGGACCTGGCATGCAGCAGCCACGGGATGGCGTCCATTCATTTAGCCATTCCTCCCCATTCAATGCCAAAAAGGTAGATGATGATATTGAATTTAGGACTGTGAACATGAAATTCCCCCCTGGAGGAGAAAGTGCTGTGGACATGAGAAAGATCGGACTGGCAGAGTGTCACTGACCTCATGAGATCACGTCATCTAGAATCTAAAGCACCTAGAAGAAGCCAAACTGGAAAATTTGACATATGACCCCCCCAAACCAAACCAAACAAAACACGGGGAGCTTCATGTGAAATAGCCACTACACTGCGCGTGGTTTGGCAATGAAGAGTTCTACAGAAGTAGCGTACTTCTACGAGTCTAGAGCATTTGTTTCTGGGCTATGGGGCAGCCACATATCTAAAAATGTGACAAGGACATTAATGCACTAGATGCAACACATGATCAATCTACAATTGTAACTCTTTCTTTTCATTATCACTTAGGTGGGTAAACTAACTCCAGGACAAGTATGCCTCCAAGCTACATGAAACTTCAATCTATACCTACAATTTAATTTCATAGAGCCTTAAAATATCGGCAAACTCATTAATAACAAATATTGAGTTTTTCTTTCTTTTAAGCAAAACTGAAAGTTTTTCTTCAATGATTATCTCATTAAAAATTACACTAAACAACAGCTTTATGCAGCTGAAAGTGATTTCAAGGGTCTGTCTATGAGTTGCCCCAGACTAGCAACAATGAATAAAGTGAGTTATCCTTTCAAGGACTAGACAGATTCCCAACTCCCCTGACTAATTACCAAGTAATTGCAAAGTCTCTCTAATAAAAGAAGTAAACTGTTTAAACTGTGAAAAGTATCAATAATATTTTATAGAGTGCTTTATAGTGCTATATAGTTTTCAAGGCATGCTGTCAAAAGTCAGATGTTGATGTAATTATTCACAATTCCCAAACAAGATGAAAACAAGATAATTTATAATAAAACATTAACAGACATATTTAAGGCCAACATTCTTATTTTGCAATCAGGCAGGGATGCAGACTGAGAGGGTAAGCGGTCTGTCTCTGATCACATGGTGAGTTAAAGGCAGTGCTGTTACCCTCATGCCTACTGGCTCTGAAGCCCTCCCTTTGGAGTACAGCACTTTCTCCCATGGATGGGAGTCTTAAGAAGTCTCCGTTCTGAGAGGTAAGCAAGAAGGTGCTGTTCATCATTTGGTAAATTAAGGGGAGAAGGCAATGTCTGGAGACCCACTTACCAAAAACTCACTGCCATTGAAAACCCTGTGGAACAAAAGCTCTACTTTGAAACACATGGCGTGTCTCCATGAATTGGAATCTACCTGACAGAAAGGGGACCCTCCCCACCCCTGGTGGTTAGCTTGGACTGCTGGCCACAAGTCTTGAGGTTCTAAACCACTACTGCTACTCAGTGGGAGAAAGATAAAAATGTACAGCCTCGGAAACCACATATAACTCTGCTATGCATTAGAATTGACTTGATAGCAGTGGGTTTGATAGCAAATGGTTTGGTTTTAGTGTAAATGAGGAAATCAAACTAAATATTAAATATCATGCAGAAATCAAAAGCATTAGTAAGTGGGAAAGTCAGTAATAGGATTCAGTTCTTCTGAACTTTGCCCTCTTCTTATTTTCATACATTTGAAATTCTTATATGGGGTAAGTTTTATATAACTAAATAAGCCCATATTCAGAATTTTAAATGGATTAAGTCTTTTTAAGTACTTATATTTATATATTAGTTGCTCATCAACACAAAATGATGTCTTATATATTATTTAAACAACAATGATCAAAATCTGAAGATTTTTAAAATTTATAATCTTAATATTTGATGTCTCATTTCAACACTTCAATGCAGACTTTTGGAATGCAGTTTCCAGTTCTACATGTCCACACCCAGTAAGAAAAACCTCAGGTTTTCCAAGTGCATAAAATCCGTAATTCCCCACTGAAATAAATTCTTACCAGTACTGATTAATAGAACATGTAAAAACTATGCTGTACTTTACATATTGGTCTAGAATATATATTGTCAAATTAAAAATTCAGAATAGAAACTTTCACATTTGAGATTTTGGTAAAATGTAAACATGGCATTGTTTACTAGAATTCATGAATGAAATGAACATTTGAATTTTTTGAAGCTGCAAGTACAAAGACATCACAGCCATACAGAGCACTTTGGGAGCTAGAAGGGGATATATTTGTATATCCACCTAAAACCCCAAATCTTAGTTGGCCGATCATATTAGTTTCCATTTGTTGGAGCTGTATAACATCAAAGTCTTGATGTCCCTATATATTACATTGAGCAGTAATGTAACGGGCTACGTGAAGAAATCAAAGTGCGAGTTTCTAAGTATTTCCTGGCAATTGAGACAGCAGACTCTTTCATCTGCTCTGTAACTGTGGCAGAGCATTGATTTAAGCTCCTTCTGAGATCTCAAATGCTTTTATACTTTTAGAACTCTCAAGCAGTTTTTTTTTCTCTCTCCCTCTCTCTCTCAAAGTGATACAATTCTAGCATTCAGCAGAATGCCATCTTGTTTCCCCCTAAAGGAGAGGGCTTATTTCAGCTTTGCTCCTAAACTGCACAAGATCACTAAGTAAAGTAGCTGTCCAAATGCCGTCTTATGAAGAAATCTGCTTTGAGTTCAGTTTTCTCTGTTCTGACCACAGCAAATTGGATGGGGAGGGGAGTGGAGAGAAACAACAAATAGCCTTGCAGATGTTGTGTTTCAAAAGTTCAGCCCAAAAAGAGAATAGAAAAAAAAGGCAAAAGGATATTTGTTTGGATGGTTTCCCCCTCGCAAAATTTATCTTAAAGGTATAGGAGTAGAATAAACTCCCTCACTGCCATTGAGTCAATGCCAACTAAAAGCTTCCCTTTAGAGCAGGGACTGTAACTCTTTGTGGGAATAGAAAGACCCCTCTGTCTCCAACAAGAAGTAAAAGGGTTTCTTTAATGTTTGTTGTATATATTTCATTTTCAATAACATTACTTACCCTCTTATTGCCTGTGCTAGTTATATAATCTGGTGTCAATTAGAGAGGACGACAAATAAGGAGTGGACTCTGGCCTACCAATCAAGATAGAACCAAGGAGGCCTGTATGTGGGCATGGCCTTCTTCTGAGAGTTTTGGGAATTCCTATATTTCTTCCTTCGAGGCAGCATACACTTCTCTCTCTCTCGCTCTCTCTGCTCACTCCCTGAGAGACACTCTACTGACAAAACACATGGTTCTACTCCCTGGGATCTGAGAAGAGAAATGAAAGAAGCACAAAAAACAAACAAAGAAGCCACATGGACCTACCCTGATGCAACCAGACCTCTGGAGTCAGAGAAGCCATGTAGAGACCCCTGCCAGCGCCGAGATACTTACAATGCCCCTAGGTACACAAGACATCCAATCCACTGGCCTGTGATCCTCCTGCATTCAGCATCATTCCATGAATTTCATGAGTCTGATGAGACTTTATAGATTGGATTGGGCATATGGGCTAATAGTGAACTTCTGAACTTGATCTGGACTGGGCTGGGATGTTTTCTCAGTATTCAATTGCTCTTATATATAAACGTCTTCCTTATATACATATGAGTGTCCATGAACGTATTTCTCTAGTCTACCTGGGCTAACATACTACCATCCTAAATTATATGATCTCTGCTAAATCCACTAATAAAAGATTCTCTGATAAGTACATTAAAGCCCCAATCAAGAAGGACTTTTATGGATCCTGAAAGACTATATTTCAATGTTAATCTGTGGTCACTGTCTATACGATTAATTTCTTAAGCTAAGCTAAAGACATACTAAAAAGAATAACATGTTCCCAGTGTGACCTCTCCTGTGATTTCTATAACATTTTGCTGACCAAAATATAATGGTTAATTCTCCAACAATTTCTCTAGAGCAACATAGATTATGGGCCGCCAACCCTTTCATTGCTATTAGGAAGAACACTTGTGAGATAGATCGATGTGGCTCTTTGTGGATGACACAAGCTGACCTAGGACCGTGTGGGCTAATTAGTCAAGCTTGTCTGGCAGGGAAGATTGTCGCTGCCTCAGTCTTTCTTTGTCCTTTACCAAATGAACTAAAGGCTCAATTCAATTCTCAATAATGACCTGAACCAAGCAATTATAATGAAAAGAGCCATAGAGAGACAGCGCATCTTTTTTCTGTCTTTTTTGGCAAAGGCTAGAGATCAAATAGGTGAGTCAGGCATAACACGTAGGGCTAAAAGATGTTGAGAACCATCCTTCCTCTTCAAAGACTGGGCTCTGGATGGCCCTGCTACCCCACAGACATAAATAGAAGACTCAAAAGACTAAGGCAAGACCTGGAGTTTTCTGCACACCAGCCTCCTAGGTCAGCCACTCTTTGGTTCGAGCTTATGGCTGTAGTGTGTCGAAGCTCGGCCACTTCACTTCTGAGACAGTGGGAGTTTTCTACTGAAGTGCATCCTCACTGCTCGGAGCGAGTACGCAGTACAATGCCAGTTATCACAACACATTTCAAAGGTTCTAAAGTGGCACAGGTTGTAGCAAAAGGGTTTGCATGTACTATTATTCACATTCAGAATGCCTCACAAAAATAAAAAAACATGTAAGCAATAGTTGTCAGATGACTAAAATTTATAATTCTAGCAAGATCTCTTTTTTTTTTTTTTCCAATGGAGCTAACACAGATAGAAAAACATTATTTGTCAGTTAGTTTTGTAAAATACCACATGGGGGTTAGACAGATGATGGAGAAAAAATTATAATGTTTGGAGAAGAATAGTCTGTGCAAATTAATGCATGGGAATCCCCTGCCCAACCTCCACCCCCAGCTAGGCCTTGACAATGCTTTACAAATGTGTCCCATAGAATCAAGGAAGCATTCAACATTCCAAGGGAAGGGGCCAATTTACTTACACTGAGAATAATGCGGCTAACCTGAAAATACTGTCTCCATTCAAAGTGCTCACAATTTAGTTGATGGTTTATTACTGATAAAAACACAAATTTGTGAGAATAACGGATGCCTGTACCAGCGGCTGGACCGCCTTGATTGAATTACAAATCAATTTTTTGTCTAACTTATGTGCCCCACCCCCAAACCAAATTCAGTTGATTAAGAACCCATAATCGATTTAAGATTTAAACACCAAAGTAAGAAGGCAAAACATGCAGAACACTCAAAACAACTGACCACGGTTCTGGTTAACATGAGCACAGCGTCTAACTCTGGAGGCACGGTTGACTGTTTTAATACAGGAGCTTTTAGAAAATGTTCAAGAATCTTTTTTAATTTCTTCAATTGAAGAGGGAAAGATTTGAGGCTTACATAGTTTATATTTATATTTTTTGTGCATAAATAAGGCAAACAAAAATTGTTTTTATTTTTGTTAATAATTAATGAAATCTAAGACCTTAAAAAAATGCTTGACCTTTCCTCTTCAAAGCTTGATCCATGGAAGCATGAATACCGATGACCCAATGCAATGATCAAGGAAGTAGTTGTATTTACCCATTTTCTGCCCAAAGAGCACATATGTTATGATTTATGAATATAAATAATAAACTCTAGAAAAAATACATACACCAATAAAAGTTCTAGTCTGAGGGTTTTAGGACTATGCTTAAAGGTTATAATTTATTTTTTTAACTCTGAACATTTTGATAATATACAAAGAAACCATTAATGAAAAGAGTATAATAAGCATAATCTGGGGTTATCCCAGGCACACTAGTATCTGCTTTGAAGTTATTTTCTATTTTGAGGGAACTGGAGAGAGAGTCTTCTTTTATTTTTTAAACTCTCTCTCAGTTTGGGTATGATTTCACATTCTCAGCATTCGGGCACTCACTTCTGCACTATTTTAACATTGCATTGAGTTTCTAGGGCCTTGATTGCTTAGGCAGAAATGTGGACTGCCAGAGGCTTGCCAAGGCCTGGGAAACCCTGCTACCCTACGAGTCTTTTAGCTATGAAACAGTCACGGACTAGAGTAAGGACAAGAACTTGCACAATCTGAATTCCATAAGCTGGCTAAAATCATCTTTCAAATGAAATACGTTTTGTGTATTTTATATACTTAGCACTCTGGTTTTCCTGTCTTTTTATTATGATTTGCCCAAATTTCTTTATACTTCACACACTTTTCTAGATGGTTATTAGTAAAACCACTAATGACATTTACGAGATGGTTATTGGTTCTAAACACTGAGCTGATCTAAAGCTGGAAAACCAAAATGGAAAACGCAATGCTCAGCATATGTTAAACCAAAGAACTTTAAACAAGGAAGCCTTTATTTGCAATATTGAAATATTCTGAGAAAATGTTAAATGGAGGGCAGATCAAAAGAAGATGGAAAGAATACAGAGTCACTGTACCAAAAAGAAATAGTTGATGTGCAACCATTCCAAGAAGTAACATATGAGAGCCAATGGTTCTGAGGGAAGAATTTCAAGCTGCTCTGAAAGCATTAGCAAAAAAAAGAAGAAGAAGAAGAAAAAAAAGTCTCAAAGGATTGATGAGATATTGCAACAGGCTGATGAAGCACTCACTCCATCGATACCAAGAAATTTTGGAGACACCTACTCGGTCAACTGACCAAAAGAGCATCCCTTCCGAAGCAAAGTGTCCCAGCAGAGCGTTCAAACTATAAAGCATTATCATTGATAGCACATGCAAGTGAGACAGTCTGAAGAATATCCAACAATGGTTGCCTCGGTAAATTGATGGGAATCTTCCGGAAAGTCAGACAGGATTCAGAAGAGGACTTGGAATAAAGGATATCATTGCTGATGTCAGAGGGATATTGAGTGAAACCAGAGACTATCCAGAAGATGTTTACTATTGTTATATTGACTACGCCTAGCTTTAGACTATGTGGATCATAATAAACTATTGATAGCGTTGAGAAGAACAGGAATTCCAGAACACTACATTGTGCTCATGTGGAACTTGCACATGAATCAAGAGGGAGTTGTACGAACAGAACAAAGGAATACTGTATGCTTTAAAATCAGGGGAAAATGGGTGTTAGGGTTGTACCCTTTCACCATATTTATTCAATCTGAATGCTGAGCACATAATCAGAGAAGTTGTATTATATGAAGAAGAATTCAGTATCAGCACTGGAGGAAAGCTTATTAACAACCTGTAATATTCAGACAGCACAGACTTGCTTGCTGGACATGAGTTGGAGTGAAAGCATTTGTTAATGAGGATCAAGGATTGTAGTCTCTAGCATGGATTGCAATTCAATGCAAAAAATGCCAAATTTTCACAACTTTACAAATACGTAATCTCATGATAAGGAGATGAGAGACTGAAGCTGTCAAGGGTTTCATCTTGTGTGGATCCACAGTCACTGCTCATGAAATCAGCAGTCAGGTGATCAAATCATGTATTGCATCAGGTGAATCTGCACAAGATCTTTTAAATGATTGATAAGAAAGTTAGTTTGAGGACTAACTATTGAGCCTGACTCAAGCCATGGTATTATCAATATCCTAACATGCAAGTGAAAGTTGGGCACTGAATAAGGGAGACAGAAGAAAAATGGATGCATTTCAACTATAGTACTAGTGAAGAAAATTGAAAGTACAATGGACTGCCAAAAGAACACACAGATCCGTCTTGAAAGAAATACAATCGGAAAGTCCCCTGGAGGCAAGGATGGCGAGACTGTCTCACACACTTGGGAAATGAGCTCTGGAGTTAGGACAGGTCGGGCTTCATGCTTGGTAAAGTGGAGGGTGAGCAGAGAAGAGGAAGACGGATTGACACACTGGCTTTAACAATGGGCTCAAACATAACAATAAGTGTGAAGATTGTTAAGGATTGGGTATTGTTTTAGTCTGGTGTACATAGGGTAGCTGGCATGGAGCGGGTAGCTGGCATGGAGCAATAACAATAAGCACTGAGTTAAATATATTCGCATGTAGCACATCATTAAGTATGTCATGAGATCATATTATTACTTGATTCAGTCAATAGATCGATAAATAGAAGCTTATAGATTAAATGGCAGAGCCAGTATTCAAGTTGTAGGTCAACCTGGATCATTTCTTGTGATCAATTTGCAGTCCTGCTTTCTTTATTCAACTGCTAAAAGACAATAACTGTAAATCAAATAAGATAAGAAGGCAGGGAAAAAAAAACCTAGAAAAATAGGTAAATGTATAACCATACAGTTTTTTTTCCCTGAGGATTATATAACCCAAGTTTAACATGCATGCATGGTATGTTGATTACATTCACCACCCTTAAGGGGCAGCTTTAAGCTTTTTTAAAAAAAGCTATTTTTTTATCTCACTACCACACACACACTGTTTAGGTCTGAAAAACCTGTTTCTCACAAAATATTTGCTCAATAAAAAATTTAAAAATTAAGCAAGATGAAGATGTCATAGTAGTGTTATTCAGTGACAAGTGCAATTCTCTTTTATTACCTGAAATGAATTTTTTTTCTCTCTTTCTAATTATATAAATTTATCACAATTTAGGACTCATACCAACCCACAAAAGAATACTTTTTCTCAACTTCTAGTGCACTTAGAGTCTGCATTACTTATTACACCACTAAAACACTGACCATTTTGCACCATGACAACGATTTAGAGAATGCCTCAATAACAGAATTGATGCAGTGAACCCTTATGCTAACGACCAGAGACCCAAGGAGTTGTAGGATGCTATCAACAACATCATACATTATGTAAAGAAAAGGTCATTAAAACGTCAGAAAAGAAAGACAAAAATAAATGTCAGAAGAGACTCTGAAACTTCAAGTTGAATATAGTGTAGTTAAGGGAATGGAAGAAATGATGGAGTAAGAGAAAAGACTAAACAACCCCAAAGACAGCCTCGAAGATGAATCAAACATAATGAAGCATGAAAAAGCCTTGATTCGAGAACTGAAGGAGAGGAACACAGTCAGCATAACTCAAGCTGAAAACCCTGAAGCCAACGTCAGACATCAAGGCACATCACTGAAGGATGCTGCCGGCAAAATAATGGACAATGACGGAAGCATGAAAAGATGGAGACAAAAAGAGCCACGGTATCAAAGAGAATTGGTTGACGCTCAACCATTTCATGAGGTATCATCTGATGCAGAACTGATGGTATCGAAGGAAGAAGTCCAAGCTGCTTTGACCTGTGCACTGGAAAAACACAAAGTTCAGGAATTGATGAAATACCAATTGAAATGTTTCAACAAGCTGGTATATCACTGGAAGCATTTACTAGTCCATGCCAAGAAATTTGAAAGATGGTTATCCGGCCAACTGACTGGAAGATACACCTCTTGGTTTCCATTCCAAAAAAAGATGACCCAACAAAATGCAAAAAAATACTAAATAATATCTTTAATATCATGTGTAGGTGAAATTTTGCTGAAGATCATTTTAAAATGGTTGCAGTAGTACATCTACACGGAGCTGCGATGAAGTTACACCGAATTAAGACATTGAACCAGAAATGTCATTGTGGACATCAGATGTATCTTGCCTGAGAGCACAGAATTCCAGAAAAAAATGTTTACTAGTATTTTATTGATTATGCAAAACATTCAGTTATGTAGAGTATAACAGATTGTGTGTAACATTCTGAAAATGAGGATCCCAGGACACTCAGTTATTCAACAAAGTGTTTTGATATATAGTTTCCTTTCACCATACTTATTCCATCTGTTTGCTGAGCAAATAAGCCAAGAAGATGAACTTTATGAATAAGAACAAAACATCAGTGTTAGAAGAAAGTTCATGAATGACCTGCAATATACAAATGACGCAACTTTTCTGGCTGAAAGCAAAGAGGACTTTAAACTACCAATCAACCTAAGGAAAGAAAATCCCCACAACCCGAACAATAAACAAGATCTTGAAACACAGCAACTAAACATCAAAGTTGTCCAGGATTTCATTTTACCTGGAACCATAACCTATGTTCATGGAAACAGCAGTCAAGAAATCAAATTAAGTATTACATTAGGAAGATCTCCCACCAAATACCAGTTTAAGAGATGTTGCTTTATGGACTAAGGAGCACCTGACTGAAGTCACGGTGTTTCAGTTGCCTCAGCAGCACGGGGAAGCTGGGTGGTGCGTAAAGGAAAGCAGAGATAGAGCAGAATATCGCACTCTTTCATCACAGCGCTGGTGAAGAATATTGACTACACCGTAGGATTTCAGAAGAATAAATGCACACGTGTCAAAAAGTAGTCAGACTCTCCTTAGACGTGAGGCTGTGAAGACGTGACTTCATATATTTGGGGCATTTTATCAGGAGAGACCAGTTTCTGGAAAAGGGTATCGCGCATTGCAGAAGGTTTAAAAAAAAAAGTAAGATCCTCATCAAGATGGATGACCAGAGTAGCTGTAAAAATAGGTTCAAACAAAACAATTGCGTGGATGGAATATGATTGGGCAGTATTTTTGTTCTGTTGCAAACGGGGTTGCTATGAAACAGAACAAGCTCAATAGTCCCTAACTGCAATCACGTTCTTCAGGTATACCTATGTCTCTCCAGGACACAACAAAGCATCTGTGCTTCTTCAACACCTCTCACAGCCACACAGGACCCAGCGTGTGTGTGGATTATTGCTTACCCAGTGTCCCAGTCTGGGAATGTGATTCTTGACTACAGTTGCTATTTGACCACCTCTCTTTTGGGTACCTCACTTCAATAATAGCTGAAGTCATGTGTAATTCAGAATTATTAAAGACACACTGTAACAGTGGTTGAACTCAGTGTATCAAGTTAAATACATGCCATACTACCAATTGCTAATTTCCACACATGTGTGTATATATGCTAAAATATTCATCTATAGCAAGGGATATTCTAACTGCAAAAAAGGCCAAATACACTTCAACTAGGAGAAGTGAAAGGAAATATTTCTGTCCGGATTTGCATGTGGATTCTCATATTTGATCCTATATCACACAATCATCCAGGTCAATCAGTCTTCTCTTTGTATCAGGACTAATATTTTAATTTTTTAGAATTTCTCTTCTTTCTGTAATTACTCCACATTCATACTTTAAAAGAACATAGTTTCATTGACTTACTCTAAATATTTCTAGGTAAATGATAATACTTAGATCTAGATAAGCAGATCTCTGCACATACTGACATTCAAAATGACTTTCTCCCCTAATACGTGGTCTACAAGACTGTTGCATCTGCCAGTAAAGATCTCTCTCTTTCCAGGGGATACAGCTAGGAGTGCTTAATAATAGATTAGTCTGTATTTTGACCGAGAGAAAGTAATTTTTACTGTCATCATTTCTTCAAGTGTCTTTGTTGCTAAAAAATATCAATTCATTCATTTGTTCTTCCATTCAACAAACATTAATGAAAGCAGCTGTCCTCTAGCTTCTTTGCAAATGCAATGATCTACAAAGTTCTGGATGCAGCAGCCTGAGGTTAGGCTGTTAGTCACTTGTCAGAAGAAACCTTTCTCACACTGCCGTTCTGAGTAGGGAGTGAGGGAACATTGACAAAGTACCATTTTCTAGGAAGTCTTTCTTGGACGTTAGGCGTTGCACAGTGGGTCTGGCTGAAAAGTACAACTACCTCAGAAAGTTCTGCATTTTTTTCCAATCTTAAAATTTACATGTGCAAGTACAGCCTGCTGAGATCTTCTTTCCCCCTATATTGATCAATTTATTTTGCTTTTCAAAGATAAACTAATCCAGTTAATCTAAGCCCTAAAAGTATCACACATATTTGTAAACAATTAGCTGACTGTAAGGGGTAGAATTTTGAGATCAAATGTGACTGAATTTCAATTGTTGTGCTTTAAAAATATAAATGACTATCACATTTCTCTAACCCAGATCATACATTACAAGATTTAATTACAGAATCATCTAATTATTGAATAGTCATATTGAATGAAGAAAGGATAAATACAGACGAGATGGATTTTAGGTGTTTAGCATTTCAGTGTTATCAATAAAATGTCATTTTAAATTGTTATGTTTTAAAATCTTTAGAACGAACCTCGCTTACTTATAAAATGTTCTAGCATGCAGAAAGGCCAAGTCTTACGGATATGGAAAATACTAATTTAGTTGTCAATGACCAGGAGCATGAGTCCTAGTGTACAAGGTCATACTGAATTTACCAGTGATGAGTGAATTTATAGTTTGCCTCACTGTTTTCAAGGCCAATGATGAGTCATGTATCCTTCTTTCACCCAGATACAATACTGCATCTGGTGTCATCAGGATGGAGTTAATATCCACAGATGTGGTGATTGATTTAGGGAGATGATAATGAGATTATGGCTCATGCCCTTAATGCATGACAATTGAAATCCTATCATTTTCCACATGAGGAAATATGCTAAATATTATAATATCTGACATGTCTATCACTGTGGGATAAAACCAGTTAACTGAAACGGAGTTTTGATATTTGAATTCTTAGACATATTATCTTCCTTGAATGGCATAATTTATTTGGGGATAATGAAGTATTATATTTGCATGCTGAAACTCTTTATTTCAAAAAGCTTCTAGCTCCTCCTGGTTGTGATCTTTCTCTACATAAGTGGGTGGCAAAAATGGTTAAGTACTCAAGTCGTAGACATAAGGGCGGTGGTTTGAACCCACGCAGAGATCTGCTTCCCAAAGGTAACAACATCGAAAAACTGACAGAACCTAGTTATACTCTGCACAACTAAAAGCAATAACAATCTAAGTGGGAACAGAGAGGAGGGGAATGAGGTGTTTAATTGAAGGGCATTTGTATTTCAAGCCAGGGGAATCTCCTTTAACAGTTTTCAAAAGACCTATCTGCCATAGAACATTAAATGTATAGGAAATTCCCAAATTAATCATAATTGAAAAATAATTTGTCCGAGAAGAATATTGGAAGAAGATGAATTTGGTAAATATTATTACGTCTAATAACTTAGAAATATTTTTCTTTTGTAAGCAAATGTTTTCTTGCTCTTTATTTCCTTTATATATGTGAATCTTATTTCTTTTCATCTTTTCCTGTGAAACTCAGCTTCAGAAATATATCACTGAGAGTGACAAGGGATTATTGAAACTGGCCTTCTGAACCATTCAATATCTCTACACATACTGTCTATTTCTAAACACACACTGGCCTAGACATTCATCTGTCCATTCATCCTCTGCTGTTTTCATCACCTACAAACATGTATCAATGTGTATACCTGTGACTAATATTCTTTTCATCACTGTGAGGCAGCTATAAGAATGGAACACACATATACACACTAGCTTGGAAACAAGACACATGCCCTTATCAATATTGGGCTAATCTATTTGGTGAATCTATCTGATTGTAGGCCAGGACAGAGTTGACCCAACAACCTATCTTATTATCTTCACTGGGTATCCCCCAAATATCTTAACTACAGCCAGAAGAGCATACTTAATTTTTCTACTTCTTACAACTTGGATTTTCCAGTGCCCAGAAACCTAGAAATTCCTTTCTTCCTTCCTTCTTTCCGTCCTCATTTCCTTCCTTCTATCTCTCCAAGACTACTATAATAGCTTCTCAGCTTCTACTCAATGGACCATTATGACACAGTATTTGTGAGGATTTTGTAAATACACAACTTAGGGCACATTTTTTTCTTATGATTAAAACCAACACATCACTCAGTCCAAATTTGGAGCACTTAGTATTTTGTATGATAATACAAAATACGTAAGTAGTCTATTCCAAATGAGTGAGTTTTACATACTGCACTATTCAAGTATAATTAATAAACCATAATATATACCCACTATAAGTGTACTAATCAATGATATTTAGCAAATGTACCAAGTTACACAATTGTGACCACATTTAAAAACACGTCTCTATAGTAATAACTTATTTTGCAAGAATAAATAAGTGACTCAGAAAACAGAAGTCTGACTCTCCAGGTGAGGCAATGAATGAATGAATGCAGAATTGCATGGCGCCATCATTATATCAACAAGGAAAACAGAGTACAATCTGGGACCCATATGGTTCTAAAGTGGGAACTTAAAGAAGTTATCCAGGAAAGAGCGTGGCCCAATTCAAACTTTCTCCTCAAACCAGGTTTAATCCCATTCTATTCCTGGTCACTAGCAGAGAGTGTCCTCCCAAACAGCTCTATATGCGGAGGCATACATGGTGCAGAATTATCATCTATCACATGAGGAGTCTGGTCAGAAGGGTCATATTAATTGACTCTCACTCAGTCTCTTACTCAAAAGCGCCCTTGTGTCTGTTTGTAGTCACTCCCCACTCCTTTCAAATGAAAGAAATGATACAGTGCAAATACTAGATTCTTTTATGTCTGATATGCCATTTAGCATAATGTTTTTCAGGTTCATGTATATGGATAAGCTATGCTATTAACCCATTTTTACTGTAAACTGCTATCCCAATAGATGAATGTAGTACATTGTGATTATCAGTATTAACAGTATGATCAACTGTGTACAACCTTGTATGTATATGTTGTCTTTCTTAGACAAGTAACTGAGATTGTAATTTATGTTTCACTTTTTGAGATTGTACCAAATAATTTTTTTAATTGATTATACAATTTTTCATTCCAACAAGTACTATTCTTTGCAGAAATCATAATTCAGAGGGATCACTCCTTCTTACATTTAATTTATTCATTGTCCAACTTCCACACACATATGAGGAAATTGAAAATGCCATGTCTTGGGTCAGGTGGATCTAAGTCCTCAAAGTAATAGTTTGCTCTGCAACACTCTCTCTCTCTCTCTCTCTCTCTCTCTCTCTCTGTCTCTCTCTTTCTCTCTCTCTCTGTCTCTCTCTTTCTCTCTCTCTCTGTCTGTCTCTCTCTCTACACACACACACACACAAACACACACACACACACACGTGCTTCAAAAAGTTCATAGAAAATGGGATTGTTGGATACTGAACATTCCCATGACCCTTTTGATGATGATGTGTGTGTGTGTTGTGTACATGTGAATTGTCAATAGGTGGAATCCTAGAGTTCTTTTCGACACATAACAACCCCACGAACAACAGAAGGACACCCTGCCCTATACTTTGTGTGTAAGTCTGGGTACTTTAGAGAAACAAATCCACAGAAATTCATGTATACTAGAGAGTTTTATATAAAGGGTAAGAGCACATCAAGAAAACATCCCAACCCAGTGCTGCCCAAACCCACAAGTCCAACATTAACCCATATGTCTGACACCAATCCACAAAATCCTCCTCCATCTCACAAAACACACGCACTGATGCCGACTGCAGGAGGAAAGCCGAATCAGTGAACGTGTGAGCATCTCAGCGCTGGCAGGGGTCTCCACATGGCTATCCCAGCACCTAGGGCTGCATCAGGGTAGGTCCATGTGACTTCTCCTAAGGGATGTCTTGCAGGAAGTCAGCCTTGCAAGCTGAAGCAGGGAACTGGCTAAGGCAGCTGCACACTGGTCTGTCTGTCAGAGAGCAAGAGACCTGAGAACTAGAAATGTGAGACTCACCGAACCCTTTATCTCTCCACCCTTCAATTAAGCCCACATGTGGTTATTGGCCAGGTTGGCACAATAAACTTTAACTGTCTCACTGTGCCATCCTTACAATTATTCCAACGGTAGGACTCATCATTCCAGCCACCGAGTCAGTCCATTTTATGGAGGACTCACTTATTTCTCTCTGCCTCTCTACTTTTTCCTCACCCCTACTTTCCAGCCACTCCGTGGGAGAAAAACACCTCGGGGTTTCCATGAAGAGTCTGGCAGTGAATATGTTGCTGTTTTTGTTTGTTTGTTTTTCTACTTCACCAAACATGCTGTCCTCCTCTAGAGACTGGTCTCTCCTGACATGTCCAACGTGTGTGGGAAGAAGACTCGCTAACCTTATGCTTAGAGAACTTTGGACATATTCTTCCTAGATTTGTTTGTTATTTTAGCAGTCCAGGATACTGTCAATATCCCTCCCCAGCACCATAATTCAAACACATCCATTTTTCTTCAGTCTTCTTTATTTAATGTACAACTTTTGTAAGCTCATCAGGTGACTGAAAATACCATGGTTTGGGCCAAGCTACTGAAGAGAGAAATGTATTTACAGCAGCACAGTGCCCCCAGAGCATCAAAATGTCCAGGGACCAATTGAATGGAAAGATACTGGGCTTTTACCATGAACATTTTAAAGCTCTATGTGTGTGTGTGTGTGTACATATATACACATATACATATATGTGTGTATATATGTACACACATATATACATATACACACACATATTCACAGTAAAATAGTGCCACCAGGGCTTCTCTTGTGAATATATATCTATATATGTAACGTATATGTATATATACCTATACATTCATAGAATACCACCAGAATTCCTGTGACTATATACATGTATATATATCTTCCAAAAGTTCATTGTCTTTCAATTCATTTTCCATGAATTTTGAAACTCTTTGTGTGTGTGTGTGTGTGTGTGTGTATAGAGAGAAACAGACAGAAACTTATTGTGTGCAAATTGCTTTTGTAAACACATCTAAATAGTTGCTAAGTGCCATCAAGTTGACTTTGATGCGTAGCAACCCCAAATGCAATAGAACTAAATACTGCCTAAGTCTCTGCCATCCTCAGAATTGTTGGTACGCTTGAACCAATTGTTTCCATTTCATCTCATCAACAGTTTTCCATTTTTTTTGTGACCCTCCACACCCTCCACTTCATCAAGCTTGATGTTCTTTTTCCAGGGACTCAAAACCAAACTCTGCCATCGAGTGAATGCTGACTCATAGCTATCCACTGTAACTTGATGGGCGTTGGAATCCAAGTTTCTTACCAGCAGAACTGCTGATGGATTTGAACTTCCCACCATGTGGATCACAGCGCAATGCATAACCACTGGACCACCAGGGTTCCTTTTTCTAGGGGCTAGTCTTTCCTAATATGGTAAATAAGTGACATGAAGTCTCACTGTCCTTGTTTTTTGGTGCATTCTGGCAGTATGCCACCCAAGATAAATTTGTTCATTCTTCTAGCAGTTCGTGGTACTTTCAAAATCCTTTGACAAAGCCAGAGTTCATATTTATAACCTGACCATCTTTCTCATGCATGTGATGCAATTGAAACTAAATGACTTGGGTCTGTTGCACCTTAGTCTCCAAAATGAGATTTTACTTTTCAACACTCATGGAGATTTTCTCAATGCTGTTATTGGTAGGTGCCATTACTTGGCTCCAACTGACAGCAACCCAACAAAACACTGTCTAGTCCTGCACCATTCTCACAATTGTTTCTGTTTGAGCCCATTGTTGCCATCACTGTGTCAATCCATCTCACTGCAGGCCTTCCTCTTCTTGCTACCCCTTTATTTTACCAAGCATGATGTCCTTCTGTAGGGAATGGTCTCTACTGACAATGTGTCCAACATATGCAAGACAAAGTCCTGCCATCCTTGCCCCTAAGGGGCACTGTAGCCATAAATTTATTTGTCCTTCTGGCAGTCCGTGGTGCCAAACCCACGTGTTTGTGAACCCCACAAAGCAAATGCATCTATTCTTCTTTGGTCTTTGTTATTCCATGTCGCAATTTCACACACGAATGAGGGGACTGAAAATGCCTTGTGCATTCCATCAGAAGTGCATTGTTTTGTTGAAAATAGGTATTTGCAAGGAACAAGTCATTGGTCTTCAAAATTCTATCATGTTATCTCCAGCTTCCTTTCTATCACCAGGAACATATTTTCCAACTAGTGTTCCTCCCCTTGGTTTCCAACTTTTACATTCCAGTCACCAATAATGATCAATACAGCTTCATTGCATGTTTGATCAATTTCAGACAGAAGAGTGTTAGGAAACTTCTTCAGTTTCTTCATTAGAAATTTTAGTGGTTGGTGCAGAAACCTGAATAACAGTTGCAACGACTGGATTTCCTAGAATGTGGATAAATATAATCTGAAGACAACCAACATTATACTACAAGATAGATCTTGAAATGTCCCTTTTAACAATAAATGTAAATTAATTTCGCTTGAATGCATCACTTCTGGCACAATAAACCATATGACTTTCTGATTCCAAATGGCCAGTAGCAGTCCATTTCAGCTCACTAACATTGTTCTTTATATGTGGCGTTTCTTTTTTTAAAAAAAATAAGATTTCCAATTATTCTAGATTCAAACTTTGTACATTCGGATTTCCAAATGTTAGCAGATTTTTGCAGCTGTTTCTTCTCGTTTGAGTAGTGTTCCATCATCAGCTGAAGATCCAGAAGGCTATGCTCCCAAAGGCTTTCTTTCATTCATGTTAGCATGGTCGACTCTACTTTGAGAAAGCAGCTTCTCCTCAGGCTAGTGCCTTCTTCCCATGAGCCTCACCGCTAGCACTTTCCCTGAAAATCCCCTGCTTCCCTTCACTGGGTCTGCAGGATCTGTCCGAGTTTGGATACTACGCGTAAGGATTGCAATGGCTACTGCTTCGCTTCTTTCCCTGGCCCGGGAAACTAAGTTCCATGTGTATGTCACTGCAAGTTCCTCTGCATGGTTTCTCTTCAGGGTTCCTCTGAGGTCCTTCACAATAACTGCACGCCCCTTCAGAGAAGTGTCACCATTCTCAGGAATGTCCAAAGTCCAGTTGCTGAGGACGGTCTTCATCTTGCAGTAGATGAGACCAAGCTGGCTTGACTTTCTGATAGCACTCTGAAGTCGTACTGCGGCAATCATGTTTAAGTTTTCCTCATACAAAAATTATTTGACTGAAAAAAATTATTTGACTGTAATATTATTTATTTTGTTTGATAATTTTCTGTATTATTTTAGGTTATTAGAAGCACTGGCAGCACAATGGCTATTCACTGGGCTACTAACCAGTCAGCAGTTCAAAGCCACTAGCTGCTCCATGGGAGAAAGACGAGGCTTTCCAGTCTACTAAAGAGGGACAATCTCAGAAACTCACATGGGTAGTTCTACTCTGACCTACAGATTCTCTATGATTTGGATTGAACTTGATGACTTTGAGTTTGGGGTTTTTTTCTTTATTTGTTTTGTATTGGTTATCTTTCATTGGGATGGACAGCAATATAGACTCTTCCAGTCGTTGGCCAGGTAGCTGTCTTATAAATTTCTTGCTATAGGTAAGTCAGTGCTTCCAAAGCGGCATCAGTTTGTTGAAACATTTCAGTTGGCATTCTAACAATTACTGGGGGGAGCATTGTTGTTTTTTGCCATCATTGCCATCAGTGTGGGCTGGACTTCTCCCATCAATGCAATTGGTTATTGAGGTAGTTTGTTTATTGTGCCAGGCTGGCAGATAAACACACGTGGGATTAATTGAAGGGCGGAGAGATAAATGGCTCGGTGTGCCTTGCCTTTCTTGTCTCTTGCTCTTTGATCATAGGACCAGTGTGCAGTTTCCTTGCTTGTTCTGTGCCTCAATTTGCAAGCTATCCTACCTGTGAATGGTGTTGCTGTAATTTGAGGTCCCTTTAAGACCTCCTTCGCCATACAATTGCAATTTATATCTCTTGAGCTGGGGACTAACTGTTGGTGACCTGGCTGACTGTTGGTAACCTGCCTTGCTGTTTGCTGCCTGTGCCAGGATAGGCTGGATCTCTCTACAGAGGACTACCTGGTGGCCCTCAAGACTTGCAGGACTGCCAGTGTCTCACAACTCTCGGTAGTGAGTTGCATGGAGCTATTTGTTGTACTGCTTTATAATTGACTGTTCATTTCTTTTATTATCTATCTATCCGTATATAATTTAACAGTTCATTTCTTGTGTTATATATCTATATATATACACATTCATATATATTTATATATATTATATAATATTATATACATTGGCTACCAAAAGATATAGCACCTGAAGTCTCTGAAGACAATGGGTGCACAAGCAAATGTGGTGAAGAAAGCTGATAGTGCTCAGCTAACAAAAGATATAGCACCTGAAGTCTTCAAGACTTGCAGCTAGACAAGCAGCTATCTAGCTGAGAGACAACAAAACCCACATGAAAGAGGCACACCGGCCTCTCCCGACTAGATAACTGAGGACAAAGTGGGTGCATAAGCAAAAGTTGTGAACAAAGCCGATGGTACCTAGCTATCAAATGATATAGCATCAGGGGTCTTAAAGGCTTGAAGACAATCAGCCGGCCATCTAACTAAGAAACAACAAAGTCCACAAGGAAGAAGCACACTAGCCTACCCTGATGGGAATGCTGAAGACAAAGCGGGTGCAAGGGTAAGTGCTATGAAGAAAGCTGATGGTGCCTAGTTGTCAAAATCTGTAGAATCTAGGATCCCATAAGCTGGAAGATAAACAAGGCGCCATCTAACTGAAAACCAACAAAGCCCACATGGAAAATACACACCAGCCTGTGAGATGACAAGGCATTGAAGGGAGCAGGTATTAGGCATCAAAGACAATTTTTTTTTTTAATCATAGCATTGTGAATGAGGGGGAGTGCAGAGTGGGGACCCAGGGCCCATCTGGGGGATATTGGACAGCTCCTTGCAGAAGAGTTGTAGGAAGGTGACGAACCAGTCAGAGTATAGTGTAGCAACGATGAAACATACAATTTTCCTCTAGTTATTGAATGCTTCCTCCACCCCACTATCATGATCCCAATTCTACCTTACATAACCAGCTGGACCTGGAGATGTACACTGGCACGGATAGGAACTGGAAATACGGGGAATCCAGAACAGATGAGCTCCTCAGGAACAGTGGTGAGAGTGGCGATATCGGGAAGGTGGAGGGAGAAAGGGGAAACAGATGACAAGGTCTACATATAACCTCCTCCCTGGAGGATGGACAGTGGAGAACTGGGTGAGGAAGACATTTGATGGTGTAAGATGTGGTAAAATAATAATTATATACAAATTATTAAGGGCTTGGGGAGAGAGGAGGGAGGAGAAAATGAGAAGCTGATGCCAGGGGCTCAGGTGGAGAGTGGGTGTTTTGAGAATGATTTTGGCACCATATGTACAAATGTGCTGGACACAAATGATGTATGTATGGATTGTAAAACATGTTGTATGAGCCCCTAATAAAATTATTTTTTTAAATGCCAAGGACTTAAGTGCAGAGCAAATGTTTTGAGAATGATGAGGATAATGAATGTACAAATGTGCTTTATACAATTGATGTATGTATGGATTGTGATAAGAGTTGTATGGGCCCCTAACAAAATGATTTTAAAAAACATAATTTTTATCAAAAGTAAAATAAGTTTTATGAAATGAGTAAATTAATATTACAACAACAAAACTATTGTAAACCAGGTGGAATGTATTTACAGTTTATATAATACTTTTTAAAATAGTTGATCTTCAACTGATTCTTTTTTCGTACAGTGACCCTGTATTCATTCCATTTTCTTTTGGAGTTTCCTACATCCAATATTTTGCCAATAGACACTTCCAATATTGGAACACAAGCCTTTACTCTTTCTATAGCTCTGTCAGCTTGAGAAACGCCAAATTTGTTCTTCTAGTTTGGTTTATTAACTCCATGTCTTTGTAAATTTTATTATAATACATTCCTTTACCTTGGGCTGCCATTTGAAATATTCTGTTCAGCTCTTTTACTTGATCATTTCTACGGTTTACTTTAGCAATTCTATATTCAAATGCAAGTGTGATAATCTCTTCCACATCTACTTGTTTTCTCCTTCTGAGCATGTGTGTTAGATCTAGATTGCTATTCTTAAATCCCATCGAATTAGCTCACACTCATAGCACCCCATTATACAATGGAACATCCCCACAATTATCCCCATGCTTGAGCCCATTATTGCAACCACTGTGTCAATCCATCTCTTTGAGAGCTTCCTCTTTTTTCACTTACCCTCTACCAAGCACAATGTACTTCTTCAGGGACTGGTCTATCCTGACATCAATCCAAAATCTGCAAGTCAATGTCTTTCCATCCTTTCCTTTCAGGAAAACTCTGCCCATGGCCATACTTCTTCCAATCCACATTAGTTTGTTATTTTGGCTGCCTATGATAGTTTTAATATTCTTTGCCAGCACAATAATTCAGATGCATCAATTCTTCTGTCTTCCTTATTCAATGTCCAACTTTCACATGCATTGAGTCAGGTATACCTTAGTCCTCCAAATGATATCCTTGCTTTTCAGTACTTTAAAGAAGGCTTGTTTAGCAAATTTATCCATTGCAATGGGTCATTTGATCTCTTGACTGCTTCTTCCATGAGTATTGATTGTGGATACAAGCAAAAGGAACTCTGTGACAACTTCAACCTTTTCTCTGTCATGATGCTACCTATTGATCCAGTTTTGAGGATTTGGGTCTAATGTACATTGAGTTGCAATCCATAGTGAAGGCTGTCATCCTTGATCTTCATTAGCAAGGGCTTCATGTTCTCCTCATTTTCTGTAAGCAAGGCTGTGACATCTACATATACCACATTTTCATAAGCCTTACTCCAATCTTGATGCTACATTCTTCTTGATACAATTGAGCTTCTCTGATTATTAGATCAATAGATATGCTTAAAAATAATTTGCCACGCAATAAGTTCTATATAAATGTTATCCATTATTATTATTGTTTTAAATTGTTGTTTGAAAAGCTATAATGCTTTCAGGTGATTCGGGTTGTAGTTAGACTTTAGGGAAGAGTTTAACCTATTTTATCTCCTTGTTCCTTATGTGACACTGACCTGAGATATCACATTATCTCAGTATCAGAATACCAAGTGCTACAAAATCAAACTATAGAAGACACATGAAAATTAGAATAATTAAGACTCCCAAAAGGTTGAATTGCTTAGTAGGCAGTTTTAAGACAAACTGACTAGCAAGCATTCTAGTTTACTCATGAGATGTAGTTATTCATGGAGAGAGTGGGGAAAAAATCTAGTACATTTAAATTGCTTTCTTTTATGAAGTTATATTCAGTTCTCAAATATTTGATCTAGATGACTTTCTTCCACTCTTGCCCCTACCCCATTCATTTGTTTATTCCTGAAGTGGATTCTCTGCTTGATGATTGGGATAACTAATGGATTGCTAGTGCATCTGAACACAGAGGGAAGAGAAGAATGCAAGAGGAAGGAATGGAGGAATGATCAAATCTCTACAATGAGAATGTTCAGCCCTAGAGAGAAACCGATCTCATCTGGTGTCAATTCTGCCTCTGATGAAGAACTTTAGTGGGTGTTTTACAGCATGTTGGTTGTTAACCACATTGCTGAAATCATTTTGAAGCCCTTCCCCTGGGGCTCTGACTTAAGCAGGAATCATTTCTTCAGCCTTAAGTGACTGCTGTGATCATTCTCCAGGTTTCCGTCAGTCTGTCGACATGTGTTTCAGGCCCTTACAGTGTTCTGTTTATCTTTAGTCTACCCAGTCTTTGTCTCATGTGTCTAATTCTGAGTGAGAGCTGACTTAGGGTGTGATTTGGAAAAAAAACATTCTAAAAATTACATGTTAGTTTAATTTCTCTGTGTTACAGCCCACAGTTGTAAGAAAGATTACAAGGGAAATATGAACATAAGATTCAATTCTTTGTTTTTTTCTTTACATGTTTATATTGATAATCCACATAATCTGCATATCATACAATTAAATATTCAATCATCTCAAAAAAAGTTGCACAATCACTACCACAATAATATTAAAATGTTTATGGGCTCTCAAGGTTTCTTCCATTCCTAAAAGTCTATGCTTTTGTGAAACAAAACTGATTGGGTGCACATTGTGTAGTGTAGAAAGAAGAAATAGGGTTAATTGATAAAATATACTGGGAGGTAGACTCCCCCCACCCATCACAACACCTGGTATGCTTTTTAATAATTTTAAATGGTTAATTTCTAAGGCAATACTTTATCTGTCACTATGAATCTTTAAGAAGGGATCATACAAGCAGAAGCTTAGAAAATAATAGTCTACTGCAGGTCGTGCCATGCAGAGTCTTGCCCCGGTGTGCGAGAGCAGGATTTCTGACTAATTTCCCTACGACCCAGGAGGACTGGCCATGGACTGCTCTAAGAGCTGAACTTCAGCCCATGGGAGAAAGAAGACAGGAATAATGGCAGATATATTTCCTCCACACTTTCCTGTGATAGATTACTCCAGTGAAGTCTTCCTATCTAGCCTATCTGGTGATACTGCACATGGGATCAGTCTTTTTGTCACTGTAGTTTGTGAACTAGTGGTCGACTCAATAATATATTACCCTGTGTTCCTGGATTTAAATCTCATCTTTTGCTACCTTATTTCTGGATTCTATCATCTCACTACCCCAGATTTCACCTCCCAGTAAAATATGAACACATGACCATTTTCTTGGCTCTCTTTTCTACCAAACTGAGTGAGGAGACATGATAATGAAAAGCTAAAATACAGGAAAATACATATTTTGCTTTCAAACGATGTCATCATGCATATAACTATTAGCAGAAGGGATAATGACCATGAAAAGGATTCGTTTTTACCGTCTGCACAGCACTTCGTTTGCTCCCGGCACCGTGATCATTTTCATGTGGTAACACCTTTACCTTTCACCACCATCTCATGAGTGATCGTAATCATACATGAGAAAACTGAGGTTCACATAGGAAATAAGCCCAAGATGAGATAAATATTGACTAACAGAGACATCTAATGTGTTGTCATTTATGTTTACACATTCCTCATAAAGGTAGCATCCTCGGAAGATTCCTGCCCCTGCGTGGCATTTGCTATTGGGCAATTCTGGCTGCGAGCGACACAGTGGAAAAGGTAGTATGCGCCCTTGTCACACTTTTTTAGATTTGAGTACAGTCTCAAGAGAGCAGAGGCCCAATTCGTTTTAAATATATGTGGTTGTTAGGACATGAGCACACATAAGCTTACAGGTTCAAAAAAGAAAAAAAATCCCACAAACACACTTAGTTGAACCTAAGTTTCATGTTTGCTAGGAAGTCAGGCTTTGCTAGTAAGAAGTGGAAAGATTTACTTCATTTTCTATCTAGTTCTTGGCATTTTAGCTTCACTTTGAATCATTTTTTTATCTACCACCATACAGTGCAAACATATCATATCCATTTTGTATAGAGATACACCTGTCTTTGGTTTCATTATATTATATTTTATGACGACTGGGATTGAAAAACCAAGGGCTCAATTTGTGAGGGAGCAGATAGTTATGAGTGAAAGTGACATCCACCTTCCTTGCGTCTTTGTTGTTCTATTAAAAATAATGATTAAGGAATCCTTTTCAACAAAAGGTCATCTGTGTCAATGGACAGGACACGGAGGATCCGGTCACCTGTGGTAATTGCAAATTAATGCTCTTCTGGTAATGCATTAACTACATGCTATTGATCTGCAATTGAATCATAGAAGCTACTGAGAAGTGATTTTACTTTCCTATTTTTGTGCCTTTATTCCTTTTTCCATAATGTATTTTTCTTTCAAGTGAAATTTTCCCTAATTGGCTCCATTTTTAATTTCCCACAGTGAGATGACTTCTAACTTGTAATTAGAATCTGTAAAAATTCATGTTTCTGTCTCAAAAGCCTTTTAGAAATCTGCTGAACTATAACTCTTACTCCATAAACCACACACATGATGTTACAGATACATATTTGGGGAGAGTAAAGCTTTTGAACATTTATATATATTATTTTTTAAAAACTTACATAAACTAGAAATCCATTTGGTCCTCTACCTGAAATTTCAATTTGTTGAGTAGCAATAAAACATTCAAAAGTTTTGCTTAAAAGCATTTTACTTAGAGAGCACCGATGATGTGATTTTGCTCTCCCAGAACAAACTTTTAATATGTAGGTAAGCAGCTTATTTCAGACGCATGCTTTTAAAGTATAAGTCTAAGAAAGGAAAGATTCAGGAAATATTGGTGTATTCCTGCAAAAAACAGATCTAGAAAAATCCAAAATTGCTCATGCTTTTCTCAAACCCTTAATTTTAAAAGAATTCTCATTTATCTTGGCATTGATTATATCCTTGTATTCCCATGTTGAATTTGATTGTGCTTCCAGTCTAAATGGTGATCTGATGTCCATCGGGACTTAGTTTCTAATCTGTTAGGAGACACTTGATTTGAAGATATATTCAGACAGCAATTTCTTTTAGAAGCCTAAAACGTACATTCATTTTTAAAAATTCTACATAAAATAAATGGTTGTAATGTCTGATAAAATGTCTTTTAAAATGGTTTTCATGCACATAAAGACTTGGGCATCTTCAACTATTTACTTAGCAACCATCATTTGCAATACAAATCAGATAGCCCTACTGTAAAAATAAATGTGTGCTTATATTTTTCTTAAATCTGTATTCTTCATTAAATCATTAGCATTTGTACCTAGAAAACCTTTAAGAAATGTCCATTCTGTTCCACACATTACCTAATCCTGGAATGTTTTATTATAATCCACTACTATTGAGTTGATTCAAACTCATACCAACTCTGTATAAGGCTGTTGAGACTGTAAATCTGTACAAGATCAGACAGCATCATCTTTTCCCCATGGATCAGCTGGTGGATTTGAACCACCAACATTGCTGTTAGTGGACCAATATGTATCTAGAAGTTTCTACTAGGAGAGGGTGCAAGTAAAGTTGATGTTATGTTATAATAAGTCTTAGAGCTGAGCTAGGGTTTTAAAGGCCCCTATGAGGCAGGCATTGCGGGACAGTGGGAACAATGGTCAAGGTGAATACAGCAGCACTGAGACCCTCTGAACCCAACACCAACCTCACTACTGTCGCGTTGATTCACAGCAGAGTGACCCTAGCGGGCAGGGTAGAATTTCTCCTACGGGCTTCTGAGACTGACTTGTTATGAAAATAGAAGGCTTCCTCTTTCTCCCCAGAGTGCCTAGTGGCTTTGAACCCCTGTGATTGTGGTTAGCAGCCCAGAGCAAAAAAAAAAAGATGCCATCAGGGCTCCTGCGATGTATTAGATATCCCATCACCCATCTGTCAGTCATCCTGTGTTGGAGTCCTGGTGGTGTAGTCGTTTGGGCTGCAGTTTGCACGGTCAGCAGTTTGACATTACCTGCAGCTCTGAAGGAAAGAGATTGGGTTTTCCACTCCCTTAAATTGTCACCTTCTACAACACCCACAAGGGGTCACTATGAGTCAGCATTGACTCCATGGGGGTGAGTAGGCTGGACAGATTTAAGACCAAATCCTTTTTAAAAAGTAGCCAATGGGAAGCCCATGGATCGCAGCAGAACACTGTGTGACTCACTCGGACAGGTCACTGGGAGAGATGTGTGACGAAGTAAAGGGCCAAAAAGAGGGGATCAAGGGACAAAAAAAGAAGGGTCTTTCTATTTTTAACTGGCTTTCTACTTTACCAAGCATGACATCATTTTCCAGAAACTGATTTTTCCTGATATTATTTCCGAAGTACATGAGATGAGAATCTCACCATTCAGGCTTCTATGGATCATTCTGGCTGTACTCCATACCCAAATAAATGTGACATTTCCAAAACAAACCTCTTGGAAGATACTGTCACTGCTCAGTATAATTTTGTGGCACTGCTTTATGAATTGTTTGTTGCAGTCAGTTTATTAAGTCTAGCAAAGAGTTTCATGACTTTTTATGTGTAATTCAGTTCAACAAGAAAGTTTTGTTCAGTCAACAAACATAACTATCTTACTGCTGTTTGTAAAAAACTCATGTTGTTTCTCAAACTATGAAGAGTATTTACTAATGGTATCCAAATACATTGGCTCTAACCATAACTTTTTCCCACAGCCATTTGGATGGGTCAGTTGTGGTACATTATGATTTTACTGTTTTCCTTTTAACTTCTGTTTCTGTTGATATATTCCTGATATTATTCTTAAACTAAAAAAACACATGCATGAAGAAGAAGTCTCATATTAAGTGATATTAATAATTTTGGAGAACTTCAGAGTGGTCACAAATATAATGTGTAAAATGGTATGAGAGATGCAGTGTAAACAACAGGTTTTTTAACATGAAAAATATAATGGTAAACCGAAGTTTAACTCAGTAGTCAAGCATAAGAAAACTCTTCTGAAAGCCATTTAACCCCATTTAATCATATATCTACACAATATTATCAAGATAACATTAATGATCAAGTCAGGGTCAATAAAAAAGTACAGTAGGCAAAGGGGTTTATACAACTCAAAAGTCTCACTTAGCTATACCTGTAAATTCATCTCAGCTAACTCATGGTTACTTTTTAACATAAAAGAGTCACTGTGTGATGCTATTTTTTAAAATAATAAATCTATCTTTCAAAAAGATTAGATTAAATTTTAATTAATTTCCTTTGAATCTAGACGCTAATCCTTCTATCAAGTGAAGAGTGTGTAATCATTTGAAGGCCTAGCAGGTTTCCTTTTAATTCCTTCTATTTGCTTATAAATAACATTTATTGCATGGGAATCAAGATGCTTTTCAAAAATTAAAGCCTCTTGAAAATAACCTTTCATTAAAGAAACTTAAGATAATGTAATAGTTGACACAGTAATTAAGATTTTCACTGAATGAATACTGAGCATAATTCTTCATATATATTATTCTTAAAATATAGGGATTTCTGTTTTAAAAATGTAAATTGCTATATTATTCTTTAAAACATATGAAACACAGTAAAGGTGGGGAGGCTATATAGTAAAAAGGGGTAAAATGTCAGCTTTAACTAGATATAGATAAACTTCAATTAATTTCAAATGAGATAAACTATTTTCACTTCATATATTCTACTCCAGTTCTAAAGTGAATGGCAATAGTGGGGCAAATACAAAATGACTGTATGACTATTTTTCACCTATTTAAGAATATTAGGATATGGAGGCAAAGTTTTTTACCACTTGAATCTACCTGTTCACAAATGTAAAAGCACAGGGGTCTCTGTCTCACGATGAGCAAGAGACAGTGTCAGTAAAATCATCTCACCCATGTGGAAACTGTCATTATACTGCTCCAGTTACTTCCCTTTCTCTCATTTTAATAAAACAGCACTTGGATCCCATTAAAAATCCCATTTAGTTTGAACTAGCTTCATCAGACCAGCTTTGGTTATTAAACCTGGATTTGGTTATCTGAGTCCAGTGAGTGACCATCATGACCATGATTCTCCACCAACCACCCACTCTCCTCTCTCTTTCTGCTGCATTTCAGGAGTTTCTATTAACATCACTGACAAACTCACACAAAAGAAAGGAAATAAAAAAGCCACCCACACAATCTCTATGAAGGCACAGGTCATAATTGTACATGAATGAACTGATGCCTTTCTACAATTTCCAATATCCTGAATCAAAGCCCTTGAGAAATTGAATTGTAATGGTGATATCATTAAATTAAATTATAGAAACCCGTAGTCATTCAGCAAAAAAAGGTAAAATAAAAGGGAGTAGAACACATTTATTCTGTATCTATACATAGTAGAAAAGGGTGAACATTCTGTGATGAAACATATCACTCAATGTACCTGAATCAGTATGCGTTTTAGTTAAAATAAAATCCTTGAATAGATTTTTATTAAAGAAATTTGTAGAATCATACTTAGAGGAAAAGTATTTAACACTCAGTAGGGAATTTAGGTCTGGGACTAACAGCTAAAATGGAAAAAGTCAATATTACATTATTAAGGACCTTAATTCAAATGGGTTTAAGGAGGGACTGACTAAAGTTCCTTATTATTATCATCCACTTTATGAATAACTCATTTGGTCTACAATGACAGCCCAAAGCAAGCTTCTTTTCTTTGGAGTAGTCTCCTTTGTCCCCCACCCCAATTCAGAAAGATTTTATAACCTCAAGAGTTTATCAACAGTTTGGGAAAATTTAACAGGAAGTCTGAAAATTAACAACTGTCCTTTTTACTGTTCTAAATGTTCTATTCTAACGAATGAAAGCCTGTAAATAAGGTGAACATCAGATACTGTCAAAGATCTTGACATTTAAGTAGAAGTCAGTTGGGTTGAGTGACCAGAGTCCTATGGAGCATTGTCCCAGAACAAAAGCCTACAATTGATTTTGAATCATGTTTCTTGGTCACAATGCTGCCTGTAATTTGATGGTAGTAGGAATTCTCACTTCAAAGTTGTATTTGGGAAATTATCTAGAATGCCCAAATTGCTTGTTCTGGATCCAATGAAAAATTTTAAGGTAGAGTAATCAGATATTTTACAATTTAAAAATGATGAAATTCTTGTCAGAAAATTAAGCTGTCTCATTGAAAAATGATTACTTCCAAGAAATAGTAAGAAAACTTCAAAAAAAATTTTAAAAGAAATTCACTAAAGTGCAACCTGAAACACTAAAAGCATTGTGCAAGGTGGTATGCATATTTGTAATTTTTATATTTCATTTAAAATCTCAGTATCTAAATATTTAATCTAGATACACAATTATCTACATTTTTCTCAAATTAAAATTTCCCGAGTTCCTCAGCTTTATTTTTCTATGTAAACGTTACTGTTTTATGCAGACTCATTTCTTGGTACAGCATTTCCCTTCTAACTTATGTACATGCAAACCAAACCTAATGCCCTAAAGTCCACACATCTTCACAGAGGCAGACAATCTCCTCCTTCTCCCATGGAGAAACTGGTGAGTTGGACTTTGGACCTTGTAGTTAGCAGCTAATGCTTAATTAGGAGCTATAGCACCATGAGGGATCCATTGTGGTGGGTATATTTAGTTTTATTGTATATTATCTCTCCTCATTCAATAGATATCAAGTCTATGCAACCATGAACTTCTCTCTGGTTTCTGACATATGATCAATCTTCTCCTACACTACCATGTATCATTCTTCTTCCTAGAAGACTGATTCTGGTGGTCCATTCTACAGTCAGTATTCCTTTAAGCACCATAATTCAAGTGGATTAATTATTTTGTTTTTCCATTTTCATTGCTCAGCTTTCCTAATCCTATGGCTTCGGTTAGGCTCATCTTAGTCAGTACAAGTGACATCTTTATTTTTCCCTCTGTATTTCAGTGTATCAGCATAATCATCAGCCTGATCATACATTTTGTCTGATCACGTTTTGTGAATAATATACTTTATCAGTAAACATCTTACTTTTTGTAAAAGTAATTGACAGTTAGATTTGATAATTCCACTTTCCTCCCCTCTTCCAGGGAATATGATCATATCCGAGAAGGGGATTGTATCAACAATTAAAAGCTAATGAATAAAGGCCATCAAAAAATAGGAGTGTGATGGAAGGTTTTCAAAATTTGAGGGATAGGATAAAAAAAGGTTGAATTGTCTAAGGGGAATTTGGTTAGAATTTCAACAAAGATGAATTAAAAGAGATGCTGACTAGCACCCAGAGCCCAGCAGAAGTTAAATGCTGTGAATTTGGAGTAAATCCAATTGGCTGAGCACTTGATTTTCTGGAATAATTTCCAGCTGACCCGAGTGTAGAAAATGAAAGGTTACATTAACTCATCATTAGGGAATGGAGCAGGGTGAAATTCAGGGACAATGAAATAAAGATGCAAAGATTATATATTCTCTGCCTCATTCAAATATCAATTCAAAATAATAATGTCAAGTGGTTTTCCACTCAGATCTGTCCTGAATAAACTTCAATACTCATTTTGGTTTATATTTCAGTTTAATTTGACGAAGAACAGTTTTTGGCTGAATAAAAATCTAATTCTATAGAATGGTACAATGTCCAAACCAAGTCTATTACCATCGAGTCAATTCTGACTCATAGCTCCACTATATAGATATCCCAAGGCCATAAGTCTTTAGGCACACGTATGAGTGGTAAATTAGCTATAAGTTTTCTAAAAATATGGAACTATACATTTAAAACCAAATTAGTTTGAGAACCAATATTCTGTAGAGATGTAGTCTGTATGTAACAGGTTCTCAAACTTATTTGCCCTACAGTCCCCTTTCAGGAAAAAAAAATTACTCCGAACTCCCTTGGTAATTAAGAATGTTTGGACTTATTCTATAATCCAGGATAAAGTATAAGTATTGCTTTTGCAGCCCCTTGGACCATTCCAGTGCTGCCCACTCGAGGGATCTAGTGAAGGCAGTTCTTTGACAACCACGTTTCATAAACTAATATGAGAACCACGCTAGACCTCCTCTTGGCAATCTGGTGAAAATTTTGCAATGCAAGTACATTCACTTAACATATTTACTCAATAAATTTGAGAGTGTGTCAACTACACACCAAAAATACATGGCCATGCAATGGTCCTGGCAAGAAGAGATAAATTGAACCTAACAGATTTCCTTTATGGGAAACCAGAGCCAAGAAACAGTGAGATAGTGTGGCATTTCCTGTAGAAGCTAGAGGGAGTCCAAAGGTTATGATAGTTGTGTGTTAGAAGGTAGATCACAGGAAGTGAGGGAAAACTAAGAACAAGCCATGTAGAGGGAGAGACAGACCTACAGATTCTCTCGGAAGGGAACTCATATGCTCTATGGAAGAGAGTAGCAAAACGATACCGCCATAAGTTGCCTCAGTGCCAAGTCCAATTGCTATTCATGTCCAGAGCACAATAGGTTTCATTGAAGATAATCTGAGCGATTCTCTGCTTTTTGACTCAAGAGGAGACTAGGCAGAAGCTGAAATATGAGTGCTTGTTTCAAGATACACTCTTATGAATTCAACATAGGTTTCCAAATGATGGTTTACCCACTGAGATAACACCAACACTCAGAACATATCATGGTAATTTATCTTTGTATGTTTTCATATTTTGTCTATTTTGAATCCTGTTTATGTGGGATACACCTGATAGCTTCTAGTATATGAAGAATACAGATGTCCCTTTTATTAATATTCCTATTTCACAGGCTGTGCACAGTCTAAATGCGAAAATTCAGTAGAGTGTTAGATGTGTGGTTGTGAAATTCTAGGTATGTGTTTTGGCTCAACCATTAGTCAAGTAAATTTGGCCCTGCCTACCCCTTTCACTGTCCAAGGCTAAGTGGAGTATCTATAATGGAAATATAAAGCTATTTATTTCCAGGTAGATTTTCATGATTAAAGGAAATTCTTGTATGTAGCAGCAATTAGTACTGGCACACAGTAGACAGTTAATGATCTTTCCCTTCATATGTAATTTGCCCCAATTCACATGTCTGGCATACCGTGTCTGTCAGTTTCTCATCCTGTGGTGACTTGTGTGCTGTTGTGATTATGGAAGCGATGCTGCTGGTATTTCAAAAGCCAGCAGAGTCACTCAAGATTTCAGCAGAATTTACAGATTACAAAGAGACTACAGAGAACACACAATCTGTCCACTTTTGAGGAATTCGCCACAGACAAATTTTTGAATAGCATTGAAACATTGTCAGATACGGAAAACCTCCTGAAGAGCATCAGAGCATTGTCAGAGACAGCGCCAGAAATGAGTCCCGCAGGACAGAAGTAACTGAAAACATGACTGAGGAAGAGCTGTTTTCCCAAGAGAGTCAACCATACTGACACAATTGGAAGGAAGCCTTTGGAGCTTTCCACTTGCTGATGGTGCATGACACTAAATGAGAAGAAACAGCTACAAATATCAATTAATTACTGGAACTCAGAATCTACAAAATATGAATAAGTAAAATTGAAGGCTGTCAAAATAAAATGGAATGCATAAATATTGATATTTTAGGCACTAGTGAGCTGAAATAAACTGGTATTGGTCATCTTGAGTCAGAAAATCATATGATTTACTATGCCGGGAGTGACAGATTCAAGAGGAATGGTTTTGTATTCATCGTCAAAATGATCTTTCAAGATCAATCATGAAGTACAATGATACCTGTCATAGGATAATATCTATCTGCATACAAGGAAATACAGGTACTATTTATTCAAATTTATTCACCAACCACTAAATCCAGTGATGCAGAAATTGAAGCATTCTACCAATGTCTTCAGCATGAAATTAATCAAATATGCAATCAAGATGTATTGATAATTATTGGTTATTGAAATGTAAAATTTGGAAACAAAGGAACAGTAATTGGATATGGTGTTCTTTGTAATAGAAACAAATCTGGATATCTCATAATGGAATTTTGAAAGATCAGTGATTTATTTATAGCAAATACCCCTTTTCAACAACCCAAACATTGACTATACATGTGGATTCTCCAGATGGGATACACAGAAATCAAATAGACTACATTTGTGAGAACTCAAAATGGAGAAGCCTCGACATCAGCAGCCAATCCCAGACCACGAGCAGACTATGCTCATGCGTAAGTTCAAGTTGAAACTGAAGTAAATGAAAACAAGGCCAGTAGAAACAAAAGGAGACCTTGTGTCAAACTCACAGGAATTTCAAGAATATCTCGATATAGGTTTGATGCATTGATCAACAATGACAAAAAATTTCACGAGCTGTGGGATGACAGAAAGAACATCATTCATGAAGAAAGTAAAAGATGAGTAAAAAGGGATAAAAGTAGATCTCAGAAGAGACTCTGAAACTTGCTCTGAATCATAGGGGAGTGAAGGCAAATGGAAGAATTGATGAAGTTAAAGGGCTGAATAGAACATTTCAAAAGGAAACTCAAGAAGACAAAGTAAAACATAATGACATATGCAAAGACCTAGAGTTAAAAACCCCAAAAAGGAATAACACACTCAGCATATCAGAAACTAAAGAAAAATATTAAAGCACGAATTTCATGAGTGAAAGATTATATAGGAAAAATACTAAAAGCATTAGTCAAAAACAAGGCTTCTGGAATGAATGGAATGTAACTGAAATGCTGCAATAAGCTGAGGAAGCACTGGTACTGCTCGCTCGTCTATGCCAAGAAATTTGGAAGACAACTACTTGGCCAACTGACTGAGAAGATCCTGATTTGTACCCACTCAAAAGAAATGTAACAACAGAGCGCTCAAATTATAGACCATCACCTGTAGAACCACAAATTATAGAACTCAAATCATAGAACAATAGCACAACATTGATATCACATGCAAGTAAAATTTTGCTGAAGATCACCCAACAATGGTTGCAGTAGTACATTGACAGGGGAACTTCCAAAGTCTCAGGCTGTTTTCAGAAGTGAATGCAGAAAAGGGGATATTGTTGCTGATACCATATTGATCTTTACTAAAAGCAGAAAGTACCAGTATGTTTACTTGTGTTTTCCTGACTGCACAAAGGCATTCGATTTTGTGTATTGTAAGAAACTATGGTTATCTTTGAAAAGAATGGGAATTCCAAATTACTTCATCGTGGTAATGTTTAACCTGCACATTGTTCAAGAGGCAGCTGAGTGAACAAAGCAAGGGGATACTCCATGGTTTGACTCCATGTGTATCCTCTCACCATACTTATTTAATCTGAATGCTGAGCAAATCATCAGACTCTGATGACATGCATAATAGAACTGTATTCATATTTGTATCCGATTTATTTTATTTCTGCTGTTTAGAGTCAGTAATTTTCACAGATCTGTCTCCCAGGTACTTATTCTTACCTGTTTCTGCAGTCCTCTCCATTCAACTATTGTGCCTTTAAAGTTAAAATATATATATTTGCTATTTAAATTTTAGCCCCAATACTTCCACTTGGTTATTCTATATTTATATCTTCTATTTTGTTATTACACTTGCTTCAAGTGTGTTCATAATTGCTTGTTGAAGCAATTTTATAATGATTGCTTTGCAATACTTGTCAGATATGCTTATATTTCTATCATCTTGGTGTTGACATCTACTGATTGCCTTTTATCATTCCCTTTGTGATCTTCCTGGATCTGCTGAGTGATGTTTGATAGAAACTGGACATCTTCAGAATTATGTTAATAGGTGATCTTATTTAAGCCTATTTTTCACAACTTTCTGGCAGGGAAACAGGAGAACACGGCCTTGTTATTGCCAGTTATTGGCAGAAATTCAGGTTATCAACTCAACCTCCTTGGACAGTTGAGTTTGGAGGGATCTGCGTTAGTGCTAAGTGAGGGTGGGAACTCTAGTTTCCTGAGATAGGTAAAGTTCATTGTGCCAACCTAGCCGATAAACACATGTGGGGTTAATTGAAGGGCGGAGGGATAAATGACTCAGTGAGCCTTGTCTTTCTAGTTCTCAGGTCTCTTGCTTTGTGATGGTCAGGTCAGGGTGCAGCTGCCTTAGCCAGTTCTCTGCTTCAGCTGGCAAGGCTTAATTCCTGCAAGACATCCCTGAGGAGAAGCCACATGGACCTACCCCAATGCAGCCCTGGGTGCTGGAGCAGCCATGGGGAGACCCCTGCCAGTGCTGAGATGCTTACATGTTCACTGATTCGGCTTTCCTCCTGCAGTTGGCATCTCGCGTGGGTTTTGTGAGACAGAGGAGAACTTTGTGAATTGGTGTGGGACATATGGACTAATGTTGGACTTGAGAGTTTGGACAGCACTGGGTTGGGATGTTTTCTTGATGTGCTCTTACCCTTTACATATGAGCACCTGTGGATATGTTTCCGTAGTCTACCCAGACAGACACAGTTCCCATTGACATTCCTAGATACAGAAGATATAGACTGCTACCTCACTGCTCTCCAGCTAGCCTGCATTGACAACCTCAGGTAGGGAAACTCATTGAGGCTGGGTGGTGGTGAGAGTCTTCACGCTTCACCAGATCCCCGTTGACCATTACAGTGGGGCGACAGGAGGATGCCTCCTAACGCAGAGTCCGGGCTTCCCACGTGCTCTCCACTGATGCTGGATGGGCTGGTAGTCATGGATGCCCAGCAGGAATAAAAATGCTTGCTCTTTACTCAACCTTTCATGCTACGACTTCACAGAAAGATTAAACTATGTTGTTTAAACCTAAAAATCATGGAAGCCTAGGGCTTGCATTCTGACTTTGCTCTTATGGGTAGGTTTGGGACAATGGTGTGTGTTTGTTGCCTGTTACGTTGTTTTGCTTTTGTGTTGGTTGACTAGAGAAGAATGAGGAAGCATTTAACGTTTTTCTGCCTCATTTCTGGTCCTCCTATTGTAGAAAAATCAGGCTTTTTGCTTGGAAACCATGATGTTTGTGTTGCTGGTTTATTTGGTCCTAAAGTGGGGCTATAGAAAGCAAAAGGAAAAAAAAGAAAGCAACAGGAAAGTCACTAACATAATATTATTTCTCATGCATGCACTGCAGTCAAACCAATGCCAACTCACAGGGGCCTACAGCCCCAAGGAGAAGTGCCACTGTGGTCTTGGAGCTCGTCACTGTTTCGAGGAGTCGAAAGCCCTGTCACTCTCCCACAGACGGGTTCCAACTACACACCTCATGGTTAGCAGTCCAACACATCAACAACGCTCCCTAACGTCCTAGGCATTGTCGTGCTTAGCTGGCCTGATTTCTCTTCATCTTTCAGCTTCCTTATATTTCTTTTATACATAAGAGGTTTTCCTTGAACTTAGCGAGAAGCAAAAGTACATCTGCGCTATAGTCTTGCAGGCAAAAGAAAAGCTCCATCAGAATTTTGATACCTATTATCTTATAAGAGGATAACTCTGATTGAAAACACAAGGTAGCTAAACACTACCTTCTTGCAAGAAAATGTAAGCGGTGTTGAAGTTGCTGCTTTGCAAGAACCATTAAGGGAGTGGTGTGACAGTCAGAGGGAAAAGTCCTATTAAAAGGGTGTCAACAGCCAAGCTATCATATAACAATACAATTCCTAGATCAAGTGCAGCCGTCAAAGATGTAGATACGTGGTCCCTGAGAGAAAAGCTTATACTGAAATGTGTGAAACGATGAAGCATAGAAATACTTTACCACCAGGGGAAAAATGTGTGAAGGCTCGTGCTGGGTCCATGCTGAAAATTATGGCAAGAAACAAACATCTATTTTATCTAAAATTGGGTAACTCATAGGGATGCTATTAATAAACTAATTTGTGGCAAGACATACTACTAAGCATGAAGTTCATTACATCTTAGTCTCTTCTTATGAAGACAATGGAAGGCTGTCCCTCCTCTTTGTCCCACACGAAGCTGAATACCTAGTTTAGCTTTATATTGTGAAAGGTCTGAAGCCAGTGCCTTCCTTGGTGATAATTTCCAAGAAGCTGAGTCAGATTTGGTAAACACGCCTCTGCTCGTTGACATAGATATGGTGTATAAGCCTTACCCTTGTCTTGACTTTATTTTTTAGACTACCTTTGTACCCAATTCCAAGTCTTTCTCTTTTTCACCCAGGAGCACAGTTTGCATTTTCATAGCCCAGCTCATTTATTTTAGAAACAGATGGGTAGGTGAATTCATTAAAAAGGAGAGAGAGAGAGTTTCCTGGTTAGGAAAGGAAATGACTCCCAGGTTTGTTCTCTACTTACTCAGGGTGATATTGTTGCTGGCTGCCTTTAAGCCCATGCAAAGCAGAACTGTTCCACAGAGTTTTTAAAGCGTGGTTTCTGCAAGCACATTACGTCTGTCTACAGAGGCAACCCAGGTGAATGTGAATGACCAAACTCTTGACTTGTAGTCAAATACTTAACAATCTGTGCCTCTTGGGGACACTTAACAATTGCTATCTTTTTAATCCACACTGCCTCTTTCTTGACAGGCACCATAAGAATGCATTTGCCATCATATAAATTATAGTTTCTTCTTAGACATATTTTTTTTAAGGCAGACAAACACACACGTCCTACCTGGAGAACTGAGGCACCACTGTGTAGGAACTGGAGACCACTTTCAGCTGAGTCAATCCCACCAGTGGCTAAAATGGGGAATCCAGGCAAAGCACGGGCCACGGAGGTCACAGCTCTCAGAACAATGGGTCTGACGGCTGTCCCTATAGACATAAGAATGACTGACTGTTAGCATACTGCTCACTTGAGTACATGGCCTTAAACTTAGTTCATGTGGTAGTTGCATCATACTAGACAAAACACAAATTTCTATAATATATATTTAAAATGTATAGATATTAACATACAAATGTTCTTGTGTTCCAGAGTTTGTTAATTTGTACATGAATGAGTGCTTATTTTAAGAATTTGGATGTTATTGTTGCATGAAGACATATGATGTAGTGGGTGTAGCAACTCTGACCTTTCATAAAGTACATATATGTGACATTTTGAGTATACAGTAATATGTAAGAAATTGTATAGAACATTCAAACATTTGATTTTTAAAGGAAGAACAAGGCACATCAGATCTTGAAAAAGGAAAACAATCACATGCAGGGCATAAATAGACATCCAGGTCCGTTTTGTTTCCACATACTATAAAGCAACTGGTGTGATTATAAGAATTATAAAAAAAAACTAGATACTGTTGAACAGATTCCATACTCCTTTTTATAATTTATTGAAATGTAATGAATTTACTCTAGTTTCTCATACATTGTTGTTAGGTGCCGTTGTTTCCATTCCAAACTATAGCAACCTTATGCAAAACTGAACAAAACACTGGTCCTGCACGGTCCTCACAATTTTTCATGGTTGCAGCCACAATGTCAAGTCATCACCTTTAAGGTCTTTCTTTGTTTCACTGCCTCTCTACCAAACATGATGTGCTTCCATACATTAGGAAATGCTCACCACGATCGTTACTAGCATTCAATAATCATGGAATATGTGCAGATTTTTATACTTTTATTTGGAAGATGTTAGTGATACATAATTCTTAATAATAATGAAAGTTTCAGCTATTTCAAGGAAATTTTGAAGTCAATTTTTGAATAATTCTACTGTACTAAAATTTTTTGCCCATTCCTGTAGCCTTGTTTTTGGCTAAGATCTTCAGCGCTTCTTGGACTTTTTCTTTCATTATGGGCTCTTGATCGTCTGCTACCATGTGAGGTGGTTGCATGCGGACGCTTTTTGATGTAGTTGACTCTGTGTATTCATTCCATCTTCTTTTGACGCTTCCTACATCATTCAATATTTGACCCAAATAATCTTTCAATCTTTCAACTTGAGGATCTAATTATTTTTTCAGTTATTTCTATTTAAGAAATACTGAGTGTGTTCTTTGGTTTTTTTCTCTCTGGGTATTGGCAATATGATTATAATACTTTATTCTGTCTTCTCCGGTTGTCCTTTCAAATTTTCGGGTTAGCTCTTTTATTTAATCATTTCTTCCATTTATTTAGATACTCCATGTTCAAGTGCAAGATTCTTAGTCTCTTCTGACATCCACATTGGCCTTTTCCTTCTTTACTGTCTTCAAAATGAACTTTTGTGTTTTAATATATTTTCTTGATGTCACCTCACAGCTAATCAGGTCTTCTGTCATTTTTGTTCACTGCAACAAATCTTTTCTGGAGATACTCTCTAAATTTAGTTGGCACACACTCAAGGATGTATTTTGGCTTATGTGGGCATGTTTTAATTTTCTTTGACACAAAATTGAATATGAGAAATAATAGTTTGTTCCACAGTAGACCTCTGACCTTGGTTTGGTTGATGATATTAAGGTTTTCCATTGCTTCTTTGCAATGATGCAGTCAATTTGAGTTTTGTGTGTTCCATTTAGAGAATTCCATGTGGATGAGGGAGTACTCCCTAAAAAGAAAGAAACAAACAAAACAAAACAAAAAATGCTCTGCTGGGCTGAACATTGGTAATACATATATTTCCCAGTAGATGAGTATCAACCAATTCCCTCTGAGGTAGTTTACCCAGTAGTGTCACCTGGGAAGGTTTTCTCTGTTCACAGTGAACATTTTCATAAAAGCAGTTTCACTCGAACCTTTTTTTTTTTGTGATGGTCAATTAAAGAGAACGATGTGTGTCTGAAAAATTTTGTTTCCTGCTCAGGAAAAATGCTTCAGAAACTTGTGATGTTGAACGCAGCTTACAAGGACAGCGCTGCGGGAAAAACTCAAGTCTGTGAGTGGTTTGCTTGTTTCAAAAAAGGTGAAATGTCAATTGGTGACAAACCTCATTCTGGACTTCTGTCAACTTCCTGAGTGGCCAAAAATGTCAACTTGTACCAGGTCAGACTATTACTCAAGCTTTCTTTTTAGAGGTTCTGAAAAGATAGTGTAACAGTGTGTGGCAAAAAAGGCCTGATTTGTGGCAGACTGGTTTTGCCACCATGACAAAGCACCTGCTCATGCAGCCATCTCAGTACACCAGTTTTTGACAAAACACAGCATGCCTCTTTTGCCCACATAACTTACTCACATGACCGTGTTCTGTGTGATGTCTTTTTGTTTATCCCAATGAAGAGGGAAGGTAAAGGACAGTGATTTGATAACATAGAAGAGGTGAAGAAAAATGAATGAGGTGCTATCCTAATAGATGAGGTTGAAAAAATGTTTCCAAGAATGGAATCACAGGTTTAAAAAAATGTATTGAATGTAATGGAGAGTGCTTTGAAGGTGATAAGGTTGTTTTGTTAAAAAATTAAATGTATAACTTTGGGTGAAAAATCCGGGGTTTTGGGTACCACCATTTGTGTTGTTGATTTTAAAATGTCTGTGATGAAATGATTGGTCTTGGAAAATTCTCTCATGCAAGCTCTGGCTTCATCTCCATTTTCCAACTGTTGTCCTTTCCTATGAGGCCCCTTGGAGGCACAGTGGTTACACAGTGAAATGTTAGTGCAAGTTTCAAGCCACCTTTCAAAACCACCAGCTGCTCCGAGGGAGAGGAATGGGGGCTTTTCCTCCTTCAACGGGTTACAGGCTCAGACACTCACAGGAGCAGATCTACCTGCTACGAGCTGGCATTAACTAAGGGCAGTGAGTTTTGTCATTTTTAATTCCTTATTTTTTATTTCAACATTCTCATTTCAGATAGCAGTAATTATGAATGCATCTTGACTGCGTAGCTGATTAGTTTCAGAGTGAAGAAGTTGGAAGAATCCTTAAATTCCTTCCTCAAAGATTTAGTGGTTGGTGCGGGTATTTGTACATGCGCTATGTTGACTGGTTTTACTTGTGGACACGTAGATTGATCCTAGTGCAGACACTGTTTTCCTTTGATGTAGTTCATGAAGTGTTCTTTTGATGGTGAATGTCATCCAATTCTTCTTGAATTTTTCATTGCTAGTGCAGAAAAGCATATGATGTTTTTTGTCATGGCTATGCTAATGAAGATAAAAGAATTCAGACTTCACTTTGGATTATAACTCAATGTAAAGAAACCCCCAATCCTTACAACTAGATCACTAATCACATCATGACAAATGTAGAAAAGTGCAGGAAGATAGTGCCCTTGTAGAATTACCTGCTCCATGCTCCCGCCGTGAGACCAGATAATCAAGAGGTAGGAGGCCAACCTTGGGAAACCGAGTGCTAGGACTAAAATCCTAGTATCCTAGGGTTCATGTTTCAGACCTCCCATTCTGATTTTTGACCATGCCATGATTCGAGAGCTTTCTGAGGTGCTTTAACTTCACTCTGCCTGCCTAGATTTCCCCACCACACACCAAGACCAGAGAGACAGTGTGGCCACTCTTCCCACACTTCACCTTAGATCTGTGACCCACCAGCATGGTGATTTTATCCCAGACAGACTGTTGCCCAAGAGCTCACCCCAGTGCCTCCCTTCCTGCATGCTCATTTGTGGGCTTTGCCCCTACTCTGCCAGGACCAGAGGTAACACGTTGGTCACCCTACCCCTCCTTCACCATGGTTCTGTGTGTGGCCTACCAGCCTGGCGTAATAAAGTAAGTAGACACAAATTTACAAAAATTAGAGAGCAGCGGCATCTGCCTATGAGAATCCTCCAGGTCATTCTCCTCCAACATTTGGCAGGTAGAAAGCAGATCCCAGTCCAGCGGGGAGAGAAGCTACCTGGGGCTGAGGGGAGGCAGATCTGCAGGGACATAGTTCTAAGGGATTAGGCCAGGTGGATGAAAATAGATATAGATTATGCCCTCCATCCAGACCAGAAGAACCTAGGTGGAGACTCCATTGATCTCCAGTGGGGTTAACACAGCCTACCAAGTGGTGCAGGGGTGGGACACCAGGGCAGCTGAGAGTGGGCATAGGGGAGAAGGTAGACCAGTGACCCCAGCTCCACTAGGCAAATCTGATCCCCCTACCCTGGGAGAAAGTGTGGTGCAGAGCCTGGTACAAGCAGACCCTAAAATCCCTTGAGAAACCTTTAACAACCCTGGAACTTTCCTTTGTTTGTGTCTTAAACACACCTGGTTCCTTAATGATGTTTTAACATACCAAAGCAGGGGAACACCACCGGTTTACAAGCAGCAGCTTCTGGTCCAGGCAGGTTTTTACTAGGTTAGGCTGGAGGACAGAGTCTGAGGCACCCAGTGTTAGCTCACAGCCCACATATATAGCTAGGCGGTAAACCAAGCCTTTCACATACACCACTGGCCTGCTGAATAGACCATTGCTGTATTCTGTCCTCCTAGGGTATCCAGGTAGATGACAGGAATAGAGCCCGCCCTCAGCCACTACCTGGTCATCCCTACCATCTGAAAAGAGCATACCCCATGTCCTCTGACCTGATTCACAAGAGGTACATGCTCTCACGATAATTAACTCAAAACAAAAATAAATAAAAATCACAAGAATATAGCTCTCACAGCCATGCCAGACACTACCATCATCCCCCTATCCTGAATCTTGAACCTACTCTGCCACCCTAAAGATTGCAAGGTAGGAAAGCAATATACCTGTAAACACGGTCCCCGGCTGAGCAATAGACCTCTGCTCTAAGCAATCCTCCGGCCCCCTCCCCAACCCAAGGGACAAGGTGTGGGGGTCAGCGGTTCTTTGCACTGACATTGTTGTTGCTCTGCGTTCTGAAACTTCTGTTCCTCCCCCTTCTTTACAAAGTTGTGCATTATTCTTAAAAGTTACCCTCGATTGGGACTTACCCATTTGTGAGTTATATGTAAGAACAGGGGGAAATATATATAGATATAGATATTACTTTACCCTTTGCCTTCCAAATCAACTTGTTTATTATCTAGTTCCTTAATGTACCCTCTAACCAGAAGTAGCAGCCACAACAGAGACTAAGCTCCTGGGCAAAGCTCAGAGCTCAAGCAAACATACATAAAGAACTCTCCTGTATCTTACACTAGTTTCCTTTTTCTCATTAGTATTCTTAAAACTTTAGTCCCTTGTCCTCTCCTGTAAATTTTCTTGTAATCTAAAGAACTGAAGTCAGCACACTATCAACCTATCCTTCAGTTCCACCTTTCTGATTGTTCAACCTGTGCTGTATTTCTCACCCCGATAAAACCAAAGGTTGACACTAATCCTACATTTAAAATAAAAAATATTTTGTCTATATAAATATTAGTACTCATCCTTCATCGCTGCAAACAGGCACTTTTTGGACTTATGATCCCTTCCTTTAACCTGTCAAATAACACCACCTCATCAATCCCATTTTTCATGTTACCTACACCTTTCACTGCCCCCTACAACACTTCCTTCCCCACTTTCTAAATTCTCTCTTAATAACTTATCCAACACTTCCCCTAGATATTTAATATGAACAGTCAATCTAACTCTACTGCACCAACTGAGTTAACCACTCCCACAGAACATCACCTACTTAACACCCCTAACAGCAACTCCAAGATGTCAGGGAAACAACAGAAGATATGGGTGCACACACACAAAACAAGAGAACAGAAACAAATAATTGAATACCAGCCAGATCTAACTGTAATGCCTGAAACCGAACAGTCTATGGATTCACCAGAAAAAGAATCTAAAAGAATGATGGTGGCACATGTGCAACAGCTTAAAGAAGAGTTGAGAGAAAAAGTGAAAAATAGAAAAGCTAGCAACCTTACTACAGAGTGTAGAAGAAAATCTCCAAATAGAAACACACAAATCAAACTGTACAATAGCAGAATTAAACTACAATGTAAAGCAAGAGAGAAAACGAAATTTGTGACCTAGAAGACAAATTATAGATTCAAATTAAAAGAGGAACAGACAACCAAAAATGCTAAAGAGACGGATAAAAATGTGAGGACATTGTGGGACACAATTAAGAGGAACAACTTGCGTCTTTTAGGGGTTCCAGACAAGGAAGAAGCAAAGAAACCCACACTGAGCTCCTGCAAGAGAACCTTGCTCAATATCCCAAAGAGCAAAAGACAGTTATTCAAGGAGACAAGAGAACTACAACCAGGAAAGAACACCAAAGGAAACCTCCCTGGCATAGTGTAGCCAAGATCCCTAACATCAACAAGGAAAAATTCTAACACCATTTAGAGATAAAAAAACACAATTATATACCAAGAGTCAGCAATTAGAATAACTACAGATTTCTTAGCAGAAACCACTCAGACCAGAAGACAATGAAGTGATGTACACAGAGTACTAGCAGGAAAAAATTGTCAACTTAGGATCCTGTATCCAGCAAAATTATCAAGCAAATATGCCAGAAAATGAAAGTATTCCAAGACAAGGAGAAACTAAATGAATTTATAAAAACAAGACAACCACTACAAAAAAATACTCAATGAAGTACTATGGCCAAAAAATCAACAGCAACCACACACACACACACCTGAAACCAACATACAAGACAATTCCACACAAAAACCAACACACAAACCAACACCCAAATCAAGGAAATAACATAGTAAAAACAACACATATTCAAACACACAATATAGACATATATAAATCAAATTAGTAGTAACATATACATATCGATAATTTCACTGAAATTAATGGATTGAGTGTACTAGTAAAGAGACAGAAAGTAGCAGAAGGGATAAGAAAACAAAATCTGTGTCAATATGCTGCCTACAAGGAAGATACTCACAAACAAAGACATGAACAGTTTAAAAGTCAGAGGCTGGGCAAAAGCATACCAAGCCAACAGCAACCCAAAGAAAGCAGGGGAGCCATATTAATCTCTGAGAAGATAGATCTCAAGGCAAACAACATAATAAGAGATAATGGTCACTACATACTGATAAAGGGAACAGTAGTGCAGGAGCACATAACTATAAAAAATATATGCACTGTATGAAAAACACTCAAAATATGTCAATAAAATTCTCACAGAATTGAAAAAGGATATAGACACATAGACAATAATAAGAGACTTTAATATACCACTCTCAAGAAAAGACAAAACAAGAAAAAAAATCTTAACAAAGAACAACAAAGCCCAATAACACAATCAGTAAGAACAACTTCCTAGGCATATACAGAGTGTTTCATCCAACAGAACAATGTTCATTCTTTCCCAGTATACATGGAACATTCTCAGAATAGGCCACATAATATGCCACAAATATGCCTCAACAAATTAAAGAAAATTGAGATCCTGCATTCAATCTTCTCAGACCACAAAGCCATAAAATTATAAATAAACAACAAATGAACAGAAACACAAAGACAAACTCATGAAGGTTGAGCAACATAATACTTGAAAATGACTGGGTAATACAGCAAATAAAGGAGGAAATTTAAATATTCCTTGAGACAAATGAGAATGATCATGCAATATATAAAAACCTTTGGAACACAGCAAAAGCAACAATCACAGGTCAAGTTATAGCTATCAACACACACAATGAAAAAACGAGACAACTAAAATCAAAACCCTAACAAGACCTCCAAGAACTGGAACAAGAACAACAACATAATCCCTCCAATAAAGGAAGGAAAGTGATCATAAGTATCAAAGCAGAAATAAACTATATGAAAAAAGAAAAAATATCAGCAAGACAAGCTAGTTCTTTAAAAAGATTAACAAGATAGACATTCCACTGACAAACTTAACAAATGAAATAAAGAAAAGATACATATACCCATAATAAGAAATGAAAACGGTAACATTATAACATATCTAAGTGTGATAAAAAAGAATAACAATACATGACTGAAAAATTGTACTAAAATTTTTTTGATGATCTGTAAGAAATGGACAGATACCTAAAACACATCACCCATTCTAATCCAAACAGATATTGAAAAACTCAACAGACCCATAACAAAGAAGAAAGACAGCAGGTCATTAAGAAATTACCAACCAAAAAGAGTCCAGGACCAGAGAGTTTCTTAGGGAAATTTTACCAAATATTTCAAAGAATATCTGACAGCAATACTATATAAACTCTTCAAGAACATAGAAAAAGATAACAAGCTTCCAAACTCATTCTATAAAGCCAGCATAGCAATGATTCCCAAACCAGGCACAGACCCCACAAAGATTGAAAGCTATGGACCAATATCCCTCAGGAATATAGATGCTAAAATCCTCAACAAAATCCTGGTAAATAGACTACAGTAGTATATATATATACACACACACACACACATATATATCACCAGGACCAAATGGGATTCTTTCCAGGTATGCATGGATGGTTCGATATTTGGAAAACAATAAAGGTAATCCACCACAAAAACAAGATAATAAATAGAAAGCACCGGATCATGTCAATAGATGTAGAAAAGGAATTTGACAATATTCAACACCCATTTTTGATCAAAATACTCAACAAAATGAGAATAGAAGTAAACTTCCTCAACATAGTAAAAGCCATATATGAGAAACCAACAGCCAACAGCATGCTCAGTGGGGAAAAGCTAGAAACATTCCCACTGAAAAGAGGGACGAGGCAATGATGTCCCCTATCACCACTCTTACTCAACATTGTGCTAGAAGCTTTAGCTAGAGCCATTGGACAATAAATAAAAATCAAGGGGATACAAATAGGTACAAAAGTGAAATTCTCCCTATTTTCAGATATGATCCTTTTAGACAGAAACCCAAAAGCCTCTGTAAAATGTCTGCTGGACACAATCAGGTAATTCAGCAAGTAACAGGATACAAAATTAATAACCAGAAATCAATCAAAATTCCTGTATGCCAGTGAACTATGAAAAAGTCATTAAGAAATAAATAGCATTTTCAATGACCACACAAAAGATTAAATACTTAGGAATAAATTTGACCAAGGAAACAAATGAATTATACAGAGAAACCTACAGAATATTACTACAAGAAACTTAAAAGGACCTACATAAATGGAAGAATATCCCATGCTCATGGATAGGCAGACTTAATATCATGAAAGTGACAATCTATAAATGCAATGCGATTCCAATTCTAAATAAATTCTTCAAAAAATAGGAAAACAAATGATCAATTTCATATGTGCAGGTAAAAGATCCACAATAAGCAAAGAGCTTCTTAAAAAGAACAAAGCAGGAGGCCCAGTACTGACTGACCTAAAACCTACTGCACAGACACAGTAGTCAAAACAACCTGGTACTGGTACAACGAGAGATAAATGGGATAAGAACAAAAAACCCAAACATAAATGCATCAGTCTACAGCATCTAATCTTTGGCAAAGGACCTAGAAATATCCAATGGGAGAAAGAGAGCCTCTTCAAAAATGGTGCTTGATAAACTGGATTTTGATATGGAGAAGAATGAAACAAGACCCTTTCCTTTCTCCATGCCCCCAAATGAAATCAAGATGCATTAAAAACCTCAGTATAAACCCCAAAGCTCTTAGGATCATCCATGAGAAGGCTGGAACAAAGTAAGGGCCCTATAATTAAGGCTCTATAATAGGCCACCGAGTATAATGGAGGAGGCTCATTCAGCAGAAGACAAGGTAGATGATGGGGACACGTTGAAATTACACTACTCATGCACATCAAAAGGTTTCATCGGGAGAGTGAAATGAGATCCCACAGATTGGGAAAAAAATTTTTACCCATGATACATCAGACAAAGGGCTAATTACCAAAATGCATAGGATTCTACAACAACTCAAAAAGAAAATAACAAGAGGCCCAATTAAGAAATGACATGAACAGATAATTCACCAAAATTGATGTACAAATGACTAACAAACATGAAAAATATACTCACTCTCACTAGCCATCAGGATACCACTTTATACCCACAATACTAGCCCACTTAGAACAAAACAGAAAATAACAAATGCTGGAGAGGATGTGGAAAGATTGGAACTTATATACACTGTTGGTGGACTTGTAAATACATACAGCCACTGTGGGAAACTATATGGTGATACTTAAAGCAAAGGGGAATTGAAATCCCATATGATCCAGCAATACCACTACTAGGTGTATATCCTGAGGAAATAAGAGACACAATACAAGTGGTGTGTTCCTACCGGCACATGTTAGGAACATGTTCCTAACAACAATTCACAACAGCAAGAAACTAGAAGCAAACCAAATGCTCAACAGTGGAAGAATGGATAAAGAAACTATGGTACATACACACGGTGGAATATTATGCATCCCTAAAAAGCAGCTATGAAAGCATGAAAGACTACATGACATGGAAGGACCTGGAAACCGCTATGCTGAGTGAAGTAAGTCAATCACCAAAGAAAAAGTATTGTAGGAGTCCACTACTATAAGAAGCAAGGCCAACTTAACAAATCTTAGGAACCAATTTCTGAACAAAAGTGGGGAAGTCTACCCACTGGTCATGAATTATACATCATCTCCCTTTTGTGCACTTCACAAGAGTCAATGTGAAGGAGGAAACCCAACACTGTCTGGGGTCTCTCCTTCAAAAGGGGGCAGTGAAGACCATCCACTTGAGGCTATACAATACTGAAACAAGGCTGGGGCAAATCAATAACACTCCCCTGCGCATGCGCTCACGCACACACACACACACACACACACACACACACACACACACAGGAATGGAAGGAGCTTTCTAGAAATTCAAGCTAAGATCAGGAGAAGGGACCGCCTACATTGTCGAGGAGACACCGAAAGTTCTGTTGGTGAGTATGGTGGGTGATTGGAGAGAACTAACCACATAGTGGGAAGGGCTTCTAAACAATGAGTGTAGGGAACCTAGGGGGACAATGAACCAGATTTTAGGCATCTGGGTGGACACTATGAATCAATTTTTACCCAACCTTTGGTGAACCAAACCATGGACTAAGAATAATGAAGATCATGGAAGCAGATCTGGCAGGCAGCAGGGCACAACACAGGGGCTACTTCAGAAGGACTTAATATGGAGGACACACTGAATGAACTCAACCATACAACGAAGCTGCCTGAACCATTGTACTGAGGGCTGGGGTGCTTGGATGGAAGAGGACACAGAGAGTGGTGGCCCCAGCATTGTGGATGTGGCAGTCATTGGGCCTTGGGGGAAACTCCGGCTTGGTGGGTGTCCAATGGGAAGGGGTCCAAGACAACCAAACATGTTGTACCTCAATGTCCACCCTGCAGTGACACGACAGGATTGGATCCATTGAGCAGGTATCTCTGTTTGGAAGAAATGACCCAGAAAGGCCCCCACTGGCATCAATCCTCATCCGTAGGGTCAATAGAGCCCAACTGAATGAGAGATTGAACTGTGTAGAACAAAAACTCGTGGGTTGCGGCTCCAGGTGGAACTGTACTTGCATAAACTCCTCACACCAACATTATCTGAAGTGCTGGGTCATTGGGAAAATTGATGCTGATAGACAATAATGTTGTACTTTATGTGGATTTTTGCTTTCCTACTTTGTAACTTTCTCCTCCTCTCCCCTTTATTGTTATTCTTTTTGGGAGTGTGTCTTCTTTTTATTTGGTTACTGGTCGCTTTGTGGCTAATATTGGTTCAGTAGATATTTTAGGGTTGTGATTCTGTCGTTTTATGACTGCCAACGAAATCTTGAGACAGGCAAACTCCATCAACAAGCAGATGGAGCCTGGGCTCCTACTACTGTACTCTAGCCCAATTCAAGAGCAGTTAGTTCTGATAGCATGGCCCTGCTCAAAGTTCATGAGACCATCCCTGAAGATAAGGGGCTACATCCAAGTGTAGTGAAGAAAGTGGCTGGAGTTAGGATATCAATTGGAATAGTGTAGTCAAACAAGCAGTCGTCTAGGTGAGGAGTCAACTAAGCCCACACGGAAGAAGCACACCAGTTTGTGCAATCCAAAAATGACAATTATAAAATTCAAACATGGAGAAGGCAGAAGTATCAGAGCTAAAATTTTGGACACTCATTTGTAGGCTATAGAGGACAGCAGGATCCCAAAACCACCTGCCGAGTATGTAGTCAGAGTGAGTTTCTGGCAGGTCCTCTCTAGTCAAGGCAAGAGTCTCCAACAGCCTTACTATCAGGCAGAGATATTAGCATCTTGGATATGCTGAATTGAACTCAATATTTGGACAGATGACCTTTTCTATAGCTCTGACCTGAATTGGTTCTGGGTGAAAATATCTCTTACTTGTTCCATGACAGAATTTTCTTCTCTAGCTTTTTTAATGTTGATGGGGTCTTTTGTTTTCTTACGAATTAGCTATATTTTGGTCTTTATATTGTTATTTTACCCTTACTACAGTATTTTGTTTTTTTTTATTATTTCTGTTAGACCTCCCCATTTGTGCAGCACAGGAGGATTGGATGGATAGTGAAGTGATAATAACTGATACAAGGGTTGAGAGGGGTGCAGGGGTAGTAATGAGTGATAGGGAGGGAAGGGCATTTCAGGAATGAAAAATGAAGACAGGAAGGGAGAAGGAGCATTTGAACTGACTGTGATTACACAATGCATTTTAAAGATAATTTAACCATGGGAGGGGGTTAAATTGATATGGTAATGATTGCACAATTATCCTTGATAAGACTGAATGATTGAACTATTAAACTGTATGATACATAAATTATGTGCCCATAAAATTCTTATTTGAATAAATAAATGTAGAAAAGGTTAGGTTGTTGAGGAGTCCATCTTGTTTGGATCCCCAACCAATGCTCATGGAAAGAGCAATCAAGAGATCAAAAGATACACTGCATTGGTTAAATCTGGTGTATAATACTCTAAAGTTTTTGGAAAGCAAGATTACTTTGAGGACTGAGTTGCACTTGATATGGTCAATTGTTTCATGCATGTGAAAGTTCGACATTGAATAAGGAAATCTAAAGAAAGAATGATGCCTTTCAGTTACTCTGATTGCGAAGAATCCTGAAAGTATCACGGACTTCCTAAAGACAAACAAGTCTGTTTTGAGAGAAGTACAACTAGAGTGCTCTGTGGAAATGCAAATAGAAAGACTTAATCTTGCTTACTTTGGATGTGTGACCAAGTGCGACTAGATTCTGGAAAAGGACCCCAAGTTTGCTAAAGTAAAGGGACAATGGAAAAGATGAGGCTCTTATGATGGATTGACACACCAGTTGCCCTGATAGACTCAAACATTAAGAGGATAGTGCAGGACTGGACAGCATAATTTCACTATGAATGAGAATCAACTCAATGGTTGGTTCCTAATAACAATGACATGTAGCAATAATAACTGTACTAAAGCTATTTGGGACTCTTAAAATTTTAATGCCACCTTGAGTAAATGTGTATTAACAAAATTTAGGAAAATTATTTGACATTGCTAGTGCACACTGATAAGCCAGTGGTCCTTTAAAGATATTTTGTGGACTAAACGTTGTTCCATATGTGCAAGAATTTGACACTGACTCAACCCAGATTTCACACACACCAAACCATGACTGGTGACGTCACCCTTGCATGTTGAGTACTTAATCATAGCCTCCGCTGTCATAAACACCTTCAGTAGCATTATCTGCACTAATTTATTGGTGGGCTAACATGAAAAAACACAAAGCTGTCTTGAATTTCTGTGGATCTTTCTTTATCCTGATCATATCTATATTGAATTCATATGTAATCTCTTAAAATTATATATAACTAATACATTACATTCATATCTAGAAAAGCAATTGAAATAACAGTGCTTTTTAATCAAGAATATTTAAGGCAGACAGTACTAAATTCCATAGCTGCCACTTACATAGCAGGGCATTAAGTTAGGACCAATGAGTAGCCAACTTTAAAGATTCTATTTATCACAAGATTACCAGTAACCTTTTAGTCTTTATATTCTAACCACAAAGAAGGTTAACGTAGACAACACACACTGACACCTCTATAAACACACATCTTCAGCTATACAAACCCAAGCAAGAATAAAAGTTACAGGAAAGCATTTTTTAATGAAATAAGCATTTAGTTAGACAAAAGGAAATCTCTGCATAGTAAAACTAACATGCTCCATTCATACTAAGCTAATGACTTCTTTACATGTGTGTTCCTTTGAAGTAATAAAGAAATATTGGGATTCTTTTTTCCCCCTTATTTAGTTGACCCAAGAGAGTAAAGGAAATTTAAATTAAGTAGATTAATAATTTATTTCTAACTGCACTGTTAGAAGACTATCATTAACACTAAGGGGTAAAATTTCAAAGTGGTACACAGGGATTTGGCCGCATATTCCAATTGATATTAATGGACATCAAATGGCAAAATCCCAGAACACAGCTTTGAAAATTTAACTGGTTACATTTAAAGGGCAACATTATTACACAGGTGTTAAAAAGCATGCGCAAATCCTCAATGGTATTTGAAGATGTTAAATTAGGTCAATAAGACATTTTCTTTTTCATGTTTTTCAGCCTTTTCTAAAACTTTTTGATCTACTAAATGAACATAAAAACCTTTTAAACTAATAAAGCTATCTTTAAAAAATTAAGTGTAATAATGCATTTGAAGGAAATACGAATCAAGGATCAAGAATTGGATCCTTTTGCTGCTGGATAATATAAGTTCAGTTTTTAATTTCCATTCTAAACAATATTTTACTTTGTAAAAATAATTCCATTAATGAGTACAAAATGTAGTGGACCTGTTTTGGGCATTCTGTGGGGTGAAGGGGTAAGAAGAGAATAGATTCTGAAAATAACTTTTATTCACCATGAAATGATTTCTTATAAAAGAGATATTTTAAATTTTTAAATGAAATAATAGGTTCAAAATAAGAATACTACTTTTATTGTGAAGAAAATAGATTAATTAATACCATAAAGAATTGTATAAATAAAATATATGGAGATCTCTCTAGAATTCCGGTTGGCAAATAAAGAATATTAAAATGTTCCCACTGTTACAGTAATAACAGATTTTAGAATATAGACTGGTGCTATGGACTGAATTGTTTGCCCCCAATCTATGTGATCTACAGCCTAAATCACTATATATGTAAATGTAATTCCATTTGGCAATGGGGTTTTCTCTGTTATATTAATTAGGCCAAATCAATGTAAGGTGTGTTTTGGGCAAATCACTTTTGCAATATAAGACAGGTAGCTTGGAGACTAAAGTAAATGCAAACAATGAAATTAAGGAACCAAATATCAAAGACTGAAAGAGACAGATCTTCCCCAGAGCTGATTTCCCAAGGCTCATTGCCTTGAATTTAGACTTCTAGTCTCCTAATGTAATAACGAAAAACCACTGTCAGCATACATTAAGTGGAAAGACTTGAGCAAAAAATTATTCAGGCTTTGCATTTCAATATTGGAGGATTCTATGTGAGAAATATTAAACAATGCAGGAAGTATCAAAGAAGATGAGAGGAATACAGAGTCACTGTGTATTCTAATACTAGCCTTTAATATGCATTTGCCTGCTCCAAGTGAGAAGAATTGGAAGCACTTGAGGATGAAGTTTCAATACTTAAGCCTTCAGTATGCTTTAAAACTCAATGTACTGAAAACGAATCCTCAAAACTGGACCAAGAGAGAACATCATGATAAGGGGAGAATGTACTTATGTCAATCATTTCATTTTGCTTGGGTTCACATTAAATTCTCATGGAAACAGCATCCAAGAAATCAAACAACATATGCATTTGGCAAATCTGCTGCACATAATTTCTTCTTCTTCTTTTTGTTTTTGCACATGGCTTCTTTAAAGGTACAGCAGGTCTGTCACTTTGAGGACTAAGGAATGCTTGGCCTACACCATGGTGGTTTTAATGGCCTCATAATTACGTGAAAGTTACTGTGTACAGCGAATAAGAAGGACTGAAGAAGAATTGATGAATTTCACTGTGATGGAGAATATCGAAAGAAATGTGGATTCCCAGGACAAACAAATCTGTCTTGGAGGAAGGACAGCTAGAAGGAGCCTTAGAAGCAAATATGGTTCTATTTCACATATTTTGCACATGCTATCGGGAGAGACCAGTCCCTGGACAAGGAAATCATCCTTGGTACAGTAGGGCATCAGGGAAAAAGAGGAAGACCTTCAGCTAGAAGAATCGACACAGTGGCTGCAATAATGGTCTCAAGTGCAATAACAGCAATTATGAAGATGGCCAAGGTCGCATTTTGTTCTTTTGTACATGGGGTCAATGTGAGTCAGAACTAACACAAACAATAGTAGAACATCTCCTACGTTGTGAATCAATACATGTATGTTCATTAAAGTCATCCACTAGTGGTATGCCTGTTACTACAGCTTCAAGAGACTTAGACAAGTTGGGAGGAATGAATTCATTTGAAAGATTCAAAGAATGTAAATGTGGGCTTTGTTTATAATGAAACAATGTTCAAATCCACAAATGGAATGCCATAAGCTTAAACGACCTAACAGGCTACATGCAATTTAATTTAAGCCACCGGTTAGGAATGGCCAGATGAACCTGATGAGCAACTCAGTGATGTCAAGTGATTGGATTCAACTGTGTGAAATCTTCCAATTAAAATCAAGCCATTCTGAAAAATAAGAACCACAAAGAAGAAGTGGGATAAAGCATGATAAACTGAAGAGAATGCAATGGATGCGTTAAATCAGAATGTTTATAAATTGTTGAGTTTAAAACCATCCTGTGCTCTGTACACCTTCACTTATTTCACAATACAGGGTTTAAAACAAATAGAAATATAAAACTCAAGAAAAATAACTTTAAAAAAAAGGAAAAAAAGTCAAGCCATTCCAAGTTGCTAATATTTGAAACAAGCTGTAAATTTAACAGGGAAACAAAAAAGAAGGCAGAACTGTGAGTTCTAACATTGTTGCCAAGAATTATGATTTATACAAATGTAACCCTGCTGGAAAAGGTAGTGGACTAGAATGACTGTAAATTTTGTTCTTTAATAACCCGAGGCTTTCATATAAATTTAAAATTCAAATAACAGCATGATAAATTCATAGACTTATTGTAAAGTAAATTACACTTTTGGATTGGTTTTTATGAAAATTTTTCTTAAGAAAATGATACCACCACTTGTCAAAGAGTATTTGAAATTCCAACAGCAGTACCACTAAAATACTATCTCGTATTGACTTGTGTTCATAATGCTTATGAATTAGTTTTCATTTTGTTTTTATTTACCATCCATAAATCCCAAAACTATTTATTAAGAAACTATGTCTCCCCTTCACCCCTTATGCTTTTTTTCCCCCCAGAATCTGAAAAGCTGAAAATGATTCCACTTAGTTTATCATACACGATGGACTTGCAAAACACCAGATAAGGCTGTTTGGAGATAAATAATATTAATTTAATTATTCAGTTTCTAGTAGGGAAATTGACTTTGGTTTGGACATGATACGTTTCATAAATTCAACTACTAATATAAATTCTTCCCAGGCATATATAAGGTTTTCAACAGCTTCTTCCTTCGAAATGGGGAGCCAAGGCCTTTTTTTGTTTGTTATCGCTTCTTAGTCTGGAAACTCCACTGAAACTTGATGACTTTGGGTCCCTCGCTGGCACTTGAAATACCAGCGACATGGCTTATAGCATCACAGTAACACAGAAGAATCCACCGCAGCACAACAAACTGACAGACAAGTGGTGGACCATGAGGCAGTTCTGTAAAGAAACCCAGGGAACACTGTATGCTTTAGAATCAGGGAAGATGTGCATCAGGGTTGTAGACTCTCACCATATTTGTTCAATCAGTGTGATAAAAAATTATCAGAGAAGAAGGATAAGATGATAAATCTGCAGTATTTAGATGACACAACCTTGCTTGCTGAAAGTGAGGACGACTTGAAGTAGAAGCATTTGCTGATGAAGATCAAGGATTGTATCCTTCGGTATGGATTACAACTCAATGTAAGGAAGACCAAAAACCTAAAACTGGACTAATAGGTTCCATCAGGATAAACAGAAATGTTTGAAGTTGTCAAGGATTTTGTCTTACTTGGATGCATAATCAATGTAAAAGCAGCAATCAAAAGATCAAAAGATGTACTGCGTTAGGCAATTCTGCTGACAAGACCTCTCTAGAGTATTGAAGAGCACGGATGTCACATGATATTTTTCATTGCATCATATGCATGTGAAAATTGGACACTGAATAAAGAGTACCATAAAAAACCCAATGCATTTGAATTGTGGAGCTGGAGAAGAATATTGAAAGTACTATGGACCACTAAAAGGACAAACTGATCTCTATTTTAAGAAGTAAGACCAGGGTGAACTTTAGAGGCAGGGAAGAGTGCATCTTACTTACTTTGGACATATTGTCAGGAGATGCTAGTCCCTGAAGAAGGACATCATGTATGGTCAAGTGAAAGGACGGTGACAAAGAGGAAGGCCCTCAATGAGACAGATGGACACCGTGATGGCTGCATCCGTGGGCTCCGCCAGAAGAACAATTGTGAGATGTTACAGAACTGGGCACTGTTTAGTTCTGTTGTGCAAACGGTCATTATGGGTCAGAGCCAACTCAGAGGCACACAACAGCAGCAAGAACAATATTCATTCTTAAAAAATTATGAACTGAAGGTCAACTAGTTACAACATCAAATGGACACTGGAGTCAGACTGCTTAGGTTCAAGTCTACTCATTACAAACTGTGTGACCTGGTGAAATTTCATCACCTCATTCTGCCTGTTTTGTTTTCGGTAATATAATAAAAACTACAACCACAATGTCATGGTGTTATTGAGAGGATTAAATTACACCTCCCCTCCCCCCCACACACGTATGACTATTATAAGAAGGGGCTTCAAACAGGTTGTGGGAAAATTCCATTAACCTTTCATCCTACTTCTACACAAACTTTTGAAGTCCCTGTGGGTGTGTATAAAACGCTAGCACATAATGAAAATGGTAAAAGATCTCTGCTGTGGTAATTTGTGCTCCCCTCAAGTGTAACAACAGGTTTCACAGGGGGACTCTTTGTAGCCTACTTTGACAGTGCTTTTTATGTTGATGCTGTGTGTTTAGTGATTCCATAAAAGTTATTTTCTTTTTGGAGGCAAAAGAATGGTGTCTATGCTAAAACATTTTGTTCACTGATACCTTAGGAAAACCACACATCTCCTCTCACTTTTTGTCTTTTTCTCATTGCTCTCTGAGAAGCTTCATTATAATATTGGTAAGATTACATTAAATGACTCCATAAGTACAAATCTCCAAGGCAGGCATAATACATTTATGTTCTTATTTGTTGCTTGCTTTTCCTGAGAATCAAACATTCCATGGATTAAACCCATATACCAGGATTTTATTGACAACATAGAAGTCAACTTTAGGGATTCAAAAAAAGGCAGGGCACTACTTTGCTTGACTATATCTTTCAATAGAAAAGAACATTTTTTCTTTCTTCATTAAATACTTTTATTGGGGGCTCTTACATCTCCCATCACAATCCATACAATCATGCATTGTATAAAGCACATTTGTACATATATTGTCATCATGATTTTCAAAGAATTTTAATGCACAAAATAGTGTGGAACATGATAATGAAGAATAAGAGTTTTAATAATTGAGTTTAATTGTCTTTGTTGTTGTTGTTGGGTGTTTTTCCCTAACGGTTTGAGCCCCACGGGAGCTACTGTTGTACACTCAGTTGTTACGACTAAAATAAGTCCACAATAAATCTGATAAGACTTCAGTGGTTAGATGCTGCTGAGTTGGTACCAGTTCATGGTGACGTTATTTACAACAGAAAAACAAAAACTACTGACCCCTGCCTCATGTTCACATGCTGTCATGGGATGTCTGCTTCCATTAATGCAGCCGGCTGAGTCAGCCCACCTCCCTGAGGGTCTCTTTCCCCTGACCTTTGCTTTTTGAAGCATGACGTCCTTCTCCAGCTGCAGGACCCTCCAAGAACTTGTCCAAAATAGGTTCAACAATCACCAGCCTTGCTTTTAAGGAGCAATCTGGTAACATTTCTCACAATATAGAATTCTGTTCTTTTTCTGGCTGTCAATAATAATATTTGGCAGTCAATTGTTATTTGCGAACAACACAATTCACAGGCATGGACTCTTCTCTGATCTTCATTGTGCAGTTTGTGCATTCCTAGGAGACAACTGAAAATATTACAGCTTCGGGTAGGTGACGTCTTTGCCTTTCAGCATTTTGAAGCGTTTTTTTTTTTTGCAGCGGATGTGGCTAGTGCAGTATGTTATTTGATTTCCTGACTTGTGTTCCTTGGGCATTAGTTGTGGATCCAAAATAAAATGAAATTCTTAACAACTTTAGTATTTTCTATGTCCATCATGATATTGCTTTTAGGTCCAGTTGGGAGAATTTTTGTTTTCTTTATGATAATGTATAATCCATACTGAAGTCTTTGATAGTCATCATGACGTGTCCCAAGTCTCTTTATTTTCAGCTAACAAGATTGTATCATTTGCATATCACAAGTTGATAGTAAGTCTTCCTCTAAATCTGATACACTGTTCTTTTTTATATAATGCAACCTCTTGGATTATTAACCCAATAAATAGATTGAATATGTATGGATATAATTGAAAGAATACAACCCTGTCACACAATTTTCCTAATTTTTAATCCTTGCTCTGCTCATAAAACTGCTTCTTGATTTGTCTACAATTTTTTTCTTCCCATTTTGACAACTTTACACATAATTTGTTATGATACACAAAGTCAAATACCTTTGAATAGTCAATAAACCCAGGTAAACATATCTAGCCCTATTTTCTTGGTGAAGAATGATCTGCTGTTAACAATGATTTCCCTAATTCCATGTGGTCTTCTGAATTTAGTTTGATTTCCCAGCAGTTCCCTGTTGAAGCAAAGTATTATAATGAAAAGTGTAAAAACCTGTGATTAGGAAATAAAAAGCGAAGAACCCATTAGACCAGCAGTTCTCAACGTGTGGGTCACGACTCCTTTGGCGGTCAAACAGCCCTATCACAGGGGTCGCCTAAGACCATTTGAAAACCCATATAAATTTCACAATATATAATTACATATTGTTTGTGATTAATCCTAGGCTTTAATAATGTTCACTTTGTAACAATGAAAACACATCCTGCATATCATATATTTACATTATGATTCATAACAGTAGTAAAATTATAGTTATGAAGTAGCAACAAAAATAATTTTATGGTTGGGGGTCACCACACATGGGAACTGTATTAAAGGGTCACAGCATTAGGAAGGTTGAGAACCGCTGCATTAGACACTTCTGAATCTGAAAGAACTGAAGAAAAAATTCAAGTTTCAAGCTGCACTATTGAAGGATTTTATAGATACAAAAATTGTCTTATAAAGAGTTGGTCGATGTTCAGATATTTCAGGAGGCAGCATATGATAAAGAACAGAAGTACTTTAGAAAAGAGTTCAAGATACAGAGACCTTGGCGAGAAACACGACACTGGGAATTGAGTGAATAAAGATACAGATGTTTACCCCCAAAATGTCACGTTGGAAATGCGCACTCATCTATGACAAGATATTTGGTAGGCAGTTACCTGCATCAGTGATTGGAAAAGGCTGCATACCTGCTCCTCCGAAAGAGAGGTGAGGCAATGGTATGCAAGGCGTCCCTTACTACATCACTCGGCTCATGTTAACCTGAAGTTCTGCTAAAGATAATAGCTCTTGTTGGAAACAAAACAAGAGTTGTTTATAATAGCCCTACTCTCAGTGTATAAAAAAAGAGAGTTTCAATTTGCTTACATTAATTAAAATGTCATGAATTAAATGGATAAATATTCATTATAAATAATTTTCACATCTTTAAGAAAGAAAATACTAGCAAATTAATGATATTAAGGGTTTATAGTTAAAATTGATTTTATAAAATTCCCATGAAGCTATGCTACAGTGTTTCAAATGTTAAAAGGTCACCCTAGTGAACAGGATTAAGCAGAATTATCAGACTAAGAAGCCTGGGCAGGAGAAACAGGCAGTCCACTTTTGAGCAATAAGCCACTGGGAAACTGCAAAAAAGTAGTAGATCATTGCTTGATACATTTTCAGAAAATGAGCCATTCAGGTTGTAAGACATTCAAAATAATGCTGTTGAAGAGCTGCCTCCTAAAAATAGGGTTAACCGTAATGTGAGAAATTCACAAGCCACCAGAGTCCAACAAACAGAAGCTAGTTGTCCAACTGATTGAAATAAATCCATATGTATGCCCATTCCCAAGATAGGTGACTCAGCAGAAAGTTACATAACAATGTCATTGATAGGCCATGCGGTAAAAACCTGTTGCAGGTCATGGAACATCGCATGATGGTTGCAGCAGTGCAGTACACAGACAGGGAGCTTTCAGAGGTTGCAGCCAGATTCAGCAGAAGACATATAATTGCTAAAGTCACATGAATCTTGGCTGAAAGCAGAGGATACCAGAAAGATATTTACTTGTGTTTTATTGATTACAGTAAGGCATTTGACTCATGGATCCTAACAAACTAATCTGAGAAGAATGGGAATTCTAAAGCACTTCGTTGTGTGGAATTTGTACATAGATAAAGAGACAGTTGTGCAAATAGAACAAGGGCACAGTGCGAGGTTTAACACCTGGAAATGTGGGCATGAGGTTGTTTCCTCTTGTGATATTTACTCCATCTATATGCTGGGCAAACAATTAGGGATGCTGGCTTATGAAGAAAAAATGTGGCATCAGGATTGGAAGAGGGCTTATTAATAACCTGAGATGTGCAGATGACAGACACAACTCTGCTTCCTGCAAGTGAGGAGGACTTGAAATACTTCGGAATAAGATGTAAGATCAAGGATTGCCACCTTCCGAATGGATTATGACTCACTGTAACAAACACCCAAATCCTTATCACCGAACCAGTAATAGGTAACCTTATGATAAATAAAAAAGAGTGGAAGGTGTCAAGGAGTTTTTCTTACGTGGATCCACAATCGATGCTCATCGAAGGTGCAGTCAGGAGATTAAAAGAAGAAGTGCATTGGGTAAATTTGTTGGATAAGGCCTCCTTAGAGCATTGTAATGGCACGGTGTTGCTTGAGGTCTAGGTACCCCTGCCCCAAGCCATGGTGTTTTCATTTGCCTCACATGCACGTGACAGCTGGGAATTAAATAAGGAAGATCTAAGAAGAGTTGATGCATTTGAAATATGGTTCTGCCAAACAATATTGAAAGTACCACTGATGGTCAAAAAAAGCCAACAAATCTGTCTTGAAAGAAGTGCAGCCAGCACTCTCCTTGGAAGTGAGGATGGCGGGACTTCCTCTAACGTACTTTGGGAATGTTACAAAGAGAGACCAGTCCCTAGGAAAGGACATCATTCTCAGCACAGTGGATCGCTAAAGGAGAGAAAGGCCCACGACAGTGTGGATTGACACAGTGGCTGCAATGATGAACTTGAACACACCGATTGAGAGAACGGTCCGGTAGCCTTGCATTCTGTTGTGCTGTGAGTGGAATCAACTTGATGGCATCTAACACCAATATAAACAGCCAATCAACTGAAATGGAGTTTTAACAGGGGATGTGGCCTGCTTCCATTTTATGGATATCCTGCCACAGCTTGCTTGTGTTTTTCTGTGTCTGAATCCTATCTCCAGCATCTCAATCTAGTCCTTTGAACTTCAGCCAGTTTCCTACTGTATTACCTGTCGGCCTTGGATTAATTTGCCTTGGCAGTCAGAAGTTTGTCTTCCAACCTTTCTTTTAGGTATATCTGAAGCTATGTGAGTCAGGAGAAGCCTCCAGCCTGGCATCTGACTTAAGACTTGTGACCCTCTACTACAATATGTAAGCCCTTTCCTTAAGATAAGCCGGACTCTTTCTCTCCATAACCGAGCCTCTCTCTTTGCTCTTCTATATAACTTAGCCTGACAGCTAAAGACACGTCAAAAATGATTACAGAAGTACATCCATGACGGCTGCTAATTCACACTGGATCCAGAAGAGGATCAAGAGCAAAAGGTCTTCTGGCTGACATCAGAGGGACCTTGGAAAAAGCCCAAGACACCAGAGAAATGTTTGCTTGTGTTTATTGACTATGCAAAGACTTTTAACTATATGGCTCAAAATGAAAAATGGATGACATTGTGAATAATGCGAATTGTAGATTGCTTAATTGTGCTGATGCATAACCTATACAAAAACCAAAAGGTATCATTTGGACGGAACAAGGAGATACTACATAATTAAAAATCAGGAAATGTATGCATCAGGATTGTATTGATTCACCATATCTATGAATATTTATGTTTATCAAGTAATCTAATATGATGGGTTATGAAGTGTAGGAAAAAGAGTGCATCGTGAGGATTTCAGGAAGATACCTGGATAACTGATGATATGCAGATGACAACACCTTGCTTGAGGAAAGCTGAGAGAACTGGTAGCGCTAGTGGGACATATCAAAGACCACAAGTGGATTGCACTTTAACAAATAAAATATAAAAAAAATCCTCTGAAAGTCATCAATACACAGCATGATAAATAAGAAAAAAGATTGTAATTATTAAAGATATTTTTTACTTGTATCCACAATCAATCCCCCTGGAATCAGCTTTCAGGAAATCAAATGACATATTGGAAAGGACAAATCTACAGCAAAAGATCTATTTAAAGTTTTCAAAAGAAAAGCTGTCACTTCAGAGACTAAGGTGTGTCTGACCTGAGCCACGGCATTCTGAAATTCCTCATATTCATGCAAAACTGGAAAACTAATAAGGGAGATTGAAGAATAAATCGATGTCTTGGTTTATAGTGTTGGTAAAGAATATTAGATAAGCATGGATTGCCAGAAGAATAAACCTATCTGTCTTGGAAAAAAAGTACAAAATTTTTTTAAAAGGAAGGATGGTGAGACCTCACCTCACATTCTTTGAACCTGTCATCAGAAAGGACTAGTCCCTGGAGAACAATATTATGAGGGTCAGGAAAAAGGAAAACCTTCAACTGAATGGATTAATACAATAGTTGCAACCATGGGATCAAACATAGGAACATTTATGAGTCAGCAAAGGACCAGGCCACCCTGGAGGACACAGTTGAACTCCGTAGGGTGTCAAAGGAAGCAGTCTTATTGATAGCAACTGTCACATCTTTCTTCTGGCTTAAAACCAACAATCTCTTCGTTCACCGTCGCATGCTATGCCACCGGAGCCTCTTACTGCGGCCGTGATCTAGGAGCCACAGCCACCAGGTCAATTCCAACTTCTGTCAGCCTTAGAGAGCGGAGTAGAACTGCTCCCAGGGGCTGACGGTCTCATCGGTCTCCATTTATCAAACCACAGCACTTAGAAATTTCTATAACGATGGCGACCATATGACCAAGGTTGCCTGGGATAAACCTTGTTAATATTTGTATTTATTTACAATTTTAACTTTTTTAAATTATAAAATACAGAACTTTTTACGCTTTTTATTCCAGTTTGGATAATAAATAATATAATCATAGAAGTGACAATTAATAGTAATTATATTCATGAAATATAGAAACAAAGAAACCTATAGACACAAAATGAATTTTTAAAAATAACAACAAAGAACAAAGAAATATGCCACAACTCTTCATATTTAATATTCAAAGGATATTATGAGATTTAAATATGTTTAAATTTGTAACTAAAGGGGAAAATATATGTCATTCTCATGTTCATTTGGGGCATAATGAGTCTATATGTTCTTTCTATTTCCAACCTGTAGGTGGCCACCACAAGCTACACTTATTAACCAACTCATTAGCAGCATTTTCAATACTGTCATCTTCAGATAATTAGCAATTTATTTAAATAACCAATTTCTGTGGAAATAATTGCCATGAAATGCCCTGAACCTACTTTTTATAAACTATAATAAAAGTGTTAAGATAATCCCTGACATTTGCAAATGCCATTAGTTCACCTTTCCTTTTGATAGTGCTGTGGCATCATGTTTAAACAATTACCCGATCACACAGCAGTTTAATGAAACAGTGAAATAAGCACATGCTTCACTCTGGCCAGAGAGGACATTCAGACTCAGATGGAAATTCAGTGTGAAGATCTGTTTACACAGGAAAAACACAGAGCTGAAAGAAAAAATAATGTGGAAATAAGTGTATTATTGCTATTTCCAATTTAGCTTAATTTTCATGGTGGATACTAAAATATAAGTACTCTCCTTGGAAACTAGAAGAAAAAGGTTGCCTAAATTGATCCAAGTAATTGACTGATATAAACTGAAATCAAATGAACTTATGAATATGCAAAACATACTCATTGTATTATTTGCTCCATAACTTCCATAAAGGAGAAAACAAGTAATAGGCTTTTATTGCTACAATTCCTACATAGTTAAGCACATTTTTAGTTACAAAACGTTGCCAGTTTTCAAAGTAGAGTAGTTAAGGAATCCTATAAAAGACTTTGAGGTCTCAGCTGGGGTGCAGCATTGAAAACGGCCTGAGTTCTGCCTCTCAATTTCTTTCTTGCTATTCAGCCCCTCTTTCCATGAGACCCACTGATGAAGGATTGTTAACCGTTTCTGGGTTGCCACTGGTAAAAGCTCCTTGAGATTTTCATAATTTTCAAGTCTTGACCCTTATAAGACAAACCGAAGCATTCAAAACCAATGACAGGATGAATTGTATCATTAAAGGAGGTGTCCCTGAGGGACAGTGGTTAAAGCATGTTGCTGTTAACTGAAAGGTTGCCACCTGGAATCCACCAGCTTCTCCGTGGCAGGAAGACGTGGCAGGCTGCTTCCACAGAGAAATCTTTGGGAAGCCGAGAGGGCAGTTCTTCTCGGTCCGAGAGGTTTGCCTTGTGTCGCAATGGACTTGATAGCAAAATCTAGTTTCAGGTATGAAGTGCCAGTGGCTCAGCTACAGTATTGACACATTATGTATGGTCTCATCACATCACTGCAAGTTACACAGACATTTTCCCCACATGCTCACAGCATGATTGCAAACCACATAAGGCATCCTTTTAAAAACAAGGAGAATCGGACACAAAGGGATTAGAGGTTATGTGCATGGAAGGAAGGCTGAGTTGTATGGTAACATAATGCATTATAATAATTAAACGACTGACTTAAAATATCCTTATAAAATCCATTGCTGAGCTTGGATTTGAATGAATTTCTTTCAACATTATGAATATATTCAGTCTCTCCCAAATAAGTACTCCGGCTGTGTTTTTTGCTAATAAATGTAAAGAGCTTCCCTATAAGAGCAAATCGGTGACTATTATATCCCAAGACAGACGATGTGTTTCCTCAGCTGAGGACCAGATCCTGAACAGTGTCAAGTTGAGGGGGGAGATGCTGCTTGAGGAAGTCGCCGGCAGGTGCTGTAGCTCATAACCATCACACCAGTCAACGTGCATTCAACTGTGTGTTTGAGAAATAGAAAGAAGGAAGAAGAATGACAACGATAACACTGGTGACCAGAATTAGCCACCCTTGGAGAAGGCAGTGTTAGAAGTGAGCATTTTTCTTACGGCATACAAAAGGGAAAGGTAAAAACAGTGTCTGCATCCACTAGGATAATATTATTTTGCGTCAGATCAGGCTTTCTTTCCCCTCTCCTATGCTGTGCTGTCTCCTCCATGCGCAGGGGTTCATGGTAGCACTCGCTGCACTGTGAACCCTTTCTTGTCATTCTTAGGAGCACATCCCCCTTTCAGTTTACAATGAATTACATATGTTAATTACTGTACCCTGTGATAAAGACAGCATTCTGCAGGGTTTGCCAAAACCCACGCTGCACAGGGGGCAATGTGATTGTATTCTCTTCTTTAGGCTGAGCAAGTCTCAACAAGAGTAGTCTGGACAAGGACATCTCTATTTGGACCCTTGTCTGCACTCTGAGATTGAACCCTGTCTGTACAGGGGACTGAGGACTAGTTAAACGAGGAGCTCAGCCAAGTAGTTGCTCTCTCAGTTAATAGTAAAATGTCTTCCCAAATAAGAATATAGAAGGATCAATCACTTTGTGTCAGAATTATTTCGTTTATCTCATATCACGCAGTTACTAGAAACATTAGTAAAATAGCTGTATCCCTGTAGCCAACCTACAGCAGAAATCACTTGACTACAAACCAAGAGTTTGGCAGTTCGAGCCTACGCTGAGGCATCTCAGAACACAGGATTAGTGGTCCACTTCTGAATATCATATAGATTTTACTCTGCACACGTAGAGTTACTGTGAGTGGGATTCAACTTGATTGCAACTTATAAGAACGAAGCAACAAAATAACACATGGAAAGCATTTTTACCTGCCTATTATATATGCAGTGGCTGGGAAAACACCACTGAAATTCCATGGAAAGGAAAACCCAGAACTGAGGTAGTCTGAAAAGGCTCTGTGGAATAACATCGGCTGAACTCAGGAAAGATGGGTAGGTTAGGTTTGACAATTTCAATCTTATATCCATTTACTCATGAGATTCTTGTCTGTTGGTCCCGTTGGGAGGATTTGGGCTTCCTTTACACTGAGTTGAAACCATGCTCAAGGTGGAAGTCTTTGATTTCCATTAGCAAGTTCTGAAAGTCTTCCTCATGTTCAGGAAGCCAAATTGGCATCTGCATAACGCAGGCTGTTAATAGCCTTTCTCCAAAGCTGGTGCTGCTTTCTTCTGCATAGAGTCCCGCGTCTGTAAACATCTGGTTTGCATGCTCACTGAGTCAGTATGGTGAAAGGATACAGCCCTAACAGGCACTTTTCCTGGCTTAAAACATGCAGCAGCCCTTATTCTGCTGGAGACACTGATCTTGCCTGTGTACGGGTTCGGCATGCACAGAATGAAGACATCTTGAGTTCCCATTCTTTTCAATGTTACCTATAATTTGTTATCATCTACACAGGCTTTACACAGTCAGCAAAATACAAACATGCTTCTGGTGGTCTCAGCTTTCAACTAAAATGATTTAATGTCAGCAATGACACCCCTCATGCTGCGTCCTCTTCTGAATCTGACTTGTCTGCTGATGCAATCTTAACCGTTAAATAAACGTACACACATGAAGAGATATGACATAATCATGGACTGGAAGAATCACTTCTATTACAATGTTTTGCTCTTTTTAGGTTTGGATGAGGCTGTGCTGGTTCATAGCAGCCCTATCCACAACAGGATGAAACACTGCAGGTTCTATGCCAGCACCACAATTGCTGTTATAATTGAGCCCATATTTTTAACCATGGTTTCTATCAACCAGTCTCATTGAGGGCCTGTCTCCATTTGCTGGACCTCTACTGTATCAGGCTTGTTGTACTCTTCCAGGGAGTGGGCCCTCTGGAGAACACGTCCAAAGTTCACGAGTTAGAGTCTCACCACCTCATGTTAAAGAACAACTTCACTTTCCTTTTCCTAAGAAAAAGTAGTTTGTTCTTCTGGCAGCCCATTAAGTATTCAATACGGTTCACCAACACCATAATTTAAATGCATCAATTCTTCTCCTGTCTTCCTTATTCACTGTCCATGAATATGAGGTGAGAAATACTTTGGCTGTGTCAGGCACACCTTAGTCCTTAAAGTGAAATATGTGTATTTAACATTCTAAAGAAGCATTTGTTATACAGATTTTCTCAGTGCAATTCATTGTTGGATTTCTTGACATTTGCCTTCATAAGCATTGATTGTGGAACCAACCTGTTAGTTCTCCCCAAAATGACTTATATGAATTTGACATCAACTCACTGATATTGAGTTGATTCCAACTCAAAACTATCCTGCCAGACAGGGTAGAATTTCCCCTTCTTGGTTTTCCAAGATGGTAACTCCTGAAGGGGGTAGAGGACCCTGTCTTTTTCCTGCCGAGCAGCTGGTGGTTTCAAACTGCCAATCTCGTGGTTAGCAGCCCAACATGTAACCACCATCCCACCAGCGTTCCTTGATTCAACATAAGCCAAATGAAGATTCCAATAAGCTTTCCTTGAAGCAGTTGGTAAATTGATTTGGATTGTTACATGAAAATACAGAAGATCTAAAATAGTCAAAATAATCATGAAAATAAAATATAGATGAAGGGTTCTAATTTATTTCATTACTTGCTACAAATGTACAGTAATCGAATTAAGGCAGTAGATGTATTTGATGCAGGGACATAATAGGGCTTAGAAATAGTATCTCGTGTCTGAAATCCAAACTCAGTGCCATTGAGTTGATTCCAAGTCATTGTAACCTAATGGGACTGTTCTTTTAGGGTTCAGCGACCGTAAACCTTTAGAAAGTCTCATCTATAAAAGCTGGTGGTTTTAAACTGCTGATTTTTCATGTAATTCACTCTGCCACAAGGGCTGCCCCTCCCCATGTAAACTTATATTTGATGCACATGCCCAATCAATTCAATAATGGGACAGGTCATCTTAACAAATATTTCTAGGACAATGGAATATTTGAAGGGAATATTAACAAAACTTAAAACGTTTCAGACTTGGCCTCAGTTACCCACAACTGCTATAACAAACATCACAAGGGCATATTTTTAACAAAGACAGGTCTATTCCTCATAGTTATGGAGGCTAGAAGTCAAATATATCAACAATCATGAACATGATACAGGACCGGGAAACATTTAATTCTGTTATACATAAGATTGCCTTTAGATGGGCAATTTGATGGCAACTACTAACAAGCTATATAACCTATAACACATACACATGCTATTGTCTGGTGTCATCGCCTGATTCTGACTCATCGCGACCCTATGTCCACCAGAATAAAATGCTGCCTGGTTCTGGTCATGATATCCTCACAATTGTTCACATGTGCGAACCCATTATCACAGCCACTGTGTCGACACATCTTGTGGAGGGTCTTTCTCTTTCCCTACTGCTCTAATTTACTAAGTATGATGTCCTTCTCCAGAGGCTAGCTTCTCCTAATAACATGTCCAAAGTATATAAGAAAACATGTTAAGATGTACGGCTGTAAGAGGCATTTGGGTGGTACTTCTTATAAGACAGACTTGCTTACTCTTTTAGCAGTTGATAGTTCCTCACCAGCACCAAATTCAAATGCATCCATTTTTATTTTGCCTTTATTATTTAATGTCAAACTTTCACATCCAGGAAGGCCATTGAAAATGTCATCCCTTGACGCAGGTAAGCATTAGTCCTCAAGTTCACATCCTTGTTTCACCACATTTGAAGCGGTCTTGTCCAGCCAATGAATCTTCGTCAGCGGGTACTTCACGTCCTCGCTTTAGCAAGCCATGTTGGGTCGTCTGCTCAACTTCAGTTTATTGTAAGCCTCCCTCTTATCCTGGTGCAGCACTCTTATGATCCAGCTCCTCTGTTGGTTTGCTCAACATACCGACTGAACAATAATGGTGAGAGGATACAGCCCCATGCACATCTCCCCTGACTGAAGCCACATACTATTCCCTTGTCCTTTTGCAAAACTGCCTCTTAATCCATGAACAAGGGTACACGCATGCTGTCAATAATAAATCACTGGTTATCAAGAAGAAGAACACATGGTGTGCAACAATGATACAATTATAAAAGCAGATACTATGGCTTAATTATTCTCCCAAATCATACCCTTTAATTTGGTCAGGAGGAGCCCTGATAGCACAATGGTTAAGTGCTCAGAGACTCCCCAAAATGTTGGTGGTTCCAACCCATCAACTACTTTGCGGAAGAAATCTCTGGTAGTCTGCTTAACTGGAAAAATTACAGCCTGGGAAACCCGATGGAACAGCTCTTCTTTGACCACTAAATTGAAGTCAATCCATCAGTAAAGGTTTCGATTTTGGTTTGGAATTTGTCAGGCATGAGAAGCCCTACTTTATTTGGAAAGGCACAACTTTGGAGAGCCATAAAGGCAGTTTGGCCCTTAGCTGATTATTGTATTAAGTAAGACCCAAGGGCCAAATTCTCAAAATGTCATCAACTGATCATAAATATTTTTAACATATAATGGGAGTTTCTGTTTCTGCTCTTTATGCCCGCACTGGAACTTGAGCGCCTCTCCAAAACCAGAGCGCCAGCGCTCCAGGGTGTTGTTCCCATTAAAACCCTGTAATCATGAACTTATCCTCCCAGCTGAATCTTGAAAGAATTTCTGGCTTATAACTGATGTCAAGGCTATGATGGGTTTGTAATGAAATATACTTGCTCTATTTGCTATTTTTCCAATCTTTTATGTTTTCTGATTAAATTTCAGGCTCCTGTCAAATTGAGGTCATTACTTTGTCGATTGGCATGGTTTTTAGCTTGAATTGGCAAGTGTGCAAGCCTGGATGACTTAACTCACTGCCAAATCGCATTCAGTTAACTTCTGCATACATGGAAAGGAGAGAAGCATATTATCAGGACCAACTTGGTGAGAAAAAAAGGATATATCATAAACATCGATTGCACATATTTACGCAGAAAAAGATGCATATGTTCTTCTCATTCATCGATGCTCATTCCATTTATTTTGTTGCCGTACATGTTTCACCATCCAAATGCTTCAATGGTGCATAATCATTCCAAATAGTGTTGGATCATTCGGAGTTGGGCATTTGGTGTCACAGATGTGCTCCATCTAGTTACAGCACGATGGGTAGATCGTGGTTTCCATGTCCGAAGGGGAGAGACGCTTCAGTAACCTTGGCCCAAACTGTCATATACATTGTTCCCTCAACAGAGCTCAGAGAGTCTTTGTAATTGTGTGGAAGCAAAAAAAATCATATTAGACGATAACGGTCTTTCAAATATGTCCAAGAGCATCTGTCACCCAGGGTAAATAGGACCAGTGGTCCCACGGCTCGCCTCTTTTGAAACCCTGCTATTTGTTTCACCCACGGCAACACGTGTGAAGAACTGCACCCTCACAGCTCACAGGCAGTAACTGGCATGAAAAAGTCTCCTGTTTGTGTTGTGCAAGATCATTTATTTATAAACTCCAGCATATACAACTCAGAAGACAACCAGAGTTCTGATTTAATAGATGCAGCCTTTTTACTACGCTGCGCTTGAAATCTGAAATTTAAAGATGGGCAAGTATTTAAAAGTTTCAGGGGAAAATGATAGATTTCTCATATCTGGCACAAACTAAATGAGAGAAACATATTTGTGGTTGCCAAAAAGGGCTAGGACTGTAAAGGAAGTAGGCAAACAAAACGCTAACAAGTTTAATTATTCACAATGGCACATTTATGGAGAGTATAATGTTGCAATCAATGATTACAAGCCCACACTAACAGCACTGTAATAATTCTACAAGGCGTGTTCAGATGTGAAATAATTCAGGATTTGAAATCAATAGCATTTATAGACATTGGGAAATGCCAAATGGAAAACAAATGCCAGTGTTTGTATTCTTTCTTGAGCATTTTTACTTCTCGAATTTTAATTCTTTCTCAAAAGATTTCTTAGTCCTCCAAAGCATTTTCCCTTCCACGTCTTAATTAACTCTTTCTGTGAATTTATATTCTTCAGGGAGATGTTTTATATAGAGAAAAATGACAGGTCTTCACGAGAATGAAAATCTTTTCTTTTATCCCTTATACACTATTTGTTCTCTGAATTTATCTCTCAGAATTTCTGCCCTTCTCACACCCATGCCACACACAATGTTTGTATTCTACTAATTCTCAACACTCAGAACAATTAAGCACTATAAAAATGGTATAATAGATCACACCCTGTCTTCTCACTTCATGAAGTAGGAAGGTATTCAAAATCATAAAGCAAAATCATCCGCTCAAGATTGATTCTTATGAGCTGGAAGGCAAACATACTTCCCCACTCCAAGGACCTTGGGTCTCTACTCAAACACTCCCTCAATGCATGAATACTTTCTTTTATTAAATTGGAATTCTATGATGCTCACTCTCCCGACAAAACTGCTGAAGCCAAAGTGGGTGAACAAGTAAATGTGGTGAAGAAAGCTGATGGTGCCCGGCTATCAAAAGTGATCGTGACTGGGGTCTTAAAGGCTTGAAGATAAACAAGCGGCCATCTAGCTCAGAAGCAACAATGTCCACATGGAAGAACACACCAGCCTGTGTGATCGAGTGGTCCCGAAGGGATCAGTTATCAGGCATCAAAGAACAAAAAATCATATCATTGGCTGCACACCTCCATGATAGGATCGCTGAAGACAAATGGGTGCATAAGCAAATGTGGTGAAGAAAACTGATGGTGCCCAGCTATCAAAAGAGATGATGTCTGGGGTCTTAAAGACTTGAAGGTGAACAAGCGGCCATCTAGCTCAGAAGCAAAAGAGCCCACATGGAAGAAGCACACCAGTCAGTGCGATCACGAGGTGCCAAAGGGATGAGGTATAAGGCATCATGCAAAAAAAAAAAAGATATGTGTGTGTATATGTATATAAATGTGTGTGTATATATGTTATATATATATGTATGTATATATACATACCATATTGAATGAAGGAGGAAGTGCAGAGTGGAGACCCAAGGCCCAAGTGTCGGCCAATGGAGATCCCCTCATAGAGGGGTTTAGGAGAGGAGATGGGTCAATCAGGGTGCGAAGTAGTACCGATGAAGAGCACAGCTTTCCCCCTGATCCTGGATGCTTCCTCCCCCCAACTACCATGATCCGAATTCTGCCTTGCAGGGCTGGATAGGGCAGAGGTTGTACACTGGTGCATGTGGGGGCTGGAGGCACAGGGAATCCAGGGTGGATGATGCCTTCAGAACCAGGGGTGTGAGGAGCGATGCTGGGAGATTGGAGGGTGGGTGGGTTGGAAGGGGGGAACTGATTGCGGGGATCCGCATGTGACCTCCTCCCCAGGAGAGGGACAGCAGAGAAGGGGGGGAAGGGAGACTCAGGATAGGGCAATATATGACAAAATTGCCAGGGGCACATGAGGGAGGGGGGAGCAGGTAGGGAGGGGAAGAAAAAAGGAGGACCTGATGCAAAGGGCTTGGGTGGAGAGCAAATGCTTTGAGAATGATTGGGGCAGGGAATGTATGGATGTGCTTTATACAATTGATGTATGTATATGTATGGATTGTGATGAGAGTTGTATGAGCCCCTAATAAAATGTAAAAAAATTAATTAATTAATTAAAAGTTTACTAAAATATAAAAAAAATCATAAAGCAAAATCATCTGCTCAAGATTGATTCTTATGAGCTGGAAGGCAAACATACTTCCCCACTCCAAACTTTCTACCAATTCCTCAATTCCAACAGCAGTCCTCCGTCACCTGCAGGCACTTCCCGTCTCTCTGCAGGGTTCAACCTCTGTTGCAATGGAGACACAGAGTTCACAGACCAAACTCTCAATTGTGAGTTTCATGAGGGAACTCGTGGGTTGTGCATTGAGCTACTACCCATCAGGACAGCAAATAGAAACTACCAATTGCTTCACACGAGAAAGATGAGGTTTTCTACCCCTGTGAAGAGTGACAGCCTAAAAAACCCACAGGGGCAGATCTAGTCTGTCCTATAGGGTCACTCTGAGTTGGCAGTGGGTTTCAGTTTTAGTGGGTTATAATTCAGGATCAGCAAGGACTCAGCAAATAGTTCTTTCGTTAGAACAGTTTATCAGCCATCTCTCGCTCTCTCTTTCTGCCCAATTCCTTGACCTGGCCTCAGCCTGTCACTGGCAAATTTTACAAAACTTTTTAGCCCCTTTAATAAGTGCCAAGGGGAACCCTTTTCCATCAATAAGCCCAGCCTGAAAGCTAAGCTCTGTGAGTTTACTGGGTCTACTTTCACCCAGTGCCCGTAGGTAACACCCGATGCCAGCGAGCCTCCTGCTCAAAGGTGGTCTGTCTCCACGGTACCTGCTGGTCCATTGCCTCGCACACCGTTTCCTGGTTCTGCTGCCATGGGCCCACTCTTTCTGTTGAGTCTAGGAAGCTCTTAATGTAATGACCCTAGTTCTAAAGGGCACGTTCACCTCCTGGCGCTTCTAATTAGGAGAGAGGTCGCAACTTATGTCTCATAGATTGACTCCCTCCAGGGCTAGCAGATGGGCAAAACGTCCAAGCCCCTTCTTAGGGTTTCATTTATCTCTGATTTTTATAATCCCAACTCCCCCCGTGCGTTATGAACACCTTATGAGGAGCTTCAAAGACCTCATGGAAAAAATCAATTATCTTTTGATTCCACTTTTCTAAAACCCTTTAAAATGTATATTTTTTTACATAAGGTATTCACACTTTTACTTTACATTATTAGCAAACTGTTTCATTCCATCAGTGTGACACAAGCACCTATTTGCATAGGCTACACAATCAATTTTTGAGAGTCACAGACCATGCATGATCACAAGAACTACATTATGTAATTCACTGCACCGCATGTAAAGATGCTAAGACACCATTGTGTTAAAATTTTAAATTAAACATCTGAGAGTAAAACTAGTAGAAAATTTAGTAGTGAGTATGGAGGAGCTTTCTATATTACATGTGAAAATTTCCTGCATATCTAAAATTATTGCAAAACAAAAATTTAACTGTTTTAAAGTTCTGTATTAAAAAACGGGGACTTAGAGCATAGTAGTTAGTCCAGATTTAAGAAGGTTTGGGGTGACCAAGGTAAGAATGATTTTTTGGGGGGGTTATCAAATCTTTCTGCCTGCCTCTCAGCTTGCTTCAGAAAATAAAAACAAAATAGTTATCAAAATCTACATAACCTTGGAACAGAAGGAAACCTTTGTGAAAATGCTGTGGACCAGAGAACTCCAAGAATTGTTTTTTTTAAAAAAAGTGCTACCCTGGAACACAGGACTCTTAATACTTTTGGAATCTTTAGAGCAACTTTAAGGCTTGTAAATACATAGAACAAATATTTAAAAAAAAGAAAAACGAACAAAAAGAAATTGACTCGATACTATTTCTTTTCACTTTCAAAATATAAAGAACAAAATAAAGACAAACATTGCAAGTTAAAAAAAAACGGGGACTCTATCTGCTGTGTTTACCTATATTATCTAGTAAAAACAAACACTCAAACTTGTGAATATCAGTAATAGGTGTTTTTAATTTTTTGTTTTAAATTGAAAGAAAACAGAACTCAATGCCATAGAGTCAAGGCTAACTCAGGTGATCCTGTAGGACAGGGTAGAACTTCACCTGTGAGTCTTAAAGGCTGTAACACTTAGGGGAGTAGAAAGCCTTGTCTTTCTTCCATGTGGAAGAGCTGGTGGTTTTGAACTGCTGACCTTGCAGTTAGTAGCCCAGCTCTAAAAACCATGCCCCCTAGTTTACTTCTTTTTAAAAAATAGAATTTATAACTCCTTTTATTAATTCCTATTAATAAATTATATAAAATATATTGAATAACCTATTACATGCAAAGGATGGCATTAGATGCCAAATGATTTGGATGGCCAAATCATTTAAGTCTCACAATTTTCCCAAGATTTATTAATTTTTGTGCTAAAAATGGTTAAATACCTTTACTTTTGTAAAAGTAATGGAAAGATATCAGATTCCACCCATTCTGTTTCCTTCCAAACCAGTACTGGTTTCTACAATGCTTCCCTTTAACCATAAATCTTTGCTTATCAAGGGATTATACTGGAAGTTCTATGTGTGTGTAAACGCAACCATACACACACACACACACACACACACACACACATATATATATATATATATATATATATATATATATATAATTTATTATTAGTCCTAAATGCAAGAGAAGAAATCTTGATATTTTCTAGTAAAAGCAACTCTGGTTATGAAAGCATATCACTGGCAGCTCCAGTCTTTGTTGGAAATTTTTCAGTTTTCTGGGGAAAATGTTTTACAATTTCTCCATATGCTGAGTGATGTCCAATAACCTTATGCACCACCATGCTACTTATCAAGTGAAAAGTAAAGAGAAGAACATTTAATTTCAGGTTACTCCAAAAGCGATGGTGACCAGGCTGGTTGGCAGCCAAACGGTATAAAACCCAGATTCGATAGATGGATATATTTACATATTCACTTTTATATTAAACAGAGTAGATGGCACATCCCTGTATAAAACCTATTATTTAAATACTTCAAGTGAAAAGTGTTAAAATAAATGGCTCATGACTTATGAAGTGTTAAAGTAAACGTTTATTTCAACACTATACATGTCATAAGCCATTTATTTCAACACTTTCTACTTCAGAAGACTCACGCAGATTAAAAAGAAAAGACCTCCTTGGCTAAGAGTACATCAATAGGACCAGCCACAAAAGCTAAAAATCAAGGGTTGAAGCCAGAACACTTGGTGTGGGGCGGTGGCGATTGGAAGGGGGAGGGGCGGTTTGACACGTACCACCCTGGTGAATGCTGTTCATCAACTCCACCTAAATTGGCTTAAGCCAGAAGGCACATTTATCTTGACTGATTCGGAAATTTCAGAGCCTGCCTGAACATCAAATTATAAATGAAATGCACTATGTTTGATCTTCTATAAATAAACCATATGTGTTGTCTCCTATATCCACTTTTTTCAAAGAGCATACGGTAATCCAAACCCTTTAGGGAATGAAGTTGCCAAGAAAAAAGCCAGAGTTCCATAAATACAAGTGTATGTGCCCACAAAGCCCATGTGATGTGCCAAAATCCATTATAAATGCTGTACACACCTGTTAACTAACTCAATCCTCCTAGCAAGTGGAGTAATTCAAACCCAACCAAGCCCTTTGAAATGGAGTCCATTCCAAGTCACAGGATCCTAGCAGAGCAGAGTTGAACTTCGCCACAGGATTTCCAAGGGAGACATTTTTACAGAAGCTGACGAGACATCATTCACTCTGAGTAGCCAGTGAGGTTTGGCAAGCTTTTGGTTAGTAGCTCAGTACCTTAACCATATTTAAATTATCTTTCCTTTCCTCAGATACTCATTTCCTGGGACTAAGAACCAAACAACTAGGGATGATTTAATTTAATGTTCTTCCATTTTAAAAGTCTAAAGTCTATGAACAATGAGAATTTACCATGCATAACCATGAACGTTATCTGTAGATACGTGGCCCAGACTTGAAATACATACACCTTTCCTCTGATCATCTTATGTCTTCCCTTCCCACCAACAATTTGAAATCTCGACTTCAAAAATGATTAAAAAATCAGGAGTGTGATGGTATTGTGGGAGTTGTATATTTAATTCCATAAAATGCAAAGAAAAACTCTGAGATAGTTCATGAAAGAAACATTTGGCTTTTCAAAAGAGGGGCAAAAGCATAGAAGAATGATAAACATGTTGAACAAAGAGTGGAATGAAAATTTTTCACAAAGCATATATAATTGAATGATATGAAAAACATGTAATACTATTTATGAATCTCCATATTTGATATCTTATTGGAAAACAAATACATTTTCAAATAATATAACTTGATTATGTATTTATTTTAATAAATGTTACCTTTTTTAAATTAGGAAATATTATTAAGAGCATATGTTATATTTGTTACTATATAATAAAGACTGTATGTAGCGTGAGTATAAAAATCTTCCCAGAATTTCTTCCACTTAAACTGCAAATGAAAAAAAGGGACTTTAAAGTAAATTATTTAATAAATTCAAACTTTGAATTTAAATTATTCAAATATTTCCATACATTAATCAATAACCATATTGAATATTAACAATGAAGTAGTTAATGAATTGGAAGTGATGACATAAGAATAAATTAGACATCATGTCTGTCTTTATTAAGACTGTAATCTCACTGAAGGAAAACATAAATGATTTATCACAATAAGTTATAATGGAACCATGACAAACCTGAGCAAATGTCCATAGATGTTCAGAAGAAGGTATGGCAGAGTTTGTTTTCATTGAAAGGATAAAGCATGAGTTAACTATGAAGTGCTAAGTGGTCATTATTTACAAAGCAGATAACGGAGAGATGGTCATCCCAAATAGAGAAAACTATGAGTGGACGTTCATAGATCTGAAAACACTTGGAACAACAGGTGTATATTCAGGCTTAGAATAAACATGGATGAAGAATGGTATAATAAAGCCAATGCTCTGTGAGGAGTGTGGCAGGAACCGCTAGTGACTCACATCACGTTCCATCTTAAACACTCTTATAGCAACTACTATGGAAGAGTTGCATCTGAGTTCAGACCAATCCCTTGATGGCAGGATTCACCTCATATGGCTGTCATGCATTCCGCAGCTTTCCATCCCATGTTCGCTATTAGCACAGTAAGTTCCTGTTATCTAGTATCGTGGCTGTAGAGTCTAGTCTTACATGTGTGTCAGAGTATAATTGTGCTTTCCATGGCAGTGATCTTTCAGAAGTACATAGACACCATTTTCTTGCAAGATGCATCCGGATGGACTCAAACAATCAATCTCTTAATTAGAAGCTGGGCCTCGTGCTTAACTATTTACGCCACCCAAGGAATTTAAAATCCTTCTATTGTCGTTTGGTGCCATCAGGTTGAGTCTGATTTAAAGAGCAGGAGAATGGCCCCGCTGGCTTTTCTGGGCTCCAATCTCTCGTGGTGTGTGAGTCTGGGTACTTAACAAACAAATCCACAGAAACTCACATATATTATAGAGATTTTTTATATAAAGGTTAAGTTCACATAAAGGAAACATCCAAACCCAGTGCTTCCCAAACCCACGAGTCCAACATTAACCCATATTTCTGACAACAATCCACAAAGTCCTCCTCCATCTCACAAAACAGATGCAATGATGCAACTGCAGGAGGAAAGCCGCATCAGTGAATGTGTAAGCATCTCAGCACTGGCAGGGGTCTCCACACGGGTGCTCCAGCACCCAGGGCTGCATTGGGGGTAGGTGGCTTCTCCTCAGGGATGTCCTGCAGGAAGTGATACTTGCCAGCTGATGCAGGGAACTAGCTATGGCAGTTGCACCCTGGGTGAACCATCACAAAGCAAGAGACCTGAGAACTTGAAAGGTGAGGCTCACCAAGTCATTTATCCCTCTGCCCTTAAATTTACCCCACATGTGTTTATCGGCCTGGTTGGCACACTAAACTGCATCACGTGGCATAGTGGGTTACACTTTGGTCTGATAGCCACCAAGCCAACAGTTCAGACCCACTCTACAGGTGAAAGTAGAGGCTTTGTAGCCTCGAAACCTCATAGGGGCAGTTCTACTCCATTTCATATGGTCACTATTTGTCTGTTTCTCTCACAGAACTGCTACTAGCTTCAAGCCACTGACCTACAGTAAGCCAAGCAAGCACTTAACCTTGGCTATTGAATCAATTCCAACTCCTAGCGTCTACTTGGTCCGTGAAATGGTACCCATGAAAGTGCAGGAGTGCTAATGCTGATGGGGGCAATACAGAAGCAGTTATTGATGGGAGTGAGTACATACTACAGTTTTCTATCCTTCACACGGATGATTCAATGAGACCTCTGTGTTTCTCTGTAGTTCACAAATGTCATCTCATCACACTTCTTTACATTGGCTCTTACTTCTTCCTTGTCTCAAGCTCATCCCTCTGACTGGTTTCTTGAGACGGACTTCCAAGTGAACCACTTATATTCAGACTTTGTCATAGTCATGGCTCTTACAGGAAATCAAATAAGGAACCGCATTAAGGATTAAGAACCTTTTCTGAAAGGAGTCAGAGGGTTTATGAAACTTGGAGCAGATTGGTCTCAAGATGACATGGGACTTTAAGCTTTATATATGGTGGTAGTGCCTCAAAGGATCAAATAGAGATGAAAGGGAAGAAATTATCAGCAAGTCATTTAAGAATCCAACCTGTAAGTATAGTTAGGATTAAGGCAAAGCTACAGTGGTAGAAAATTAGGGGAAATTTAAAGCTATAATTAGAGATGGACTATATCAGGTCTAGGGTTTAATTAGATAGAGAGAATAAATGGGTAAGGGGCATCAAGATGACTCAAAAATTTTATTATTAGCTTTGATACATTTTTGTAGATGATGATAACTGAGATTTTGACAAATGCCATCTGTCATCTGATTGGAAAACAGCTGAGTTTATTAGCAACCTGAATCTAGCCTATTGATATTTGGTGTGTCTCTCACATAATATAATCTTGGGAATCTGTAAATGTCTTATTTGTTATTAAGTAGTGGCCAAGAATCAAAGGAGGTTGTGAACATGTTGACCAATGGAAAGAGTTGACCAAAATTTTCTTCGATCAAAAAATATATTGAGTGACAACCAGTAAAACTTCCATAAAGGGGTTTCTGAGAAGTTTTGGTTGGGTAATTGGTTACACACTAGGATGCTAACAACGAAGTAAGTTGTTCAAAACCACTAACCGTGCCATTGGAGAAAGATAAGCTTACTACTCCCATAAAAATTGCCAGTCTTGGAAACCCATAGGATAATTGTATTTTGTCTTTTAGCATGGCTACGATTTATCATCAATTTGTTGACAAAAGGTGGCTAGAAGAAAGAGCTAGTGATCCGCTTGAAAACTCAGTCATTGAAAGAACTTTGTGGCACGGTTTTACTCTGATACACAGGGTTGTCATGAGGGGAAGTTGACTCAACAGCAAGAGATAAACTGCGGTATGCAAGCTAGATACTTTAAAAAGTGCTTTAATCTTATCTCTTAATAAGATGGTAGAACTCAAAGTGATCGAAATATCAGTGACCCAAGAAAAAAATATCCAGTCAAGGTTGATGTTGGCCTTAATATTAGTGAATGACATTAGGATGGGAAAACTGGAGGAAAAGACAGTGAATATAGTTAAGGAAACATAATGGAAACAAGAACACCAAAAATGGCATTACAAATGGCATTACAAGACTATATGATTTGAAAGGATGAAAGTTATAATAGTGTTTCCTCCCTCTCCCACTATCATGATCCCAATTCTGCCTTACAAATCCGGCTAGACCAGAGGATGTACACTGGTACAGATAGGAACTGGAAACACAGGGAATCCAGGACAGATGATCCCTTCAGGACCAATGGTGAGAGTGGCGATACCTGGAGGGTGAGGTAGAAAGGGGTAAATTATTACAAGGATCTACATATAACCTCCTCCCTGGGGGATGGACAACAGAAAATTGGGTGAAGGGAGATGTCGGGCAGTGTAAGACATGACAAAATAATAATAATTTATAAGTTATCAAAGGTTCATGAGGGAGGGGGGAGGGGGGAAGGAGGGGAAAATGAGGAGCTGATACCAAGGGCTCAAGTACAAAGCAAATGTTTTGAGAATGATGAGGGTAACAAATGTGCAAATGTGCATCACACAATGTATGTATGGATGGATGGATTGTGATAAGAGGTGTACGAGCCCCCAAAAAATGATTTTTTAAAAGAATAAACAAATTTTTCTTACGAAAAAAAAACTTAATTAAGAACTTTGATTTTTCTTATCAGTGTAGGTTAGCGTAGCCAGAGTGAAATTGGGAGCTATGGACACTGGTCTACATAGATAGATATGTACACTTTTCTCTCCCTATATATGTTACCCTTCACCACTGTCATTGTGGCAGATAAAACACTGTCATCATGTTATAGTTGAATGGCATATAATGCAATGAAAGGTCTTTACAGGGGGGTGGGGGGAGTATGTTTTCACCCTTTTACTTTCTTCAGCAGTGATTAGTTCCAGAAATATAAGGTATCATCATTTCTCAAAAAGCACTGTATGTTATAAGATTGCTCCTCTGAAGCTGGCAACATATAATAAGTGTGCTTTATTCCTAAACATCAATCAGTTTCAAGAGTGGCAGTTGCTTGTAGAGCGGTAATAATAGAAATAGTCAGCTAATAAGCACTATAGGCATTAAGACACTGGATGACAGATGTGAAGACTTCTTGTTATACAAGAACAGTTTCTTATAATTATGGTTTTATAACTAGCTACATTAGTTTCTAAATATTTAGTTTCTTTAAGACTTCTGCATGTTTTATAATGAAACTTATATGACAGTATTCTGTACTAACAGAAGACATAAGATATGAAAATAATAAGAAATATATACAAGATCTGTAATGCAAATATTCTACATAAAATGGTGGTAGCAGAACATTTATTCTGAAGCATCCTCTATTTAAATAATTACTGAAAATATTTGCTTAAAAGCATTTTAATTTATTGCAAAAGTGTGATGTTATGATTTTGAGGTCTCGGGTGCTTAGTGAAGATCTCTTTGCTAGCTAATCGTGTCTATGGCCGTTTGTCAATTTGTTCTTCAAGGCTGGTGCCGCTTGGGAGGCTGGTGCTAGAGAGAACATCCTAGTTCCAGGGGTGTAGCTGAGGGACTGCAGCAGCCCCACCAATAGCCCTCAGGGAGCAGTAGATGTGGATGGGATGCTTCCAACCAACAGCCCTCTGATGCCATCCAGCCATCCAGTGTCTCCAAATCTGTGCCATTGGGCCTTTGGGGTGGGGGCCTCAGCAGACATCAAGGGGAGTCATCAGCAGGTTCACCTCAGTTCAGAGACGCTGTCAGCAGCACCAGCAGGGAGGTAGTATCTTGGGAACACATACTCATCACTTAGCACTGATGAGCAGAAAGACAAAAGGAAACTTTCAAAAGGAATTGTGAAAGATATGGAAGTTTGTGAATCTTCAGGGCAGTGGAAGTTTTCTGTTTACTCACCAGTGAAAGATAAACCTAATATTTCAGGCACTTATTGCTATAAAATTCTAGAAAAAGACAACCCAAAACTGATATTAATTTTCTCAGTGGGATAAAGGAAACATGGGGGAAGTTATAGAAGAACTAAAAAAAAAAAAGGAACGAAAACAAGGATTTTAGTAAAGATCTAGTAAAGAGATAGAAACTTTAAATAAAAAATGCAACTAGAAATTCCAAAGCTTAGTAAAAAAAATAACAGAAATATAAAGCACCTTTAAAGAATAAAGTAGTAGGAAACTATGTAAGGTAGAATCAGAATAATCAGTGAACTAGAAGAAAAAGACTCTGAGATTACTCAGTTTGAAGACCAATTGGGAAAAAATGAATAGGACATAAGGGCTCTGTGAGACATCATAAAGAGAAATAATATATGCAGCATAGGAATTTCATAAAGAGAAGAGTAGAATTGAGGTCCAGAAGATATTTTTGAAGAACCAATCATAGAAAAAATTCCCTAAATCTGGAGATTAGATTATTATCCAAGATGCTCAATGCGATCCATATAGGTTAAACCTTAAGAGAAACACCCAAGATATATTACAATCAAACTTTCCAGGTACAAAGATAAAGAAAGACTTTTAAGAGCTGCAAGTGATAAGGGAAATGTCACTTATGAAGCAGCATCAGTAAGATTAAGTGCTGATTTCTCACCATTAACTATACAGGCAAAAAAAGCAATGCGTGACATCTACAAAGCCTTGAAAGAAAATAATTATCAACCAGAAATATTAAAGGGAGTTCTCTAGAAAGAGAACATGATCCCAGCCCAATAAGCCGAAGGGTTGACAGTAAACAACCACTTTAATACATGTAATAAAATTAATTTACAATGAAATGGGGGACCTGGGCTATATGATTGTAATTAACAATAGCATAAAAATAAAATGGAGGTGACCGGTATTTATATAAGGGCACTTTCAGATGTTAAAGGGATTCTAAGTGATTTGGTAAAAGAAATTATCCCCCTTGTGGCAGTTATATAATCTCCTGTCAACTTAAGCAAAGGGGTGGAGTCCTGCCTGTCAATCACATCATAGCCAATAATGCCTTTGTGTGGGCATAGCCTTCTCCTGAGGATTCTGGGGAACTCCTATCTTCCTCCTTGGAGGTGGGACACACAGACTCTCTGCTTTGTCTTCCTCCTGACAAGACACATGGAGCCACGCTTATTCCAGGCAGAACCTGGAACTGGAAAGTCATATGGAGACCTACACCAGCACTAGGATGTTTCCACCGCCATGGGATCTGCAAGACTTTCCACTGTGCTCTTCCTGCATTCGGCATCGTTGCATGTGTTGCATAAGGCTGAAGAGGAATTTATACACTGCTATCAGACATATGGCCTAATATCGGACTTATGGACTTGATCTGGACTAGGCTGGTATGTCTTCATAATACACAATTACTCTTTAATATAAAGCTCTTTCCTATACACATAGATGAGTGTCTCTGAATTTTCTTCTCTCATGAACCCCAACTGACACAGACACCCCAAAAATAATAATGATAGCAAACAAAAAATATAAGAGAACATACAAGCCATCAATCTCATCAGGAGAGAGGGGGTAGGGGGAATTTAACAAAATGTTTGAAGTAAATATTTCTCTACTGATAATTAATTGCAGTGAATATAACTTAAACAAATATTCTAGTCAAAAAACAGTAGTACACTAGACAAGTATAATATGCCTATGTGACAAAGGGATCACCTTATACACAGGTACATAAATAGATTAAAAGTGGGAATGCAGACATTTGACATGACAAGTAAAAAGTATTACAAAGTGAACAGGAGTGGGAATGTTAATATATAACAATAAATTTTAAGCAAGATATATTATGAGACAAAGGACATTCTATTCCCCACCATTTGATGATGGATGGAACCATTTTAAATGGGGATAAAAAAAACCAGAAGTCTGACTAATAACCATTTGGACTTAAATGACATAGAACCTACCACTCAACAGTAGCATGGTACATTGCACATATCTTTGGAGTAGACTATTTTTAGAGAGAAAGTAAATGTCAGTAATATTTAAAAATTGAAATCTGAAAACATCTAAATTTGCCATAATAGAATGAAGCTACCAGTCAATAACAAAGAATAAATCTAAATACATTTATGGAAGTTAATCATTATTAAAATCCATTACGTTAGTCAAAGTGGTAAAAATCATTAATTTTATGGAGTCTTGATCCTAGAGAACACATCATTTTAGTAGTGTGTGTGACAAGTTGGGAGGGATATTTAATGTGATTTGCTGCGGACCCAAATATGATGGTGTAATTGCAAAAAAGTCCTTGTGGGATAGAGCGGAGAGTTGGCCTACCCACTTTATTCACACTGTTGTGTTGAAGAATGAGTAGCAAGCAGGTGATGGCTTTTTAAACACAGTCATTTGGCAGACAAGTTCTCAAAACTGCCTGTTACTTCAAATAAACAACTGGCAGTGTTCATTGCCATAACAAAATGTAAATTATTATGCATAAACTAGGATCATGGAGAACACTTTCCTGCCACCAGCTCCTCAACTGTTGAGATAGATGGTGACATTAACACGTGAACTTTTTGAATAATGTCATATGCCAACATTTAGAAGTAATACATAGTGCATTACTTGGTGAACCAATATCTTCCAAGTGTTGTTACTAAAAAATACATTATAAGTGAAAGAGTCAAATTTATTTTAATGTAATGGTATTTTTACAAAAAACAGTACTGGCGAAAGTACCATTTGTCAAGTTTGGGTGTTGTGTCACAGAGATATACACAGTTACCTGGAATGATATGAAAATCTTTATTCTTCACTTAAAAATATGCACTGAAGTCACCTTAAAGTTAGCCTGCTTGAGAATTATGCTATTTTAACACCAGTCTATGTGGGATCAACTTTATAATACATACTCAAAAGATTAGATAGAGACTTTTGAGATGATGAGTTTGTCAATGAGAGAGGAGGAATATGGTTGTACAGATGAGAGAATGTAATCAGCATCACTAAATTGTAAATGTAAAACTATGTTTTACTATGTATGCTCTCAACAAAATTAGGAAAATCTGTCCTTTCCAAAAAAGATTTTTGTTTTTACTTTGATATGTTAGGATCAGCTATAATCTCATTTTATTTGTTTATTTATAACTCATTTTATTGGGTGCTCTTACAGCTCTTATAACAATCCATACACCAACTGTATCAAGCACAGGTGTACATATGTTGCCATCATCATTTTCTAAACCTCTTCTTTCTACTTGAGCCCTTGGTATAAGCTCCATTTTTCCCCCTTCCTCCCAGCCTCATGAACCCTCTAAAAATTATACATTTATTTTTACTTTCATATCTTACACTGTCCACTGTCTCCCTTCACCCACATTTCTGCTGTTAATCCTACTGGACGGGGAGGAAGGGTTGTTATACATCGATCATTGCAATCGATTCCCCCTTTCTCCACCTTCTCCCTCAACATTCCCCTTCCCTCGTGGTATTGCTACTCCCATTATTGTCCCAGAGGGGTTTATCTGTCGTGGGTTCCATCTGTCGAGAGCTCTTATCTGTACCAGTGTACATGCTCCCGTCTAGCCAGATTCGTAAGGTAGCACTGGGATTGTAATAGTGGGGGGGGGGGGGAAGCATTAAAGAACTCGAGGGATTTTGTGTGTTTCATCACTGCTATACGGTATCCTGGCTGGCTTGTCCCTTCCTTGTGACCCTTCTGTGAGGGGATGTCCAGTTGTCTGCAGAAGGGCTTTGGGTCTCCATTTGGACTGCCCTTGTTTGCATCAAAATGGTTGTTTTGGGGTCGCCTGATGCATAATACCTGATCACAGTGATACCTTGTGATCACACAGGTTGGTGTGCTTCTTCCATGTGGGCTTTGTTGCTTCCCTGCTAGATGGCAGCTTGTTTCACTTCAAGCCTTTAAGATCCCAGATATTATATCTTGTAATAGCTGGGCACCATCAGCCTTCTTCACCACATTAGTTTATGCACCCATTTTATCTTCACTAATCATATTGGGAAGGTGAGCATCACAGAATGCCAGGTTATTAGAACAAAGTGTCCTTGCATTGAGGAAGGACTTGAGTAGAGGCCAAATGTTTATCTGCTACCATAATATTTAACATATAAATTTATATACATAGACCTATATCACTATCATTTTATATTAATATATTTACATAAGTACATACCTATGCTTATACCTCTATAAATGTCTTTTGCTTCCTAGTTCTTTTTTCTATTTGCTTTTACTTTCCTTTTGTCCCATTATCATATTCAAACTTCATTCAGCCCTCTGACTTCTTTTGGGCTACCTTACACTTGATTAAACCCCACCAGGCTTTCTGAAGTCTTCTCACCATCAATTTGAGATCTCTTGTTGTTCCCTTGTCCCTGAGTTTGTTGGGGGGAGGAGGAAATGAATGTTTTTTATAAGCCCTATATTCACTCTGCAATTAAAATATGCAAGCAATATATGAAGTTCTTATAGAGATATACTTTTTTGAGTATGCAGCTTAGTGAAAATCATGACAATTTTTCATTTACAAAAATAAAATCCATTTTGGGTCAGTTATATAGAGAAATTAAGTCCCTAAATTAAATGGGTGCCTATGTGTTGGAATCAGCTCCATAGAAATGGGTATTGTCTTGCTATCTCTTTAACCTAAATCGAGTTATATTTTGATGGAGAGAGGATTACTAAATTTAGCACAACAATCTAGTGTAGCACATTTAAATGCCAATGAAGTATGGGCATCAGTACCAACGAAATCCAGAGAGCAGTTAAGGTCCAGGTAGTATGTGGAGAAGGCGATAACTACAAGGGTAAGACTCAGCTAAGTGGAGCAAAGGCATTCCAAACTTCAGACATATTAAGGATTTAGGAAATAAACGCTGGAAAGTAACCACTGCCAGGCAGGCCGTTTGAAAAGCAGGTGGATTATTGCTAGACCATGGAGACCTAATCTAGAAGAACAGATTAAGAAGCTTGACCTTGCCATGAGAAACAGCCATGTAGAAAATTTGAGGTCTTTTTCTATGAAGCTTGTGGAATTTGGACCTGAAAAGGGTTATATATAAAAAATAAAAAGGTAAAGGAAGAGAAAGGGAAGGAAAATGCGTGGTGCATCTCTGCTCTGAGAACGTACTCTTAATTTTAGAGTATATGAACTGTAGGATTAGATTTTATTTAAGTACATGCATTGCAAATCACATATATTCAAAATATTTTTAAAATCCAAGCATACAAGTAAGAGGGAATGATATACAAAATGGTACTTGCTATGCAGATGACATGATAATCCTCTAGAAAAAAAGAGATAAAAGAAGATGGAAGTGAAAGAATTGGTGCCTGTTTTCTAACTTGCCAAAAGTAGAAAGAAAATTAGGATGGAAAGTGTGCCAAATGGTTATTTAATTTAAGGAAAATAGTCGGAGAAGACTCTTTCAAAATTACTTCTGAAGATTGCTATTTCTGAAGGGTATGCCTTTATTTCAGAAGTTGAAGTTCAAAGAATTGAGAAGCAGGGCTAGACCAGGCACTTGATGTACATTATCAAATGTATCCCTTTTAATAGCTCTGCGGAATGTGATCCTTTTGCTGTTATATTCAGTGCACAGGGGGAGACATCAAGGTCACCAGCTGGCCAGTTCGTTGCATCATCCTGCTATTCTCACCCAATAACTCCTAAACCTTGAACGATATGGTGCTTCTCGAGGGTTTCACACTTGTTCGCACTCCGTGCCATTGACATTGGTATTTCCACTGCCCGAGATGTTCTTTCCCTTCTTCAATTACTATTACCATAGGTCCATACCAAATATTACATTCTTTTTGAGCATCCCTGTATCATCCGCAATTCTCTTTTATTCATTAGCATTAGAGGGAACACAACCCTAAATGATAGCAACGCATGCGCACGTCTCTTGTTTTAAAGTGTAACCTACATACAGTCCAGGCTGTCAATCAGGTGATAGCCAATGAGGGCTCTGTGTGGGCATGACCTTCTCCTGTGGATTCTGGGAACTCCTGTATTTCCTCCTTGGAAGCAGGAGACACCGCCTCTCTCTACCCACTCCCTATGAGACATCCTGTGGAGAAGACACATGGAGAGGGGCTGAGGAAGCCAGACCTCTGGAGTCAGAGGAGCCACGTTGAGACCCCTGCCACCACTGAGAAGTTTCTACCACTACTGGAGCCAGAATACTTCCCACCCACTGCTCTGTGATCTTCCTGCATTCTGGGTCCTTGCATGTATTTGGTGAGTCTGAAGAGGACGTTATAGATTGGTTCTGACATATGGGCTAATATCAGACTTATGGACTTTAGCTGAACCGGGATGGGATGTCTTCTCAGCATTCAATTGCTATTCTATATAAACCTCTTTCTTACACACATATCATTGTCTATGAATTTTGTTTCTCCAGTCTACCCAGACTAACACAATACATTTCTTGTTTTATGTTTCTGATCTGAAATCTAGTGCATTATGGAAGGCGTTCCAAGGGGCTTTGTACAAGGAACAAGGCTGCCATTTTCTCTGCTTCCATTTCAATCTTAGCTGATTTTCCTGAGACCTCCGAAAGGTCAACTGCTTCAGGACATCGTCCTTAGTTCCCTTTTCTACCAACACTCTCTTGGATTCTTTCTCTGAATATATTTTCTATGCTGGTGACTCCTAAATGTACATATGTAGCACTGATTTATTTTGTTCATTAGATTTGAATTTACAACTGTCTCCTCAACATCTCCACTGGAATACCCAGGACTATCTCATGTGCCAACTTCTACAGAACTCTGGACGTTCACTGCAAATCCTAGTTGGTTAACTGGCAGTCAATTCAGTTAATACAAAGTCCATACCAGTTTTTTTAGGCCCCAAACCCTGTAACTATCTTCAACTCCTCTTCTTAGTACACAATCCATTCAATTTATCAGTCATTACTATTGGCGTAACCGTAAGACATGTACAGACTTTATCACATGATCTCCATAACATATTCTTTCACATTCCTTCTGAAGTAGCAGCTTTTACACTTGCCTTCATTAATGAGTTATCATCAGAGAAACCACATTGACCTTGGTGAGCATTTCTGTCATGACACTCTTCTGGTCAATGTCCTCATATTCTTCATATTCCTATACCCAGAGTTTTTCCATGTGCTCCAGCGTTTCTGCCCTTACTGCCCTTCCATGAATCTGGTATGAAAGCCTTTTTGATCACTGTTCTTTTGGCTTGGAATGTCCTTCACTTGCACATCTGTTCCAGCCTCCTTCAGAGTCGTTCTTCTCAGTGAGACCCACCTTGAGTATCTTTTAGTGGCACACATTTTCCCCTTATTGCCTTCCATTATCTGCCTTCCCTGATTCTTTGTCCTTAAATCCTTAGCTTTACACTCACAGTACATATTTATCGGATGGTTTTCTCTCTCCTCCTTCTAGAACACAAGCTTCTTGAGGGCAGGAGCTAGCAGCTGGACCCCAATCTAATTGCCATCCAGTCTACCCAAACTCAAAGGACCCTATGAGACTGAAGGGCAATGGCACTGTGGCTTCCAGGGACTCTAAATCTTTGCGGATGTAGACGGCCTTATCTTTCTCCCTGGGGGAGCAGCTGGTGGGCAAACTGCTGACCGTGTGGCTAGCAGCTCACTGCATGGTGCTCTACTCCACAGAGTTCCTCATAGAAGGTCCAAAATCGGAGCTGAGTAAAATTAGCAATATAAAGATGCCTTCTTCATACTACTGTCTTTACTTAGGATGCTCATGGTGCTGTTTCACCGCCCCCCACCCCAGATCATATTTGTGAGTCTCAGCTCAAAAATAAACTGCTCTGGAGTGTGGAAGATTGAACTCTTTATGCCTCCTCTGTGCCCCTCCTGTACAAAGCCTCTCACAGTTCCTATACAAGTCGTTGCGCTTAGTCGTTTACTTATCTCTGTCTGGCGACAACAGAGAGGGTGCAATGTCTCATTCATTTTGAAGGCAGTTTGGAATCAGTTTGAAAGCATTTGGAATCTGTGTGACCTTAAAGAAGTTACTTAAGCTTTCTGTGCCTTGGTCTCCTCATCTATAAAATGATACAAACAACAATAATGCTGACCTAATAAATAATATGTATGGATGCCAATGAAATACAATTTTGCCCAATTGGAGTCCTGCCTGGTTAGTTGGTATTTAAAAAATGTTATTCATGATTCTGCGTCTCTGTGGCCCCTGTCTCTGTAACTTGGGAAGTGCTTTATCATTGCTATGCAATAAAGACAGAACAGGGTGGGTATGAAGATCATTCAGACACTTGGCTGAGAAGGAGAGCAAAAATAGTTATCTGCATAGTAATACAGTTCAAAGAAACATTCTCAAATCTACCAAAAATATTTGAGAATTAAAGGGGGGTGGTAAAAACCAGGGAAACGTTGAAGACATAGGAGAAGCCGTGTCGCCGGCATCGTCATCACAGAGGAGATGTCGCTGGGTGTCGTGCAGACTGTTCCAACACAGTGACCCGACTGCACAGCACACTGAACACCACCCACCCCTATGGCATCCACACTGTCGCTCTTGTGTTTGAGCCCAGGGTTGCAGCCACTGTGTTAATCCATTTTGTCAAGAGTTTTCTTTGTTACTGCCCCTCTACGAAGCATGATGTTCTTCACCAGGGCCTGAAAAGATTTTTTTTATTTTAGCTTTGTAAGCCAGAAACATGTTTTCCATCCTCTCTAGGAAACATGAAGATCCCGTCTCCAAAGCACCTGAGACAACATCTTGTCACACTTGCCTGGGAAGAGATGCTTGATGGATTTCTTTTTAATTACAAGGGAAGACTCATTACCTTAAAAGTAGCTATACGCAAGACAGAATGCCAGCCCATGGCCCTTGCCTGTGTGTTTAGCTACTGAAAAGAAAACAAGGGAGGCTCTAGGAAATATTAGAAATGGTCAGAAATATTCCTTAATTTTTTTGTCTCGGTTTCCTCATATGTGAAAGGAGACCTCTCACAGAAAATTATATAAGAAATTGAATGTAAAAAATGTCCACCGTAGAATCTACATGTTACAAGCTTTCAATTAAGGGTGTAACCATCACTACCAGCATAATGATTGTGATATCAAAAAATTATCGATTTGAGATCTATTTAATTTAACTGGAATGTATATAAGAGATAATATGATTCTTCTTACTTCTTTCCCATTTAGGAGTGGTAAATTATAGGACATTTTCTGATATAAAGAAGATAATATAGGTATATAGATTCACTCTGGATCCATGCTGGGAGAGAAAACAATGAATGTTATACTTCATTTATGGTTTCAACCGTGAGCATGATAAGGACTCGTATATCTGCACATCAACTTAATCCACAGCTGCAGCATTTAACATACAGTGAACATCCCTAACTCAAGTACAAGCACCACCTACAAAGCCCAAATAAATGGGGTAAGATAAGGGTTCTCCGTCTTGGGTTATAGTGTCAATGCAAGACTTGAGCTGTGTTAATTCAACAAGCTTGATCTTGATTGCCAAAACATGCTTGTCAATATTTAGCTCCCAGGGGGCATGTCAGGAGCCTTTACAGAAACTAGCTTAAATACAAAATACTATAGCAGGATTTGTGATCCTTTTCCTAACACTGAGATTAAACTGAAGATTTTTTTCTTTTAGCTTTTTAAGCCAGAAACGTGTTTTCCATCCTCTCTAGGAAACATGAAGAGGAGAAATCACATAGAGGAATTGTAAATGCTGTTATTAGGGATTCTTGAAACTCAGATAAAATTCTGTCTCATGAAATAGCTCCAAGGCTTTTATTTGAGGTTTGAAATAGCATTTGCTCACCATGATTATAATATGGGAAAAGTCTGAAACAATGTTAATCTGATTCAGAAAAGAATGTAATTCAGATAAGATGATTGGCTAAGATTTCCATAAACTTAAAAACAAATAGCTTCCAATCTTAATAACTCTACACTTAGAATTCTCTGCTACAAAGATGTGTGAGATTTCTAAGCCTTTGTAGCTATTTTTTATTGTTTAAAGAGTTGAACGATTAAAGCAATTACAACTGGAACAATATAATGGGGATCAGTTTCATAATGATGAAAACCATAACCCCTGTGGTGATTAAGATTATAATATGCTATGAAAAAGAGGATACATTGTCTCTGCTATTCCACCTCTTCTTGCTTAAGCGCTACCGGTTGGGAATTAATATTAATATTTTCCTTCTTATGGAGGCTAACCACTCATTTAGGAGATTAAATATAAGGAAGATTATAATGGGAAAATAAACAAAAATTTAAAATAACCATATTAAACACATACCTTAAATAACTGACCAACCTTCCTCATTATTTTGTAAGCTCAAACTTTCTGTAAATATTGGTCATGTTCCGTAAACATGACCACAATTGGCCTTAACATTATTTTATATTTTTTACCAAAAATCATGGCTTTGAGTAAAGTAAGATAGATATTCAACAATAAGTTTAAGGTGAAATAAACAAAAGGGCCATGCCAGCATCTAGTTATGCTGTTTGCCTATAGATAGTTTTGATTGTCTTTTCTGGTGGTTAAATCTTCAATGATAAATATTTTCCCTTCAGTCTATATATATCTGGATTGAAAACTTCAATGATTCTATGAAACAATTAAAAATTCTGGAAAACTCATTCTTTGAAAAGTTATCCATAATTTATTATCATCCAAACAGCAGAATATTTGGCATTGCCAATAAAACACATTTTTCTGGTATTATCTGCTTTTAGCCAATGGTATACCTCACTCCACATCCTCTTCTGGATCTCCCTTGAGTTTCAGGCAAAATGGCATTTTGGCTATGCAAAAGATTCAACTATTTTAAATCAGGAAAGGAAAGTGTCAGGGTTGTATCATTCATCATACTTATTCCATCTTTATATAGAGAAAATAATTCAAGAAGCTGGGCTATATGAACAAGAATGAAGCATCAGAATTGGAATTCTGATTCATTAACAACTTATATACGTAACACAATCTTGCTTGCTGAACCTAAAGAGGATTTGAAGCATTTGTTGATAAAAATTAAAGAGCAGAAAACGATTTCCCCATCCTTTCAGAGGCTAACAGCTGAATTCAGGGCGCTAACTAGGGGAAACTTTCACCCAATTGGTCTGGGGTTCTTCTGTAGTGCCAGCATTCCTCGGTTCCTTGGCAATTTTCACATGACATCAGTGTTTCCCCGTGTCTGTCTGTGTGTGTTTGCATGAAACAGAAATGATGGCTCATTGGCATCAAGTCCAACTCACAGCTACCCTGTAGGGTAAAGTAGAGCTGCCCGGTAGGTTTCTGAGATGTAACCCTGTACGGAGGTGAAAGCCTTGTCGCTCTCTCCTGGAGCGAGGGGCTGCTGACCTTTTGATTAGCAGTCCAATGCGTCACCTACTACGGCACCAGGGCTCTATGTGGTCGAGTAGGTTGAAGATATGCCCGACACGGATAATGGCTCTTAAAACACAACTGAATTCTTAAAGTGGATTACATTCACAACTATAGGGTTTAGGCTTGTCCTGGTGGCATCATGGGTATATGTTGGGCTGAAAACCACAGGATACTTGCATTTCATTGTGATTTTTAAATTTACATTACTCTAATGGTGTATGATGTTAAGCATTTCTTCTTATAGTACATTTATGTTTGCATGCCTTCTTTAATAAATACATCCATTTATTTTCTTGATTTTCAAAGGGCTTTCTTACTTTATCAATGAGGCTTTTAAAAAAGTTCTAAATATAAAATAATTATTAAATTACTATTTTATAAAAATTTTCTCCCAGATTGTACCATTTCTTTCTTTCTACCTTTTCAAAGTTTATTTTAAAAATTAATTTTGGTGTGAAGGTCAATTTTTCAAGTTTGTTTATGGATTTAGTTTTACTAACCATGGTGTCACTTTTATTTTAAGAATTTAATAGTTTTAGTGCTGACATTAAAATATCTAATCTTTCTGACATGTGAGGGAAATGTTGACGTTCATTTGTTTATATGTCCATCCGGTTGTTTAAGGAGCTCTTGAGGTATGTGGGTTTAACCACAGGCTCAGCAGCACAAGGCCATTGACAGGTGCACCAAGGGTAAAACCTCTACAGAGCAGTTCTACTCTGTCCTAAAGTCACTATAAATCAGAATTTACTTGATGACAGTGAGTTATCCAGTTGTTCCTTCAACAGTTGTTTAAAAATCATTTACCAACTGTACTATCTTGGCAAATTTATTTTTAAAAAGGGTGTCTATTACGTTCCACTGATCTATTTATAAGAAGCCCTGGTCTGTTAATGGGTTAGACATTGGAAACAAGTTCTTTGTTAAAAATATGTATTCTAAAATATTCTTTCCTTCTGCAAAATGTGTTTTCACTTTCTCAATAGTATATTTAAAAGGGAGATTGGCATCTTTGCCAAAAATCAATTGGATGAATTTTTTTTCCAGGACAATTTTTCCACTACCTTATCTGTGTATCCTTTATTTAAATTTTACAATGTCTGGGTTACTGTAGCTTTACCCAATGTCTTAATCTCTCATAATTTAAAGCTTTGACTTTTATTTCTATTTCAAAATTGATTAATATGCATTATAATTTAATTATAATAGTTATTTTATTATTTTTTCCTTTTATGAGTCAATCATTGTGTCCTAGAAATGGTTGCCTTTATGGAGGATGTAATATTTTTTCCCATTTTTATTAGATTTATAGAATATTTAGGTATATGATACATGTGAAATTAATTTTATGTGTAGTATAAAATAAGGCTTAGAATTCTTTTTAAAACCTTTTATCAAATAGCTATATTTCCCCTATTTAATTATCTTGGCAAACGTGCTAAATAATTTAGTAGCCAGATTTGTGTGTGTATTTATTTCTAAACACTCAATTCATAGAAAAATCCCGTGTAGAATCTGTATGATGCTTAGAAAAACAAATTCACTCTCATTGAGTCAAAGCTTACTCAGAAGCAACCCTGAAGGACAAAATAGACTTGCTCCTTGTGAGTTTGCAAGACTGTAACTGTTAGCAGGAGTAGAAAGCCCAGTCTTTCTCCCAAGGAGTGACTGGTGATTTCAAACTGCTGACCTTCTGCATTGCAGCCCAACGAATAACCACGACACCACCAGGGGCATTACAAACGTCCTGGACAGCAATGTACACATGCCTTAGCATGTCAAATGAGAATACCAATTGAGGAATGAAAAATAGCACACTGTGCTCAGAATGCTGAGGTGTGGACTATTAGCTTTGTGGCAAGGCAGACATTAGGGGGGAATCCAGGAGCGATACGTGATTAAATAACATTGTTTGGCTCCTGTGTTAATGCACTTCCTATGGAACTCAGTTCAATACTTTATTATCGCTGGTTAAATTACATTTGAGATTTGCTATCTGTTTTCATGTGTTATGTGAACTGAAAATTACATCATCTACTTCTATCCCAAGGATTCCCGGTGATGTAGAGGGTTAAGAATTGAGCAGCTAATCACGTTTTACTCCATGAGAGAAAGACGAAGCTTTCTAGGTTCGTAAGGCTGATAGCTTTCAGATATCACAAGGCTCACTATGAGGAGGAATTTACTCAGGGCTGTGATTTTGGTTTGTTTTGATTACCACCTTTTCCTTCAAAGACAGGTGAGAAACCACAGTCTTATTCAGAGTGATTCATCTGCTCCATAAAAGGCAACTTCTCAACTTTTTATCAAAGTTGTATCCCAAATATTGGCATGAAGGAGAGTGTGGTATTAGAAACATAATGCTTTTTTATTTCTGAGTTGGGATAAGCCTGAAAGCAACCTGGAATAGTAGGTTTGCAAAAGATTGCTAAGCTAGTTCTTTCTTCAATTTTGATGAGGATCAGGAGGCTTAAGCTGTGATTTGGTGTCTATCAATTCTGAGGCAGCATGAGGTTGGAATCCCATCTCATGATGACTTTGGCCATCTGAAAGATCAGGTGGTATATTTTCCCCCATGTCACTATAAAAGAGCTCTGTCAATGGAAGAGTATTGTACTTAAAATCCTCTCTGAATCCTTTCTCCTACCATCTTTCAATGAGCACACTTGGACAATCTCTTTTGGTGAATCTTTTTTTTTCTTATCCTGAAGTTTTCCCCAAGATTCTTCAGCGGATAAAATGAGAGAAGAATCTCAAACTAAGAGAGTTCAGACTACCATTTGGGGTCTGGTTGGCTTTTATGTCAGTTTTGGGGGCTACACACAGGTTTCCCACTAGCATTTGGTAAAATTTAAGATTTCCATTAAGGGCAAAGACCATGTAAACCAAAGGACCCGAATCAGTAATCAAATTTCACTCTAGACTCGCTACCATTAACTCCTTAAGAAAAGTATGTTTGTCATCAATCCTCACTGTCCCTCACACCCCATCTGATGACCTTCTTCAGGGACTGGTGCCTCCTGGTAAGTCTCAAAATTCCTGCCTTTAAGGAGCACTCTGGCCATACTTCTTCCAAGAAGGATAGTTTTTTTTTTCTTTTAGCCTTCCCTGGTACTTTCAATATCCTTCTTTGGAACAATTCAAATGCTTTGATTCTTCTTCGGTCTTCCTAAATGTCCCGCTTTCACATGCAAATGAGGCAATGGGAAATAAAATGGCTTGGGTTGGGCGCGCAATAGTTCAAAGTAACATCCTTGCTTTCCAATACTCGAAGATTTCCTGTGCAGATTTACTTAATGCAAATTGCATTTTGATCTCTTGAGTGCTACTTAGAGGAGCATTAATTGTGGATCCCAGCAGGGCAAAATCCTTGGCAACTTCAACCAGTTTCTGCTTTTATCATGATGTTACATTATCCGGCCAGGTGTGAGGATGCTGGTCTTCTTGAAACTGACTTGCAATCCATACTGAAGGCTGCAATCCTTGACCTTCATCAGCAAGTGCTTTAAATCCTCCTCACTTTCAGCAAGCAAGGCTGTGCCATCCACATATCTTCTATTGGTAATAAGCTTTCCTCCAATTCCGATGCCACATTCTTTAAAAATCCAGCTTCTCTGATCTGATGATGTGCTCAGTAGACAAATTGAATAAATATAGTAAGGAGAGACTTATGTGTCACACACCTTTCCTGATTTGAAACCAAGCAATATTCCTTTTTTTTTCACCCCCAGAACTGCCTCTTGATGCATGTCTACGTTCCTTATGAGTATAATGAAATGTTCTTCAATTGCCATTATTCTCAAGGTTATCCATAGTTTGTTAAATTTCACACAGTCAAATGGCTGGGCACAGCCAATAAAACACAAAAAAATACCTTTCTGGTATTCTCTATTTTCAGCCAAGGTACATGTGATATCAGCAATGATATCCCTTGTTAAATATCCAGGATAGATGATCCCTTCAGGACCAGTGGTGAGAGTGGTGATACTGGGAGGGTGAAGTGAAGGTGGGGCAGAAAGGGGGAACTGATTGTAAAGATCTACATATAACCTCTTCCCTGTGGGATGGAGAACAGAAAAGTGGGTGAAGGGAGACATCGAACAGTGTAAGATATGACAAAATAATAATAATTTATAAATTATCAAGGATTTGTGAGGGAGAGAGGAAGGAGGGGAAAAATGAGGAGCTGATAGCATGGGCTCAAGTGGAAAGCAAATGTTTTGAGCATGATGAGGGTAACAAATGCACAAATGTGCTAGATACAATGGATGTATGTATTGATTGTGATAAGTGTTTTATGAGCCCCCAATAAAATGATTTTTTTTAAAAAGATAAGGCTTGTCATCAAAGAATCCATATTTGCATATACTTACTCTGAATGTCAATGGTCTGAACTCACCCATTAAAAAACAATGACTGGTAGACTGAATTAGGCAACAAAACCCATCAATCTTCTATATGCAAAAGACACATCTCAAGTTTACAGGATCAAAGGTTGTAGAAAATATAACAAGCGAATGGAAATCCTAAAAAGGCAGGATTTGCCATTGTAATCTTAAACAAAATTGATCTTAGGTTGTAGAGCATAACTAGAGATTGCCAGTGAGCACAATAAACATATATGCATCCAACAAGAGACCCATGAAATCTGTAAATCAAAGCCTTCAAAATATGAAAAAAAACAAACCCACAGAATCAATAATCATAGTAGGAGATTTCAATATGCCGCTCTTCCTGAAAGACAAATCAGTTGGAAAGAAATTCAACAAAGTGGCTAAAGAACTAAACTCAACAATTAGGCAACTGAACCTGATAGACATATTCTGAGCTCTCCACCCAACTACACAAATATCCATATTCTTTTTAAGTGAACATGGTATGAATTCAAAAATATACTGCATGCTGGGACAAAAGACAAGTTTGAGTAAATTCAAACATATTGAGGTCATTTAGACTTCTCTTTTTGACCATTATGCAATAGAGCTGGAAACAAACTAAAGGGAAAAAAAGGCAGGGGTAGGAGTGGCAAATGCTTGGAGGATGAATAACATACTTCTTCAAAACAAGTAGGTATTGACCCAAATTAGCAACACAATTAGGAAGTTTCTAGAAACTAATGAGAATGAGAATACAACATACTAAAACCTATGGGATATAGCAAAGGCTGTGATCGGAAGATTCTTGATAGCGATAAATGCACATATGAAGAAGGAAGAGAGGCTTATGATCAACACCTCCTATCACAAAACCTTCAACAATTGGAAGAGTCAACAGAATAATCCTTCTAATAGCAAATGAAAATATATTATAAAAATCAGGGTGGGGATTAATGAGTGAAAAACAAAAACAGCAATGTGCAGCAGAGCACTAATGGATCATTGAATAAATCTCTGATCCCTTTAGATCTCCTCACCTTCAACTATCATGACCCCAGCCCTGCTTCCCACCCTGGACTAGATGGGAGCATGCACAGGAGATAAAACTCACAACACATGGAACCCAAGAAGAGGAATGGGAATAAAGAGACCAAAAGGATAGGGGGAACGGGAGAGGGAGATGGGGGAAGGAAAGGGGTACTGATTGCAATGAATGGCACATAAGCATACATCCCCATCCAGGGTGAAGAATAACAGAAACCAGAGGGGAAGGGAGACAGTGGTTGGTGTGAGATTTGAAAATAATTAACAATCTATAATTTATCAAGGGCCCACGAGAGTTGGGGGAGGGAGAGGGAAAAAAGAGGAGATGATCCCAAGGGCTCAATGGAAAGTAAATGTCTTGAAAAGAATGATGGAATATATGTACTGATATGTTGGATACAACTGATGTATGGATTGTAACCAGAGTTGTAAGAGCCCTCAATAAAATGATTTTTTTAAAGCTGGTTCTTTGAAAGGATTAACAACATTGCCAAATTAACAAAAGATAGAAAGGAGCAGACATCAATATCCAGAATGAGGGGTGAAACAGGGGAAATTACAATGGACCCCTAGGAAATTAATAGACTAATTACCCAGTCTTACGAATGACTGGATGCCAATGAATACTACCAATGACATGGACAAATATCTGGAAAAACAAACCCTCCCCAGACTATCTATATAGCTGTCAAGAACTTAAGCAAACCCATAGCAAAAAAGAAATAGATACGATTATCAAAAAACTATCAACTAAGTAAAGTCCTGGTCCAGATGCTTTCACAGAAGAATCCTACCAAGCATTCAGGGAAGAGTAATACCAATTCTACACAAGTTCTTTCAGAACATAGAAGAGGACGGTAAACTTGTAAACACATTCTATGAAGCTAGTATAATACTGATTCCAAAACTAGGCAAGGATCTCACAAGAATGGAGAAGTACAGGCTGATTATCTCTAATAATGAACATCACGTAAAAATCCTTAACATAATTTTGGCCAATAGAATACAAAAGAATATAAAATGACCAAGCTGGATGCATACCAGGGATGCAGGAAAGGTTTAACATCCAAAAATATAGTAACATCATCCATCACATTGAAAGGAAAAAGGACAAGATCCACATGATAGTATCAAAAGACACAGAAAAAGCATTTTACAACATTCAATATCCATTCCTAATAAAGATATTCAAGGAGATATGATTGGAAGGTAATTACATCAATATAACTCAAGCTATATATGAAAAACCAACAGCCAGAATCACAATCAATGGAGAAAAGATGAAAATATTCCCACTGAAAAAGGGGACACAATCAGGATGCCCCCTTTCCCCTACTTTTATTCAACATTCTCCTGGTGATCTTAGCTAATAATATAAAGAAGTGGAGAGATACCAAAATATACATCTGGGTAAAGAAGAAGTGAGATTATCATTATTTGCAGATGACATGTGTTTATGTGCTGAGAACCCCAAAGGCTCTACAATAGAAATACTGGAAGCCATAAAGAAATATGGTAGATATGGCAGGATACAAGATCAACAAGAAGAAATCAATTGGATTATTACACACAACTGAGAGGATTACAGCAATAGAAATCAAGAAGTCAGTACCCTTCACAATAGACAAGCTTAAAGTGAAATATCTAGAGATATTCCTAATCAAAAAAGTCAAAAGATCAGTACAAGAAAAACTACAGAACATTAATACAAGAATCCAAAAGGGAACTTCACAAATTGAAATAATATTCCATACTTGTGGATCAGAAGATTCAATATTAAAGATGCAAATACCACCTAGGGCACTATGTCAATTCAATGGAATTCCGATACAAATATCAGCATCTTTTTTCAAAGAAATAGAAAAACTGACTACTAACTTCATATGGAAATGGAAGTCCAGAATTGGCAGAGAACTCCTCAAGAAGAATAAAGTAGGTGGGCTTGCATTACTGGATTTTAAAACTTATTATACAGCCACAGTTGTCAAAACAACATGGTACTCATATAATGAGAGATATTTGGATCAAAAGGTTAAAACAGAAAATCCAACAAAAAACAGCAGCACACAGAAAACTGATCTTTGATAAGGGCCCCAAGAGTATCAAATGGGAAGATAATGCCCTGTTTAACAAATGAATATCAACCTGCAGAAGAATGAAGGAAGATGCTTACCTCACTCCATACACAAGAACAAATACAAGGTGGATCATAGACCTTGAGGTAAACCCCAGACTATTTTGATCATCAATGAAAAAATTGGGACAAAGCTGAGAACCTTAGCGCAGGGGATACTTGGGCTATCAGATTTAAGGAAGGGTGCACTCTAAGAGGAATACAAAATAAACGGGTGAGACATACTAAAGATAAAACATCTGAATTCAAATGACTTCAGCAAGAGAGCCCACAGACTGAGAAACGATATTTAGTAATGACATATCAGATAAAGGGCTCATTACTAAAATCTACAGAATCCTCCAAGGCTGCAACAAGACAAAGCAAGTAGTCCAGTGAGGAAGTGGGCAAAAGATTTGAACAGAAGATTCACAAAGGGGAAACCTGAATGGCCAATAAACATAGGAGAAAATGTTCCAGATCATTAGCCAACGGGAAAAGCAAATTAAAACAACGATGAGATACCACCTACCCCCCACAAAGATAGCCCCATTCAGAAAGCATCTTGTGGATATGTATAGCCACTTTGGAAAGCTATTTGGCAATACTTAAAACAGGTAGAAATGGAGATACCTTACGACCCAGCAATTCCACTGCTGGGAATACACTGTACAAACTCGTGTTTAAGCCGATTTTTTTTCAGCACATATTTTTATGCAGATTTTGTGGTAAAATTAGGTGCCATGGCTGATATTTGGGTCAGTTTATACTTGAGTATATATGGTACCAAGAAGAACTAAGATATAGATCATGGCCAGACATCTGCTCTCCAATGTTAAGCTTTGTGCCTTTCACTATCACAAAAATAATTGGAAACAGCCTAAATTTCCATCAATTAGCACAAGGATTTAAAAACTCTGCTATATACACACAATGGAATGCTACACCTCCTTAAAAATAGTGATGAAAAGATGAAACACCTCATCTGGAAAGAGCGGAGGGATACTTTGCTGAATGAAATTAGCTAGCACAGAAGGTCAAATACAACATGAGTCCACTGAGGTAAGTCCAAACAGCAGAACGGCTTATAGGAAAATGCACACAACACACAATTCTTGGGTTGAGTACCAGATACATACCTCAGCAAACAAACAAACAAAAAATAAGTAAAATAAAATAAACAAATTAAAAAACAGACAACCAAATCCAGTTAGTACCTGTGCAGAAAGGCATCTTTCCCACCCCTCTCGTATGCCTTGAAGGCCCACAGAGGGGTAGAGCGAGAAAAAGATGGCAATGGGACACCAGGGCACTATTCCACCCAAGGGGAGCGTATTATTTATGTCTCCACAGGAAGAGGACCGAGAGTAGACTTCCTTCCGGTGTGCCAATCAATGTGGGCGGTGTTGCTGCTCGGGAACAGCTTGTTCCCAGAGATGATTTCAGGGCTGACCTCACCTTGTGGCATGACGTCCTCTCCCTAGATGACAGCACTACAGAGGACGGCCCAGAAGACACAGTTCTGGAAGAGATAGGCATGGTAAGAAACCCCACGGAGACAGCAATGTGACTGAGAGTTCGGATTGGTAGGGGTGGGCATGAGAGGTGAGGAGGAGGCTGGAGAGGAGTAGCGAGACAATAATGACAGGGACAGGGGAATAGCAGGGATTATAAAATTGATGGTGAGGAGGATGTAGCATTCCTGGTCGGATATGATCTATCAAAAAGTGAGGAATTATTGAGAGGTAAAAGGTGCATAAGCATAATAGTGGGGCAGAAGGTAAGCAAAAGAAAAAAGAGGAAAGAAGAAGAAAGCAAAACATTTATATAGCTAGGTATTAATATCAAGATATAAATATGTAAATATATTATAATATAAATGTACGTGTATCTGTCTGTACATGCACATACATAAATTCACCAAGGAAGCATATGGACTTTGGGTCTCTACTAAACTCTCACCTAAGTACAAGAATGATTTGTTCTAAGAATGCGGCACTGTGTGATAGTCATCTCGCTGACACGACTGTTGAAGACGAAATGGTTGCATGAGCAAGTGTGATTATGCACCTTTTACACACAAAGATGATGATGTCAGCTATTAAAAATAAACATCTGGGGTTGTAAAGGCTTGGAGTCAAACAATTGGCCACCAAGCAGGGAAGCAACAAAGCCCACATGGAAGATGCACACCAGGCTGGGTGATCAGAAGGTCAACAGGAATAGGTATCAGAAGTTCAAAAGCAAGCAATCATTTGATGTGAAAGGGAGTGGACAAAGTGGAGACCCAAATACCACCTGCAAATCAAATGGACAAGTCCTCACAAAGGGGCCATGGTGGTTAGGGGTGTGTGTGTGTGTGTGTGTGTGTGTGTGTGTGTGTGTGTGTGTAATTCAGGTTGTGGTATAGCACTGATGAAAGACATAACTCTGCTTTAGTACTTTAATTCCCCCCCGTTAATATTAAGGCTTAGTTTTCACTTTATTAATGCTGCTAGACCTATGTGTGTTCATACGTATAATTAAGATAGTTTGATGAAACAGCCACGGGAATAATGATTCCTTGAGGATATAGGAAGACAGAAGGGTGTGTGTGGAAGGGGGAAATGGGGTAGCTGATAGCAGTGAGGAATGCATAACACCACTCAAGGGGAGCGAATAACAGAATTGTAGGTGATTGGATGGAGTAAGATATGGCATATATATTAAAACAATAATAGAATATAATAATAATATATAACAACAAGGGTTCCTGGGGGGCAGGGTGGGGAGGGAGGGGATAAAAGGGAGCTGAAGTCAAAGAGTTCAAGAAGGAAGCAAATGTTTGAAACTGATTGTAGTAGCAATTGTACGAGTATGGGTGATCTATTGGAATTATGGAATGTTATGACTTCTGTAAGAGCTCCCAATAAAATGAAGAACAACACACAAAAGACAACAGAGGGTTCCCTTATATTCAGAGGGATCTTGCACCTGAACTACCATTATTTGGAACTTAATTGATAAAGATTATAATTTGTGTATTACATAAAAGTAATGTGCAAATATAATCAATATTAAGTGGATAATAAACTTAAATTCTGGAAACATGAGTATTTAATTGATAATTTTCTTCATGCCTATTATCCCAACTGCAATTAGCTCCTTAAGTGTTTACAAGTTATTGTTCTACTAGATTATAAACAACATAAATGGCTGGGCCATAATACTTCACTCCAGCCTAGTGTCTGGAATATAGCAGGAATCGATTATTTGTTGCCAGAAGAACGTAAGGAGGAAAGAAATACAGCCAAGAAGGCAATGAAATCACTAATACCCCATTGACTAGTTTCAGTTAAATTGATTCCAACCCATGTTGAGCAAATATGTTACAGCATATATTTTCTCCATATTGTGTTCTTCAAGTGAATCATTAGCCTATCTTCTCCCATGAAGGTTTATAGTCTCAGAAACCCAAGGGGACAATTCGACTCTGTCCTATATAAGGTCACTCCGAGTCAGAATAGACTTGCTGGCAGTGGGCTAGTTTGGTTAGCATTGCAGAGCAGATTTCTTGTTCTTTCTTGTGCTGCTGGGTAAATTCAATCACCAACCTTTGAATTAATAGTTGTGCACCCAGGGACATCTGCACTCAGTAATCTAAATTCAAAATAACAGAATGGCACAAGCTTCATTAAAAGAAGGATCTGTGGCCATTATGGTGTTGGAAGGTATCACATGTTCTAGTAGGACATATGTTGCTAGTAGCTGTTGATTAAGAACAGGCTGATTTCTCAGAAGTAGATTGCCAGCCATCTCTTCCTATCTGTCTTAGTCTGAATGTGCTCCCTAAACCTGTTTAGCAACATAGAAGCATACATGTCTCCACTAATGAGAGGTAGCTGAACTTAAGAAGCATTGACCAGAAACTGAATCCTGGTATCCCAAGTGGCAGGTGACAATTTTCTCATTTAACCACACCAAATTCAAACAAATTCACTTCAATTGAGTCATTTCTGACTCATGGTGACCCTATAGAAGTGTCCCTATGGACTTCTGTTTACAGAAGTAGAGAGCCTGGTGGTTTTGAACTGCTAAGTTAAAAACTTAACCTCTAAGTTAACCGGCCAAATCATAACCAGCAAGACACCTGGGCTCCTATTGAACCACTACTATCTCGTAATGGTCACCTTAAACCTCTGTTGTGATTCAGCGTAATCCTCTCTATCTTCTTGCATATATATCCCACATGCTGACATTCCTCATATTTTAATTTCTTCTTTGGATTAAATTACAGATTTCTAAAAGAATCCAATTAAAATGTACACACAATCTGTGGAAGTCCAGGGCTACGCCATTTACACTTGTACACCTTAACATGAACCTTGAGAGCTGTGAGGGAGATAAAATATTAGGCAGGCAAATTATGGGGCCTGAAGAAATTTTGTATGTAAGCAATTTCAGCTAAAGGGTGAGATTTGGAGACAACTCTTGGCTCAAAAGAGTAAAAGCAATGTTATCACGGGGAATTTTTCTACTAAAAAGGAAAGTAAAGACAAGGAGTATGAAGATAAACTTCATCTTCTGACATTCTTTAAAGGGCAACCATTACCTATTCTGATCATCTTACAAGGAACGTTAGTTATACAAGTGATATTAACAACATTTCATGAATTTTAGTCTTGAAAATTTTGTTTGACTTAATCACTGCCTCGTATGTTGATTCACAGAACAGTTACAGACAGGCCCGCGGCATATGCGAGCCCTTTCCAATGACAAAGAAAAATAAACTAAAAGACCCAGCGACAGTCTGCACTGAAAGGACTTTCAGATCCTTCGGGACCATGGAGAGGGAGGGGCTTCCAACTGTGTGTGGAAATGTTACACGGTCTTTCATTCCATCTTCCACAAACTTTTTGAGGACATCTCATAGAAAAAGCAACGACACACAAAAATGGTAAGTCTCTTGTGCAGAGTATGCTGGAAGCCAATAGAAGGGAACATCTAATTTAGTTACAGAATTCGCAGAAACACAGGCTTGCACTTTACAGGAAAAGCAGCATTCCCCCAGACACATGTGAAATCAGAGGAGCCCTGGTGGGGGCAGTGGTTAGATACTTGGTTGCTATCTGAAAGGTTAGTGATGAAAACTCACAGGCACCTCCACAGGGGGGTGGGGTGGGGAGGAAGACTGGTGATCTGTCCATCCACCTCTGTAATGTGGATCACTCTGAATTGTAATAAAGAGTAAAGGTGGAGCTGTGGATTAGGTGTTGTACTCCTAATCGAAAGGTTGGCAGTTCAAACCTACATCTATGCTACAGGAGAAAGCTGAAGCTGTGCGTCCCCATAAAGATTCACTGTCGTGGAGCGCCTATAGGTTACTGTGAATCTGAATCAATTCAATGGCAATGGGCTAGAGCATTAATTACTAGGGCATACATATACTATTGTAAATTTATTACCCCTTCACCACTGCATCCTATTTTACCACAGTCCCAAACATTTTTATTGTTTCTTGTTCCACTCGGCGACCATTGAATCACAGGATTTCCAGTTTAAATAATGTATTTCAATCATGCTCCCATGATGATTTCACACTCAGTGTGCTCTTGTCCATGAAGTATATTTACATTGATAGCCTAGTTTCATTTGCTCTTTATCACCATGTCTCTTTTGAAGAACAAGCTGGTGTCAGGGACACTTGTGAGCTGCTCTTTACAATATTTTTCCACCTGCGATTTGAACTTAGGGTGACAAATTTTGTCAAAGGCAAAGCGCATTTTTCTCTTTTAAAAACCCATATTTTGAACACCTGTGAAAAGTGCTGATTGGACTTAACACTCAGTCACTGCCTGTGAAAAATATTTTTCCTCTACATTTTCCCCAACTTTCTGTACATTCTACAATTAGTATTTGGTCAAGATTAATAAACACAAACAAAAATATGGCACGCAGTTCAGGCACGTAAGCTTAACATTGTTTTTGAGATGGTTACACTTATTTGGAAGTATATTCTGTTGCTTCTAGTTTGCATATTGGCCCAACAATTAATCAGGTATGGTATTTCTTTCAACCGAGTAAATGATAAACAATCTCTCCTAAATATGTTAAGGAGTTCATTTCCACCTGAATTCTCCTGACAAATACTAAAATAGATAACCTTAATAAGGCACTAATGAGATCATTATAACTAGTTTTGTCTGTATTTAAAGCGCAGATTTAAGATCATCGTTAATAATTAACTACTGGAAAACTTTGTTCACTCCCTTGAGTTATTTTTAAATTGCTATATACTATAATTACATATATTCCATCATAAAACTTTCCATGGTAGTGAGCACAATTGAACTTTGGATAAGAACAAGTATATTACAAATCTTGGTTGTTTAAAAGGTTAATCTGTAAATAGATTAGTGACAGGTGGTGATCTTCACCCATTTTAAGCATTCTTGCTTGAGAAAAAGACAACATTTACCAGCTGCCATCAACATGCCTCCCTCACGGTGACCGCATGTGGGTCAATATAAGACTGTGCTTCACAGAGCTGCAGGGTCTGATCATCCAGATGTAGCGCTCCAGGCCTTCTGAGAACCTGTAAGTCAGAGGGGGGTGAGGGGGATGGGACACCCAGCCCATGGGTCGTATAAGGCCCACAAAATCATCAATATCACCTAATATCACATACCTTATCAAAAAGAAGCAGTTCTAGCCATCACATTAGGGGTGAATTAATGAAGCGTTTGACCAGCATGGTCCTCGATTGAAGCCATAAATATCCAGATGGCCCCCGGCTCAAATTAGGTTTCCCTCTCTTGTTCTAAGTAGACTAGAAACTCCAACATTTTTTTAGTGAGCAAGTGAGCGCATTAGTGCACCATCCTGAGCACATTAGTGCACCAGCCTGGGACATGCAAAAGGCATGTTTCACAGCTATTGCATATCTTTTTGGCCAGTTTGTGAGGGATTTCTCCAAAATATTTATCAATGGGCACCTTGAATTTGGGTGACTGTAGGTGCCTCTAAGATCACATCAGTAGAATCACAGCTGGTCTCCAGTCTTTATTTTCAGATGCTCTGCATCAATGAAGCTCACCCCCCTCAAAGAAGCATATGGCAAAGAGAAGAGAGGAATTGGTTGTAAAATTATATTTGAGTAGAAATTATCCTGCAAAATTTTCAAACTTTAAAACTATTTGAGAGAATACAAAGAGATGTTTTATAATTGATAGTGCAAAATTAAAGAAGTGACAGATGTGTGATATAATTCCTTTTATTAAGCACAAAATAATGGCTTCACACACCAAAAAAAATTGCAAATGACTATTCTGAAGTCATGACCTGCATTTTCAGATTGAAATTCCATTTTAAGCCAAATTAGCTAATAATCTCATGCAAAGGTATACCTTTCAGGACTGTCATTTTCTGACCTGGTTGGGAGTACCAAAATACACTCTGGCATAGGCCAAACAAAGCCGACTGAGTCAGTAAAACTTAGTGCTTTCTTACCCCTAAAATCATTCTAAACAGGAAACTCAGAGGATCAGTAAAGGTATCTATAAGTGATATATTAGAGACCGCAGAGGTATTCATTTCTAATCTAACTAAACTATTCCTCCTCACAAAACAGCACTTTTTAATATTGTAGAGACACCTCCATACTGACTGTGCAGTTGCAGTAAGACCTTTAAAGTATGAATCATTTCTTTTTGTGTGTTTACCAACTAGGGCTTTAAAAAGTCTTGGAAGAGGGCTGAGTTAGTTGGTAAGCTATTTATAAATTGGAAGGTCTTTTGCATTTATCTAGGAATATAGATATTGTCAATATGTGATTAAGTTACTGAAAAAGTTTTCCTGGAGGATTTGTATGTTTATTGCTTTTTTGTAAGACACTTATCCAGCGCTCTCAAACCCATTCTCTTTCTTGCATGAATTCACACATATTAAAATGCAGGTGTCTTGCTTGTCTGATATATATCATTTGCATTATTTGAAACCCTGAAGTCCCCCAATTTCCTGGTGTCTGTACGATTCAGGAACACAATTGCTTAGTAATAGTTTTCTAGGGGATAAAGCAATGTTGAATGAAAAATATATATAACAACAAGTTCACAAATAATATCTTCAACTTTTCTGTTGAATTGTAGAAATAAACTTGGAAGAAATGTTTAATGGTAACGGTAACAAGCCTCTCAATTTTATCATCAAAGCTTGAAAATTGATACTTAATTCTATTGTGCTCAGAAAACTGAATCTACCACAAATTAAGGCAGTCTTTACTTTAGAAGCTTATGTTTTAAAAGAAGAAATATAAATGCAATACATATTAGCTCAGATAAAAAACAAAACAAAAAAACAACCCTCAGTCATTGAGTTGATTGTAACCAATAAAGAAGTCACTGCCATTGACTCAATGCTGACTCATAGCGACTCCCTGTGGTTATCCAAGACTGTAGTTATTTAGGGAGTAGAAAGCTCAGTCTTTCTCCTAAGGAGTTCCAGGAACTTTCAAACTGCTGGCCCTGTGGATCAGAGCCCCAGTGCATGACCACTACACCCTCTTTAGGCTCTCAGATACTGTAAACTTTTACGGGTGAGGGGAGCCTCATCTTCCTCTCATTGAGCTGCTAGTGAGTTTGAAATGTCACGATTGCAGTTATCACCACCGAAGGTACTTCTTAGCTCAGCTGCACACTACTAAGATGCAAGGGCTTGGGAGCACATGTACTAGAACACAGCGGTGGAACCAGTGGGGACATAAATGGACTGAAAGCATATCCTCATTAGCAGTGATCACGACAAAAAGAAGACTTCACTGAGCATTTGCTAATTACTGTTACACTAGTGGTTCCATGAACACCAGTGAGCTACAGTGGTGACCACTGTACCCCGCATGTTGGGCAGTGCTCGGTTCATCTCAAGCTCTCTCCCATCGAGGTAGAACTGGCCTTGTGCATTGTCCAGATGATAGCTTTATTGGAGTAGAAAGCCACATCTTTCTCTCTTGGAGTGGGTGGAGGTTTCAAACCGCTGACCTTTAGGATAGCAACCCATCACAACTATGACACCACCAGGGCGCCATGCATGGCTCATAATTAACACGATACAATGATTAAAAATGCAGATATCCCCAGATTATAAATGAGTCCCATTCCTGATCTGTCTTTAACTCAAATTTGTAATATGTCTAAACAGTTAGCTATGGGGTTTTAGCCAATATCAGTTAATTACATTTGCCTTAGTATGTAGTACATAATCTACCTTTCTTTGCATAGACATTGAGGAAGCATTTCTATAAACATTAAAATGTCTTGAACATAATAATACAGTAATAATAAGAATGTTTTGATGCACACCTAAAAGTAGCACCCATGTTTATTATGGCTCATTGTACCTTGGATTTTTAATGTAGTAGGCAGTATAGGTCTTTGTTCTTTACTACAGATTGAATTGTAACTATTAGTGCTACTGAACCTGGGAACTGTGGGAATTACCTGTATGAATTTCATAAAAATCATGAAGTTATAAGCTGCTTTAAAGACATACAAGTCCATAAAGTAAAATATATGTCAAAGATTGACCCTTTTCAACGAACCACCCCAATTTCTATTTCAAGAGGAGTAGTTCTATTGTTGATATTTAAGGGCATATCCTTTCAGATATATACACTGCACGTGCACACACACACACACACACACACATACAGAGAGAGAAAGAGACAGATAATTTAAGTTTAAAAATTGTACAAAAGGAATATAGTATATTTAGCTCGAATTTCCACACAGCCGTTAAAATATGGATATCATTCTCTATTTCAGTATAATCACATCTAATCTTCACATCACCCTATTTTGGTCAATTTTAGCATCTTCTCCATTTAATAGCAGAAAAAACTGTAAAGGAGAGGGGCTAAATCAATTAACAATGTTTTCCTATGGCGGCAGAATTAGAATCTGGAACCAGTAACCCAAAGATCATTTTCTCAAGCAGTAGCATACAGCAGAAGTTCTTCAGAGATGGAAAGTTGACCAGTCTAGAGTTCTCTTTCTTCTTCCAAGATAGAGATTCAAATTCCAGGAAAAATATATTCACAATCTCTGGCTGTGCGTCTGCCTGTCAGTCTGCTGCAATTGATTGTCCGTGGAACATTTTTCAAAAACAGTTGGGGATTGCTCATGGAGTGGAATAATAAATCACTGTCATCATTTATGAAAAGGAAATTAAAAATTGAACATGGTGTCTACATGAGAGAGTCAATGGAAGCATGGACTGGGAGGAGGAGCATCTGAACTCGTTTGAGGCGAGGAAGGAGCGCACGTGTTTCAGTGGTAGACCTCTCACTTTCCATTGAGAGATCGAACTTCCATCCCTGGCCAATGAAACTCATGCTCAGCTACAAATTACCTGTCAGTGGAGGTTTGTGTGTTGCTATGAGGTTAAATAAATTCCAGCAGAGCTAGTGACCATGATGGACAAGCAAGAAAGGCCTGGAGATACATTCCCCAAAATTAGCCGATGAAGACTCTATTGAATACAAAGGTCTTATTTGAGATATGTCTGCAGAATGGCATGGGAGCAGGAGCGTTGCATGCCATTGGGCCTGAGATGCCATAATTTGGGGCTAACTCCAGGGATGCTACCCCAAATACCAGAAACATGAGTGGAATGATTCTTAAAACCATGTGGAAGTTGGCTCAAAGTTTGGAATGCCTCTGTGTCTAAGGAAACTGCCTATGGATAGAAAAGGAAGAGGGTCCTTGGTGAAGTGTAGACGTCTGAGTGAATTAGCATAACCATGGTCGTCTCAGGGAAGGATGGCAGATGACGTTACAAACGCATGAAGTGACAGATAAAACACGGCACTGGGTGCTGCAAGGCAATTTCCCCCTGAAATGTCCTCCCTTTTGTAGGCCTTGTGAAAATACTGCTCCACCACAAAATCTTCGCTTACCCTCTCAGTGAAAAGAGACCTTGCTCACCTCAAACCGTAGAACTTCCTCGGAGATGACCTCTTGGCATTCACCACTTTTTTTTTTTTTTTTTTTTTTTGCAATCCGAGGCAGCATAAAAGGAACTCGGACATAGGATTTAGAAGATAAGGTATCTATTCCCAACATTGCCAGTTGTTCATCGCTCTTCCTGTGGACAAATCTGTTAACCTTATTTTTCTTCTCTATGAATTCTTTATGCCAATGTAAAGACATGTGCTACATCAGGTTAAGAGAATATGAATGTAATCTAGAAATTATGAAGTACTATTTAAGTTTTTTGAGTCCACACCACACATTTCTTACAACAAGATACATTTTTTAAAGGGAAGTTTAGACTTTAGGCGATGTCAATGGGAGTTCTCAATGATTTGTGGCCTCAAACCTTAAAGATTAATATCTGGCATTACTTCTTTTGGGAAACCTTCCCTTTGCTCGCCACGTCTGAGACTGAGTTGTCCCCCTTCTGGGTCCAGCGATCTTGTACACAGATATTGTATTGCTTTTTTCATACCAGGGATTAATGTGTATGTTCTGTTCGATTGTTTAAGTGAAGAAACCACTTCTTAGAGATCCCTGTATTCTAAAAACCTAGGCTAAAGCCTGAGTATTATAAATGACCCACTTAGAATCAAAGCCTCAGGGATCAAAGATGTATATTTTGACATGATTGCCACTAAATAATACAAGTCTTACTGCTCCCAGAGTTCAACATCAGACATGTTAGAGACAGGGAACAAGAATACAAAGACTATAAGGAAATACATTGACCTTCAAGGCACATATAACTAATTTATACTGATTATAGAAAAAGTCGATACAATGTCACATATCACTCTGTCAGTTTGTTGCACCGTGTGTACTTGCATGTTGCTGTGTTGCTGGAAGCAACACTACATGTGATTGTGATTCGAATATCAGCAGGGCACTAATGGTGAACAAGTTAGTTTCAAAAGAAAGACAGACCAGAAAGAAAGACTGGGTGATTTACTTCTAAAACTTAGCCCACATGCAAAGCCTGGGGAATCACTGCAGAGTCGCGGGTCAAAGCAGAATATTATCCACTGTGTTTCTGGAAGGCAATTTCCCTAGGTTGGATGGCAACTTGGGCTCGGGTATGTTGGTGATCATTGCGATGATTCGCGACATGACCGTATTTCACACTGTTGCATGATGGATTCATCACGAGTTGGGATCATGACTGACAACTACTAACAACAATATCAAATATATTTTAAAGGAAAGTGAGAAAAAGAAAGAATGGCATTAACTAAGTAATAATGTGGAGTCCTAAATATTTTCCTAAACTAAAAAAAAAAAGGAATCTAGGGCAAATACCTTTCAAATGTGGAACATACCAATGGGTTTTCAATTGAATGTCAAATGCTTCCAATTTCAATTGTATTCCCTCTGGGTGCTAGTCTCCTCAAACTTCCTGACAGAGTTCATACTGAGGTCAAAATGAACTCCATGTTGCCATGTTCTTCTCTTTCTCAGTCCGTATCTTCATAGGGCCCAGCAACATTGCCACAGGTGACATCTTCAAACACCTTCTGCTGTTGGCTTCCAGGACACCTCCATCTGCGGAGAGTATGCTTCTCAATATCCTTTGATGGATCATCGTACACTTCCAGATTTTAAAAGGTTGAAAGGACTCGATGTTTAGTCTTAATTTTTTTCTGTATCTATGGGCTATGCATACCCTGCTTTGTACTATCAGAGTCTGTGGGTTCTAACTGTCAGATACTGTTAATGGGAACAAAGAGTATTTTTGGTAAAGAGATTAAGAATTGGGTTGCAAACTACAAGGTCAACAGCTCAAACTAAGTGGCCACTCTGGGGGGAAAATAAGGCAATTTTCTCTCATAAATATTACAGAATCGATTCCCTGTTTCTCCCCAATCTCCCTCAACCTTCCCTCTACCCTCATGGTATCACTATTCCCATTGCTATTCCTGAGGGGTTTATCTGTCCTGGGTTTCTTGTGACAAGAACTCTTATCTGTACCAGTGTACGTGCTCTTGTCTAGTTGGATTTATAAAGTAGAACTGGGGTCATGATAGTGGGGAGGAGGAAGCACTAAAAAACTAGAGGAATATTATATGTTCCATCATGGACGAAGGGAGAGAGCAGGTGGTATAAGATTTGAAATTAATAATAATTTATACTTTATCAGTGGTCCATGACGTTGGGAGGGTGGAAGAGGGAGGGAAAGAAACAAGAGCTGATACCAAAGGCTCAAACATAAAGAAAATATTTTTTAAATGATGAAGGCAACATGTGTACAAATGTTCTTGATACAACTGATGCATTGTTTGTTATAAGATTTGTAGGAGCCACCAATAAAATGATTTATTTGTAATAATCATAAAAATTACAGATTCAGAAACTTTATACTAATAATGTTAGATTTATGTATTTAGCTCTTTATTCCCTGGGTTATAGTGCCACTTTTAAAACGGACTTATTTATGAAGTATACTGTGAATTAAACTATTTCTCACTCCACCACTCTACAAACCAAACCAAAATCACTTAGCATTGAGTCAATTCCATCTCGTAGTGACCCTACAGGACAGAGTAGAACTGCCACTCTGGGTTTCCAGAGTGTCACTCTTGATGGGACTAGAAAGCCTCCTCTTTCTCCTATGGAGTGGCGGGTGGTTTTGACCTTGTACAGCACACTGTGTAGCCCACCATGCCACCAGCTGTGAACTACTGCTTCCATGACCTCCTGCATGGATCCCCACATTAGCCTTCAAAATGATCTCCCTGTCTCCACGTTTGCTCTTGATAGCCTAACAACAACAGCCATTTTGACGGTTATTTTAAAATGGAAATTATATCATCCAGGTGTCCTAAAAATGATGGGGGGGGTGTTGAAAATCTTTACAGTGCTTACTGGATTACTGGTTTCTTCTCTAATCTGCCTCAATGTCTAGCATATATTCTCCCGAGTAGCCTTAAAGCCTTCTGCAATCTCTGGGCCTGTAGTTGTTCATCTGCAGGGGTTCCCTGGCTTCTCCCCATAGCTCACGGGAGTCTTTTCTGGTATACTTAAAAAAAATTGTGATAATATTCATCCCTTGTTCCTTATCCTTTTGATTTTCTTTACATACTTATCAATATATCATATTTGCATTTATGTTTGGTTATTGAATATGTGTCTCACTTATCAGAATCTTAAACTTTATGGTGGTTGAAATATATATTTACATGTGCTTTTTTCATACTCTTGAGCAATTGAAAAATGGCAAGAATTGAACAATTATTGAATAAATATTCAGTTGATATATTGACTAGTCAACTAGTATATTCAAATGATAGACATCTACTAATTGATATACTTACTATAACTTAGAATAATACATATACGAGGTGCTTCAAAAAGTTAGTGGGAAAATTCCTTTGCCTTTTAATTCCTTTTTGTTTTCATGAGCCTTTGAAGGCTCTCTCTGAACTAAATAACTGATTTCGAGTAATGGATCAGGTCAGTATTTGAATGCTTTTGATCAAGATCCTGCTCGGCTTGTCTCTAAATCCACTACTTTTCCTTCATAATCTGGTGACAGACACGCTGATGGATAAGTTTTCCTTGTACATGTTCACTCTGAAGCCACCTTTCTCTTGTTTTCTCTGTCGCAGCGCTGACTTTCTTATTTGGTGTGTCCTCTTTCAGTTCACCTGAGGCGACTGACTGACAAATGGACCATGAGAGGCTTTACTGGTATTCGTCTCATGACTCAGACTCTTCCCAGAAACGCAACGAACAAAAATAATATTTTTATTCTTCCATTGTGGTTGACATTTTCTGTATTTACTGATCTCCCCCCTCAATCTTGAATAATATCTAAGGACCAGCAATGGATAGAATCTCCATGAGTCAGAATGAACTCGATGGCAGTGAATTTTGTGACTAGCCATGTCAGGGAGCCCTGGGGAAGCAATGCACTAGTGGGGTTGTTGTTAACTGTAAGGTCAGTAATTCAAAGCCACCAGTCACTCAACAGGAGAAAGATGAGGTGGTCTCTCACCATGAATATTTATAACCTCAGAAACCCTAGGGAGTAGCTCTACTCTGTCCCATAGCATCTTTATGTGTCAGATTTGACCCGCAGATTGCTGGTTTGCTTTTAGAGTCAGGGAGAAGAGGAGGTGCGTGATATTTTGCGGTGCTCACAGAAAAGTTCCCAGTTAGAAACCAGCAGCAGCTTTTAGAGAGGAGGTGTAGTTGGGAATTTTGAGTCCCATAAAGAGCTGCAGTCTGGGAAATACCCAGAGGTGGTCCTACCCTGTCCTACAGGGTCACTATGAGACAGAATCCACTTGACAACGGTGAGTATAGTTTCTGAAATGTCACTGAAAGCTTGCCAAATCCAGGGATCCTTCTCAGATCATAATGTATCAGAAGGGCCAAAAGCAATGTATCAGTCTATAGCAGATCTGTGCTTCTTAAGGATACAATTTTCAGAAGTCATATTTGCTACTTGACTCTATCTCATTGTGATTCAGAGCAGGACAATCAGAAGCTTCAGAACGTGAAAGGGTAGAGATTGAAACATACAACTATTGTTGGTAGTATGTTGACACATGACTAAATTCTGCTAGTTAAATATTCCACAATGTACTTAACTCAATGCCTAGATTTGGGTCACAGACCAGTGTTCCAATTATGCAGAATGACCTGGTGGTATTACTAAGCCCACAGCAGACTTCCTGCCGAGGCTCTCCTGTTAAGGTTACAAAACTGTGTAGAGGAAATGAGAACAACCAAATGAGGCTAATTTGGTGGGCATAATTGGAAGAAGGTGCATCATTTAAGACAGAAAATTTCCCGTTGTGTGACAATGCTGCAAGAAGCTGAAAGTGTCGAAGGTCCTGATTCATGGTAGTGCAGACAATCAATTATTTTATTTGTTCCAGAAAATTTTCTATTAGCTTATTTGTAACTGTATACACACAAATACTTCAATGCACATACATCTATTTTACAGCCTGCCGAGATAATGGTGGGTTCATCGCCAGGTGCTGTTGAGTCCTTTTTGTGAGCTTATTAACAATAGAACAAAATGTCACCCAGCGTGTGCCATTCTAAATTATCGATACGTTTCCGCACATTGCTGTGACAGTCCATCTTTTTGAAGGTCTTCTTCTTAACTGACCTTCTACTCTGTCAATCGTCTCCTTCTCCAAGACTTGCTCTGTCCTGGTAACTTGTCCAAAGTATGTGAAATTACATCTCATTACCCTTGCTTCTAAAGAACAATTCTATCAAACTTCTTCCAAAAGAGATTTGCTAGGTCTTCTGATAGTCTATGGTATATTCAACATTCTTTGGAAACACCATAGTTCCAATGAATCACTTCTCTTCAGTCTTCATTATTCATTGGCCAGATTCCATAAGCATATGAATTGATTAAAAATATGAGAGATTAAGTCAATTGCGCTTTAGTTTTCAAAGTGACATCTTCACTTTGTAGCTTGTCAAAGAAGTCTTTTGCAGAAGATATACCCAATGATATATGGTTTTTGATTAACTGACTGCTATATCAAAGAGTATTAATTATAAATCTAAATAAAATAAAATTCATGACAACTTCAATTATATTTCAATTAAAATGATTGTTGATAAGATAGTGACTCTATAAGACTGATTTTTGCAAAGCTACTAATAGATCATGAGAGTATGGTAGATATATCTACATGCTTTTAAACAATTCATCATACTTAATTTCTAAGACATTGAAGTTTTTAATTTTAAAATATTCAATTATACAGGTTGAAGTTGAAAAACACTAAAACAAGCCCTTGAGAGCCAAGATACAACCTTGAGTCTATTCCACCAGAATTTTGAGAACACCTGAAGAACTGGTTTGCTGCATTGAATGCTAATGAGAGAAGACCTGACCAGCTGTCAGAGGACAGCAAGAGCATTCATCATGAAGAATTCAAAAGATCATTAAAAAGACAGGAAAGAAACAAAAGGCCAAAGTGGATGTCAGAAGAAACTCTGAAACTTTTTCTTATTCACAGTGTAGATAAGGCAAATGGGAGAAATGATGAAGTAGGAGAACTGAATAGAAAATGTCAAAGGGCAGCTTGAGAAGATAAAGTCAAATATTACAGTGATATGTGCAAAGACTTGAGATTGAAAACCAATAAGGTAGAAATCGAAATAACTAAAACAAACGAACAAACAAAAAACTCAAGCGCCCAGTTGCAATATTGAAAGATTCTCTGGAAGAGGTGCCTCAGAAGCTGTGGAGCCAGGGCAAAAAGGCCTCAGTCCGCATGTCAGGACACGGCGTGTCAGCCTCACCCTGGGACCATTCAGATCATGGCTGGCGGGTGCCACTGAAGCAAGGGAGTGGGGTTTCTGACGCATCTGGGCAGTGGCTTGCTGCTTGTGACTGAATCTCTCTCCCTCAACTAGGGTCTTCTGAGTAGAATGCTACAGAAATTTGTCATCGCTACTTCCACCAAAATTGATAGCAGTGGTGTGAAAATCCCCAATAGCTCACATACACCTACTTCTAGAAGCTGCGTGATCCCAGACATCAAGAAGACGAGATCTTTGACACTAATAGAAATAAGAGAAAACAGATCAGTGCAAAGCTGATCAGCAAAACACGAACTTGTACATTTTGGAGAAAATCAACGCTTTTCCCCAGCTCCAAGATTACTAGAGTTCTACTTTCACACGCAGAAATGGAAGTCATCCTCACAAACTGATATTCTAGGTTTCCTTCAAAGAACCTAACTAAATGCCCGATAGTTTAAAAAAAATCAAGAATGATATGCCTTGGGGTTGTAACCTCTCATCATACTTATTCAATATATACATGCAGCAAACTGTCAGAGAAGCGGGATGATATGAAGGAGAATGGGACATCAGGATTGGAAGAAGTTTCATCAGCAAACTTCAAGATGCGAATGACAGAACCTTGCCTGCTGAAAGTGAGGCTGGCTTGAAGCTACAACATGAATAGACATATGAACACTTAAGTTTATCGCAATAACATCAAAAGCAAGGGAAGGAAATAGCCTAAACCCACATCAGTGGAGGAGAAATACCTCATAACATAGATGAATTGGAGGACATTGTTCTGAGTGACATAAATCAATCACAAAAGAACAAATCCTGCACAAGATCACTATTTTAAGTTAAGAGAAGATGTTTACAAAAACAGCCATCATTTGATGATTGCGAGATGTGGTAGGAAAAGGCAGTTAAATTGTTGACTAGAGAATAGGTCCCCGAACTTATTTGACATACCATCCCATTTCTGGGGGAGAAATACTCACCATCCGTTGGAAATCTAAAATGTTTTACCACAGATCACAAATGCAGAGTAAGGATATGTTTCTGTTTTGCATCCCCAGGATTGGTAGAACGTTCACAACCCAGAAGTAATATTGCCCAGTTTGGCAAACACTGGGCTAAAGGGCAGATAAGGCTTCACTTTCCTAAAGGGATGACATACATGCTAAGTGGGAGGCTAACCACAAATGATGAAGATTAAGGAAGACACCAAAAAGACCTTTAAGAGTTAAAGGCAACAGACTTTATACACACATTCCTGCAATAATGGTGATCTACGAACTGATACATGGACAGATACACAAGCTGAATGGATGTAGGAGGGGGAGTGGGATGATATACACAAATATATTCAGGTTTTATAGGGGATTTTATAATTTTTTGTATATGAGTGTGTATGCCTCCAAAACTGGACTTTTCTTCAAAGCTACATATTTAATTTGTTTTTACAAAACAATCTTATCACCTTCAAAGTACTCTCCATTATGCTTAATACATTTGTCAAATCAGCAATTCTATTCTTGGAAACATTTTATAAACTCAATCTATTTGGATGGCTGCTAGCAGCTCCCTCTTTTTTTCTTCACTTCTTCTATGCTGTCAAATCACTGTCCATTTATGTCCCTCTTAGTTCACAGAAAAAAAAAGTTTGCACAGAGTGAGGTCAGGTGAGTCAGGTGTGTGGAGCAAGAGAAGGACGCTGCTGTTTACCAAAAACTGGCGCACTGAGATGACTGTGTGAGCAGGTGCATTGTTGTGATGGCAAGACCAGTCCCCTGTCTGCCACAAAGCAGGCCTCTCTTGCTGCACACTCTTACGCTGTCTTTTCAGAACCTCTAAATAGAATGCTTGATTACCAGTCTGAACTGGTGGAATGAACTCCAATTGGTGTTTAAAAAAGAGTCAAACTTGATTACTAATGCACAATTTAATACCCCATCATATAATCAAGTACGTGAAAAAATGACATTTTTCTAAAATGCATTTACTGAAATTTTACCTAAAATTCTCAATGTGTTTTTAATATGTTAGGTCAAGCTCCAGAAAAAAGTAACTATCTCTCTCTCTCTCTCTCTCTCTCTCTCTATATATATATATATAGATAGATAGATAGATAGATAGATAGATATAGATATAGATGATATAGATATAGATATAGATATAGATATAGATATATAGATATGACAGAGAACTAGAGAGCCCAACACAAATAACAAGTTAAGTAATATCCTTAAATCAAATGATTTAGATACATAACAAATAGTTACATTTTTCTAAAATGCATTCCAAATTATAATACCACCAAATTTGAACAAAACTTGACCTCATAATCATGGTTTTAATTAAATATTACCTTTAAGTTGTTTTACCTGTTTGATAGTCAAAACTAATTCAATGCTTGATTCTGCATGTTTCTACAAATTGAATTTTAATGGTTTTTCTTAAATAGTTTTTGAATTTAAAATTCTATCTCTAGTTTAAGGCAGAACCACAAAACATTGCTTTCATAGATTTACACCTTGATATAAGTGCTATAAATCTCCTCGGAGGTCCATTATAAGAAAAGCTTTCCTTCAGTGTCAGGGTCTGGACTGTAAAGCTTTTGCTGAGGATGTAACTATTATGTGCTTAGTTTCCTTGTGAGAAACAGTGGACTTGGTTTTAAAATAAGTGCATTACTAAGAACAAGTCAACATTCAGTTTTATTTATGGCTGCTTGACATATAGAAGGTTTTTAGCTATATGTAGTCAAATATAGTCAAGTTTTTCATAGTATTGTTTTTCTAATTCTTGTATCTTTAGAGGTTTTTCTATTGTCAGAGTCAATATTCACCTTTATTCCTTTGTTTTTAATATTTTATTTGAGGACAATTGTTATTTAAGTTATTTATGAATTGTTTGATACAGGCGGTGAAGATATCTTCTACAAAGTGAATTTACCTCTTTTATTTTCTGTTTAATACAACATACTTTGCCAATAATTTTGAGGAATTTCTGTTACAGTGTGTTGTGTCCCTAAAGATACTGACTATATTTTAGGGTTCTTTCTTCTATTCCAGTGGCTCATCTGTTGTTTATCTTGCCAGTAAGCATGGTTCTGATTATCATAATTTTAAAATTGTTTTAAATAATGTATTGTGCATGACCTTTTACATCTTTCTTCTGGTTGAAAAAAAATCACTCAAAAATTACTTTGTAATTTTTTTCTTGTTTGTACTTGCTCCTAAAATTTAAATTAATTTTGTTATGTCTTAGGTATTGCAGTTTTATGATTGTATTAAATCTATAATTTAATTTGCAATGAATTTCAGTTACAATAATGGGTCTTTTATTGTTAGAATATATTATGTCCTGTCATTTATTCAAATATGTTTTTTCTATGCTGCAATAAACTATTTCTCTCAGTCCTATATATTCCATGCTCTCATGTGTGCTAGTGCGAATGATGGTGTTCAGCGAGTAACTAAAGTCTATGTATATATAAGTTTTTCACCATGGAGACAGTGCTGCCCGGAAACCATTGGCTTTGGAAGCAAGTCACACTTACGGTCCAATATCAGGGAATCTAACTTTTTATACGGTTCACCATGTTCTTTATGAACTTGGCTTAGTTTAAGGTCTGGTCAACAGGAATACTTTGTTTAAATGCATCTGAGACTTTACTGTTTGATTACTATTTCAATGTTTATGTGTCCTGAGAAGAACCACCACCACAACTCACTGCCATCTCGTCCCTGCGGACAAGACCTTAGAGAAAGGATTGGACAGGGAGGAGCTGCTCCTTCGAGTTTCTGAGACGTTCACTGTTACCGGAGGCTAAAGCCCTGCCTTTCTCCCCTGGAGCAGCTGGCGGTTTAAACTGCCCACCTTGCTGATGGCAGCGAACCCATAATCCCTATGCCAGCGGGGTTACCCATTTACATGCTTATTCTAATTTTATTGGTTGCCTTGAAGTCCATTAGAACTGAAGGTTAGCCCACGGGTGCAGAGTAGAAATGATCCCTGGTTTTCAACACTGTGACTCTTTGGAAGCAGTTCTCAGGCCTGTCTTCCATCAAGGTCACAGGGTGCATTGAGTGGGCCACTTTGGGGCTAGTCATTGAGTACTTAACTATCTCACACCCCCAGGGGCCTGTGTCTATGTTTGCTGCTGTGAAAAGTCTTGAGTCAATTTCCCACTCAGAATGACCCAATGTGACAAAACAACGGTAGGACTGTGATCAAGTTCCGCTGCTAATCAGAAGTTCAATGGTTCAAGCACACCATGACTCTGGTGAAAGAGACATTTGACTTCCCTAACCATTAACCCAAAGCCTGTGGCCAGCACGTTGAAGACGAACCTGGAAACTCTGCGGAGCAGGTCTACGATGTCTTGGAGGGTAACTGTGAGTCTGAGTTCGCTCCGGAGCTTTTAGTTCTTTATGACTCTTGCAGGGAGCCGGTCTCCAGTCTCTTCCGTTCTCGGTCCAGTGCTGCGCACTGTGATACCAAGGCTACGGTCAGATCAGTTATATCGGCTCTGTTCATTCCGATATTTTGACTTATTCTTTTATTTCCTGGGTGCATAAGCAAATAGTCAAACCAAAATAATTATATTTTCTAAAGAAGTTTATTACTTATTTCATATTATAGGTGCTGGATATAATTTACAGATCAATATTAAAGAACATTCATGACCCATACATTGTCTTCATTTTTTATTTTCATAGAAATATCTTTAACACTATTATGTAGACTTTTGAATTAAGATTGCTATTCCTTCTTTTAATAGAGAATGTCCTTCGATATTTGACTTTCTAAGACTTTTAAACAAAACTTGATATGAAAGTTTTAGAATGTTCCTTTCAGTTTCCTTTGATGATTAACTCTTCCACAGTGGATTTATTGATAGCGTGTTTTAAATTAATGATATGAAAAAGCTCATCCTTGTATTCCTAGAATGGTCTTTTTTAATCAACAATTTGATTACCTTGTTGAATTTTATTTCTTAGCAATTAATATAATTTTACAGATAAATAATGTTGTTCTGAAGCTTTTATTTGGTGTTTATTTGTAGTTCAAACTTAGTATGCTGACATGATAATGGCTTTTCTGTTACAGAAATAACCTAGAACAGTTTATGTTGCCTTAACACAGAGTAAGCACTGAATATGTAAAATAGTGCACATGCATCCTTTACCCTAATTATCACTAAAAATATCTTTATGGGGCATTATTATACAATGGTAATTATTTTTATAATCTTTCAAAATATATTACCCCTGATTTTATTTATTTGACCACTGTCCTGTTTTATCATGATTTTCAAAAATATTATTTTTAAGTTTTTTATAAGGCCACTATTTCTCCTATGAGAACATTCACTCTTTCAGCCCATCTTTAGAAAGCACCTACTGCCTCCCAGGCACTGTTCTAGATAGAGGAGATGTGTCTGTGGGCAGAATGACCACTGCCCGTGTAACAGTTACACTGTGGTGAGGAGAAAAAGGCAATAGAGATGACAACTTCACTATTTCTTGAATATGGCTAATCTGATATCTAAGAAAAAGAAATATTACTTTGAATTTAAGATATAAAATAGTCCTAGAATAAATTGCCTAAACTAATTCATAGATTCTAGGAAAAACAGTAATAAATTCAATCTGAAGTAGAAGGAACGACACAACAAAAATAAGTAATAAAAGAAAAGAACAAAAGGTAGAAAAAATATGTCAATAAAATTTAAAACTGCTAATTACACTGATAGAGAAATTAAAAGAGAATATAAAAACTACCAGTCAAGAATGAAAGGTCATTTCTACAGACCTTTAGAAATTAAAATGATAATTACAGAATACTATAAATTAGTTAATTATGTATTATACATAGTTTAAATTTTTATTTCAAATAGTAGTTACTTTGAAGCTGTATGAAATAGTCTTCAACCTCTCTATATTCTATTATCTAAAAATGAAAATAAAGAACCTTTTTAAGACAAACTATTTGACATTTAAAGAAATTATATCATTTTAATGTGAATTGCACCAATATAAGTCCCCTCCCTTTTTCTCATTTATTGATTTTGTTAAAATAATCAGTTGGTATGAACCTAAGTGATTTGCTTTTTAATTTTATTATTTGTGACTACTCTTTCATAATTAATTTTTGCCACTCTTTTGTGGTTTTAAAAATATTTCAGGAGTTATTTAGGTTTAAATATGTAGATAACACTTTCAAGAACCTTACTATTTATGCAATGATATTTCAAGTCATGGGTTGATTAACTTAATTCCATGGTTCAGAATCACCGGGAGGGCTTGTTAAAACAGACTGCTGGACCTCCCCAACCCCAGAGTTTCAGATTCAGGTTGGCCCTGAAAAATGTGTGCTTCTAATAAGTTCCCAGGTGATGCTTGCTGCTTGTCCAGAAACCATAATTCAGAAACCACTTTTTAAATTCATCACTCGGTTGTTTAGTACATATATCTTGGTTAATATTTTTAAAGAATGGAATTGGAGTGTTGTATTTTATGAGTCATTCTATATTTGAGAATTTTCCAGTAGAATTTACACATGAATAAAAAATTGGATAAGTGAGGCCTTTTCTACTGAAAAAAAGAAAAAAAGAACATTCTTTCCTTTGGGCATTGAGTGTTGTGGAGCTTATTGGGCACTAGCTTGGTTTTATATATGTAGTTTCTTATCGTTTAAAGAGTGTCTAGAATCTATTTAGGTAAAAGTCACTTTACTGAATTTCCATAGTAATCAGTTGATTCTTTTTCCCCTCACTCAGGAAAATAAAAAGATATTTTTACAGATATCTCTATGAGTTAACAGACGTAAAGCCCTTATAAAATTATTTAAACACAGCCAGTAAGGCTTGAACAGTCAGTTCAATGATCACAATTGGTCTAGCTATTGCTCTGTGTTCTTTTATCATGCTCTGCTTCACTCTCACCCTGCTGCCTTCATCAGGAATTCCTTTTTTTTTAGGTAGTTGTCCGTCACTCTCCTTTCTTTCATGATGTTGATTTATCTGCTGTTTTCTCTACATTTCTTTGGAAAGATTCATAACACTATCCTTCACAACCCTGATTCAATTCCCCACCGTGTCACTTTGTCTTTGTCACATAGCAGTGTGAATTTTACTTGTGTTGCTGTGTTTTTGCTTCTTTACTGTTCCTACTCATCTTACTTCCATCTCCATTCTCTATCTTCTTGCCTCAAACTGATATGAATTGTTCCTTCTTTTTCTTTCTTCCTGCATACTTTCTAGTCCCCTGATTGGGCAAACCTCCTTCTTGGGAATAGAGGTGGATGCAAAATTAAACTCATATTTCAAAGCCCACTTGGCAGGGTCTAGCCGACTTTCCTGGAGCTCTGGGAGACTAAACTGGGAGATTCTTACCTACCTTCTTTGTGTTGATTTCTGACACTCAGTGGAAATGTGATAACGCTAAACCCACTAAAGTCCCATGAGAGGGATATTAGAAATCTTGTAAATTCTCAGTTTACAGAAGGTTCGTGGTTGATGGGAGATTACAATTCTCAAACATTAAGCATAACCTCCAACTACTCCTTACTATTTGTCATCCAATGAGAGAGTGAAGCGTCGTCTTATGTTCTAGGCTCTATCCTCTGAAACAACAATGATGTGTCTGCATCATTAAAGGGAGGCGCAAGTGTTAAATGCTGCAGGACTATTGTTAACTACTTCCTGGTTTGAAAGATAACCACAAAACAACAAAAAGCACTCTGGATTATTTTTGAGTGGCCGATAACACAGGCCCTTTGCACATATTATAGGAAGAATATTAGGTCTACTTTGGTGGGGGTGGGGTCTACTCATTAAAACCCTAAATTTCTCTGTTTAGAATAATCATTGACCTACATTTAATTTGTCAAAGATATGCTCTATTGTTTCAGTCTCTCTAACTTCACCTTTCATAAATCTATTAGGCAAAATGTTTCATCTTTATGCTGATGAGATTCTTTATATTAGGCTTTTTATTCCTCCCCCAATATAGATGCACACAAGCCTGTGCGATCCAAAGACTGTAAATAATAATGTCCAAATCTCAAGGAGGAAACAGAACCTGAGTTTAACTTCTGAGCACCTGGTTTGCAGAAGGGCATGGATGACAGGGAAAGCCCAACATTTATTTGCAGTGTCCCCATGCAAATTGGGTCTCCATTGAATTCCCTGTGACCACCGCTGAGGGTGTGAATAGCCTTCTTCTCGACAGAGGACACTGTGCTGTCGATTACCGTCCACAGTTAGGTTAAAATGTAACAACTTAGCATGCTGTCTTCCTTTGGACCTAGCTGACAGTAGTCTCAGTTTAATATTTTCTGTTTCCTTATCGATGGAAGCTTCTCCATTACTGTTGTTTCGTTTGTTTCTTATTTGTGTTTCATATGATTTCCTGTAGGTGAAATCCAGTATAGGAAAATCAATAGGGACAGTAACAGGATTAATTATTTCCTAGGGACATGGCAAGGGAGGCAGTGGGGAAATGGAGAGCTAAGAACAGTGAGTCCGAGAATGAAGAAGATGTTCTGAAATTGGCTGGATGATAATTGCATAATTCTTCTTAATGTGATTGAATGATTAAATGATACAATATGTTATGTACATATCAACACTATTTATTTTAAGTGGAATCTGAAGACCAAGTGAATCAGAATCATCCCAGATGCTATTTTGAGAATATATATCTCTGGGTTTCACCTGAGATCTACTGCATATTAGACTTTCTCTGGATCCAGGAGTGGACATATTTAATAATATCTTCTGGTGATTGTAAGCACACACACAGATTTGTTAATCCTTATTATACCATAATACTACAAAAAATGTTGAAACCAAGGGAATGTCTTCTGGTAATGATTTATAATATAAAAGAATAAAACACACACACACATCTGCTTTTGTTTTACCCTACACATGTGTTTACATCCCTTAATCTGGTATATGACTTGCTACTCTAAAAAAGGATCTGGGGGTTGGTGCAGATAAAGCAGACAGATATTTCAATTGCTTAAAGCTTTATTGTTAGGCCAATTCATTTCCATTATCCTTTTATTTTCTACTATTTAATAGAGAAATTTATAATTCCACTGTAATATTGGATGAAACAAAAAGGCCAAATGTTTGGAAGGAGTGAATAAAAATCCAGCACAGAAGTAATTTACTCCATTAAACTTTTGGCATCTGCCTTGAAAAGTACATATGTTTCCTTATGTTATTTCTGAGTACTTTAATATAGGAAATGCATGAAGCAGGGAGGTTAATAGAAATACTTAGAGGTTTACTAGACCACTTACAGTATAATTGTGACCTGTCATTACCGTGACTTTTTAAAGCAGTGATTAATCTTAGGGCTATATTTCTATATTATTTGCAGTCTAAAATTTTTATGTTAAATACAAAAGTTACTCTATATTCCATTTGGAAATATGTTAAGAATACTACAAAAGCACAGTGGCATAAATTAACATAGAATGATCAGGGGTGGAGAGGCAGCTGGTTTACCATGGTTAAGTGAGGAATAACAAGAGCCAGACGGCATAGACTTCAGTAGGATTGTCTCTACCTAGACTCAGTTATGAGACACTACAGAATTTATTTGATGTGGCTGTGTCAGTGACTTTCTCAGTAAAAGAGGCCACTGCTGTGCTCATCTGATCAAGTTGCTGTACTTAGTAGATATTAGCTCCTATGATTAGGTGAAAACTCAAAGGATTTGTGTTAGTTTGGGTTGGCTAGAGAAACAAATTCATAGAGATGCTCATATGTGTATAAGGAAAAGGTTTATACAAGGGCAATTGAATACTGAGAAAACATCCCAGCGCAGTCCATATCAAGTCCAGCTCCCAGGGCTCTGGCTGCATCAGGGTAACTTCATGTGGCTTCTCATCTGCAATGTCTCACAGGGAGTGAGCGAGTGTCTGCCTCCAGTGAGTTATTTATCTCCTTAGTGCCTCCAGATGAGGTCATCAAACGAGGACCTGATTAACAGGTTAAACTCCACCCCTTCACTCTGAATCCTCTCAAATTGGCAACAGACTATAGCTACCACAGGGTTATTAGGAAGTAAGTGACTTTATCCAATTCTGAAAATTCACATAGACAAAAAATAAGCTTTCAAAAGTAATCATATTCACCTTTTCTTTAAAAAACAACTGACCTAAATAAATGTGTAGTCAATGGGCAGTCTGAGGCTTGTGATTCCAAAAAGACAAACTCTCTCCCAGGATGTCAACCCTGCAGGGCAGGACACCACTGCCCCTTTGAGTTTCTGAGATGGCCTCTCTTTGCTGGAGCAGAAAGCCTCACTTCCCCCCTCTGAGCAGTGGATGGTTTCCCAGGGCTTACATGGCACTTAACAGCACAACCCAGAAGCCATCACATCGCCAGGGTTCTGAGGCCTAGGATGGTATAAACCAGCAGTTCTCAACCTTCCCAATGCCACGACCCTTTAATAGTTACTCATGTTGTGGTGACCCCCCCAACCATAACATTATTTTCATTGTGACATCATCACTGTCATTTTGAATTGGGCTGATATGAATCGGGGGACCCTTGTGAAAGGGTTGTTCAACCCCCTAAGGGGTCGCGACCCACAGGTTGAGAACCGCTGGTTATAAACTAAAACAAACTCACTGTCATCAAGTCAATTCCAATTCATAGATACCCTACTTGGCACAGTAGACTTCCCCTTTGGGTTCCCAAGACTTCACATCTTTACGGAATTCCACAGCCTCCTCTTTGTCCCATGTGACTGCATACATAGATGTAAAGAGACTGTAACCCAACAGAACTGGAGGCCACGGAAGTAGTAGGTGTGATGTAGAACAGTCCTGTAAAACTTTTCGTAGTTCCTTGTAGGATTTAACACTTCTATTAGACTACAAAATTAGGAGCCTGTGCATAGAAGTACAGTATATCTTTATTTGTTAAAATGAAAAATATTAAACATCGGAGATATCAATGAATTGCATTTTTAATATAATTTTATATTCAGGGAATTCTCAGGAATTCCCTAAAGTCCTTAATAATATAATTACTAATATTAATGAAACTCTTTGTTGCAAAATTGCAACATTTGGTTGCCAAGTGCAATTTTTTTAACATCTGTACTCCCAGGATCTTGTTGCTATTGAGGATGAACGATTCAAAATGAACGTAACTGCATTATTTTGCATATTTGCAAAATGACATACATGTAACAATTATTTGCAATGTGCTACAGTACCAAATAAATATAATCATGGATTCACTGACTTATTTAATTTTATGTGGTATTAAAATAAAGATAAATACATACTCTCAAATCCAATGTTGATTAAAGTACTGGAGTCACTCTTTCAATTGTCTTAACTACTCAGAAAAACTATAAGCGAAACCAGAAATACTTGGTTTGGCTTTCCTTTTTCTTTTATGAAACTTAAAGTTGGATGTTTTGAAAGATTTATGGATTATGTAAAAGTAAATTAAACACTGTCTGAGAATTAATCAATTAGGATTTGCGTCAGCTCTGAAAGGCTAAACTAAAGAGCTATGTAAGCTCTCTGTTTGACACCATGTTTCCACCAAACATGAAGACCTTTCCATCCTTCACAACAGACAACCGCCAAAGTCCTCCCGTCAATGCTGAGTAGGCCAGATGCATATTATTAAGAGCGGCTTACATCCTAGTAATCCATTTCCAAATGAAGTTCCCAAAGCTCAAGAGCAAATCAATATTGCTGGCAGAGATTAAGAGAGTCTGGTCACCAAAACCTCTGGATTGTACATAACTGGGTTATTAAGCGTTAAATTATTTTCTTCCATGCCTGCTTTGTATCAGCAACTTTGGTAGGCTTTAGAGAAGATGATGGCAAAGAATAAGTAGGAGTTTTTGATCTTTAGAAGCTTTATAATTCAAACAGAGCAATATTCAACCAGGTGTGGTAAATGGACTGAGAGCAATACGGGAGTGTTCCTGAACTCTTGGCTTCTGATCCCCAGGGACTCCTTTGAAATTAATTAATACCGATGGAAATTTTGTCAGTCACAGCATCCCAGACATAAGCTAACAGAACATCACCTTTTTATTTTACTTACATCTTGTTTGTTTATAAACCAGGGGAAGTTAAGATGAGGCGCCACTTTCAGAAAGGGCTTAGCGTAGGTTTTCTAGTCTCAATTTTTTGCTCACGTCACCACCTTCACAATGTCTTTCTCTCCCTCCCAAGCTAGTGAAAAGGTAGCATCTCTGAAATACTAAGCACTGCTTTTTGCAAGCTCAGTTAAATTTTTAAAGGAGATGATTCTGTTGTTGAAGAAAGAGATGGATCTTCTCTAAAAGACAGTGAGACAATTGCCTGAATACACACACATTTGTAACTGACTGAAGATTACAAAGAAGAAATTAAGGATACCCAAAGTTTGTTCTCAGAATCACAGAATCAAGTTCCCAGACAGTTTCTCCAAGTCAGTAAAAATAAGGTTATTTATTGCTATTCTTATGAAGCTCCCTTTCAACCAAACCCAGTGTGCTTTAAACTTCAAGAAAACAATTCCTGAATATGTTCTTTTTTTAAAAAATGAATCAGAGAGTTTTTCCTTGATTCATCTGCTTTAATCAATTTTCCAGTATGAATACTGTTAATATACAATAATAATTTTAACAATAGTTACAGAAATGTACACTTATATTTTGAACCCCAGATAGAATAAATTTCAGATTAGTAATATTTGTACTTTACATGAATTTCATGAGTATAATGTGCTTAGACACCTAGCAGTACTGGATCAAGTTTCTGATAAAAATACCAAACAGTTCACCTTTGGAGATACTTTTGAGCATGAATATTGACTATGACATTCTTAGTTATATAAACTGGGGAAATTTGCTTCCTTTTTTTTAGTCTGTCAAATAACCATAGCCATGGGGTACACACATCATTATTTTTAAAAAATCACATCCAAAATGATTAGTAAAGTTCTAGGCATATACAGATCAAAACTACTGAAAAGTCTTCATATGCCCTTGTGTTCATTCCAGGGTTTGAGGCTTGACTGTTTACTATTGAGGAATTCAGAAATGCTAACTAATCTTGCAAGCATGCAAAAGTGTGACAATATGAACTTTCAAATATCACAACCATGATATATTAGTTGATATATACGGAAATCTGCAAAGCACACGCAGGGATTTTCTTAAAAGTGTTGCTTTAAACTATATGCTCATATATAAAGAAACACCAAGGAAGCTCCCCTGAAATTCTTCATTAAATAGAATAAGCTACTGGTTGTCTCACAAAATCATTACACTCAGTATTACCCATCACCTGCAAACATACATATCCCAGGTATAAAGTGAATTCAGGGGCATCAGTTTCCCGATGCTTAGTTTCCACGTGTTACTTTTTTTATGGGATTCTGTATGGTCCCAAATGTTGCAACTATTTATTTCCCTGGAATGTAAAAATAATTCTGGTGTATCAATCAAAGTCAGGATTCAAAATATTGGTGTTGCTTTTCAAGAAAGTGATTAAATCCCCATGACGGGAAAACTTCTTTTCCAAATTAGATGACTTCCAAGCTACTTCTTTCAATAAAATTTAAAGATGGACAAGATTATCCCACAAATAAAATCACATGTAATGTCCACATACATAACGTAATAAATAATGTGTCCATACAGAATCCATGGTTGTAATAAAATGCATAATGCACACATTTTGTATGTATAATAGTAATCTTATTAGCTTAGATCACTGAAAAGTGTTTGGTTTGTAATATGAAAGGGAGAAATAGATATAAATGAAACAACTATAGCATAACTCCTAATCCTTTTTATTCATGAATGAGAATTTATAGTGTTTATATCTAAACATTGAAGTAGAGTTGATACTAAACTCAGACCTTTTAAAATTAGTTTTATGCCTCAAAGGATATCTGACCAGCATTTTATTTAAAAGTAAAATCCATATTCTCACCAAAATGTTTCCAAAATTATTCAAGTTCTACTTTTATGTTGAATAATTATCAATACTATAATACTAAAGAAAATATTTAATATTCAAAGAATTAACTAGAGAGTTTAAACATATAAATGTACATTTAAGCTATAAAAGGTCACATCATGCTCAAGAATAAAAAATATGCTATAAGATATAATTGGGTTTGAAATTCAATTCAATATATTACTTCAAGGAGAGAAATAAGTACAAATTCTATATACCCATTATAACTTATTTTGTAATTTGTATTATGGTCTAGGTAATAATGAATGTAAGAATTACTGTGCTTTTATGAATTTACTGATTAAAATATTGTTATAGAAATTTTATTTGAACAATAATTTTATTTTATTTTAAGAGTGGTTATTTAAAGTACAGGAATATCAATATATTTTTACTACCGTGAACATTTTGGTTACAAATCCGGCTAGACCAGAGGATGTATACTGGTACAGACAGGAACCGGAAACACAGGGAATCCAGGACAGATAAACCCTTAAGGACCAGTGGTGAGAGTGGCGATAATGGGAGGGTGGAGGGAGGGTGGGGAAAAAGGGGGAACAGATTATAAGGATCTACATATAACCTCCTTCCTCGGGGACAGACAACAGAAAAGTGGGTGAAGGGGGATGTTAAACAGTGTAAGACATGAGAAAATAATAATAATTTATAAATTATCAAGGTTTCGTGAGGGAGGGGGGAACATGAAGGGAGGGGGAAAATGAGGAGCTGATGCCGAGTGCTTAAGTGGAGAGTAAATATCTTGAGGAATGTACAAATGTGCTTGACACAATTAATGTATATATGGATTGTGATAAGAGCTGCATGAACCCCCAATAAAGTGATTTTAAAAATAGACCAAAAAATTATACACCAAATTTGTTCATAATCTGAGGAATGCTTAAAAAATTATATATATTAACAACAACAACAGCAGCAACAAATGTGTGAAAGGGTAGATTGTTCACTATTTTTAATTGTGGTGTTTGATCACTGAATAAGGTATGTTGAGTCCTAAATGCACTGCCTCAGCCAACAATTGGACTTTTCAGAGGCATATTGTATGAAGTTGACCTGACAGCTCCTTTGGCCCCTCTACTTAGGGGCCTGACTCTCACCAGCCTCCTTATATCTCCCTGGCAGTCTGCATGCCTGGCCATCAGATACTGCGCACTTGTCTCAGTGGTTCGCTTTGACCAATATTTCAGAACTTCTTGCAACTTTTTATGTAGATTTCTATCAGAGTTTACATGATACTTCATTGTTAGGACTGCAGTGAAATATTCCTCCATCGAAAGAAAATCTTTAGGCATCTTTCAAGACTGACAAGCGATATTATGAACAGATAAGAAACATTATTTTAGTAGGTTGAGCATATAGTTAACTGAGCTACAGCTAAGAAACTGCACATCGAAACAACGTCTCTCTATAACCTCGATTATTTCCATCTATCTACGGATAGAGGACACCCGAGTAGGGGCAGAGCAACGAAGTAAAGGAAGCGGGCGGCTACCACTAATGTTGTCTCCTACATTCTAGACACTCGGGAAAAAAACCACTTAGGAAAATTCATGTGCACATAGTTATCCTGAGAGAGAATTTTTATTTAATGTGTAGTATCTGCATAAAGTTAAGAAGGAAAATATAACATTTCAAAACCCTGAATGTAATTTTATTCTTGCCTGCCTCTTTTCTCTTAAAAAAAACCAACCAAAACCCAAAACTCCTAGTGTCCATAAATTGCCTTCAGTGACACTCTGACTTGTTTCGGTATAAACAATGGTTTGTGTTCAACACACAATTTAAAATAAAGTAACATTATTTTCTATTAGGAGACCTCAAATAATAACTTCTACTGCTTTTCTTTCCCTCAGAGTGAATTCTGCACCTATTTTACTACAATTTGTTTCAGATACATACCTGTTGAAAGAGTCTGTGTTCTATTTATTGATCATTGTTGTTAGGTGCAATTGAGTTGGCTCGGACTCGTAGCTCTGCTGTATGTACACAGCAGCATAAAGAAGTACCTGGTCCAACACCAGCCTCACAACTGTTGATATGGTCGAGCCTTCTGTTGGCAGGCACCATGTCAACCCATTTCACGGGAAGCCTTCTTTTTCCCTGACCTGCTATCTGATGGAGTATGGTGCCTTTCTCCAGAGACTGCCCCTCTTGATTCAAAGTAAGTGAGATGAAGTCTCCCTTGGATTTCTCTAGCTGTACTTCTTACAAAACAAAATTGCTCATTCTTCTGGAAGATCATAACATATCCAATATTCTTTGCCAAAACCAGCATTCAAAGGCATCGATGTTTCACTGTCAACCTGTTCCTGCCATAGAAGCAGATGGAAAACACTGTGGCCTGGCTCACATGCAGCTTAGTCCCCAGTGTCACATCTTGGTTCTTTAACCCTTTAAATAGGTCATTGGCCATGAAAGATCTTATACGTAGGATACCATAGTTCTCTAATTCTTCAATGATTAAACCATTTGACACTAATTTTTAAGAAACTGAACTAAGACATCCAACAAAATGAATTATGGTCTACTCTTTGTAAAGTGCAATCACCTGAGCAGTAGTAGTACAGCCTCATCTGGGAGTCTGAGAACACTGCCCATCCTCAAGGCTCAGCCCTCCCAGTGTCACGTAGCAGATACACAGGGAATGGACCCAGGAATCTCCATCCTGACAAGGTCCCCAAGTTCTGACTCAAGATGCAGTTTGAAGGCCCCCAACCACTGGAATTTCACCTCACTAAAAGCACTACTACATATTTTTAAAAGGCTGCAGATTAGAATAAAAGTATTTCCCTCTCCCAATATTCATAAATGTTGATACATTAAAATTATTTAAACAATTCTGATATCCAAACATTGAAGCTAATCTTTATTTTTTATTATAGCCTCGCATTTTCTTTCGGCAGGTTTCAGTATCTTCAACTGCTGAGAGGCAGTGGCATTTTGATAGTTCTCTAGATGTTAGAAATAAATGCGTTGACTTTTATAGTCACAGGAAGGCTGGGCAGTTTGGTCTGATGCTCAGGGATTTAAGCCAGTGAATGGATAAAGATGGTGAGGCATCTCATTCCAGTCATGCCCTCCTTTCCTGATTTCCCTTTTCACCGTTTGGTCTTCCTTCCCTTTTCCTTAGGGAGCCAAGTGATTGATAGCCTAATCCAATGACTGTATCACAGCTGCCTCAACTAGGGCTCTTTTCCTTATCATTAGCAGTTAGCCTATGGTTAAATTCACAGCTCACTGCTTGGTACAGCCCCTGAGATTTAAGGGTCTGGCCTTTAGAAAATATTTAACATAAAACTGAAGTCTTGACATACTGAGAACTCAGTTCTCTGCAAGGCTCCTTTAATTAATCCAATGTACTGTACCATTGTTCCGTATGAGACGGTGACATCGTGAACTGTTTCTGAAGCTTACAGAGATGTGTAGTTCTAAATTAAACAGTCGCTGGCGTGTACCTACACTGATTTTTTAGTACAGTAGATATGCACGAATCTGTGAATATTTAAATCCGTTCTCAAATAGCTACACAATACTCTCTAGTTTTACTTTCATAATAGAACATTTTTTATTAATTTCAAGCTTGAAATCATTCTTTATGAAAAAAGAGAGGAAAGAACTTTAATAATTTATTACCATTGCTGCAAAGGTAAGTCTCCTTAATATGCTTGCCAGAGTCCTTCGGTTTACACATTCTATCAAATATCTTCTTAATCACTGGTACTGATGCTAATTTATTTTTCTCATTTTGAACAAAAGGAAAATATATATGAAATCTAGGTACCTATGAATTTGTTGGCTGTTTACGGTTGTTTGATTGTAGCATTTCTTTGGTGGACAATGGCGATTTTAAAATACCTATGGAAAGGATGTAGACCTGGATCTATGCTTTCAACCTCTGCCCTGGCTTCAGTCCGTTGACGAGCTGTAAGCATCTATGAATATGGCAGTGGAGTCCCAGATGAAAAATTATGCATCTCATAAACTGCTATTCTGCTGAAATGTCAAGACAAGGCAAGGCTGTACCTCAAACTCAGCACTTGGCATTTTCCTGCTGTCTGCTTTGTTGCCATGAAGCAAACACGAACAGTGAGGATTTGTGTAGGGCAGGTAGCAGGCGAGCTCACTGTCAAAAATCTATTATTAGGGCTCTGATCTCTGCACAGACCAGTGACGGCCAAACAGTGAGAAACTCAAGCCGTGGGAAAAGCAATATAATGAAAGAGAGGATCCTTTGTTAACCTATACATGAATGTATTCAAATGTGCATTATTAAACTGAGGAGTTTCTAATCATGAGGTTTTCTCTACCAAACTGATCATTTATAAGAAAAATGTATTTCAGCATCTTTATTTGATATGGTACTTTTGACTTGTCTGCAAACAGATTATATATATTTATAAAATGAGGCCTTTAAAACTTTGATGGGTTAAATTTTGATAGCCTAAGAATGTCTTTACCTATGTGAATCATGGGCCAGATTTCTATATTACTTCGGGACACGTACACATGCACCCAGGATATGAATGAATATAAAATAGAAGACTCTCATTTTAATTATTTTGGCATGATTTATCATCATATCTTTTATTTATTTAAATTATACCTTTATCTGTTGAATTATTTTAGAAATTTCAGTGTTAAAATCCAATCTCTATTGATAAAGGTACAATAGATAGCCTCAATTTTATGACAGAGAGTAGGTGTATTTTCTGAAAGGATTTTATGCACCAGTAATCATATGACTGACACATTAAACGAAAAATGAAACCTATTAAGACCTACTTTCTAATCAAAGAAAGACACCATGGTAAAACTTTATTTTGTTCATGTCGGATAAGAACTTAAAAAATAGACTTAAGGAGTCCTGGAGATACAATAGTGAAGGGCTCAGCTGTTAACCAAAAGATCAGCAGTTCAAACTCACCCAGCAGTTCTGTTCAGGAGAGATCTGGGAGTCCGCTCTTGTGAAAACTCCAGGAGACACTTCTACTCTTTCACATGGAGATTTTAGGAAACACACATGGCACGTTGGCAACTAACAACAGTAGAAGGACTGAGCACTAGTTGCCAAAAAAACTAGTTGCATATATATATATAATATATAGCTATTAATGTAAAATGTAACTAAATCATTTACAACTCCAATATATTATGTGTTTCACTGTTTTCCCATTCTGCCGAGGTATGCACTAGTAAATAAGTCGAACTAACTATATGATCAGAATGAGTTACTTAGGATTTGTACTTAAGCATTCGTCCAGTACTATAGGGCCCGTAAAATATTGTGCGGCTAGGGTTCTCAACCTGTCAGGAAGTGATAAAAATAAAGAAAACTGAGACATATTGAAACAACTGGGCCAAAGAAGAATACCTAAAGCAAGATGAAATCAAAGAGTTGAGAATAAATTTTTTTAACATTTTATTTTATGTTTTAACATTTTATTAGGGGCTCATACAACTCTTATCAGAATCCATTAAAACTTAAAGACCGCTTGAGAAGTTAAAGTAGAGCACCGCACGGAATGTGCAAAGACGTGGACGGGGAACGCTGTAAGGGAAGAACATGTCCAGTGTATCTCATGCTAAAAGGACGGAAGAAAAAAGGCGCAGCCTCGAGTTGAAATATGGAAGTATTCTCTGGGCAAAATATTGATGCAGGAAACTTCTAAAAAAGAAGGAAGAAATACGCAGAGTCACTGTACCACAAAGAAGTGGCTGACATACAACGATTTGAAGAAGTAGCGTATGAGGGGAAACAGTGGTATTGATGGAAGAATTCCAAATTGCACTCAAGACTTTAGAAAAACCAAGGTCCCTAAATTGACAGAAAACTAACTGAAATATTTCAACAAGTTGAAGCGCTGGACCACTGACTGTCCTATGGTAAGACATTGGAGAGACAGCTTCCTGGCCAATTGACTGGAAGAGACGTACTCACTACAAAAAAAAAAAAAATGTGAATAGAATGAAGAAGTATCAAACAACAGAATTAATATCACAAGCAAGTAAACTTTTGCTGAAGATAATGCAACAATTCTTGTAGCAGTATATTCATGGGAGCTGCCAGAAACTCAAACCGGATTCAGAGGAGAATGAAGCATGAGGGATATCGTAACTGACATCAGATGAATCTTTACTGAAAATAGAGAATACCAGGAAAGAATGTTTACTTGTGATTCATTGACTAATCAGAGACATTTGACTATGTGCATTGTAACAGACCACAGATAACATCGACAAGAGCGAGGACTGTGGAACACTTCGTGGTGCTCTGCTGGAATGTGTACATGGACAAAGAAACTCTTATTAGATGGAAGGGAGCAAGAGAATATTGAGTAGTTTAAAATCAGGAAAAGCATGCTTCATGGCTGTGTCCTTTCATCATACTTTACTCACTCTGTATGCTGAACAAATAATCCAAGAGCGAGACCATGGTATCAAGATTGGAGGATGTCTTATTAAGAATTTATGGTATGTATTGGACACAACCTTGCTTGCTCAAAGTGAGGACTTGAAGCCCTTGCTGAGAAAAATCAGGGGCTGCAGTCTCCCATATTGAGGGCTGAGGTCTAGGACCATGGTCTGGAGAGGACACCAAGGCCATTTGGAAAAACATTGTCTATGAAGATAATGTTGTACATCTTACTTTGGGGAGTAGCAAGTGGGGTCTTGACATCTTGTGAATGGTCATCTAAGGTGCAACTACTGTTCTTTATCTTTCATGAGAAAAGAAAAGTGAAGGAAAATAGATACCCGTTGAAAAAATTAGTCCAATTTACAAATGGACCATGGAGAATCAGTATATGTTATACTGAAACGAGACATACAAGGTATCAGGTTACCTCCATTTTATGTGCAGGTGAGAAATTTTGTTAAAGAGAATGCAACAACAGTTGAAACAATACATTGACAGGAAATGGTCAGCACTTCAGATTGTATTCACAAGAGGATATTGAGCAAGGGATCTCATTGTTGATGTGAGATGGATTTTGGTTCAAAGCGGATCTCATCGCTGATGTCAGATGGATCTTGGCTCAAAGCAAAGCATGTGGGAAAGATGTTTACGTCTGCTTTACTGACTATGCAAAATAACTTGATTGTGTGCCTCATAACAAAACTAAGGCTAACTTTCTGAATAATGGGAATCCAATAACACTTCCCTGTGTTCATGTGGAACCTGCGCATGGATCAAGACGTAGTTGTGTGAAGAGAATGAGAGAATACTGCATGGTTTAAAATCAGGAAATGTATTGTATCCTATAATTGTACTTATTCCATCTGTTTGCTGAGCAAATCATCAGAGAAGTTGAATTACATGAAAAATAATATGGCATCAGGATTGGAGGAAGGTTTACTAACAATACAAATTATGCATGTGACACAGTAGTGCTTATTGAAAATGAGGAGGACTTGAAGCACTTGCTGATGAAGATCAAGGATTACAGTCTTCAGTGTGGATTCTTACTCAATGTGCCGAAGGAAAACATCTTCACAACTGGACCAACAGGTAACATCATGATAAATGGAGCAAAGGTCAAAGTCATCAAGGATTCTGTCGGTTTTGGATCCACAATCAATGCTCATGGAAGCAGCAGTCAAGAGATCAAAAGGCAAGTTGCTTTAGGTGAATCTGCTGCACAAGACCTCTTTAGAGTTTTGAAAAGCAACGATGGTACTTTTTGGACTAAGATGTGCCTGACCCAAGCCATGTATTTTCCATTGCCTCATGTGCATGTAGGAGTCAGACACTGAATACAGATGACCAAAGGAGGATGGAAGCATTTGAATTGTGTCCCTAGTGGAGAATATTGAAAGTAACTCAGACTGTTGGAAGGACAAAGCGATCTGTATTGGAAGAATTAAGGTCAGTGTGCTCCTTAGAGGCAAGGTTGGAAAGACTTTGTTTTGCATATTCTGACATATTGTCAAGAAAAACAAGTCCGTTGAGAAGGATATTCTGCTTGGTAAAGTGGAGGAGAGTGAAAAACAAGGAACGCCTTCAACATGGTGAATTGACCCCGTGGCTGCCACAATGTGCTCAGGCATAGGACCAATTGTGAATGTGGCACAGGACCATGCCGTGCTTCATTCTGTTGTGCATGGGATGCTATGGCTCATAAGTAAGTGACTTGCTGGCCTCTACCAACAACAACCACTCCCAACAGCTGTGAAAGGGATCTCCTTAGAAGAACTGGATAGAGTGGGATAAAAATGTGGGATGAACCTCAATACTCAAAATCATACAAGAAGACCAAGTGTATTGGTCTGAGAGAGACAGGGGATCTGGGGAATCCTTGGACTAGGGTCTTTCATTAGCTTTCATGTTTGTAAATGAGCCGCCCCATGGCTCACTTTTCAACCAAACAATAGGGGAATCACAACACTAGGAAGATACACATACCTTTGAATAATCATGCATTTGAAATCCAAAGAGCAGCATTTACCTAAGGGCAAAATTCAGAATGGCCAGGAAAGAAGGGGGATTGGAAACATAAAGCACAGGGGGTGGGTGTGGAATAAGGATGTCATCTGAGGGACTTGCATTCAATGCAATGACGCAGAATGTGTAGGGATTGCAGAATGGAAAACCAATTTGTCTGTAAAACTCCACCCAGTTAACAATAATAAGTCAGCAAGAAACGAACAAAAGAATCCTACAACAACAAAATAAAATAGAGGTAAAATATGCAATGCAGACAGTGCTTTTGTTCAACTACTCTATTGATTCAAACGTGTCCAATTTTTCTAAAGTACAGTATACACTCTATGCTCCCTGCCAGCACCACACCTGCACAGTTATAAAATACGTGCAAAATCTTTAACTTGTATTTGCTTTTTATTGGTATTTTCTCTGTTGGTGTTACAATTAAAACACCTTTAGGAAGCATGCAATAGTAAAAGTTCAGCCAGTGCTTGTCTAGCTGGATTTTGAATTTCTCATTACTTACCTGCAGGCTTCATTATGACACATGTTATTATCAAATTTGAAGAAATAGAGGGTTATTGCTTAGACCTTCTGTAATGTCATAGCTGTGATGAACAGATTTTGTCTAAGGCAATAGGAATCAAAGGTGTATGTCATCTTAGAGGAATATTCAGAAACCAATAATAACGTTTATAATCATTAAACTTGAACAAATGCCTGGTAGTGCCAGGAATTTGAAAATAAGAGCATTAGTTTCTCTTTTTGATAAAAGTGATGAATTGACAATTAAAAATTTTAAATCACTTCTTGTTTAAAACTTGCAGGAAGTAAGTTATATTGAGTGTGAAACATCTCTCATCATTTCAACCTAACTCCCACAGGAAAATGTTCTCTCTTTTACCTTTGCGAATGGGTGTGTGTACATGTAGCAAACAAATATGCACAGGACAATGAAATAACATAAGAAATCTATGAAACTTGCTTAACCTCCCTCCCAATTAATAACAAGAAATATTAAAACACAACACAATAACAAAACATCCCCCAAAGTAAGCTTTTCCATGTTGATCAGCTTTTTATTTTATTTTGATGTACACAATTATTGTTCCTTCTGATGTAGTGATAAATGAATAAAAGTTACCTTTATGCAGTCAGATATAAGAAAGACAATATTAACCCAGGTCCTGCTGAGCCCATCCTTAAACCTCTCTAGAAGACACTTCTCCATGGGGGAGAATTGATGAAAAATGTCCTAACGCCATAGATAGAGGTGATATCAGTCACTGAATTGGGATTTAATTTAAGGTGTTCTCAAGTGGAAACAGCTTAGATTTTGAAACAAAAATGGGAAAATTCCTAGGAAATCATGGTTAATTCACTTGATAGGTTTTGCTTATGTCTCTGATGAGAATAGGGCATCCTCCACTGAAAAGTCTGCAAAACCAACCAAACAAACCCAATAGGCAAAGCCCCAGTAATCAACCAAACTGCATGGGAATTCATGAAACAACGATTGGAGGACAAATGTTTTCTGCTTGGAGTCTAGGGAAAGGAAAATGACATGGCAACAACTTATCAATTCTAAGTATACACTGTCCAAAGAAAATGAGAGATTAGTAATTCTTTAGCATGAACATTTTAGGCAGAATTCTTTCCATGGTGGAGAGCTTAATCAGTCATCCCAACTTTATAAATACGGTTCTTTATGAATAGCAAAGAACCTTTCATTTTCATTGTTCTCAATATTGAGTCGCCATATTTACCATCCAACCTTTAATGACTCTGTGCCAGGGCCATCGGTTTGGTCAGCTTTTTTCCCTAAATGAAATCTAGATTTATGAATCTTCTTCATGAGTTCGATTCACCCATTGGAGCGCTCCCGATTCCAGTCACGCGCAGGCAATCCTGAGAATCACCGTTTAAAAAATAGGAAAGCTGCTAATGAGTTCTTGGAATGAGCTCCTAATTCTCCCTCTTGAATTAATTTTTAAATTGTGACAAACGGTCATTAGTTCATGTTCTATTGGCTTTAATGACTTGTTTAACAAGAAGTCTTCAGTCGAAAGCAGTGGCTTTCCAACTTCTTTGAAGATTTTCTCATTAAAAATTATATTCTCATCATGATCCAGCACAGAAATGCATAGGCATATTTGTAGTATGTACATATATAATTGGAAAATAATTTGATCAAACAGTGCTTATTATAGTGATATGTGAAACTTTCTGAAATTATTTTTCTCCTTTATTTCATTTAAAACATTTTATTATACTCTATTAAATTGATTACAAAGAACACTCATGAGTTGAGAGCTAAGATTTGAGGAACATGGATGTATATTATTCAAACGTCCATTCTAATTATATTTTAAACTATGCAGTTGACTTTCCATACCTGAGGGTCTGTCTTCCCAATGCAAATTACTACCCCTTATTAGCAAATATGGTTTAAGAGAGGACATTACTGAAATGTGACCATTTTTTCTATGTGCAAAATCTCATTTAACTCACTCATAATTTTCCCTTTTACTAAACATAACAAAACAAAAACCCTCTATTCCAAACAGCAGAAAGCTTATTTTGAGAAACAGAGAAATGATAAAGGTTGAAAAAGAGGTGGGGGACATGTAAAGCATCCTCTCTTGACAATGGAAAGTGTGCACTGAAGTCCAGATAGCTATCCGAATCTCATTTAATTTTCATTTAAAAACAATAACCATCATCCTCTCCCACACTAACACAACAACGAACACAATGGATCCAAGCAACTCCTTTATACACAGACTCCTCATTTAGAGAACATTTAGGGGGGCATTAATACCCCATTATAGTAAAACATATTTTTTAATCTAGTAAAGATCATACGGCATGTTTTATGTAACTTCCATATAGCAGAATGTGAAATCTTATAATGAATGTTTCAATGAAACTAGGAGAGGAATGTAGCTATTTTAATATTTCCACCAATCCTGAAAGTGAAAGCCATTATTATATACCATTTATTTAGCACAGGTTTGCTAGGCTCAGTTTTGCTATAACTCATTCTGAAAGTACTTTGTTGTGGAGCTAGCTTCTGTTCTAAAATATATTACCATTGTCTGTTTAAACTGCTTTTCAGATTCTATTACCTTTAAATTAAAGTAAGCATTGCTTGAAAGCAGAAAAAAAATCTATTAATTTTGTCAATATGGAGAAAGGTTATTTTCAAAACAGACTGTTTAATGTAAAGGGTCTTAATATAGAACCTATTAGAAATGAGTCTCTACAAGCCCTTAAAATGTTAGAGATCTTTTGTTGTTTAAAATGAAAGTCCTACCAAAGCTCAGCTGAGCTTATAGCTCAAGTAAATATTTATGTATAGATTTATAAATCTTAGAAATAGAGTTTTATGGAAATGTTAACAGGCCCTGAGGTATAGCTGAGCTTGGTTTTCAGGTGCTGCTATAATTTCCAGCGTGTGTGTGTGCTTAAAGGCTGAAACACAAAAGACGTATTTCTAATGCTGTAATTTTGTAGTTTTATTAGACTGAGTTATAGTTTGGAAGAATATTCAGAAATTGCAGCTTAAATGAGAAAATGTGAATGGCGTTACTTATATAAAAAACTACTGCAATAGTTCTTTTATTAATTTTTAATGTTCAGCACCCTTTGTGACCTCCTTTATCGTGGTGCTGTCAACATGGCAGGCTGGAAAAATTGAAATGGGCTGACAGAACGCACCGTGCACGTTGCAGCCAAACTCTGGAGGCTCTCGGCTCCCTTTCTGTTGGCTCCCACGGTCCCTCCACGTTATCCTGCATTACAGTAATGTGTGCGGCCTTGTTTGATAGCTCCGGATGAAAGAGTCCTGTCTGGACCCGAGCACGTGCCCTCGTCAGCATCCCGGACATGGTGGGAATGGCATTCAATTAAAAGCAGAATGCCCCCCACCCCTTATTGTGGCTCCTGCACACCCTGCATGCTTTTCAAAACATGAAGCCTCAGCATGGGGAGAGGCTTTATTTGTGTCTATCCCGCCTCTTCCCAGAGCACATTTTGCTCGGATTCAGCAATGCCTTTCTTGAACAGCGAGACACTGGCACGTATATTTTCCACTGTCTTTCCCTCCAAGGAGACCAGTCCCCATACCAGTCCAGTCAAGAACCTCCCCCTAGCTTGCCAAACCAAGTTCACGCCACAGCAGCAGAGGAGAGAGGTCAAAGACACTGCACAGGGCTCTGGGGTTCAGACGTCCCTTCCTTTTGGAAAGGCAAGTGGCCCGTGAGGCCGGGAGCGCAGGACGGGTGAGCTCGGCAGACCTGTCAGCTTCAGCTCCGAAAGCCGCCCTTAACGACGTGCTTGGAGCACAGTACCCGCGAGACTTTTCAGAGAAGGTCGATATTTTTTTAATTGTAGGAAGAATGAAAACTCACTCAAACTACCAAGCAGATGTACCGATCGAGATGTTTCTCCTTTTCTCTGCGAGCACCCTCGTACCAGCCTTTCAAAGTGACAAGAAAACCGGGAGAATGCAGGACTCTGGGCAAAGTACAGACCACAAGAGAATAGAGCTGTTGCAAGCCCCGATCTCAATACTCTCTCACTTTGTACTAATAGTTACTCGAGACCTCCAGTCCATCTGTCCCATCTGTCATAACTATTCGGAATATTGCCCGACAACGGATGATACGAATTTGGGATTAGAAAAACACGATACGCTCGCTTACAACACCATCTCCTGACTTTTCCGAGTCTCAGAGGAAGCAGGATGCAGGAGAGAGCACCACGTACCAGACACGCCACCGTATGTGGTCCGCTTCCCCATGCCCACTGCCGGCCAGGGCACGCCGTCAGCATTGAGGCCCATCAGACCCGAGACAGTGTTGGTAGCTGTGACGCCGTCTGCACCGCCTGTGAAACACACATCAACAATTCCCTACAGTTCATAAGGGGCCAAATCCTTTCCCATTCCAACCCACACTGCCCAAGAAAATCTTACTACACTTTAAGAACGTTTCCTCCCTCAATTATCTCAACCAGTTTGACTCCTACAACGATGTTTAAAATGCAAGGAATAAAAGCAAAGGTTTACTTGCTGCCACTCCCTTTGTTCAATTATGATGCAAAATTTGATTCCAAAAGCATTTTTTGTTTTTACTTTGTGCTATTTTTCAAGTAATTGACAATGTCTTTGCCAACCAGGAATCAATTCTCATGCATGGAGCACACATCAGTATAGTTTTTAAAACCATGTGCTGACTACGTGATTTACGTATTCAACAGATATTTGCTGAGCATGTGTTTAAGGCAGTGTGCCAGGCTTGACCAAATATTAAAAGAAATAAAACGTCATTGCCGTTGGATTGATTCCCGACTCTTAACAACCCTATGGGACGAGTAGAATTGCAGCCTGGGGTCTCCAAAGGTGACTCTCTATGGGAGCTGACGGCCACATCTCTCTCTCATGGCATCCCTGATAGGCTCAAATGGTTGACCTTAAGGTCTTTATCAATGCACCGCCAATGTTCTATCAAATACAAAGGGAGCCTATCATCAATTTCACATTGAGGAAGCTGCTGTGCTTCACTTCATTAAACATTTCGAACGCTACTATAGAGAAATTGTTACACTATGAGGCCATTTATTTTACAGGGAATCATGCTGCATTGGCTGTGTGGATTCTGCCCCCCGCCCATGTAATCCTTTGTGTATGAAACAGGAGCTTGTGTAAAAAAATTATAAAGATTCTTGTGTTTTCAAGTCCAAATCTGGGGTCCATGTCCTAGCTTGAGTCCAGATATGAATCAGATGAAATTGTGTGTTCAATTATACATTTCTTAAGCTATGAACAATTAAACACAATCCTGTCTATGGAGCGACGCTTGCTCTCTCAAGGCCATCGAGTCTGAGTCCACGTTTCTGTAACGGAGGACCTGCTGGGGACGTGGTCCTTACCTTCCTTTGCAGCTCTTGCGATGCTTACGATGTCAGTGACATTTGGGGTCAATTTGGCAAAAAAAGGAACTCGAACAGCTTGCCTAACCCAACGACAGATGTTCCGCACCAGCTCTGGATCCTGTTCAAACAGGTCAGTTAAATATAGAACATAATTAAAGATTTGTGACCAGAATGTGTACCAGGACAACAGCAGAGCTGCAGACGTGCAAGACAAATGTAACTTGACAATGAGCTACAGGATCTATTTCTCAACTTCTTCCTCAGTATTACACCCAGACTCATTAGGGATCGAAGGTTAACACACATCAAGGGGACTGAAAATTCATCACATAAAGGTTAAATTCCTCAAGGGAATCTTTGGAAATAAAATTACAAAGAACCAAAGGAAAAAAGTATTTCTTACTTCCAGTTAAATAATAGCAAGGACAGAACACAAACTTCTGTTGGTCTGTTCAACATTGTCGGATTTTGGGTAACATCACTGGTTTGAACTTAATTTCAAAACAAAGAAAAGAAAACCAGCAATCCAGCCCCTCGTGCCTGCTTTAACTCTGACCTGGTACGATCGTTATTCGAAGACTTCATTTTCCAAAGTGTGCTCCAAGGAAACTCCAGGTTTGCCTTAATAGTCAATATCAACGGGGTAGGGACTCTATGGAAATCGGGAACCCTGCAGCCTTGGATTATGCATGGACTACTCGGTAACTTCAACTTACTTTTGTAAATGGCACTAAGACCTGTGAAGCATTTTCCCACACTTATCGACTTCAGAGAATTGATCAAAAGGACAAAAATGAAACAAAATACCAAGTGCTCATTTTTTAAAAAAAGGGATAAACGTTTTCTTGCACTTGTTTCTTGTGATTTTTCAAGCTTCTATTTCCCCATGGGACAAGTATCATTTAGAGGGAAATCACCTCTCCTTTTCCACTGGAAATAACAGCTGTAGTAATGTTCTTTGATTTCAACACACACACAATAGGCCTTTTTTCTCTCTCCATTACTCTCAGTGCACAATTTATTCTGACAGATACTGATAATGTGCTTTGATAAATTACCTTAAAATATGCAATAGCAATTCATTATAGAACAGGGAAATATTATCTTAGCAAGTTAAAATGTTTTTTGAATAAAAGAAATACCTAGAAAAAGATAGACGTATATTGAAACTATAAAGTGGTAGGCAAGTATGTCATTTGTGATTAGTATTTTTATATGTAAGGAGGCTGCTCTTGGCATTTTAACCTTTAAAATCCTGAGATGAAATTTCTAATGTTATAACCTTTAGAAAGAACCTTTTCATTTAGGTTTAATGTGGTTTGATCCTTCATTCTGCATTCTAAAAGTTTGCATTTATGTGCTAAGGTACTGCAGTGAGGTAATTTCTATTGATTGTTATCGTCTCTATTCAGCACAACTTAATTTTAACAAGAAATATTTGGCTTGGCTTGTTCTCTTTTCAGAACGGTAATTTCTTCATTAAACATAAATATTAAAAAGCACTATATGGAATGCTCTATGGGGCATCTGTGCATTATGAATAGTAAAATCTGGAGACTTAGCTGTACAAATTCTAACTCATGAAAATGGAGATATACCCCTGCCCATGCAACGTTCATGAAATATTTATAACCATTGCATTGGCATTATGAAGGCAGTTGCATCTTTGTGACTTTCATTTTTAAGTTATGAATTTCCATAGGACTTAGCCTAGAAATGACAGTAACTCTGGATGATATGAATTGCATGTCCTTTGTGAAAGTTCTCTTTAAGGAGAATTTGACAATAATTTAATGATCCCTTGAAATGAATGGAGGATGGCTGTTAAGAATCACTGGAACAAATTTCAAATATTATTTGGTTCTATTAAATGCTAATACTTTGATATAAACTTCTAAGTGGCTTTCAATACTATTGAGTAATGTGTCTTCATAATTTACCTCAAACATTTATCAGGTCACTTTTCTGTTGATTTTTCATTTTATCTACTAGACTAGTTTAATGAATCTCTTTTTGCATGTTTTTTTAAATTCCATCTCCTAATTTATTTATTTTTAATCATTTTATTGGGGGCTCGTACAACTCTTATCGCAATCCATGGATCCATGCCTCCATTGTGTTGAGCACATTTGCACATTTGTTTTCATCATCATTCTCAAAACATTTTCTTTCTACTTGAGCTCTTGATATCAGCTACTATTTGGAATTTGCTCGATATTTTCCAGGTTGGCTTTTTTAAATCCAACTCCTTGTATACTGTTATTTACTAGAATTAAGTGTCTATTTCAAGAGATCATAATTATACAGTCTATGATCATCAATTGGTTGAATTCTGAGTAGCCAGTTTATGGAAGCACACCAGTGCTGAGATGCTTCCACTGCTGCTGAATTTTACGTGCTGACCTGTGATCTTTCTTCATTCAACATCATTACATGTGTTTCATGGGCCTGAAGAGGACCTTATGTATCGGTATCAGACATATGGGCTAATATCAGACTTATGGACTTTATCTGAATTGGGCTGGGATGTTTTCTCAATATTCCACTGCTCTTGCATATAAACCTCTTTCCTATTCACATACGAGTCTCTATGGATTTGTTTCCCTAGTCTATCCGGACTAACACACTCATGGAAGCAGCAATCAAGAAATCAAGTAACACATTGCATTTGACAAATCTACAAAAGATTTCTTTAAAGTGATCAAGTGCAAAGCTGTAGCAGGCCTAAGATATTTCTGATGACCTCACTTGCATGTGAACACTGGGAAATGAACATGGAACAATGCATTGTAATTATGAGGTGATATAGACAATTTTGTATGCCATAGTCTTCCAAAGCACACAAATCTGTTTTAGAAAACAGTACAGGCAAATCCCTCCTTAGCAGTGACGATGAGTCTTCACCTCATGTACTTTGAACTTGAAAGGAAGGTTCAGTCCGTGGGAAACTACTTTAGGCTTGGCAAGGTGGAGGGCCAGTGAACAAGAAGAAGCACTTCAATGAGATGGATTGGCCTAGTAGCTGCAACACTGGAGTCAGAATGACTTTAAGAGCACAAAGAACATCAGCTACATGACTTTCAAGACAACAGGAATGCCCTAAGGTTACTTCTACTTTGGAAGAAGTACGAGGGGGTACCTCTTCCCTAAAATACATTTTTTTCAAAGCTATGTATTTTGTGTGTGTGTGTACAAAACAACCTTGACACCTTCAAAGTATTCTCATGACACTTAATACATTTGGTAAATCTGCAATTCCATTCTTGGAAACATTTTTCAAACTCATCAGTTTGGATGGCTGACAGCATCTCCCCTATTTATTTTCTTCACCTCTTCTATGTCATCAAATCGCTGTCCTTTCATGTCTCTCTTCATTCACAGAAACAAAAATAAGTCGCACGGAGTGAGGTTAGGTGAGTTAGTGCATCGGGCAACAGAGGCGTGCTGCTTTCTGGCCAACACTGCCTCACTGAGATGGCTGCGTGAGCAGGTGCATTGTCAGGCTTGCAAACCCAGTCTCCCATCTGCCACAAACCAGGCCTTTTGGGGGGCACATACTGTTATGCTATCTTTTCAGAACCTCTCATTGGAAAGCTTGCTTAGCAGTCTCACCTGGTCGAACGAACTCCAAATGCACCTGTGAGTTGACATGTTTGCCCATTCAAGAAGTTGATGAATGTCCAGAATGAGATTTGTCATCAATTTACACTTCACTATTTTTTAAATGAAAAAAAAACACTCATACACTTGAGTTTCTCCATAACACTGTCCTTGTAAGCTGTGTTCAATATCACAACAGTTTCTGACCCATTTTCCTAAGCAGGAAACAAAATTTCACAGCCTCACGCTGTTCTCTTAAATCACAAAAAACTTGATTTGAGCGAAACTTTGATGAAAAAATTCAGCGGCCAGACAAAACCTTCCCAGGTGATGCACTAACTTAGAGCAAGTTGCTTGATGCTCACCTAGCAAGAAAACTGTGTACTATGAAAACTGCTCTGCCCAACACAATTCTGTTTTTTTGTTTTTTTATGGGTTTTTTTTGGGGGGGGGTATCCCCTCATACAGTTAGTATGCTCTATAGGACTGTGGGTAGCAATACATTGTCCAATGAACATTGGTTATATTATTAGGAAAGACCAGTACCTGGAGACAGACATTGTTCTTGGTAATGCAGAGGGTAGTGTACAAAGGGAAAGCCCTCTATGAGATGAACTGATACCGTGACTGCAACATTGGGTTCAAACATAATAACTCTGAAGATGCTACAGTCACGGTAGTGTTTCCTTCTATCATAGGAGGAGTTGGAAGCGACTAGACAACACCTAACAACAATGACCACAAAGAGCACTGTGCCAGGGTGAGACTTCCAATTGTAAATGGAATTTTCAACAATTATTTAAGGCGTCATATTTCATTTTCCTCGATGCCTTTTGCAAAGCAGCAGTCCAGTGTCACCTTTAGAACTGGTGTCACTCAGTTGGATAACCCATGTACTAACCCCACGAACCTCTGCTATCATGCTGAACAGAGTCTTATCACTGTTTCGTATCAAGTTTAATCATAGAATAATGTGTCATAAATAGTGTGCAAAATGGATTAAGTGTAACAACCCTTAAGCTACATGACTACTAACAACAAAACTGTTTTGTAAGAGATTTCTATATTGAATTAATTGCAATCGTAAGTGAGCAGATGTCTTGTGCATTTTCTCCTTTCTGCTTAGTTACTCCCTAATCTTCAAAGTAAGTTATTGATATCAGTTCACAAATACTGGTTACCACAGTATGATAGGGAAACACCAGAAACGTTGACCCAATCGGTGACGACAGAACCCCTGGCAGCGACCGAGAAACATGAGACAATAGTGTGGCTCGTGGCACATCCAGACATACCCGCACGATTTGAACAGCAAGCAAAGATCACAGGGCCGACTTGTGAATGTAGTGCTGAGTTGATCACAAGCTATGCTACATGGTCCATTGAAGAGCAAGGACAGCTTGGGATACAACTCATTAGAGAATCTCAAAAGGAAATCAGCCTAGAGATTTAGCCTTGTAGGTATATCAACGCATGCATACTGTGTACTTTGGGCTGACAAAACCGGTGTTTAATGTGGTAAGTAACTGCAGGGATATTTAAATAATAATGTAAAAAGCCACCAGAAACAGCGAACGGATAATTTTTCAGACCACTCTGGTGGTGTCGCTCTATCTGGTGGTGTCCCCTGGAAAGTCCGCACACTCTCTGTGTTTCCCCTTTGCCCCGATGCCCATCCCGCCACCACTCTCGAACAAGCACTGGGTAATGATACGGTGAAACTGTCCTGATAAGCTTCCATTACAAGTGAAATTTTTGACTGGAAGAAACATTTCTGTTCAAATTACCTGGTAATTTCACTCTTCCAATTCTTTTCAAAATGGATTTCTTAGAAGCTGGCATTTCAATGACTCCAATGAAAAATATTCACCAGTTATAAAACGTTTTCCACGAAAGAACTCCCAAATCTTAATTCACTGACATGCCAAGAGGGGGCTGACACTTTTATTAGGTCCACTTTTCTGATAGAGAGCCTTGAGTTTCAGATTATTCTGTGTATCAATTTCTCCTTCTTAATTTTCTTTCCTATTATCATGTCCCAAACCCTCATTCTCCTTACAAACTTGCTCCCCAAAGTGAAATCCAGCCATCAATTGTAAACTAGAACTGCGAAAGGCAGCTACTTCATGTCTATATAGCAGATTGTGTGTAACTTCACAGACATAGGTACAAGCAATGCATTTGTCATTCCACGTCAAATGGGACAGAGTTAGTTATTGTAGGGGCAATTTTTAGTAAATGGTTAAAAAAAAGTGTCTGGATGGAAATGTTACAAGGTAACATGTGTGTTGACACGTGCCTGTCCCTCCTGCATCAGTTTTCTGGCCCTACATAGTACAATGGTGGTATGACCACTTTGGAAAATATGCTGGCGTTTTCTTTAAAAGTTAACATGCACGTAACAATAAATCCATTTCAGTCTTAATTATATACCCAGAAGAAATGAAAAATACACTCATACAACAGCTTGCAAATGAATGCTCATAGCAAATTTGTTTCCCTCAAAAGAGTAAAATGTTGATACAACCAAACTATCCATCAATAGGTGAATGCATAAAGAAATGTGGCTTATCCACACAATGGAGTACCATGCAGCATTAAACATAAACAGACTACTGAATAACATAGAAATTTGTAGTATTTAAAAAATAAGAGCCACACCAACATCAGTGACCAAAGAATTACAGGTCATATAATCTGAAGTTGAATGAGGGAATAGTTTCCATGCCTCCACTGTGAGATTGTGGTAGGTAGAAGGCTTTGGATGGCAGTGGAAGCCCCCAGAAATGTACTTGTGAGATCTTCACAGGGAATAAGCCACTACTATCATGGGTAGTGATTTTCCACTACCCATAATAGAGGATGGGAAAAAACTGGTTACCAAAAGTGGTGCCTGGGAGAGATGACTAGAAGATATGGAAATGATAACGCTGCCTCGAACAGTTAAATCCTTGTCAGTTGACGCTCGCCTCCCCTCCGATGCACATTGGACCTGATTTGTTTTTCAACATTTCTGTGTGTGTGTGTTTCCATATTGGGGCTTATCTCAGATGTATTTTGTCATTGGGGTAACCCTCTGGAATTTTTGGTATAAGATTTTATGCTTTTCAGTATATGAAATCTAAGATTGATGAACTTATAGAGATAGAAACTGGGGTGGTGGTGAAGTGGAGCTGATATTAAAGAGTTCAAGAAGGAAAATAATGTTTTGAAATTGACTGTGGTAGCAATTGTATAATACTGCTTGATGTGACTGAACTATGGAATGATATGATTATTTACAGAAGCCAATATATGTGCCAAATTCCATCATACATATTCAGAAATAGTCTGAAATGCTAGAATTTTATCAGGATCTTTGAAGTGTGCTATTACAAATAACAAAGGCCTTGAATTTGGTCTCAGATATGGAATATTATTTATATTTAAATAAAAAGGCGCTAATATCATTCATCATTTAAAAAGGGTACTACCCCGATTTTGCTTATTAATGAGGCCATGCAGTATAACCTGGAAAATCCCAAGATTTGAAGACACAGGCTAGGCATAAGCTTTGCTGACACCCCCAGTGAATAATTGTGGACCAGCTGACCCAAACTGAACCCCAGCAGGTTTCCCAAACAGTGCTCAGACACGTTATGCAGACTCTAGCGGATCATGAAGTGCAGGCCTTTGCTCGCACTGCCATGTGTGGATTCATTTGAGAGAAAGGCAAGTGAGCATTTAAGTGTATAATAAGGCTTTTAAAAAAATTATTTTCAGACTTCAGGCAGCTTGGCATTTGTTTTCTTAATGCAAAGCATTAGTGCAAACAGTGTAACAATTGATATTTTATATATCTGCTGGTCTGTTTACGCAGCCTGTATTTTCAAGGACTAGAGTTAGAAAACAAAAAACGCACAAACCCTCCCTATCTTTATAATCCCGTATTGGTGTGAATGATTCACCAGCACAGGGAGGAGGCTGGTGTGAAACAGCATTCCACCTTGCAGCACCCACTCTGCTGATATGTTTAGGAAGAAGAGCGTCTAGGGAAGTCACGCCCACATCCTGGGAACTGTATGAAATCCAAGCAAAAAGGAATTACCTACCGCGGAGGCAATTTTAAACAGCGCGGCAGAGCAACCCCCTCTCCCTGAACAATGAGTCATTTCAGTTAAGGGGAACTCGTCCATGTCCAGTCGGGACAGTTCCTGAACGGATTTGTTCCTGCTGCTGCTGCTGCTCTTAGAGCTAGAAAATACTATCTAGACCCCTCCCCTTTCCATTTTCCTGTTTGGGGCCAGTTTTATGGACTGGTTTCCCTCTTTGAGTTGAAATGGATTGAGAGATACTAGAAGTGGGTGACTGTGAGGAAACATTTTGTGTGAAATATGAGAAGATATAACAATTGTTTTTAATAAGTGTAATATTCATGGGTGCTAGCTTTAACCTGAAATGTAAGCAGTATTGAAACTGACTTGATCATTATCCATTTACTTACACTTCTTATAATAATCCATATCATAAAATTAATATAGAGAGAAGGTAGATAGATAGATGATAGCTAGCAAGTAAGACAGAGAGATAGTGAGACAGGTGTGTATACACGATACAGATGAGGAGAAATGAGGTTCTCTATTTTGAAAATGTTCAGGCGTCAAGCAAAGGAAGCATAGTGAGGCTGCGTCCAGAGTTGGGCTCACTGCAGGGCGAAGTGCAGACGTAAGAAAGTGTGCGAAACGCTTCGGCAAAGGAAAACCAAGTCCTAGAGGGATATTCCCCATGTCCTTGTAGCTATGATCCACCAGTGAGGCCAGGGCCCAGGCCCAACTCGAGTTCTTTCTTTCAAGTGGGTTGTCCTATTTCAAGCACAAGAAACTGAAAGTTTCTTCCCTGGCCTGTGAAGGTTGAGGAGGGTCTTCTTCCTCCATTGCATCATTTTCCATTATACTAATATGGTCTTATCCTTAACACCTTAAAATAATACATAAAAAGGTTTTAGGAATATATATGTAAACTCCCAGGATAATTCATGGAAAGTTTAGGGTGCTGAATATTGTTATACATGCAAATATCTATGAAGCAGATATTTATCCAAGTTTATATTATGGAATAAAAATAGCCAAGTTGTACATTATCATAAATAACTATTTTTACCTTAGTATTTATTAGCTATACACTATTTAATTATATTGGTAAGTGCATGAATTTACATATATTGAATATGTGAATCTTACTACTTAATGTAAACTAATAAAAGTTTAATATTCCTACTTGCCTGTAGCATTTAGGTAAGCTCTCAAAATTTGTGTTTTTCATTTCAACAAATCTAGCTTTCTCATTTGAAAGTTGCAGAAACTAGTTTTAGAAAACCAGCAGCTTTTCAGAGGTCACAGGAAAAGTTAACAACAATTGCCAACAAATTACTTGTATGTTAGACAGGGTTCTCTAGAGTAACAAAGCCATGACACATGATTTTAACTATATTTATACAGATATAGTGAATATATATATATATACAAAATAAAATAGCTAATTAGTCTATAGAGCAGTACAAAAGGCTCAGTGCAACTCGCTTCTGTGAGAAAGCTAATACACTGACAGCCCTTCAAGTCTCAAAGGTGACTGAATACAAGTCAAAGAAGCAGACAGCCGAGTCCTCTATAGAGCAATTCAGGCACTCCAGCCACTGGCAGCAAACAACCAGGCAGATCACCAGCAGTCAGCCAGGTAACAGGGTCCGACTGTCCCCAGCTCAAGCGATGTATATTCCAGTAGCGTGGCGAAGCAGGTCTTGAAGGAACCTCAAACTATAGTGACACAGTCCATGGAGTTAGGTGTCCCACAGGTAGTGTAGCTTGCAAGTTGAGGCAGAGAACCAGCTAAGGCAGCCACTTATTTGTGCCATAATCAAAGAGCAAGAGACAAGAAAGGCGAGTCTTGCTGAGCCATTTATCTCTCTGCCCTTCAATCAATCCCACAGGTGTTCATTGGCCAGGTTGGCAAGTTAACCTACCTTTCACATTCTCAATAAAAATAATAATAACAAAAGGAAAGAAAGAAACTGAAGAGAGCAAATCTGCTTTTATTTCTCAGCATCATTTTTTCTGCCTACATTTCCTTACATTCTCTTTTGTTCCTATTTTGTTTCTCCAGTTCACTTTTCTGCTATGAGCTACTGCAGAATTTCTGAGGGTAACTAAAAAATTAGTGCTTGGAACCAGGATTCCAGTTCATACAGACACAGGTTTGTTCCAAACGAAGTGTGTGCAAATAAGTCTTTGCCATTAGTGGGAGGTTGCGGCCAAGTTAACACAGTAATATACCTGCTTCAGTCTTGTTAGGGTTCCTTCAATTAAAAGAAGGTCCATTCAAAATAGTCGCATCTGAGAGTAGTCTGCTGAACACATTAAATTCAAGCTGAGATCAGTTTAGCAGGTTATGGTGGCTGCTTTGGGGATCCCAAGGCAAAATCTAGGCAGATTTTCTTGAAAGACACCGGAAGATCATGGGGGGTTTTCAGGAAGAAGTATTAAGAGAACTAGAACCGCCTTGGTGAAAAAGGCCAGGAAAATTGCACAGGGGATATTTCACCCCATTGTGACCATGAACTTGCTCATTCCTTGAGGGAAGCAAGGGCTGTCTCAGCAAAATTTTATTTGGAAAACTTAGCCCATCCACCCGACAGCCCTGCTCCTACACAATGCAGACTTCTTTTTATTCTTCAGACTCGAAGACTGCTTAAAAACAACGTAAGTTATGTCCCTTGAAGATGCCCAAACTACCATTGTGATGTGGGGCAAATTAAAGAGCCCAGAACCCTTTGGGCATGTGTTAGGGCCGTGGTTCCCAACCTTCCGAATGCCGTGACCTTAATACAGTTCCTCAAGTTGTGGTGACCACCCCCAAACCATAAAATTATTTTAGTTGCTACTTCATAACTGTCATTTTGCTACTGTTATGAATTGGGCACCCCCTCGGAAAGAGTTGTTCGACCCCCAAAGGGGCCGCGACCCACAGGTTGAGAACTGCGGAGTTAGAAGGAGGGAAGCGGCTTAGAAGTTTGTGGACCAAGATGGAGGCTGTGTCATAAAGCAATAATAGCTTCACGTTTTTGATGAATGTTTCTATGATTTTGTAGTGATACCTTTTGACATATCCTCACAAATGTATGGGAAACTCAAATTCACAGAGTGGATGACTCAATGCTGAAGCTGTAGGGTTTCGTTTTTGCTTTGGTGTGTGTGTTTTTGTTTTGGGTTGTCTAACTCTTGGCTGATTTGTGGGAAATTCTCCCTGTATGAAGGCCTGGTGGGAGAAAGAAGTGCCCCGGATGTAAATCAACGAAGAGCAAGTGTTTCTTCTTTCTACCTTCTGGCAATTGGATGCTTCTGATGGGAACTTTATTTCACAGTAAAAAACAAACCAAAGCAAACAAAACCTAGTTACATCTTACTCGTCATGCTGTGTGATGACAGTGTCTGATGGCAAATCCAGCAGCAACTAGTGCAGACATCAGTCCCAGCATGGGTGGTATCTTTATTTTTCATTTTTTGAGCTTAATAATTTTTTTAATTTAAATCATTTTTTGGGGGGTGTGAACAACTCTTATTGCATTCCATATATATATATCCATTATGTCAAGCACATTTGTATATCTGTTGCCCTCATCATTCTCAAAATATTAGCTCACTACTTGAGCCCTTGGTATCAGCTCCTCATTTTCCTCCTCCCTCCCCCTACGCCCTCCGTCATGAACACTTGATAATTTATAAATTATTGTTATTTTATTGTATCTCCCGACGTCTCCCTTCACTCACTTTACTGTTGTCCATTCACCCAGGGAGGAAGTTATATGTAGATCCTTGTACTTGATTCCCCCTTCCTCCCCTACCTTCCCTCTACCCTCCCGGTTTCACCACTCTCACCATTGGTTCTGAAGGATTCATCAGTCCTGGATTCCCTGTGTTTCCAGTTCCTCTCTGCACCAGTGTACATCCTCTGGTCTAGCCAGGTTTATAAGGCAGAATTAGGATCAGGGTAGTGAAGTGGGAGGAAGCATTTAAGAACTAGAAGAAAGTCACGTGTTTCATCGATGCTACACTGTACCTTGAGTAGGGGCGGTATCTTAACTAGACAATTCTTGCCATCTGTTCTCTACATTCTTTTTGTTATTGTTCATTTGCAACACATGCATCTTCCTGACCACTTTAATTTTATGAGATATCTAGTTTCCTAATGATAAATCTCCTTGTTGCCGTTTTATACCCAGTCTGTTTCTGTTGTTTTCTAGTAATATCTCTCAATGTTCAATGAAACAGTTAGCCAATAATAACTATTCCAGAGTAAAAGTACCACCTAAGTTATTGTACCATACTCTTTATGAGATGCTAGCCTCTGATTGGGTCTGCAGGCATTTGCTTTTTCTCAGAGTATAATTACTAAGTCATCAAACTGTTCCAGGTAGTCAGGACACATGCTTTTGTGATAATTTTTTGGTGTGACACTTCCTCTGGTTAGTTTCTATTGGAAAAGAGATTTGTGCAAAATGAGTATTTAGTCTTTTGGACTATTTAACAAAGAAATTTTTATTTAGCATCTAAAATAACCCTGTTTTATAAAATATGAAAATAGAGAGAATAAGGCATCAACTTTGTCCTCAAACAACTTACGTTCAAGTTATAATACTTAAGCTGCAGAAAAAAGTTTTATTAATACTTTGGGGGCTCTTACATGTCTTATAACACTCCATACAGTCTTCCGTTGTGTTAAGCACATTTCCACATATGCTGATATCATCATTTTCAAAGCATTTTCTTTTTACTTGAGCCCTTGATATCAGCTCCTATTTTGCCTCTCCCTCCCTGCCTGCTCTCCCTCCTGAACCCTTGATAAGTTACAGATTATTATTTTCATAGTTTACATCATCCTCTGCCAACCGTCACCCACTATTCTGTTGTTCATCCTCCTGGGAGGGGGTTATATAGCTGCAGAAATTTTGTCAGGATTAATAAAGTAAATAAGAATTGTCCTTTGGAATCACTATGAGTCTATTCATCTATAACCTGTTTAGCATTTGAATATGTCACGATGAGGTGTCCTCAGATTACTCAAGAGATCCTTGAAGAAGGATGAAATATATATCACCTAGATCCAGCAGCCTGATTTCAGATATATGAAGAGTGGCTACACTTTATTGAAAGATGGAAATGTAAATTGAGAATGGTAATATAGCCTATAAGAAAAGATATCTAAAGGCATTGAAATGAAATTAAAATATGATCTCCTTTTCACTGAATAGCTGCATGATTACCAACTGAACATGGATCATTCATTTATCCCTACCTAACTTTACATAAGTACTTAAAGCCTGCATTATTGATAAAACAGTTGATAAAGCTTACATGGGTAGGAATAATATCTTCAAGATGCAGGGTATACAAAATCATATTAGTACTAAAACAGATGTGTGTTCAGCTTTTCATTATTCAATAAATTTAAAGTACCCAAAGGCCAACTTAAAACTTAGAAACATTTCTTTGACTAAAACAAAATTTACTTGGTAAGACTATGTTATTAATGTCTTGATGCAGTAGTACCTTATTACGTTTTAGAAGGTTTTATTAAGGCAACATTCAGCGCTTCAGAGAGGACTTTACCTTATACCATTCAAGGTCCAGTATTCCTGCGCCTTCACAGTCACCAGCAAAAATCAAAAAGGCTACCCATATAATCCTTGACATCTTGCCTTGATTAATAAAAGACCCAGGAAATCCAAAAGTTATATGTGGACCACTCTTTAAATGGGGCACAAATATCCTCTAAGTGGGCTTCTTTGCCTCTCACTTGCTTTCTTTTCTATGTAACAATTTTGATTGCTCATTAGATAGGGGTTTACATTACAAATCATCAACTTCATATTCCACAGTTTGGACCACTAATCAAATTTTCCAACTTCTTCTTGTGGACTTTTACCTTCCATGGGACCCAAGTTCAGACCCGTTAGCAGTCTTCCTTGTGGCTTTCTCGTGCCCAGTGGCCCCCCACACCCTCGAGAATATTAAACGATCTCTTCCCTTCGGAATTCTTTTTCTTTTATAGCCTTTTAACAGTGGTCTCAGACAATGTTTGTCTTTTTTGTAGCTGGCTAACTTCATTTGCATGTCTGTTTGTTTTTGTGATTCACACACACGGATTCTTCTCCAGTCTTCCATATTCAAAGTCCCACTTTTATGTGCAACTGAGGCGACAGAAAATACTTTCACGTGAGTCAAGCGGCACCCTTTCTTCTGAATACTTCAAAGAGGTCTTGTGCAGCAGACTCTGTTCATAGGCATTGGTTGATCAGGCATGGATTCTTTGACAACTCTAATCTTTTTACATCGATTTTGAAGCTACCTACTGGTCCAGTTGTGAGGGTTTGGTTTTCTTTGCATTGAGTTCAATCCATACGACCGGCTTAACTCCTTACGCCTCATCAGTAAATGTGGCAAGTCCTCCTCATGTTCAGTAAGAAAACTTGTATCCTCTGCCTGTCAAAATGTGTATGTGGTTGCTGTCATTGGGTGCCATCTAGTTGGTTCCGACTCACAGCAGCCCTCCTCTCCAGAGAATGACACACCCCTGGTCTTCGGCCATCCTTCAGTTGTTCTTGTGGAGCGCTCCTTGGTGCAGTGACTGTGTCGGTCTATCTTGTCAAAGGGTTTCTACTTTTGCACAGCCCAGCTCCTTTATCAAACATGACAAACTTCTCCAGAGGCTGGTCTTTCCTGTTAACATGTCCTGAGTACATAAGATGAATCTCACCAGCCTTGCTTCTAAGGACCAGTCTGGCCATATTTCTTCCTAGACATGTGCATAGACACCCTATACGGCAGGCATCCTATACACTGTGACCACTTCATTGGGTTAGCCAAGGCAATACATCTTGAAGGAAATAAATAGTCTCATCTTTTGTCTGGTGGAGTGGGTGATAAGTTTGGATCACAGACCTTGTAGTTAGCAGTGCACCAACTATCCCACAACACCACTGGGGTTTCTTTGAAAGTACAGGGATTTCTAATAACTCAAACACGAACTCCTTGAGAAGTTTAACATTACTATTCCCTCGCATCGTGGTGTTTCTTATTGGTCCAGCTGCAAGGCATTTTGTCTTCATTAAGTTGAGATGTAATCCATTCAGACCTCTTTGATGTTCATTAGTAAGTGTTTGGCAAGAGGTTTGTATAATCTGTTACCGCACATGGTAAGGAGTCTTCCTCTAATCCTGCTGTTTTTCATGTGCTCCTGCTTTGGGGATTACATGCTTAGCATACAAATTGAATAAGTATTGTGAATGGGTACAGCTCTAACTTACACGCTCCCTGATTTCAGAGTACACAGTACCCTCTTGTTCGCACTGAATGAAGTGACTGATCCACGTATAAATTCCACAACAATGCACTAAGTGCTCTGGAATTCTCATTCTTTACAATGTTATCTATCTTTTCTTCCCTCTCTCACCCACATGTCAACTGTCTTTGCATAGTCAATTAAAACACAGATAAACATATTTCTGGTATTGTCTGCTTTTAGCCAAGATACATCTGACATCAGCAGTGATCTCATTGTGTGTCTTTGTCTGATTCCGGTTTGAATTTCTGGCTAGTCCCTATCACTGTACCCTTCTACTATGACAACCATATTTAAATTACCTTCAGTAAAATTGTACTTGCATGTGTTACTAATGATTTTATTCAATGATTTAAATATATTTGCTGGCCCATTCTTTTGAATGGGCCCAGACAGGGCTCTCTTGCCATCAGCACTCAAGGGTCCATCCTACAGTTTCTTGGGACAGATGAGTAAGCACTTCCTGCACTGCATCCGGTGGCTGGAACATTTTCCTTGTGTTCCTCAGTGACTAGGGTTTTGTTTTCCACTTGTGCTTTCAGTGAAGCTTAGACTTCTTTCTCCACAATCATTGTTTGGGGATTATCCACTACTTCCGGAAATAGTTGCAAATTGACCAATTCCTTTGGGTGCGGTGACTCCATATTTCATCCATTTACCTTTGATGATTTCTGCAAATTCTACTTTTTTTGTCCTTAGAAGCCTTCAAAACTGAAACTCAAGGCTTAATTTTATTTCTTGGCTCTTTTAAGCTTGAATCATGCAGAGCATGTTCTCTTGGGGTTATCTGACACCAGTTTTTGCCTGGTTATTATAATGCTTTGCCTCGTCCTTTTGTGCCCCTTTGAAATCTGATCAACTCTTTTATTTCATAATTTCTTCCACTCATTTAATTTACTCTACTAACAAGAACATGTTTCAGAAACATTTGGGACATCCCTTTTGGTCTTTTATATTTTTCTTTTCTTTGTGTGTGAGGTTTTTGGTGATAGTCTGTGCTACAGTGCGGTCGTGGGCTTGTTCTGAGAGATGATCTTGAGCATCTCCATTGTGTGTTTCCACAGATGTGGTTGATTTGATTCCTGTGTGTTCCATCTTGAAAGTACATATGCATTGCTGTAACTCATATTGCTAAAATAAAGGGATATTTTCCATAATAAATCATTGGGCTTGTATAATTCTATCATGTAAACTCTTGTGCTGTTTCATATTGCAAGCTCTATTTTCCAACTAATGCTCCTTTTTCTCTTTTTCCAACTTTTCATTTCAATTACTATTCATTGTCACTAATCTTGAATATATGTTTGATCAATTATTTTAGAATGCATCACTTTCCTTTCTTCATCTTTAGCATTAGTGTTTGATGTGTTTGAATAAGATCCATATTAAACGTCTCCCTTGTAGGCATGATGGACATTATCCTATCACTAACAGCATTGTACTCCAGGTTAGCTCTCAGATTATTCTTTTACGTGAGGAATACAACACAATTCCAATTCAAGTTGTCATTCCAGGAGTAGGAGACCATATAGTTGTCAGATTTAAAATGGCATGAAAAGTCCACTGCAGCTCATTAATACCAAGAATATTAAAGTATTCCATTTTAGTTAGCATGATTGCAGTTTTCCTTGATACCTGTACATTGCACATTCTAGCTATTATTGTAAATTTGAAGCTGTACTTCTTATTTTGAATTTTGCCACATCAGCAGGTGAAGTTTCATCCATTCATTAAGGCTGACTCTGCCCAAAGGAGCAGTTCTCCCCTAATTGGATTTGGGGTGCATTCCAAGCGGAGTGCCTCACATCCCAGCAATTTATAGGACAGTGTGCCTTTGGCTTTCACTGGCTAATTTTTGGAAATGAGTCACTAGGTCCTTCCTCTTAGTGCCTTAGTCTGGAAGCTCTGTTGAGTGTATGCACGGTTATACTTTTGCACGCATGGCCTTTCCCTCCAATGTATGGTCAGGGAGAAAAGCGAACAACCAGGAAAGCTGCAAGGAAGAAGAGTAACTCCAGAAATAAGATGTAGTCACTGATGTCAATTACTTCAGACAAATCAGGTAGGCAGCATTTAAGCTGATAGATTATAGCACTTAAGAGACTTAGGCGATGTATGAGTTACTGGTTAAAGAGATATAATGAGAATAGAAAGGCATATTTCAACTGATTTAGAAGTTACTATTTATAAGTATATTTATTAAAATAAAACCTATAGCAAATTAATCCAAACTGTTAGAACCTAACCCTGTGCCTGACATAAAATAGATATTCAATAAAGATTTGTCAGATTATTTATTTATCTTGTAATTATAATTAGAACTGATGTTGTAGTGGACGAGATCATTTTTGATGTTGTGAGGTAATACATTAGGGAAAGCTGATGAGATTGCATAACATTTAAAAAGAATACGTTGTGATTTAAGCAATACCACAAAATTGTTACCACTTTAGGTCAATGAGTGCCTGAAACCTGAAGAATTGCTTTCTTAATGAAGACTATAACTGGAATTACAGGCCTGGAGAAGATCTGAAGAGAGTGCTTAGATAACATTCATACATTGTTAAAAACAAAATATATACAAACTCATTGATTTATCAACTGTTTTCACATTTACTGTTTCCTGTGCTTAAGTTATTCTCATTGGTTTGTTTGTTGTTGTTGTTTTACATGATCCATTTTCTCAGAAAATTTGGAATAAAATTATTTTTAAAGATTCATGTGGACCATACCAATTTGTTACAGACTGATATTTTTTCTTATTTTGAAAGAGAATTCTAACAACTGTTTACCATAATTTGCACCATGCTGTTGTTCACAGGTGCCATGGAGTTGATTTTGACTTAAGAGCTCCATGTGACAGAACACTTTCTCCATCAACTTTCTTCAAATGTGATTTTTTGAAAAAAATTCTTATTATAGAAGGATGAATCAAAGATTATTATGGAAGAATAAAAGGATGAGTTAAAGAAGAAGGTAAAAATAACTCATAATGCCACCCAAATAACAACAATTAAAAAAGGATTGCTTATTCTCTTTTCTTGAAGTAAGAAGGTATTGTGCTGACAATTTGGATCAAGTCATTTTTTCAGCTGCACATCCTCCCATTTACATGGCATGTGTAATCTCATCACACATTTATCCAGAACCTTAAATCCGCTGCCATCAAGCTCTTCCGACTCCTGTCAACTCTGTCTTTGGTTTCCGTTCTACAGCCACTTACTCCTAGTGAGAGGTACAGTAGACTCTGCTCCTCACACAGTGTGGGGCACCAGCAACAGCCACAGCGGATCGGGAACGCGCCAGTTGTTTACACAGCCTCATCCTTCTCTGAGGGAGCAGTTGGTGGGGTTGCACCTGTCGGCGTTAACAGTCCCATCTGCAGTGTAACCCACAGCAACACTGCCCTTTTAACAGCTATGTCGTTTCATCTACAGATACTCCAACCTGTGTATGTACCCTATTTTACTTAACCATCTCCTTTGAATTCTATACATACTTCTATTTTGATTGTTTAGTCACATAGGTGACTGTCTAGATCTCATTTGTTTACATTACTGGATAGGATGATAAATATTTGCAAAATATCAGGAATTGTACATTTCCACAGACGAATTTTTTTAAAGTAGCATAACAGTCTTAGTGCATTTCTAATTTATTAATATTATATTCTTTCTTCATGGCAAAGGGCTTTTTAACTTTAAGTTCTTTGCTTTATCAATTTAATCAAGGTCAACAATTCATTTAAAGTGAAATGCATGAGAGAAAATGCTTCCCAAGATAAGTGAGAGAAAAATTGCAAATAGTCCTTGCTCATTTGGCGGGGGGGGGGGGGACGGGGGGGGCGGGGAATTTGGCAGAATGAATTCAGCTTGGCGAAGCTGGCAAAGAAGGAGGGGAATAAGGACAATCACGGTAGCTGTTCATTTTGTTAACATGGCATGGCTAGGAATGATCATTAAATATAGTTTCAGATACAGAATCGTCATCAATTTTAACCCTCCATTCCTTTACATTGTGGAGATGCCATTAATGTTGCATCACCCATACAACGACACCATTGATACTTTATGAACACTTAACACCCAGTATGTTTCTCTTTGGAATGTGATCGAGATGACAAGTGCATGCTCTTAGCAGCCTTGATTTCCAGTATTTCAGTCCTTTCTAAGAAACAATACTGTTTAAATAAATAAAGAAAACGGCTGGCTACAGACTGGCCTGGGTAAGAAACGCACAGCCTTGAATCACCAGGCAATAAATGTGGAGGTATCATTGTCTCCATCCAAAAAGAAAAACAGTAGCATCAGGATAAATGGAGATGATGTTGAAATTGTCAAAGATTTTGTCTTGCTTGGATCCACAATCAATGCCCATGGAAGCAGTTAAAACATCAAAAGATGTGGTGCATTGGGTCAATCTGCTGCACAAGACCTCTTTGGGGATTGAAAAGCAAGGATGTTACTTTGAGGACTAAGGTGCACCTGACCCAAGTTGTGTTAATCTGGATAGACTAGAGAAACAAATCCATGGACACACATATGTGTATAAGAAAGAGATTTATGTACAAGAGGAATTGAACATTGAGAAAACATCCTTGTCCAGTCCAGATCAAGTCCATAAGTCCAATATTAGCCCATATATCTGATACCACTCTATAAAGTCTTCTTCAGACTCCTGAAACACATGCAGTGAAACCAAATGCAGGATGATCACAAGCCAGTGGGTAGAAAGCCTTTGGGTCCAGCAGCATTGTAAGCATCTCAGTGCCGGCAGGGGTCTCTCTGTGGCTTCTCCGGCTTCAGAAGTCTGGTTGCATCCATGTGGCTTGTCTTCTGCAATGTCTCCCAGGGAGTAGCAGAGAGAGAGAGAGAGAGAGAGAGAGAGAGAGGTGTCTTTCACCTCCAAGGAGGAAGTGGCATATGTCCCAGAATTCTTAGGAGAAGGCCAGGCCCACAGAAGTCTCATTGGCTATCTCCAGATTGACAGCCTAGACTCCACCCCTACACTCTTAATCCTTAAATTGACACCAGATTGGGTGACTATCACACAAGCCATGGTATTTTCAGTTGCCTCATAGGCATTCGAAGGCTGGACATTAAATAAAGAAGACTGAAGAAGAACAGTTGCATTTGACTGTGGTGCAGGAGAAGAATGTGGAAAGTACCCTGGACCACCTAACGGACAAATTGACCTACATGGGAAGAAGTACAGTGAGAGGACTCCTGCGAGTTTAGGATGAAGACTGCCTCGCGTACGTGGGACATGTCAGAAGGGACCACTTCGTGGGGAAAGATACTATGCTAGGTAAGGGAAGGGTCCTCAATGAGATGCAGTGACACCATGGCTGCAACAATGGGCTCAGGCATGGGACAATTGTGTGGGTGGTGCAGGACCGAGCAGGGCCATTTCTGTTTCCTTCTGTTGTGCATATGATTGCTATGGGTCAGAACCAACTCAGCAACAACAGAGGGAAGCAATGTTGAGAACACTAGCTTCACATTTTGGGACCCTTGTTTAAGAAAGGTTCCTATGATTTTGTGGCCGTGCTTTTTTACTTACCCTCCTGTGTGTGTAGATAATCTTATTCTTTATTAGGAAATGGTTTATTGTTTAGCATGGAATAACCTGTATTTTCTTCCTGGCCCAATATAAAATGCAGACATGAAAATTAAGACTAATTTTTCTGACATTAAAAAATAATCCCCATGTCACTTAGGTAGTAGCAGTTCTAAACAAATTATAAGAATTTTCTTGTTGTAGTTCATTGTTCATATTATTATTTAATAAATACTCAAACTTGCAAAATAAGCAAAATCTGTGCCATGGTAGAAACTAATACAATATCAGACATTCATTACATCTGTACCAGTATGATAGGCTAGGTGGTATACAGCCAATCATAATGATCTATTCCTTACTTAGTAATATTCACTCATTAATTCATGCAGACAACCAACATTTATTCATTAAATAACACTGATTCCACAGTACTAAGTAATAATACAAAGGTTATTGGAGGTTATGATAGTACAGAGAGCGAAGATGCTTTTCTTAGGGAGCTTTTCATTCTAGTGGTAAATAAAATTAAAAACAAATAAATATAAGCTATCATTTAAGAGTAGGGCTAAATGGAAAATACAGCAAGGTAAGAGGATGAGGGACAGAGAGAAGTGAGATGTAGTGGTGCCTAAAGGAACCTCATAAACTGTATAAAGGGTCACTAGACGTTAGAATGGAGTTGAAGGCAATGGGTTGTTGGGGTTTTTGTTTGGTTTTAATGGTGAACCTTTGACACTGCGCATGAGAATGCACTTTGTTGCCTGCCCTAGTTCCACACTCCTCTTTGCTAGTCCTGTGATTGGATGTTCTGTGGGCGGAGTTGACTCCTGAGACGATGGCACATCCTGTCGACGCATGACATCTTTGAGACAGCTCTCTTGCTTCTGTTTTGTAGCCTGCTTAAATTAACAGGGCTAGGTTGAGTTCAAAAAGTTTAAAAGAGTTAAAAAATTAAAACCAAGCTATCTAAAATGTATAATACATGGATGAAGTTGTTATTGACTATACGCATACATGTGCAAATGTAGATAATGCATGTGTAGCAGTAGTAGTATGTATAACAAGGTGACCTCAATATCATAATAGGTTTAGAAATAGCATTAATACGGGCACAAAATTGAACTAGGGTTTTTGTTCTAGGAATAGACTATGCTGCTTGGCTCTATATGGTTCTGTCTTCAACGTACTCCATCTCCTAGGATGGCATTCAAGAAATGATAAGAGTGACTTAGTATGCAGCAGAAGCTAAATATTTACCACTTACTAAGCTCTTCACATCCCTTTAGCATTAATGTATCACAATCCTTGGGAAAATTAACTGTAAAGACATGGTCCATAAACAATTAAATTCTTTGTGATTATCAATAGGTACAGTGAAAAATACAAATAGACAAGAATTACAGAAAACCATTCCCTAATATTGTACATCTATCTATTCCTAGACTAAACACTTTCGATTTTAACTACTTGCAAATGAACATATATTAATGAGGTATTTTACAAGAAATTTGAATCATGCAATAAGCTGGTATGAGTAAATGAGTCGCTCGGCTAAGAACAAATGTGCCTCTTAATGTTTCCTGGCTACCACCTGCACTGCTGAGCAAGCTGACTTTTAAAACTATTATTAGGAGAATGAAATGATATTTTGAACTGATTAAAACATTTAAGTAAAATAACCTCTAAGGAAAGCCAACTGCCAAATCATTTTTTTTGAATTGCTGAACCTCTGCAGAAAATCAAAGTTTGATATAAAACAGGCTATGAGTCACAAAAATGACTCCATCACATGCTCTATATGGGAAATAAGAAAACGTGACATTAAAACAGTGTCAATGAGGGCTCAATCCAGAATTTATGCTAATAGCAGTATAAATGACTTTAGTTCTGCTTCTATAGAATCATTTGTGGTCTACAGGGATCATTTAAATATTTTAGTTATACTTTCCTGCATTTTATGAGAAAATGATATGTTATATCAATACTTGGGGCTTTGAAAAGGTCCTGGGACGGATCCCTCATGAATATCTAGATCTCAACACATGTAGATTTATTTTCCCCTGTGCCTGCTTAATTCCTCGGTAATTGCTAAAAAAAAGTGGCTTATTCAGGTCAGTATGGAACCCTAATTTCTCTTCAAGATGCTACTTTCTTATACGTTTGTGTTCCACTTAGAAGTCCACTGCGTAGGAACTGAAGAGTTAATACCTTGGAGGCTGCAGCCTCTCTAGGTGTGTCCAAAGGTTAGCATGGTCATTCTTAAAGGGACACTCTTGTTAATTCTTGCCCCTTGGTAACTGTTTGACTCATTTCCTATCCCTTGTAGTTCAACTATAGCAGACATGATGAGGTTTACTAACAAATTCCTGGTGGCACAAATGGTTAAACACTTGCCTGACACCTAACAGGCTGGTGGTCCAAACCCATTCTGTGGCTCCGAGAAAGACCTATTGGTCTTCCATAAAGCTAGTTGTTAGACGCTGTAGAGTCCATCTGACTCATAGTTACTCGATGTGACAGCACAATTGACTCACAGGGTTTTTCTGAGCTAGCAGCTCTGCTGAAGCTGATTGCCACGTGTTTCTTTCAAGGGACCACTGGTGCTTAACTGTTGCACCACCAGGGCTATGTTCTATAAAGAAAACCAGAAGGGCAGCTCTACGCTGTCACAGGAGGTCACAATGAGTTGCACTCCACTGCACAACATTCAATAACAGACGTGCATATTATTTGGTCTGTGGTCATAAGTAACTTATAGTCCAGGAATGTTATCAACCAGTAACCAATTACCACTGAACTGATTCAAACTCATGGCTGCCCTATGCATGTCAGAGAACACACGTGATCCAAGGCATTTGTATTGGCTCATTTTCTAATAGTACACCAACAAGCATTTGTTCCAAAACACCTCAGGGTGAACTTGAACCTGCCATCTTGTGGTTACTATGTGAGCAACACTCAGCTTACACTACCCAGGAAGAAAGATAAGGTCCAGTAATCACTGCTTAGAATGATATGGGGTGATGAGGTCAGCAAACATGGCATGACATTATGGAAAGAAGATGGGGTTGAGCTCAGCCACATCACTATTTGGGGGGCTCTGCCAGTTAGCAGCTAATTGATTCCCCGCACATAGTAGGAGCACAATTAGTTCTAATTACATGATAGTGGCTTAAACTGATTCGGTACTAGAGAAAAGATTGCTTTGAGGAGAAATGATGGATTGAGGTAGTTGAGTGGATCATTGAAGAATGGATAGGTAGGCTTGGCATGGCAGTCAGCCCGAGTGAAATATGTCACAACACAAGCATGAAATACGGTTCTGTCTGGAACAAGAACGCCCGGTGCACACTGGCGAAAGGTGCCTGAAATGTCTTGAGAAAGTATTCCCTTTGTTTTTCATCATGATTTCCTTTGCAGAAGCATAGAAAAATTTCCTTGTGTCTGTGTTTTGGTAAAAGTTGCTTCCTCAATTTAATTAGATGTTTCCTAACACGGCTGAAGCACTTCCCCTGTTCCTTTCATGTTTGCGGTTTATCTAATCAAATTCTGCCCATCGAACTCCCAGCTTAGCTGTTCTCAACATTGGTTGTGCATGAGACTCACATGTGGAGTTTGAAACACACACACACACACAAATACATGGTGTCTACAATTCTTGAATCTCATGGAAGAGGGGTCCAGAATCCAACTTTCTTTTTAAAAGAGCCTAATTGATAATTCCAATGTTCAGAAATGACTGGTGGGGTAGCTTTTATCTCACAGTTTCTTTCTTTATCTCTTTTTAAAGCAATTCTTTAAGATATGAGATGAAGGTAGTTAACTCTTCAGACATAACAGCACCCGTGTTTCTCCAAGGCACCACAACATTCTCATTTAAACCATTGAACACATCACTGTGTGATGGGGCCCTGGTGTTAGAGTGAGTTAAGCACTGGGTTGCTAACTACCAGGCTAGAGGTTCAAGCCTAGCAGCCCTCTCTCTAAAGGAAGATGAGACAAACTTCTTCTATACAATTAATCATATAATTATCGAAAATCAAAGGGCATTATTCATGTTCTACAGTTATTTCTGAGTCAGTGAGTTACACAAACCTGCATTATCTTCTCCACTGAACCAACTCAATTAACAGCAACCAGGGACAAGGAGGTAGTTAGTTTATTGTGCCAACCTGGCTGATAAACACATGTGGGGTTAATTGAAGGGCAGAGGGATAAATGGCTTGGTGAGCCTCACCTTTCTAGTTCTAAGGTCTCTTGATTTGTGATGGTCGGACCAGGGTGCAGCTATCTTAGCTTGTTCCCTGCTTCAGCTTGCAAGGCTCATTTCCGGCAAGACATCCCCAAGGTGAAGTCACATGGAACTACTCAGATGCAGCCCTGGGTACTGGAGCAGTCCTGTGGAGACCCCTGCCAGTGCTGAGATGCTTACACACTCACTGATTTGAGTTTCCTCCTGTAGTTTGCGTCATAGTGAGTGTTTTGTGAGATGGAGGAGGACTTTGTGGATTGGTGTCGGACAAATGGGTTAATGTTGGACTTGTGGGCTTGGGAAGCACTAAGTTGAGATGTTTTCTTGATGTGCACTTAACCTTTATCTAAAACTCTGTCTTATACATGTGAGTTTCTGTGGATTTGTTTCTCTAAAGTACCCAGACTAATACAGATAGCTTTTAAATTTTCACATTTTACACTAATAGATTTGAAAACATGGGAGCTTCAAAAAGTTCATGGAAAATTGAATTAAAAGATAATGAATTTATTTTCACTAAAATTTTGAAGTCCCCTTGTGATAGTTCAATGGTAGTACTGTCTCAAAAGAATCCACAGGACTTTACAATAAAAAGCAGCCTGATTCAACTTACACCATCATAATTCCTTTTTCCTTTTATGCCTCTGTCTCCATTCCCAGTGATCTGAGGCTCCCTGGATCTCTTTTTCCCTACAGTCCCACAAGCTGTTTTCTTTTCTCAGTGATCCAACCTACATCTCACTCTCCCTCGGCTTCAAGGAAACTGTAGTATAATATGAGATCATGAAGTTACAAATAGCTTAATGATTTTTCCTTGTAAAGAATATTCATATTTTAAGAGAACTACAAAAACCCAAACACATGCTCTTTAACTGATTTCAACTCAAAAGCCCTGTAAGACAGAACTGCCTCATAGGATTTCGAAGGCAGTATATTTTCACAGAAGCAAATGGCCATATCTTTCTTCTACAGAGCAACTAGTGGGTTTGTATTGCTAACCTGTAAATGGGTAGCTGAGCACTTAACCCCTTTACCACCAGGACTCCAAAAGAATGACCAAATAAACTCAAAGCCAAAACCAAACTCACTACTGTCAAGTTGATTCTGATTACAGTGACCCTACAGGACAGAGTAGAACTGCTCTTTTGGGTTTCCAAGACTTCCAGGGGCAAATGGAGAGGTGGAGGCAGGGGTAAGGAGGTGGAGTTGACCAACCCAGGGACATGGGAGCAACAGTGATCCAAAACTAATGGCAAGGAGGGTGTGAAGGGCCTGGTAGGGATTGATCCAGGGCAATGTAACCAAGAGAACTTACTGAAACTCAAATGAAGGCTGAGCATGATAGTAGGACAAGAGGAAAGTAAAAGGAAATAGAGGAAAGAACTAGGAGACAATGGGCATTTATAGAGGACTAAAACAGGCATGTACATATGTAAATATATTTATATAGGATGAGGGAAATAGATATACCTGCATATATTTACAGGTTTCATATTAAGTCAGCAGATGGACATTGGACCTACATTCAAGTACTTACTCAATCCAAGAACACTTTGTTCTATTAAATTGGCATTCCATGATGCACACCTTCCCGATATGATCACAGAAGACAAATGTGTGCATAAGCAAATGTGGTGAAAAAAGCTGATGGTGCTTGGCTATCAAAAGATACAGTGTCTGGGGTCTTAAAGGCTTGAAGATAAACAAGTGGCCATCTAGCTCATGGAAGGCGCACACCAGCCTGTGTGACCACAAAGTATTGAAGAGATCAGGTATCCGGCATCATAGAACAAAAAATTATATCATTGTAAATGAGGGTGAGCTCAGATTGGAGACTCAAAGCCCATCTGTAGGCAAGTCAGGGTGCAGGGTAACAATGATGAAATTTACAACTTTCCTCTAGTTCTTAAATCTTTCCTCCCCCTACTATCATGATTCCAATATGACCTTTCAAATCTGGCTAGAACAGAGGATGTACAATGGTACAGATCGGAACTGGAAACACAGGGAAACCAGGAGAGATGATCCCTCAGGACCAGTGGTGAGAGTGGCGACACCTGGAGGATAGAGGGAAAGTGGGGTACAAAGGGGGAACCGATTACAAGGATCTACATATAAACTCCTCCCTGGAGGATGGACAACAGAAAAGTGGGTGAAGGGAGATGTCAGACAGTGTAACATATGACAAAATAATAATAATTTATGAATTATGAAGGGTTCATGAGGGAGGAGGCAGTGGGGAGGGTAGGAGAAAATGAGGAGCTGATATTAAGGGCTCAAGTAGAAAGCAAATGTTTTGAGAACGATGAGGGCAACAAATGTACAAATTGCTTCACACAATGGATGTATGTATGGATTTTGATAAGAATTGTACAAGCCCCCAATAAAATTATTTTTAAAAATCTTTATGAAAGTAGATAGCCTCATCTTTCTCCTGTGGAACAACTTGTGGGTTAGAACTGCTGACTTTGTGGTTAGCAGCTCAATGCACATTCCGCTATGCCACAGGAGTTCCTTCAAAATGAATCAATAATGGTGCTGACTTCCAGCAGCATGCCAAAGTGAGTTGACTATTTAAATCCCAGCGCTGGTAAGACAAATTAATTTTACAATTTTTGCAACAATGTTTTTAAAATAATTAGACAGTTTGGTTAAGGAGTACAGTATAGCAAAACCACCAATAATTAAACCTGAGTCTGTTTTTATCTCATAGGGGCCCAATAATTGCTTGTAGAATAAATATATGGATGACTGGTTGAATAGATGTACCCCAACATTTAAATAATATGAACAGAAGGGTATTGAACTAGGAGCCAGTAAATGTGGATGCTAGCTTCAAGTTCAAAGTAAGATGAAAGTGTTCCAGAGAAAGCGGAAAGAAACTGAAATAGTTATAAAGTTGAAGGGCAAAAAATAATGGTATACTTGCAAAATAATTTCAAAGAAATATTACAAACAGCTCAAATTCCCAAACTGCAAGTAGAAGACCACAAGGTTCATTGTTGGGAAAATGTTGTTGATGGCATTTCCTGTAAGAGCTTGACTAGATTTAAGAAAAGACCAAAGGAGTTTGGAGGGTGTGGTTGGTGAGGAAGCCAAGACAGAGATCTCGATGACTGGTGATGGAGAAAGTCTGTCTTGGCCTGAGTCCTCTATTCTCCCTTGGTACTAAAGTCAACGCTGGGCAGAGATTGTGGAATGGATGCAAACGTATCCCCTGTGTGTCATAGTGGAAGTGTCTCCCCTACAGTTTCAAGGTTTCATGCTTTTAAGGTTGATTTTTCTAGGCAACTTTTGGTGGACTTGAACTTCTAGTATTTTGTGTTGATTATTAACACTACTCAGAGACTCGCTAAATAAAAATAAATATTCCCAGAAAAGCAAATACATTTAGAAAGTAGATATTCCCAGAATTCCACTACCTCCCATTTTACTCTCAGTCCAAATACAGGTATAGAGGATTTCCCATCCTACCCACCTAGATCTTCACCTCCACCCCCATAACCACACATAAAGCCCAACTCTGAATTCAATTCAGCCTCACAGAAAAGATTTCAATTGCCTTCTATCCAACAAAGTCCAAAACCAAACTCATTAGCCTAGAGTCAATTCTGATTCAGTTATCCTATAGGACTGTAGAACATCCCCTGTGGAATTCTAAGGTTGCAAATCCCATGGTAGCAGAAAGCCTCATTTCTCCCACAGAGTGGATAGTGGGTTCAAACTGTTGACCTTTGGGTTAGCAAATCAACTCATAATCCACTATACCACCAAGGCTCCTCAAAAGATATCTTATCTTATGGGTTTAACGACTTTTGTTTAAAAAATCATTAAGGTGGTCCAATTTGAAGAATTGTGTGACACCGCATTTTTATTTTATTTTTTAAGAATTAGGTTCCAGGCAAGAAAGCTTACCGAAATAAACCACTGCCTATCTGACTGGAATTTTATGATGGTATTGCCATAGAAACTCAAAGTTTTACAGAGTCACATCTGATTCATAACAGCTTTAAGCCCTTAAGTAATGCTATAAGATATGGTCATTTCAACCCTTACCAATGCTGTCTCCAGAATCAGAACCTCAACCTGTGGCAGCCAAAACTGACTATCAAAACCTCACTTTAATTTATGGAGAGCAGATCCCCACTAGAAGCATCCAGCAGAATGTGGTCTATGTTAGAACCATTGATAATTGTATCTGAATGCAAAAATGTGGTGTTGGGGTGGTGTCTGACCTCCCCTAGGTTTACAAGGGGAAAAAGGAATCAAACCCTGCATCAGCTCAAAGCAGATCCATCCCAATGAGACATGTCTTCAACAGTCTTAGCAAGTCTCACCAGCTGTCTCACTCACGAATTGTAATGGCCACACAGAACGCACAGGCAATAATCACAACTATGGGGTTTAGTAGAGAAGTTGACAGGTTACAATTTAAGATCAAACATGCTCAGGATATAGTTCTCGGGTCAGGACAGGGTCTTCTCAATCATGCCTACATCAAGCCTCTTTTTGGTCTTCAGTCTCTCAACCACAGTTAGCCTTGGCCTCTGCTTTGTTAGGGCAATGCGGCAACACTCTCTTCGTGTTGCTGATAAATGTCCAAAGGACACGTGCCTCTGGCTCTCAGATTTGTTGCTGCTTCCCCTCTGACACTACGCTACTGCTTTTCTGGTGTTGTGGGTTTCAGTTTCCTGGATATGTAAAGTTCAGCACACAGGGATCTTGGGGTACAAAGGCAGTTGTGGTCCACTCTTGCCAATTCTATCTTGATGATCATGACAACACACCCCTTTGTGCTTCTGAGATGGTTAGTGCTGTATCCAGCGATATGGTAACATTGACCAATCTCTGTGCTGGAGATCCACGTTTTTACAATACAACCAATCACGTTAACATTCACAAATAAATCACATAATCTTATCAGCCTCTTCCCACACCTTCTCTTGCTCAGACCCACTAGGAAAAGGTAGTTTGGTGGGAGTTACAAAGATCATGGCTATAAGACCCATATCAAATAATTCATTGCACCACACTAGATATATTTTTTCTCCTTTCTCTCATGGGGTAGTTTTTCCATTGTCGTTTTGTAACTATGTCTGCTATTATATAATCCATCTGTAATAGAATTTTGTGGGAGAAACAGTAGGTCATTCATACTTCATTACCTTGATCTGCAATTTCAACCCCAAAGATACTTTTATCAAGACCCTGTTTAAATCTCTGGTAAAGTCGAAGGTCAGTGAAAGAGAGACAGGCCTCTTGTTTCACTGAGTTGGACATAGATAGACACAGTGGCTGCAACAATGGATTCAAACAAAACACTAAAAACATCAAAAGTAATTATGAGGATGGTATAGGACTGGATCGTGTTCTGTTGGGCATAGCGTTCTTATAAGTCTAAACCTACTGTACGGCACTTACAACAACAGAAGATAGAATCAACACAAATATCGCTGAAAAGGAAACCAATGCTGAATATCAATCTTTTGAATGTGCTGGCCATCCTGACATCTTTGAAAACTCCATTCTAGAAAGGTGGGCAGTGCCAGTTAGCTTAACTCCTATAGTAAAGATGGGAGAAGAACTGAGGTCCCTGAGGGTCCCAGGAATCCCTGACGAGTGGCGAGGACTATTGGAGTGTCAATCACGTAGAGCAGAGCACCTCTCTAGGGTTACACACAGTATTTGGGGAAGTTGCTTGATCCTACCATGTCCTGGAGGAGAGGTTATGTAGCTGAGCTCATTTACTTTAATTATGCATATTTCACAGGGAACTGACTTCCTCCCACTTACCTTGACTGAGTCCTCGAAAGCAGCCCAAAGCCTTTCTCAGAGTAGTCGTATGCTAGTGGGTATCACTAACCCCAGAGTCAAAACCACTGTGTCACCCACAGCCTTCCAAATTACCATTGCCCAAGAGAGCCCACACCTCAGCCTGCCCTCGGGTGAACCAAACCAGCACCACGGGGAGCTCAACGACAATCACTTCCTCTTTCATAGACTCTATGAGGAGTCACGCCGAACAGAGCAGTAAGAGATTAAAAGAAAATAAAAGAACTAATGAACAACAGAGAGAAGAATGTTAATTTAAAAGCAATGAGGATGCTGAAAGAAATGCAACTATGAAATAAAAATAATAATTCCTCAAACAAGAATGATTGAAAAGAGTAATCTCTAATGAAAACTCCCTGGGTTGTGTGGCTGATCAAATGAAGAAGAAGAATTGGTAAGCGGTGATAAAATAAGAAATTCATAGGAGGATCCAGGTGATGATATGCAAAGAAGTTCCAGATGGAGTGGGGGGGAGGGAAGAACATTGAGTAGAAATGATAATCAGAAAAATAATAGTATAAAAATACTATAAATTGAAAAAAAAACATATTTTATTGACTGAATTTATTAGTCAGTCTATTAGTTATGTAGTACTGCTATTACAAAAATACAATCAATGGGTGGATTTATCCAACGGCCACGCATTTCCTCACAGGCGTGAGCAGAAGGTTCTCTCTCTTAGCTGGCTCAGAAGGGAGGCCCTAGTCTCTGAGCTCCTGGGTGACCTTCTGCTCTGGGGTGACCTGCCTGTGGCCTGCATCGCTCTTCTCCCATGTCTCCTTCCTAGCACGCTTGTTTCATCACTTTTCTATCTGAAAAAGGGTTGACTTAAAATACACCCTACTAATCCTGTCGCTTTAACATAATAAAGAAAACCCATGCCCAAATGGTATTAAAATCACAGGGACAGAGGTTAAGATTTACAACACATATTGGGGGCAGAAGGGGTGCACAATTCAACTCATAACAATAAGACTCAAGCAGTTTTATTCAGGATTCACAAAAAGATTTATTTTACAAAAAGCCACACACTTAGACAAAACCATGGGAAAATGCCTGATTCCCATTGTTAAAAGTAATACTGATGTTAAAGAAAAACTTTCCTCTACACAAAACCAAAAATGGTTTTCTTACAAAAGAGAGATTACTGACTGTGTAGTTAAAAGTTCTGGGATCCGAGTAGCTTTCTAGCAGTCACTATAGTGCTTCTGTGCTGAGGAAATCATGCCATGATTTCCAACATTTAAGAATTCAAAAAGTATGCCTTGCATATCCTGACATGTAAGGAAACGCCTGAGGAAGAACTCTCTGCCCCAATAGGAACATCTCTGTCCTTTCCTCGACAAGGAAATAGCTATCCAGGCCAACAATGGCAATGAACATGATCTAATGTATATCATGAAAATGGCATGCCTAAGATTGGAATTAAATTTATGAAATAGATTTCTTAAAATACAATTTGAAGAGACAAGTTTAATACAAATCCACCAGCAAAATTTTCAACTTTTCATTAAAATTAGGCATTGTTCAAGGCATCAGGGAGAGACTAGTGAAAGAAGAAATCTGAATGTGTCTAGTAAAGGTGGAGGAAAGAAGGAGGTGTGCAGATGGGTAAAGCAGTGTCAACAGAGTATCCTAATGGGACCCTTGACATTACTACACTTGATATGGTATTAAAAAATATTGGCTCCCATGTCACGATGAACACTATAATAATGTATGTTTGAAAGTGATAGGAAAGAAAAACACATACATAAAAAAGAAAAAAAATAAAGAGAATAATATGAAACAATTAATCAAACAGGGTAACTAACACTTTGTGTGAGTAGACTAAAATGATTATTAGAATTAAAAGACATCTCTTATTGCCACCAAGTTGTTCCCAATACATAGTGACCCTACAGGAACTGATGGAACTGCCCTGTGAGTTTCCCAGACTGTAACTCTTTATAGGGGTCGAAAGCCTCACCTTTCTCCCGTGGCACAGTTGGTTGTTTCAAACTACTGACTTCATAGTTAAGTAGCCCAACACATAACCACTCCACTGCCAGGACTCTTACACAGACATCCAGAGAGGTAAAATTAATACATAAAATAGGGGGAAAGAGGCAACAATATTAATATAAAGGTAAATACAAAATTCGACGTCAAAAGCCTGAAGCAGATGTGATTCTCCAAACTATAGACATAAACTACCAAAAAGAAGACAGCAAATAGCATAAGGCTTATAGCTCTAGGAAACAAATAGGATATTATATAGAACTACAATAATGAGGAATTTTGGTGGTTACATGATTTCATGTCAACTGGAAGATATATAAAAATGTACGGATGGTATTCAACCTGTCACTCAACCTGATGGTTACTCTTTGTGGGTGTAACCTTCTCATAAGGAAGGCCCTCCCCTTCTCCCTCCCTGCCTTCACTTTTTTTCTCACAAAATACCCTTGGACCTGCCAGAGCCCACTGATATTTCCACCATCTGTGTTAGTCTGGGTAGACTAGAGAAGCAAATTCATAGAGACATACATATGTGTATAAGAAAGAGATTTATATACAAGAGCAATTGAACATTGAGAAAACATCCCAGCCCAGTCCAGATCAAGTACATAAATTCAATATTAGCCCATACATCCCATACCAATCTATAAAGTCCACTTCATACTCACGAAACACACGCAATGACACAATGTAGAAGATCACAGGCCAGTGAGTAGAAAGTCTTTCCAGTGCCATTGGAAACAACTCAGCGCTCACAGGGGTCTCTACATCAGGGTGGTCCATGTGTCTTGTCAGCTGCTATGCCTCCCAGGGTGTGAGCAGAGAGAGAAGTGTCTCCTGCCTCCAAGGAGGAAGTACTGGATTTTCCAGACTTCTCAGGAAAAGGCCATGCCAACACAGAGACCTCACTGGCTATGATCTGATTGACAAGTTAGACTCCACCCCTACACCCTTCATCCTCAAAACGACAAACAATTGTATATGTACCACACCATCATTGGATCTACAGGACTATGCACCCACTGGCCTGTGATATTCCTGCACTCTGCATCATTGCTTGTTACTGTGTGAGTCTGAGGAGGAACTTATGGACTAGTATCGTGCTTATGGATTTGAGTTGGACCGAGCTGGGATAACTTCTTAAGATATAATTACTCATTCATACAAAGCTCTTTCTTACACATATATGAGTATAACTAGATTGGTTCCTTTAGTCAACCTGGCTTAACACAGGGATTTTTAAAAACTTCTTGTAGCTTTTGACCTATAAGTCAGATTTAAAATAAGCAAGTATGTAGGTAATATGAATGATAAAATTAACAAGATTGACTTATTAAATAATTAGGTAACATGCATATCACATACAATTTTCTCAGATTTTTACTCTGGTTAAGTGCCTACAAGGCAGTTCTGACTCTTAGAGAATCTATGTCCAATAGCATCAGAAAACAGTGCTTCATCATCCTCCTGATTGTTAGTGTGTTTGTCCCATGGTTTTCATCCATTGTGGCAATACATCTCAAGAGAATCTTCTTCTTCACTAACTCTCAACGTTACCAAGAATGATGTCCTTCCACAGGATCTAGCCCCTCCTGATAAACTATCCAATACTAAGGAGAAGAAGTATCACTTTTCTCATTTCCCATTCTGGCTGCTTATTTTTTACAAGATCGATAGATATGTTCAGCCTTTGGACAATCCATGATGTTATTCAACATGCTTCACCAATACCATAATACCAAGGCATCAGTTTTTCTATGTTCCTTATTAATTGTCCGGATTTTCCATAAACAAACAAAAACATGGCTAGGGTCACATGCCCCTTAGTTTTCAAAGTCACATCTTTGCTTTCAAACTTTTAAAGAGGTCATGTGGGGCAGATATGTCCAATGCAATGTATCATTTGTACCTTTTACTGCTGCACCTATGTCACTGAATATCGATGCAAAAGTAAAATGAAATTCTTAACTTCAAACTTTTGTGAATTTATCATAATGTTCCTTGTTGGTTCCATTTGAAGATATTTGTTTTCTTTATGTTTGGGTGTAAGAACACAAAGGCCGTGTTCTTTCATCTTCATTAGCAAGTGATTCAAGTTCTCTTCGCTGACAGCAACCAGGTTTTGTAATCTACACACTGAATGGTATTAATTAGTCTTTATCTAATCCTAACGCCATATTTTTAGAGCACTGAAAAGCAAGGATGTACCTTGGAGGACCAAGGTGGGTATTTTTCCTCACTTTATCTCTCCCCAAATTACCATCTCTCTCCTCTCTCCTCTGCGTCTCTCCTAGGCGCGGCACACTAGAATTGACTCCACAGGAGTTTTAATGACTGCCTATTTTAGAAATAGATTGACATTTGAATTCTTTTCAGCTATTTCTGGGTGAACTTAAACTACTAAATTTTCAGTTAGCAGCCAAATCCATTAACTATGTGCCCCACCCAGAAACCAACAGTGATTCATCAAGGACACCTATCTGTTACAGTAGTGACATCAGCTCATCTTGGTTGGCTAAAGTTGGCCATTAAGAGGAGCAATACCACCGAAACCAGCAAATACTCTCAGTAGGTTTTGGTTTGGGTAGAGCTAGTTTACAAAAAACAGTACTCATTTTTGTCCCAGTTATTTGATTGTACTTGAAGTAGTTGCCAATGACGCCTTCAGTTAGGACGACAACGCAATGTAAAGAAAACCAAGATCCTCACAATCAGACCAGGAGACGGCATCATGACAGAGAAAAGACTAGAGTATCAAGGATTTGGCTTTGCTGGCTTTCTAGAATATGCTGTGTGAGAAATTGCAAATGTTGAAGAGCAAAGATTTGACTTTCTAGACGAATATGTTCCGGATAAAACCGTGGCATTTCCCACAGCCTCATATGCATATGGAAGCTGGGCAATAATGTAGAAGGCTAGAAAACAATTGATACATTTATGTTTTTAAATTTTTTTATCTTACAAATATCTTTAATAAAAGATGATATGCTTGGACACCAACAAAAGACAATATATGAAAATATAATTTTTATAGTTTTCCAAATAGTGGTGATATATTTTTTACAATTAAAAGCATTCACATTTCCTTCTCAATTATAGTTTGGTTGGAATATAGAAGCCTACTATTTAATTAACTGAAATAAAATGTAAAGAAAAGAGGAAAAGCTAGACTGATTATGTTCTAACCAACAATAGGTCTGATGATGTTTAGATCCTTGAAAATTAATTGAAATAGGCTTTTGAAAATTTCTTAGCCCTTGGCTCACAGAATTATGTATGAAAAAAATTAAAATCAGGTATATTCACAGCATATTACTTAGAAGTATCAACTAAAAAATCATATTTTTTATTAATGACCAGTTCCAAAAGTTTACTGATCACACATTTATAACATATTCACATGCTTGTTTATATTCTGATGACAAACTTTCCAAATACAAACAAAATGCTGGTATAGATATTCAGAAAAGAATATATAAACCACAAGTTCCTAAAAATTTATCTTCACTGGATGATGTTTAAGCTTTCTCTTTTATCTTCATCTCATAAATTTTATTCCACTATTTTCTTTCTTTTTTAACAGTTTTATTGGCACTTCATCCACATATCATACAATGCAATAGTCCCATCATATCAAAGAGTTGTACAAAATTCATTAGCACATTCAATTTTAAAACATGTTCTTCTTTATATGCATTGTCACAAAACTAATTATGATATTGGGCAAGAATATATAAAGTACCATGAAATTCCAGAAGAACAAGCAAATCTTGGAAAAAGTACAGCTAGAATGTATCTCACATCCTCTGGGCATGCCATGAGGAACTATCAGTTCCTGGAAAGGGGCATCATGCTTGGGAAAGTAGAACGTTAACAAAAAAGAGGCAGCCCCCTCGAGAGGATGGGGTGCATAATTACCACACAATAGCTCCAACACAGCAGTTGTGAGAATGGCACATGCTGGAGTAGTGGGCATTGTTTCTTTCTGCTATATCTAAGGTCACTCTAAATTGCAACTGACTCAAGGGCACCAAAAACAGCACCTGTTTTTCTATCAGCTATTATATTTCACTACGTTTAGAGGATCACACTAGAATGCCAAGAAATACATGAGGGGGGAAAACCATAAAGATTGAAACTGTCAAGTGATTTAATAGATTTATTTCAGAGAAACATAGATTATTTCAGAGAAATATAGATTTTTTTTTAAGTTGCAGAGTTCTTAGGCAAATAATTTTGGGGAAACGTGAAGTCTAAATGACCACCATAGAAAAGTGTAATTTTCTGGAAATAAAGGACTTTAGCTTACAGCAAATGAACAACACAATTTTGTCTACTTTCTTCTTTTTAATCTCCTATATAATTGTATGTTTCTAATTCCTACTTCTAAGAACAACTAATTCAATTTTGCATAGGTTGGTAAAAAAAATTCATATTATGTCTTACTAAAACTTGGAGATACGTTTTATCAGATAGGGGAAAACAATTTCTCCTTTTTTTTGACAGAGGACTGAAACATTCTTATCATTTTTTACAGCTTAGTAGTCCTGATGAAATAGACATGTTCTTATTTAATTGCCATCCAGCCAATTGTAAGCAAGATTAAGCTCAGTGTAGGAAGGCATTCTTGAAGTCATGAAGTCATGTCTGGAGACACAAATTTAAGTTCCTTAATTTGCATCCATGGTGGAGGTTGGGGGAGGGAAGGTAAGGACAAGATGTACAGTTTTTAGCTGATGAATATGCGGAAGTTGGGAAGATGGTTACTGCTTGGGGTTGATGGTAAGAGGAGAGTTAGCAGCTTTCCAAGTTCTATCTCTGAGGGGCTGTACTCTTTTTACTCTCTGTCCTTTAGGTCACTGTCCTTGACCGTGCAGGAAAGGGCTAATCTTCAGCTCCTCCCTCGCTCTTGCTATGAGGACAGTACATTTATTTTTATAGCAGAGCCCAGTTTTGGAAGACGTGATGAAGTCGGCTACATCTTCGCTGTTTGGCTTAGAACCTCAGGTATTTTTAAAAATTATCATTACAGCAAATAAGCACCCACACATACACACACCCAAGTAAGTTAAAATGACACACTGTAGATCAATACATTTCCATGAGGTGATGAAGTTTTGAGATTCTTTGTGTGTGGTGTGTGTGTTTAATTGTCTTAGCTACCTTCTGTGAACTGAGAAAGACCCTCTTTTGTTTGAATGTGACAGATCAGTTAGAACCGTGGCAACTGCCATTTACAGCTATTGATTTCAATGTGACATTAACGGCCCCAAATCCAGCCATTATTCTCTTCAATTGTCACAAACAAAGGCTAATCATAGTTGAGTTTAGTCTGAAGGAATTGAGTAAAAATTGCCATCTGAAATTAGCACGTTGGTTCTTTCTCAGTCGCAAGTCAGCACAAGGCTCTCTGTTCCCTAGATGACATCTATATTATCATCATTTTTAGAAAGTTCCTATTCTCCAAGAGAAATCTTTGAAATACAGAAAAGGGAAATGTGGTTACATAAGAAATCATGCTGGTTAAGATAATAGATCATTTAAAAAGATATGTCTCCTCACACTGAATAAAAACATTTTGTGTTGCTGCTTTATGGTGGCATGTTTGTTTCTTATAAGTGTAAAAAGTAGTCGGTAGTATGATTAAACAATATTTCAACCCTTTATTCATGCAGAAGGTACCTGCTAGAGGGGAGAAAGGTTTGATTAGCTTTATATCTTCCATGAGAAATTTGAAAGGGAAGCATACAACTTCTTTAATATATGAGTGTGGAAGCTGCCAATGGCTTCCTCTTGTGGGCAGGTATGAAGCACCGAAGTCCCCTCCCTCTAATAAATAGGCAGGAAATAGCTGATAAGAAATCATAAATCTTCTCAAAAGCAATGGGAAAAAATTTGAAGTCTTCAAATATTTACTTCAACTTGCTCATATTTATGTCATGATTTACTGCCTGTTTATTCCATTATTAAGTAGTGAACAAAGGTTCATATTTTTCCCACTGTGAAACTTTTAAATAACAGCACCTTATTTTGAAAGCCTGCAATAATATTAATGATCACCATTATATCATCAACATTTATACAGTATTATTCAATTATTAGATGGGAATGACCTCTTTTCTTTTAATATAAAAAAACCTTACACAAGTTAAGTGAGTCATGAGGGGCAGTAGTTAGAGCAGTCAGCCGCTAATCAACACGTGGGCAATGGGAACGTACCGGTTTCTCCAAAGTTGAAGGATGTGGTCGTCAACTTCCACAAGGATTTACAGAATTGGCAATATTTTGAGCAGTTCTGCTTTGTCCGAAAGGGTTGCTATGAGTAATAATTGACTGAATGGCAGTGGGATTCATTTGCATGAAAGAAGTGAGTTTAGGCTCATTTGTTTGCTCATTATTTCTAAAAGGAAATATCTCAAATGTTAACCTCTATTGTCAGTAACCAGTTTAAAATCTCTTAATATAAGGCAGTATGAAACCAACTGTAGCTAATTCTTTGTGTATACAGACCAACGTGAAATCTCGGTTATGCCATTTTACATATAAGCTCGTCAGATAGCAATGCCATCGAGTCAATTCAAGATGACTCTCTATAACAGCATGGTAGAGAAATTAGTTTCACTACAAAGTTATAGCCTGTGTGCTCCAAATGAAAAAATAGATAACCTTTAAAATGGGACTTGTTGGAATTATTATTTTCATACGTAAGGCAAGCTATTATTTTTGCACAAGCGTAGTGTAAGGTGATTCTATGGCACTCCTGGCCAGGGGTGGAGTCAAACCGGTCACTCAAGTGGTAGTTTGATGACACTTCCTTGAAAGGGTGACCTGTTTTCTGAGAGTGAGGCACTCTGGGAGCCCTGGTAAGTGGCTCCATATTGGGCGGAGATCTGCATGGTTGGCGGTTAGAGACCACCAGCAGCTCTGCAAACAGCTGAAGGTCAGGAATCGACAGAGGGTCACCAAGAGTCAGCACTGGCTTGATGGCAGCGAGTTCCAGAGTTTTTGTTTTTGGGTTTTTGGGTTGTTTACCTTTACCTTCCTCTTCGCTGGGCCTTCACTTGGAGTCTGTGTTGATTGCAGGGGTGGCCCCATTTGGCCACCTCACAGTGAGAGTGAGCCATTGCTGCCGTGCCAGGAATCCACTGACCTTGGTCCATACACCAGCCAGTGATCTCCCTGCTTCCTGCTTCATCACCTGCCTGCAGCTACCTGAGTAGCTTGAGTAGCATTGGGCTGGTATGCCTTCTTGATATATAATTATTTCAAGATATAAAGCTCTTTTTTATGCTTACATGAGTGTTGTATACTTACATGGATTTGTTTCTTTAGACCACTTGGCCTAACAAACCTTTTATAAAATTAAAAAAATAAAATTTTCCCTTTGACATACACTGTTAGCATTGCTGTATAATCTTGGTATTTAGAGTTCTATGTGTATAGGCCAAACTACCATACTCGGTGCCACGGAGCCAACTCACATACGACTATTACTAAACAAGACATTGCACGGCTTGCACTGTCTCCTTGTATGCAGGCACATAAACATGTATTGGTGCTGGGTTACTATTCAGATTTGCAAGGGTTTTTTGACCAGTCAGAAGGAGGCAAGAGTAGAAGAGGTGGTCAGTGGAAGGAAACTGACCGTAATCACACACAAAGAGAAGGATACAGGCTTCCTCACACACTTTGGAGCGCAAAGGAAGATGGAGGGGGGCTGGGGATAGAATATGTTTTCTGATCGATGGAAGAGGACAGAGGTATTGGAGATAGCGAAATGGTCAGGGGAAGAAAGACAGGAGATTCAAAGGCCTCCCACAATTACTGAAAAGACCCTTGAGTGTGGGGTCTGAGGCAAGACACAGCATGAAGGCCGGGGCGCTAGGCTGCTAGAGTGCCAGTGTACGCATACCGGAAAGAAAGGAGAACCCCGCAGAGGACCTACCAATAGCAGAGGACCCACCAGAAAGCCAGCCTTGGTGGGAAGCCCACCATTGTCAATATAAGGTCTAGTATTACATTTCGCCCCCTGCTTTTTTAGACTCGTTAAGAATGCATTGGACTTGTGTTCTAAAGTATCCCCCTATAATAAACTCACTCATTATGTTCAAATCTTCGCTTGGATTCTCACCTGAAGAGTATCTCTTGCCTGAAATCTTTCTGGGGACTGAACGAGCTGGAAACTCTGAGCCTCCTCCCCATCCCAGTTTTCTTCCAAACAGTGTATGATGTTTAAACACACGCCTGTGCCCAGTGCCTGAGTGCAGACACGTTCTTTCAGTAAGACACTTGGCTTCGCCTGAAAGGTCCATCCACAAGCCTGTGAGAAGATGGCCATGCCTCCTGCATGTCCACTGACCTTAGTCCAACCTGCTCCAGGTGTCATCCCCAAGGCTACGCTTCGGTCTAATGAAACCTCAGGTGAAAGCAAAGTCTGAGAAGACCTGGAGTTATCCAGCGCCAGCTCAGCCAACACCCAGGCCAACATCACGGGCGGTCTGGAAACCAAGCACCGGTGGCCTGAGAAGTGGGACCCAGACAAGACGTTGATCGGGACCGAGATCACAGTGAAAGAGCAGCTTATGGGAGGACTGAAGCTGACCTCTGACTCGTCCTTCTCCCAATCAAAGGGAAAAAGAATGCCCAAATCAGGGTGGGGTCTCGGTGACCATGATCACAGGGTGACAACACCCAGAATCATAATTGGACTGGTGCATTCACCATTCAATTTGTGTTTTAGTCATTTCATGGGCATATTTTAGAGTCTGCCATTTTGTGTGGCATTTAGATCCTAGCCCTATAAATGCTGGAATTAAGATCACTTAAAATAAAACCTGAATAAAATACTGACACCTCAAAAACAATACCCATTCAAAACCGTGGCTTTGAAGGGGCTCTCCTGGGCCAGTGGAAGTCAAACAGAGAGGCCAGTTCAGACCATCGCAAGTGTTTGTGGGACTCCCAAAGGTTCGTCTTCATACATTTTCTCAAAGGACACAAGGCACAATGGGCCTTTCATGAGGCCCTTTTAAGAGAACTGAAAATTATTTTGCTGAGAAAAGGTCAGAAAAGTTGCGCTGAGGATTTTATTTCTCCCCTCCCCACAGTACCCCATCATGACAAGGTACCTCCTCATTCTGAAAGGTCAGCCACAGTCTCCCAAAGGCTCTCCTATAGCTGGGACAGCCAGCCTCGCCCCTTCAGACTTCTTTTCATGGCCCAAACGCAAAGCACCAACAAAATGAACAGGATGGGAAGGTGCCAAAACCGGCGCCTTAATCTGGAATAAACTGAAGAAAGTCGAATTTTTGGTGGAAAGAGAGATAGATAGAAGCATGGTCTACAAAGGCATGCATACCTAGATGGGGGATACTCCAAGAAGCAAGAGCTTCACATTTTGATATATATGCTTAATAAAGCTTTCTGTGATATTCCAGCAATACATTTTTAACCTACTCTCATATATGAGGGGGTAACCCCCCCAAAATGGATTTCTTCAAAGCTGTGTATCTTGAGTTTTTTAAAAAGCAACCTTCAAAACATTCTCCATTACACTCAATACATTTGTCAGATCTGCAATTCCATTCCTGGAAACATTTTTCAAACTCATTTATTTGAAAGGCTGACAGCACCATCGTCGTCTTTTTCTTCACCTCTTCAAGTTGCTGGCTCTTCATGTGTGTCTTCATTCGCAGAGACAAAAGTAAGCTGCGCTGAGTGATGCCAGGTGAGTTAGGTGTGCTGGGCAAGAGAAGCATGCTGAGTTTTTTGTTTTGTTTTTGCAAAAAACTGGCACATTGAGATGGCTGTGTGAGCAATTGCACTGCCGTGGTGGCAAACCAGTCGCCTGTCTCCCATAAAGCAGGCCTTTTTTGTCGCACACTGTTACACAACCTTTTCAGAACCTTTCAGTATGAAGCTGGATGAACAACTCCAAATGTACTGAGTCCACATTTATGTTCACAACTTGTCACCAATCACCATTCCCCCTGTTTTGAAATGAGAAAACCATTTGTACACGTGAGTTTTTCCTATAGTGCTGTCCTTGTAAGCTGCGCTCAACATCCCAACAGTTTCTGCAGCATTTTTCCCAAGCAGGAAACAAAATTTCACAGCTACACTGCTCTCTTAAGTCAACCACCACAAAACAAGAGGTTAGAATGAAACTGCTTTAATTAAAAAATTCACTGTAGCCAGATAAAACCTTCCCAGGCAATGCCACTGGGTGCACTAGCTCAGAGCGAGTTGCGAGTTGCTTGTTTAGCAGGGAGCAATGGGGGATATATACTATGAAAGATCTGCTCCATCCAGTGCAATTCCAGTGTTTTTGAGGTACCCACTCATATACACACCAAACACACTGATATTTTAAAATCTTATTGTTTCCTTTCAAATTTTCCACTGAGATATATATATATATATATATATATATATATATATATATATATATATATATATATATATATATATATATATATATCTTGCTATTTTTACTACTGGTAGAATGTCCACTGTAGTTAAAATGTCATAGTTCACCCATCTATTTGAATGAAATTGTTTACAGTATCACAAACCGTTCTATACCTACACCTGTTTATGAAAAGGCTATGCTTCTTTTAAAAAAATAGGATTTCTAGAATTCTATTGCTGTCTAAAAGCATATGCCTTGCAATTCAATCAGATATTTAAAAAAAACTTTCTTAAAGGATAATACAATTTTCTTCCCCAATAAGAGTTTGAAATTCTAATTCCCTACACTCACATCTGCAATTTTACTGAACATCATTATTCATTGTCAATTTAATTGGTGCAACATTTTAATGCTTATGTTGCTTTAGTTAGTCTTTCCATGCTTATCAGTTATGTTGTGTGTTTTATTTTTCCCGATGCTTATAACAATGGTTCCCAGAGTGGGCAATACTGCATCCTGAGGGGCACTGGCATGGCCCAGAAGGGTGCAAATGCAGCTAACTCTACTTTATCTTCGATTATGGGTGAGAGTACAAAAGTTTTTAAATGTCAGAAGAAGTAATTTTTCTTTTTGGAAAATGTAGTGGTACACCAAATAAATCCAGGAACCTATGGTTCATCCTAATGCCTACTCATGTAGAAAATACTTACTGGCCAAAAGAAGATGAAAACTGTCTGAACATAACCGATAAAGGGATAATATTCTTGGCATATATGGATATTTAGACTTATGGTGTACGTTCGGTTTGCCATCTTCTTTCTTATCTCTACAAGGTAGCCTCAAAATTCCATATACTGCAGTCCATATAAAATGGTGACTTTCAAACTTCATCCAAAACAAAAGTAAAAAACAAACAAACAAAAATGCTAAAATCTTTGCACCAAACAAACTTCATTTTGGAAACTCAAAAGAAATCCTGAAGCCACATGAAAGCAAGCTCATTGACATCAAGTTGATCCCAAACCACAGTAATGCTGTAGGACAGTAGACTTGCCCCCTTCGGTTCTGAGACTGTAAATCTCTGTGAGCAGACAGCCTCAACTTTCTCTTGCCAAGTAGGTGATAAGTCCTAGCTGCTTATCTTACAGTTAGTAGCCCAATTCATAACATATTATACTTCCTGATAGCTCATATTATGTGCTGGATCTTCTTGATGTATGAGGATGTAAAAAATATCTTTTGGTTCACAATTGGACAATAACAGGAAGAAAATGATGGATACTACAATTACAACTATTGCTCTCAATATGTTACATTTTCTAAAGGTGTTATGTATATTTAATCATCCCTATGATGCTATAAACTGAATAATATTATTAACCCCCCTTTTACCGAAAAGGGAATGAATACAAAAGTAAGTTTATTTTGATTGTGATGTAAGTGTAACATGCGTTGAGATTAGCTCTGCAATCAATCTCTGGAATCTGGGTTCTTAATAAAGCTTGTCTAATGCAAGAAGAAAAAGAATAAAGCTATGGTTTCCCTTGTTCGTGTTAGCTGCTTTCTAGTCAATTATGCCCAAGAGCCACCCTATATTTAGCCAATGAAGCACCACCCAGACTTGCTTTATCCTCACGATTGGTCCTTGGTTTTAGTCCACTGTTGCATCGGCCATCTCACTGAGAAACTTCCTCTTTCATGTTGTCCCCCACTTTACTTAGGAAGATTCCCATTTCCAGAGAATGGTCTTTCATGATGCTATGTCCAAAAAACTTGAGATGAAGTACTGCCATCCTGTTTCAAAGCAGCATCCTGCTGTTATTCTTCCACGATGTATCTGTTTGCTCTTTTGACAAACCATGGCCCTTTCTTCACCAGCACCAGACTTCAAATGCACCCATTATTCTATGGTCTTCCTTATTCAATGTCCAACTTTCACATGAATATGAGGCAATTTTAAATACCATTGCTTGGATCAGGCACACTTTAGTGCACAAAGTACCATCCTTGCTTCTAAACACTTTAAAGAGCTCGTGTGCGGTATATTTATTTTATCCTATGTAAATCTTAACATGATACGTTTGTATTTTCTAGATTTTTTAACAAATGTCATTCATTAGAAAAACTGTAAATTATGTGAAATATTATGTAAAATATGTAAAATTATTATGTTAAAATATGTAAAAATTTTACACATCTTTTGTCAGACACATTCCAGTTCATTAGACTTTTTTATATCACCAAAGGGATTTAACTTAAAACAAACAAACAAACAAATATTATCTTTATATCATTAAATTCCATGTCAACTCATTTCACCATTCTCAGTGGTTTGGCAGTTAGGGCCTGTAATCCCCCAAGATGTTAGTTAACAGAGTGCAAGCAACTCCATGATAGGATCAGTGTGAGCAGCCAAGCAGTTGCAAAAAGATTAGGGTGGAGTGCACTTGAAGAGATGTTCCCACAAGGGTGTGATCTACTCCTATATAACTATGTGCTGTGGAAAGTTATTCCTGTGTTGCTGGTGTGGATTCTGCAGCTGGTTCACTGACCTCTGGTTCACTGGACTTGAATCACTAGCCTACCATATTGCCTGCTGATCTTGGGAGTCATCAGATCCCAGCATCTGACCTGCTTACATTCAATTTATCAACCACAGCATGCACCAACCATATTCTTCAAGCTTGTCTTCTTGCTTCCTTGGTTCTCAGCCCCAGCAAATCTTGACTCAAGAAAAACTTCCAGTTCACCATCAGACCCATGGACTTGAACCAGACTGGATTTTTCTGCTTCTATAATTGTCAAGCCATTTCTTGATGTACATTTATTTCACTGCACATACAGATCCCCTAGTCTTACTGAATTGCTGGTACCTGTACAGTACAATGAAGATTCTATAAACTAATATCTAGCTATTCTGATTCTTGATCTTAGAAAAATGGCAATTAATTTCTCAAATTTATCATTTGATGTTTACTCGACACTTTAAGAATGTTCTTTCTTCATTCATAATTGTCTAAGGTTTATATTTATTCTGATTACTAAATATTGGATTATATGAAATATAATTCTGTATGTATTGAGATGATCACATGATTTTTCTCCTTTCAGCTTGTTAATGTAATGATTTGATTAACCCTCCTGTTTTCCTCTCTGTTAAACCAACCTTGCTGTTTTGAGATATGCTCTGTGCTGTATCTGCTTTGATTTATGCAGCTTTCCTTTCCTTTTCAGTTGCTGTGTTCAGTGTAATAACATTTTGGGTATTGTGTATTTAAGTTTCTGAATTATGTTGGTCTATAAAATCTTCCTCTTAAAAAAAAAATCTTCCTCTTACCAATTTCATCATATGAATCACATATCAGCCGTATAAAATGAGTTGCAGTAATATTTCTAGTTTTTGTCTTAGTCTTTCCTAATTTTCTCTCTTCTGAGGCCATTTTGGACAGTCTGCTTTTTCTTGTGTTCTATAGATTAATTTGAATAGAATGCTGTCAGCCCTGGTATAATAACACATGGAAAATAGCCAACCTTTTTTGACTAATTAGGCTACAAACAGCTTTTGCTTCAATAGTATAGTCATGGATGTTAAGGCGGCATGGTTACAATGAAGGGTTTTTGAGAAAATCCTTTCCAAGAGGATGTTTCCCATCAACAAACAGAAGCAAATTTAAATGCACGATTAACAAACATAATGTCCTCCTCGATAATTCTCAGCACTCTGGTAATTCTGTTAATATTACTGTGCTATCTACAATTCATTCTTTTGTTTCATGTTTTGAATAATTCAATTAAAAGTCTGACAAAGCAAGAACAAGGGATTAAATGTTGTTGAATTGTAATTCAAAATAAAAACATAAGCTCCTTGGGAACATTTATTACATATTCTCCAACACCTTTTCAAGTACCTGAGATTGTTGGATTTTAAAAAATAAACAGTTAACATTTAGCCATATTGTTGTCTATCCTCTCTCCTTTTTGGTAACAAATCCCAGTGATTGAGGAAAATAAAAATGGAATACAGTTCTAGCAAAAAGAACCATTAAAGAAGAGTTTGAGATGTCTCCATTTGGCCTACAGGGAAAGAAAGGCAACGTGTTCTTTCCTTTCCCCTGAACTGCGAGGACAGACATCTATTCCAGCATTAGCCCAGAATAGCACAAACTCCTGAGAAGGTTCCTCTACTGGAGCTTTTTTTTTTTTGACCTTTTACTTGGGCAATAGTAATGCAGAAGGCACTTTGAAGGTTATTAAAAAGAATGCAATAGAGACCTTGTCCTTGATAATAGGTACTGATTCCATTTTGGCCCATAGGCCCCCATGCGACAGAGCAGAATGCCATATGAGTGTTTCTCGGCTGGAACCTTTAGGAAAACAATCTTCTGACCTTCCTCCTGCAGGGCTGCTGGGAAGTCTCACGTAGCCAAGTGAACGCTTTACTTTTGTGCCATCAGGGGTTCCTTCCCCTTAGACAGTGTGATATTCTAGTAAAATAAATAAATAAGATGGAGATACCCATACAATGACCAAGTAATGATACTGATGTTACTAAACTTCCCCAACCTGCACCTCTGTAATTCAGAATTTTTCCTGGTAACCAAAATCCTATTAAAAGTCATAGGTAACCCCTGAAACACAATCATTTTCTTAGGTGACATGGTCTCACATTTCAGGTGAACAAAAATAGTTTTAATCATACGTGATAAAGAGGATAGCGACCAAGATAATGCCATAGGAAGCAAACTGCTCCTATAAACAAAGTTCTACAGCAGGACTCTAGATGCTTGCCAGAACGAGTGATGGAGGGAGATTCTGTGAGAAAGTTAGCTTCCATGACACTAAAAAGGACCTGCTGTTAAGTTACGGAGATATATGGAGCAATACGCCCTGTGTAGAGAGCCTTGTCGGTGCAATGGGGTTAATTGTCGTGCTGTTCATTGCAAGGTCAGTGGTTCAAAACCAGCAGTTGCTCTGCAGGAGGAAGCGGGTTGTTCTCACAATGATCCATTGTCTTGGGAACCTTGTGACGCTAGTCCATTCTGTCCAGTATAAGGTTTCTATCAGTCTGAATGGACTTGGTATCCGAGTTTGTTTTAGTTAAAGATGCAGACTTAGGATCACGAGAGTCTGGCTCTGACTCCGTCTCGGGCATTTCTGGGCGCAGGACTTCAGACATGTTGCTTGAACTTGTGATTCCTTATTTATTTTTTTATCTGAAAAGTAGGGCACATGGTATCACTAGCTCACAGTACTGATTTGAGGGTTAAGTGATTCCACCCATCTAAAACACTGACATGTTTCCCAATATATAAACTCAAATAACATGAGAGCTCTTGGTTATAAACCATGATTGCCAATGATGTAACTTCTTATCAAAAAGTGATGGAAGGATCAGTACAAATGACTCCTAGAGAATCAGAAATGACAAGGTGGCCTGAAAACTGGCTTTCCTGAAACAAAGTTCCCGGATAAAAAGTAGGTAAGCATAAAAGAAAAGGAATGCAGACATAAAAGGAATAAAATTAACTATGACTTTAGGGCAAAACAAGGAGAGGAAGAGTCTTTTCTCCAATGAACAAAGGGACCAATCTTCTTACCATTCTCTAGCATGACTGAGCCCGGTCCCCAGGAGTCCTGGGGGCACAAGAGTTAAATCCTTACTGGGAACAGAATAGGAGCACGGCTGTGTCACGGTTACATGCCAGGCTGCTGACACACTGGGTCGCTCATTTCAACAGCTGGAAACCACCAGCTGCTCTGAGGAAGCAGAGGCTTTCCACTCCCAATCAGTTTTGGAAACTCACGGAGCAGTTCTACCTTGTCCTCCAGGGTCACGGTGAGGTGTCATTGAATTGAGGGCAGTGTTTTTGAGTCCTAACAGAAAGGTTGGCTGTTCAAAAAGACCCGGTTTCCTGCTCCCATACGAATTACAGCTGAGGAAACCAAACGGGCAGTTCTAGTCAGTCAGTTGTGGTCGCTATGAGGTTAAATCCATTTGAAGGCACTGAAAGAAGATAGTAACTCTGAAATGTGGAAGTCACTCTTCCCATGAGGGATGAGAAGAGAGAAGTACAACTGACAGAGCAGGACAACCAAGAAAAAAGAGAGGAAGGCAGGGGAAAGGAGAACCTGCCTTTAAAATGAGCAAAATCAAATTTTGTTATAATATTAGCTGGTATTGAGATTCTAGGTGATGAGAAAGAAGGGATTAAATACTTAAATTCTAAACTTTAGTCAAAGATACTCAAAGAGTTGGCAGATCTGATGTGTAGCGATATTTATACAACTTAAAATCTATTTATGATCTAGCCTCTGAACTTTCCAAATCACTATGTCTATAGGATATACAAATTTTATGTCTATATTTAATACTGAAATATGAGTTGCTGTTAATATGTCTATATTTGTTCATTCGCATTCAGAGGGTGACAACTTTGTAGACTGCTATCCTAGTCAACAAATCTGCAGTGCTACGAAGGTTGATGGTGAAGCGATCAGAAAACAAATTAACTGATCAATCAGTAGTTTTTTTATTGAAAGTTCTCTTTTTAAAGAAAGGGGTTTTGTTGTTGTTGTTTTATTTTGTTCTTATGTTACTACTGGTTTTAGTAAGGGCAGGTCAGAATTGAGCATTCATTATTAACGTTGCTAAAGGTCACAAGGTTAAGAGATGAACCAAAAGGAAAAAGAATTCATCAATTGGGAAAACAAAAATAAGATATAATCATTTGGGGTTGTTTTATAAGCTGACCTCAAGGCATGATAGTTTACTCAAGAGTCTATAACATATGTAGAGTCTGGGCGATATAAATACGATGGGATCTTCAGAAGAGGCTGATCCTGCACACTTTTAAATTCAACTATCCATTCAAGGGAAGTGATATCTCATGGCAGAGCCATTTCATATATAGGAGAAAGTCCATGGGGGGATGGATTTAGTACATCCAATAGGAAAGTCACTTTATTAGGTAGATCTGGGAACCTGAAGAGCAGACCGTTAGGAATAAATATTGGGAGATTTTTGAACTTATCATCTCCTATCCTATATGTGGTCACAAATATTTTGTCTGTGACAGCTTTAATGATACAAGAAGTATCCCTACTCATCACCTGCATTCCCTTCAATCTATGATCTCCCTTTCCATTTCCCTGTGCCCCAGCCCCTCCTCTGTTTCCATCACAGGGAAGGAAATAATTAAAAATTGGAACCATGAAATATGTGTGAGGCAAGCATGAGCATTTTTTTGACTGTATTTTGAAGTTGACAGGCCAATTGATATATTCTCAGGGGCACTTACAATAAACAATAGTACAAATCGGATTGTTTACTCTGAAAGGCCAATTATAAAATGACAGAAGCTGGTCTAAAGATATTTGAAAATGATATAAAAGGAACTGGCATCTCTTCGTAACAGATACCCAAGTCTGGGGGGAAAAATATTAGGAGCAGAGTTTAAACCAGTGGCAAGAATATCCATTTCCTTCAAGTAGACTCTGACTCATAGTGAGCTTACAGGACAAAGTAGAACCTCTCAGTGGGGTTTCTGCATCTTCACTTCTTTAAGAGGTCAGACAGCCTCATCTCTCTCCCATAGAACAGCTGGTGGGTTCAAACTGCTGGTCGTTGTTTTGGCTCCCTGCGTAGTGCCCATTGCCACCAGGCCTCCATGTCAAGACGAGTGGGAACACAATGATAGCGAGAAGGACCTTATTCACTGGAGAGCCAGATAGCTGAAGACAAGTGAGCACGCAACTCACTGACATCCAGTAGATTCTGACTCATAGCAACCCACTAAGACAGAGAATTGCCAAAGTGGGTTTCTGAGACTGCAAATATTCATGGGAGTAGAAATTCTCATCTTTCTCCTGGATAAAGTGAGTGGGGAGATAAAAAATGTAAAGGCAATCAATAGGGAGATGGAGCAAATATGTGAGTGGTAGAAATCCACACAATGCTTTTAAAAACTATTACAGCAAAATAAAATTACAAGAAAACATATCCCAGAATACAGCAAAGTAAAGGAAAATGTGAAAGCAGAGTAGAGCGAAAACAAAATTCAACGTGATACAAGAGAAACAAAACTGAGAGAACGTTTACACAAAGACAATAAAAGGAGGCAATGCAAGTAAACATAAAAAAAAAAATCTCAAGATGCACAAACTAATCCAAAAGGGACGGTTTTCTTTTCATAGATTTTTATCTAATTTCTGGATATTTATTATGTTTATATGCTAAAAGATTTAAATTTACCTACCTTTAATTTTTTAACACACACACTTTCGGTGTTTACTATCAAAGACATGTTAAGTTTCTAACTTGAGTTAGAAAAACTGGAAGTCTTTCTTAGATGTTTTAATAAAGGCAGAACTGGTAGGTGAAAAAGTAGCAAGGAAGAGAAAGTGGAGAAGCCAGAATGCGATGTGACCCAGAGAGAGGAGTGGATTGAGATGCGTGACACCGACTCACAATACAAACTGCAGAACAAGCCTGGTGCCTCCCAGGCTCCTGTCATAAATAAAGACTCAAATGAAATCAGGGTATTTTCCATCTACCAGAACTAATTTACCAGGGTGTATTCATCAATGGAAGAAAACAATAAGGAATATAAATGCCAGATCATTGGATTTGCGAGGAATACTGTCAAAATAAGCAACTCTTTGCAACAGTTACTTGGGGGGAAAATGAAAATATTAAATAATTACACATTGCTACTTAGAGTTTACAGATTCTCTGTGAACGAATTTGCCCTGTTCTCAAAGCAGTCTGCTCCGGGTTGGTTTGATTGTTTCCTTTTGTTTTGCTGTTTTTATTGCCTCAGTCTTGGCATCGCTCCGGACATGTGTTTGGGATTCTTGCATATACAATGAAGAGCACATGCATGAAAGTGCAGCCATCCTGACAGCTACATAGCGGTTGGTTAAAAGAAGGCAGACAAAAAGGGAATTTTGTTCCTTTTTGCATTATATAAGACAATAGAGCAGAAAGAGAAAGAAAAGTAAGGCAAACAGCAGCAGGACAGAGAATGAAGCTCGGAACACCCAAGACCAGCACAGGGAGGTATGGGAGCCTGCAAAGACAGAACAGGGTAACAACAAGGACAAAACCTACAGTAGAAAAGAACTGTCAGGCACAGCCCCTCAAAACAATAGATAGGAATAAAAGCAAGGAGATGACAGCAAAAGAGCAGCATGGAAGCTGGTAAGAAAAAGAAACAAAAAATTCAAATAATGGATTTTCTGACACCCCTGCTGTTCCTCCAGCACAGTGCGTCACAGTCTCACAGAGCAGTGCATAATTTATTATGGCCACTCTCTGCCAGGCTTCTATAAAGGGCAAACAGCTATATGAAAATACTCCTCCCTGCCTGGATGGCTCAGATCATTAATGATCTCCGCTCTAGAGACTGGCAGAGCAGGGGGATGGCAGGCGAGGGCAGAGCAGCACTTCAACTTACTGGGCTGGATGGCTGTCCATGTTTAGTCTTCCCAGCCAGCAGCCAAGACTGCGAATTCACTCCCAGGATAACTCCACTCACCCCACTCCCTGCTGCGCCCACCTTCAGTTTCTCTAAATCTAGTTCCATCAGGACTAGTTCCTAAAGGCTTTTCCTTATGGGAGGAGAGATGTCACATTTACACACTAAAAAGTAAATTTACAACATAAACACATAAAAGAAAAACCACTAGTTTTAAGTCTAAATAACTAAATCAACACCTTATCATTTGATCTCCCTTTTGATCGACTTTAAATTTGTTCTATCTAGTTTTTAATATTTTCTGCTTTCTTGACTGTTGAAATTTTTATCTGTTCAACTTGTTACTGTTCTTTTGTTTTTAGTGTTTTTCCGTGTAGGAAATTCAGAGAGGTGAGTTAGCAGAGACAGGAACTGGATTAATAGCCCCTTGGGGTCTGGTAGGGGAGGTTGGAGGAATGGGGAGCTAATAAGGATGAGTACAAGAATGAAAAAAATGTTCTAAAACGGATGGTGGTGGTGATTGTACAACTCTCTTAATGTGAATAAATTGTTGAGTTCTATGCTATGTGAATAATATGCCAATAAAACTGTTAAAAATAAAAGCAAATTTTACAAAAACATTAAAAAACAGACCTTGTAAATTAACATTAGTAATTGAAAAACTTCGTTACATTTTACTCATGCTTGGAGATTTTAGAAAGTACTATGGGATTCCCTTTGAAGTGAATTTTTTGCAGAAAATATTTAAATTGCAGAAGCAAACATCTTTCAAAAATCATTTTTATAATTTTTTTCAGGAAACTGACCTTTTCAGTACTATTTATATAGAGAAACTTTCATTATGTTCAATGGTAGTGCTTCCTTCAAATAGAGAATAATTTGTTATGAAACATGACAAAAGTCTCTAGTGGGGATGGTCAGGGTTTACTTATTTTTTCACTAGCAAATATATATATTTAATATAATATATACACTGGCATATATATGAACATAAGCTTCTACAAGGTTAAAGAAAACTTTATTAAATAATTTTTTTTACTCTTATCTTTATTCAAAACCAATACATATAAGAACTCGGGGTCTTTTTTTTTTTTTTTTGGCACCCCATCCGGAAAACACTCCTAAAGTCCAACAAACAGACCTGAACTACTAATAGGGTTTCTTCTTTAACATGCTATTGTGAGAGTCAATGTTGCCTGAGCGTGAGAAGCACAGAGGTTTGGATCCCCAGGTGGCCACTCAGTAAACTGTGACCCAGCAATTTGCTCTGTCTCTGGTGTCCTTCATATGTAAAATGGGTCAGATACATCTTATTACTCCAATGATGTCCTAGCTTGTCAACTCTTGCATCATAGCTACCCAAGGAAGTGGGGGTCCAAGTAAGACGAAAGCTTCTTCTTCATATAATCCAGCTTTTTGGATTATTTGTTCAGCACACAGATTGAATAAATATGGTGAAAAACCAGATGCCCAGCTTTACTGATTTTAAACCAGGTTGTAGTCCATAGTTCTGTCTAAGTACATGGCTTTTGGTCCAAGTTCAGGTTCTGCATGAGCATAAAGACATGTTCTAGAATTCTTATCTTCTCGCTGTTACGCATACTTTCTATGATCCACAGAGGCAGTGGACTTTACACAGTCAGTAAAACACAGGTAAGTATCTTTTCAGCATTCTCTATTGTTATCTAACATCAGAAATATGCCAGGTCATCTTGTGAATCTGGCTTGAATTTTCATTTATTTATTTTTAAATTTATATTTAATTGGGAGTTTAATACATTTGAGGGGTGCACCCCCAGAACCAGAAGTGTGCCGGGCAGAGAGGAGCTATCATGGTATGAATGTTTGCCACTAGCTGAGCATCCAGCAACTTGCTCTGGATTAGTGCCCATAGTGGCCTCATATGGGAAGGTCTCTGGTCACAGCGAATTTCTTTGCAAAAGCAGTTTCACTGGAACCTCATTTTTTTGTGATGGCCGATTTAAGAATGGCTGCTGTGAAAATATGTTTCCTGATCAGGAAAAATGCCATAGAGACTCTGTGATGTTGAATACTGCTTACAAGGACAGCGCTGTGGGAAAAACTCAAGTGTACACGTGTTTTCTCTGTTCAAAAAGGTGAAGTGCCAATTGACAAACCTTGTTTTGGACTTCAGTCAACTTCCCTAATGGATGAAAATGTCAACTCTTGGGTGCATTAGGAGTTTGTTCTACCAGGTCAAACTGGTGTAACTATCTCTATCGCTTTATTGACCTATCCTGATTTTCATATATAGAAAAACAATACAACTAATAGCAATAACAAAGTAAAACAGAAAAACCTCAATCAAAAATAAAGTAGAAAATATTAAAAACAGAACACCTTTAAAATAGGTCAAAAGGGAAGTACAGTAGGATTAAGCCCCCAGCAAATTCTCTGAGTCTAGAGATGGGAACAGCTTTGCTACCGTGCAGAGTGTGCAGGAAAGTAGATTGTTGCAGGTTTTGTTTAGTTAAGTGTTATCAACTTTTCATTAGATTTCCATGTTTGTTTGTTTCTTGTCTGCCTTTGGCTCTGTTTCAAAACCTCCTTGTTGACTTATGGGAGCATCTTATCAATCATCCACCTGAGGGATAATGATCTTCTGTTAGTATTGCCTTTGATTAGCCCCTGGGACTAATTTTTTAAAGTTCTATTGAGGGAGAGATTGGGGGGGGGGGCAATGTAGGTTAACTCCATATCACAGTACCTGGATTATTCACTTATACAGAATCTATCTTTTTTTTGTGGGATGTTATTTGCACTCTCAATGGGGGTTAATTGTCAAGGGTAATATACAATGATAATCACTGAGAATGTCAGTCACAGGTTTGCCAGAATAATATGTATCTTAATACAGCGAATACATTGATGTAGCAAGACCATGTTTGTCCGCCAATCAACAAACAGTTCAACAATCTTGGTAGCCTATCTTCCATTTCCTCAGACACCATGTATTTTCTGACTTAAGTCCACAGATCACAAGTGTGTTTGAAATAGTGTCCAGTTCACCCAATGGAGTTTCCACATCAGATGTCACTGATGAAACCACTGGAGGATACAGTGTGCCTTGAAGAAGATCCAGGATACAATGTCTCAGCATTTCACAGCACCTGGCCAGGTCACCAGAATGCACCCAGAAGTCCTGGTCAATGTGGCCCATTCAGTGGATACCACCAAAGGCACTCCCCTCCACGCCCCCTAGTATTCCCAAAGTATTATCAGTCATTCATTCCCCAAAACGGAGGTCAGTCCTCCCTCTTTTCCTACCAACAGACACACATTTGTGTTTCCCGGAAGTTTTGCTCTCTTTTCCCTCTCCTGCATTGTTTGTCCTATTAGTGTCCCTCATCCCTCTGAGAGGGATGTCTACCTGTCCAGGGGACCTCGTCGTGGATTTACATGGCAGCCACTAAGTAGACAGCTTGAATTTCTGTTCCCTGCTGATGTACTCCATCCACCATATTTGAATTATATTCAGAAACATTTTACTTGTATGTGATACTAATGATATGGTTGATAATTTCTTAGTTATGTTGGGTCACTGTTATTTGGTATGCACACAACTCTCTTCTAGTTGGCCACATATCTAGCTATTTTTGAAATTTCTTGGCGTCGAATGAATATTTCCAGTGCTTAATGAGTTTGTTGAAACATTTCATTGATATTGTGTCAATTTCTGAAACGTTGCTTTTCACGAATGCCTTCAGTACAGCTTGGACTTCTTCCTTCAGTGTCATTGTATCTTGATCAACTAGCTGACACGGTTTCCATTGGTGCAGCTCTTTGTGCGATCTTTCCATCTGCTTTTAATGTTTCCTACATCATTCAATATTTTTGCCTAAAGAATTATTTAATATACAATTGAAGCTTGGATTTTTTCTTCAACTCTATTCACCTTGACATATATTTGCATTTTTTTATTTTTGAATTTCTAATCCTCTTTGTTCTGATGATCAATGATGTTTTCAGCAGTTTCTTCTTATTTTGATGGTGGCCCATCAGAACAGGAAGGCTCTGGATGCTTGCCTCCATCCCTGTCAGTTATTGAGGTCTACTTGACTTTGAAGAGCCATCTCTTGGGCAGTCATATTTTGGGTTTCTTCCAACCGAAGGGACTTATCTTCCAGCTCTATGTCTTACAAGGTTATACTACTAATCACTGGATTCTCAGTAGCTTTTCCCCCAGAAGTGGACAGCGTCTTCCTTATTCACAGTCTGTTCTGTGTCTGGCAGCTCCATCGAAAATGGTTCACCCTGGATGTCCCTGCTGGTATTTGAAATAGCAGTGGCAAAGCTTCCAGCATCACGGCAACGTGCAAGTCATCACAGTACGACAAAGTGATGAGTGTGTGTGTGTGGTTGGCGGTGAGGGCTGATAGAGACTAGAATTTAATATATTCTATTATCCCTACATAAAGGAAGCTCGCCCTACGGGGCTATACAGGAATATGGGAAAAACAGGAGCGAAAGCACGTCATGTTGTCATTTGCTTGCAGGTACAGACAAGGAAAAAGCAAAACTACCAACAGATATTTCAGCTCATTATATAGAGGGCTAGAAATTTCACAGATATAGAATCTACAACCTCTTCTCATCAGACATAAACACTCAGTAAGGGTAACTGAATTTGCATATGTAACTTTATGTAGAGAAACTGTAAAAGCTGAGCATTTAAGTATCAGCAGATACAGAGAGAAGTGTACAGCTTCAAATAATCAGTCCTAAATAAAAATATACAGCAAATAACACATAGATGTTCAAAGTGGCTAAATATTTAACTCTCGTTTGAAACTGATTCCTTAAAAAACATCACTTTTCTGCAGAGTATAGATTTGTTTACCAAATGGCTACTTAATATGTTGCTACTTTAGTGAATAAGAAATTGTTAGCTGTAAAACACAATTATTACTCAGAGATCTCAATAATGCAGTCATTTTCTAGGGAGCCCTTATGCATTTGTCAAATCTGTGATGGTCCATACGCACCTTCCTGGGTATATCTGTGAGTTTGATGGGTGGTTATCCTAATAATTCTCTGAGCACAAAAATGCCATTGAAGCTTTGATCTTTAATCAATAAGCCCAGATTGCAAATGCCGTGCTTATAATATATCTGTTTTCCTGGACTTTCCTTTTTGGTCCCAACATTTCCTTCACTAGTCAGGCAACCCATGTTCCTCCATCCTGTCATGGTTACCTGCTCCCAGCTGGAAACCCTGAATTGATTGCAGTCTGAAAGAGATTGGTTCTAGCCCAGCAGGAAGGGTGTAAACACTTTCTCTCCAAGGTAGAAAGGTTTTCTTGCAATCGGTGCCTCTTATTCTGCACTATGGTTTCTCTGATCCATTGGCCTTTTTCTTGCCTTGACTTAAACCTTGGTGCTTCTGTGCCTCTTGGCTTTGGAGTGCTTCTGAACTGTCTGTCCTACTGTCTTGCTTTTAATCCTAATAGGCAGTGATTGCTTCAGATACAAGCCTTAGTTTTTTCAAATGGTCCTTCCAAGTACACTAGGCTAGTTGGATCCGATAACTGGATCCTGAACCTAATTGCCAATACTCATATCTGGGAGTCCCTCCATGCTTCTGCACTGCTAATCCTGGTGAGGCTGTATGGTATTGAAATGTTCCATGGTTTATGGTATTCAAATGTTCCATTATGGTATTCAAATGTTCCATTATTATACTATAATGTTTGCATCCCCATGGCACCCTCACCTCCTGCTCTTTAGGTCAAAGACAACTTAAATATGTAAATTAATTTGATTCTGAAGTCAAAGTTTATAAAATATTATGCTAAAATTCTCAAATTGCAGTGATATTCAGAACCATCATCACTTGAAAATGATTTTTAAAATATTTTAATGTTGCTAACCCTTTATTTCTGGAATATAGCAAATGATGGGTATAATAAAAATAAATTATAAAAGGATACATTTAAGTTTTTCCTGTGTACATTCACCAAACCATCCACCTATTTTTTGTATATATATATATATATATATATATATATATATATATATATATATATATATATATTTCTGACACACAATTTCTGTCCTAGATACACAATAATACTCTCTGACCTAAAATGAATATTTCAGTTAGATGTACATGGTATTATTTTTCTACTAAAATTTTATGATTTTTCAAAGAAAACAATCATTTCTATCATTAACCAACATTAATAACTAAAATGAAAGACTCAGAAAGTCAGCTTTAGGCAAGATATTGGCAGTAATATAAATGCCTCTTACAGATCTCCTGTAGTTATCTACTTATGCAAGCACCCATGTCTATGTAAATGAATGAGAATTAAAATCAAATAAGAAGTTGAGCAATGTAATAAAATATAAATCAAATATTCCTATTTGATTAGAGATACTTTTGTCTCATAAACAAGTTAATAGTTCATTTTAAAGCATTTCTAAAGTGACAGACACACAAGGAAAATAAAAGAAAATGGGATAATTCAAATATGCATAGGCAATATCAGATTTCAGTTATCATTGCATAGGTGTATACCATGTCCCTTCATGGAAATATGCTATTTCACAGTGCAATGATTTCCAAACCCATGAATATGATGGCTCCAAAGGCCAAATCATGGCATGAACTTCACCGTCACGATCATGATCTGGTCGGCTCACACTTCGAGCTCCAACCTGGTGCACAAACGTGAGCACGTTCATGTTGACTTCATGCTGTCACATCAACTCTAACTCACGGGGAACAGTGTGCCGTAAGCTTCTCCATGGCTGACCTTTGGCAGTACATCTACAGGCCTTGCTTTGAGGTGCCTCTGGGTGGATTCAAACCTCTAACCATTCAATTAGTAGCTGAGCCTATGAACTATTTACATCAGCCTGGAACTTCCCATGTTCAATAAAACATGCTTAAATGTCATATTCAGGACACAGCAGAGCTTTACCACAGATGTAATAGACAGAAATGGGAAGCTGCAGGAGTGAGCTTGAAACATAGATATCCTCATGGGCACTTATGGCAGGGGTATTAATAAAAGGTCAATGTCTATATTTTACATTTTAATCAGTAGTAAACCTTGCGTTGGACACCCAAAGAGATGCCCCAAAGGCACATGGCTTCAGCTTGCTGCATTTTACCGATAACAGGGCTCACATATCCCTTCCTCTAATCTTTGAGTTACTTGGATCCCTCATGCTCCCGAAGTCTCTGGAGCTCTCCTCATTCTGGAAGGAACAGGAAATTCCTGTTAGGCACTTGGGCCTTGTAAGCGGTATATTTAGATTTTCTCCTGCATAGAGCTACAGCAGGCAAGGTGTGGTCCAGGCAAGGATGTGATCATTACTCTCTGGACACTGATACTGAATATGGAAGAGAGGGTCTATTACTTCCGCTGCTGTAAGGAAAGGTTGATTTCCCAGAAGAAATACCAGCATATCTGGGCAATGTCATCCTTACACTGAATTGTAGATATTTTCCCTAATGATAGGTGTCTGTTCTTTCACAAGGACAAAGGTGATAATCAGTGATCAATGTCTTATGAGTCATATAGGCATTTTGCAACAGAGAGAAAAGCTTCCTGTCTTTTTAAATAAGCATACACAATTTGCATACATTAAATTTGGAATTAGAACAGATCGTGACAGGACAATGTGGGGCTGATCCTGATTGCAGTCATTGATCTTTTAAGATGGCTGAACATTTTAACGTTTACCACCTTTAAATCCTTTTGTCCTTGCTTAGCTATTGGTTTATTTCCCGATGACAAAACAAATGTTAGGACTGTTTGAACTAAACATTCCAGCATTTAAAAATTCTGTGCAGCGCGTATGTGTAAACATGGAGGAAGGAGTTGTGAATAACAAGGTATATCCAGTGATTAACAGTGCACTCGCCACCTCTATCTCCGGAACCTGCTCTGCCTTTGGAGCAAAGACCGAACTGCCCACAAATATACCACCATCTAGGAATTCTCTCTCTTAAAAAGAAATCTCTACTAAACTAGATGTGGACTACTCAGCAATCATCCTTCCTGAGAGGAAAGCTCCCAGACTGAATGGTGGCGATCCCACGTGGAAAGCATGCTTGGTAAAAGGGAGCAGGGTGCTCAACAAGATGAGCTGACACAGTGGCCGCAACAACAAGAACAGTGGGGGAGGTGCACAGGCCCAGCCAGTGTTTGGTTCTGCCGTACATAGGCGCACACTGAGTTGGAACAAACGTGACGGCACCTAACAACAACAACTGCACCCACAATGGGGACAAGGAGAACAAGATCTTTGTAGCCTGAGAATAGTTAGGTAAAGACAGCCTGAATTATTGACTATGATTTCATCTCTAGGCCATTATAAATTCAAGTGAGCATGTATGCCTAGTTTCCACATTGAAGTCTTTTGCGATATGTGATTCTTCCTTTCCATGGGAAAGTGGACTGATGGATAAGGTATACTCAATTCTAGGCAGATGATACATACTAGGATAATTTCAGCTGAGGAGGTACACTTTTTAAGTAGTACACACAGAAATAGAAATGCAGGCACACTGACAAATTCAGTTTGTCTAGAGATTTGGATTTACCTAAATGACATTGTACAGGATCCCTGATTATGCTTTCACGTAAGCATGAGACAGCTAACAACAAGGCTGGTGATTCAAATCTGCCAGCTGCACCTGTGGAGACTTCGGGCCTCAGCAACCTGATAGAAGGTCACTATGCGTGCCAGTCCGCTGGATGGTGGTGGGTTTGGTTTGGGTTTTGGGGAAATGATGCTGCAGGAGAGCATGCACCGAGCCTCAGACAGAGCCACGGACTGGGACACGAAGCTGTGAGACAGATAGTGAAGTGGACCCCCTTAGTCCAAGGCAAATAAGGCACGTACCCTGTCCCCAGCTCCTCTTCCGTAAATAAAGAGACTGAGTTGGAAAATTGTTAAGGCTCCTGTCAGTCATGTGATTCCATACTATACTATGCCACACCATTGACTCAAGATGGAGAGCTTGTTTGAAGAAAATAAATGAAGTTCCAGAAAGTAAGTGGTCGAACAAAGACCCATCCGGGTTCTATGGCCCGTGTTGAGAAGCTCTGTGAAGTGAGTCGCTTCATTCTTGCACAGTAAAAGGAGAGGTAGAAAGCAAAGCAAGACAAGGCATCGTATCCCATTTCTCTGCCCATGCAATTTTCCCAACCGCTTTTCCTTTGGTGTCTAATGGATGACTTAAAACCAGAGCCCCCCAACACTCCCCACCCCCATGAAGAAAGTAATCCAGCGCACTTCACCGTAAAAAGGTCAAATCTCAAGGTTGAATTACGAAGACATGTCTGAGCACTGACTCCTGTCCAATGCGTACTGACTCCTACTGGGCCACGTACAGGGCTTTGGAGCCGTGGCAAGCTTTAGCGTCTATTGCTCTGTGGGAAGATGGCTAAGTGTGCCCATGTCATCTTACTAGTTCAAGAGCTGTTAGAATGCCCTTTTCTGTAAAACCTATTTATCCAAAAGTATATCGATAATGATTTCCAAGTTGAGAGGGATATAAGCGATGCGCAAGAATAACAACAAAGCTGCATGTGGTCTACTCAGCCCTAGTTTGACGATCATTTCAAAGGCTCTGCGGTCTGCAAAGCAGAAGTAAAAACAACTTCAATTCAATTAGTGCTGTAAGAACACTTGGCATCCAGAAAGAGGAATAGATCTCCAACAACTGCCATTTTAGATAGAATGTATAGAATTTGTTATAGTTCAGTTATATTAACATACTATGTTTGTATCGGTTGGAAATGATTCATAGGTTCCCGAACTCCTTTGGCCTCTAGTCCCCCTTTTCAGAAAAAACACTTACTCGGTGCACCACGGCCATGGAAAACTTTGTACTCTAGCCCCAGATCCAGGGTAAAGTGATTTTGCAGCCCCCTGGATGCTTCCAGCGCTCCCCAGAGGCAGGATTGCCCACTTTGGGAAACACTGGCTTAATTCAGGTGTAAATAACTTAAGATCTGAATGTTAAAGCATCAGAGAAGCGCCCTTTTTTCTACCAGACAAAATATGTATCTGAATCGAGTTTTGCTTGAGATTTTATGTTTGGAGACACAGGAATTCAGAACTACGAATGAAGTCAGAAATAACCCAGTGCTGTGCATATAAACATATTTAACACTGATATCAGAATACTCACTCATTAGGAACTATCATAGTTGCTTTCTTCATACGTATAATAACATGCACACCAGATTTGTAAACTGTGACAAAAACATGCATATATAACATATATATTTATATATGTTTGTGTGTATGTATGTGTGTGCCCTTGTGCATAAAATTACTTTTAGTCTTTCCTTTGGGTACTGGACCAACTAAAACTTTTGCTGAAAATCAAGGTTACTGGGAGAACCCTTACAAGGTTATTGGAACACCCTTAACTAACACGACAAATCAGATTGGAGAGGAGGCCTGGAAAGGGAAAGCACAAGGGTTCTGTTTGGACCACAATCAATACAAGATTTCTATGAAACCAGTCAAACTGTTATTTAAACAATCACTATTTGGATATACATTTGTCAAAGATAGTAAAATACGCTGAAAATAAGCAGAATGTATTGATGTAAACACAACCCAGAATCACATAAGTAAAACATTGACTCTGAGGAGGCACATCAAGGGAAATACTCAAGTTCGTTGTTTGCTTGGTCTGTTTTAAAGAGTAGCAAACTATGCTTACTTATGTTTTTATCAATCTGGTTATGCATAATATGAAAATAATATATTCGCTTGCTACAGTACGAAACCAAGATGACAGACCTTTAAAGCGCAAGCAGGTTTGGGGTTTTCAAGTTTAAGACCCTCCTTTGAGAAAGGGAAATGGATGGCCCAGGAGGGGAAGCGTCTTGATCCGGATGACATTGATGGCTGTTCACGTGTACACAGAGCGACACTGCCTTCAACACTTAGTGAGGAACAAGAGTTGAAGGTTTTAAATAAGGTGTCACTTTGCAGCAAGTACACAATATGCATTCAGAGTTCGGCTAGAGACTTTTTATTTCCATGAAATTTATGAATAAATATGATGCCTTTATGTTATAGCAGTGCCTGAATGGTAAACAACAACAACAACAACAAAACAGGTTTTTTTACCTGCTCCTAATAGGCTGTCAGCTAAACTCCTCCCTGCAACACTAAGGGAAAAAGACTTAGCTATCTGCTTCAGTGGAGCCCTGGTGCAGAGATGTTACACAGTAGCCTGCTGACTCCAAGGCTAGCAGTTTGAAACCACCAGCAGCTCAGAGAAAGACAGAGGCAGTTCTATCCTGTCCTATAGGGTTACTGAGTCAGGATTTACTATGCCATGGTTACTATGAATCACTGCAGTGAATTTGTTTTGTTTTTACCTACTTCAGAAAGGTTATAAGGCTGAAACCAAACTTGTGATCATCATGTTGATTCCCATTCATAGTGACCCCATAACTCACTCACTTTCAAGTCCATGCTGACCCACAGCGAACCCCTGTGGGTCTCCGAGACTGTAACAGGGAGTAGAGAGCCAAGTCATCCTTCCTCAGACCTGCTGATGGCGTCAAACTGCCCACTATGTGGATTGCAGCCCAACCCTTTAACACTACACCCCCTTGGCTTCTAGTGACCCTATAGGACAGTATGAAACTGCCCTCGTGAGTTTCCAAAACTATAACTCTGCACGGAATAGGAAACCTCAACTTTCTCCTGCAGAGCAGCTGGTGGTTTTGAACTACTGACCTTGCCATTCACAGTCTTAAATATTTAAGATTTACTGTGTCAACCTGGCTGATAAATACATGTGGGGTTAATTGAGAGATAAATGACTCCCGTGAGCCTTGCCTTTCTAGTTCTTGGGTTTCTTGCTTTGTGATGGTTGGACCAGGGTCAGCTCCCTTAGCCAGTTCCCTGCTTCAGCTGGCAGGGCTTACTTCCTGCAAGACCTCCCTGAGGAGAAGCCACATGGACCTACCCCGATGCAGCCCTGGGTGCTGGAGCAGCCGTGTGGAGACCCCTGCCAGCGCTCAGATACTCACACATTCACTGATTCACCTTTCCTCCTGCAGTCGGCATCATTGCGTGTGTTTTGTGAGATGGAGGAGGACTTTGTGGATTGGTGTCGGACATAGGACTAAGGTTGGATTTATGGGCTTAGACAGCACTGGGTTGGGGGTCTTTCTTAATGTACACTTACCCTTTATATAAAACTCTCTACATATGAGTTTCTGTGGATTTGTTTCCCTAGTTCACCCAGACAGACACACAGTCCAACCAGTAAACCAGTATAGCCCAGGGCTCCTTCAGCAAGGTTACTACCACTGTAAACCCTGTGGAGTGGTCTGCTCTGACACACATGGAGTCAACGTGAGTTGCCATCAACTCGGCAGCATCAAGTTTATTTATTTAACATTGTCGAGTACAGGCAATGACCTTCCTCTGTTCATAGGTTTCATTATTTCTTGGTACGTGTGGAAACATTTAGAAAGAGATTAGCAATAAGCAAGCACAGGTATGCACATGGGCACAGATGCACATGGCTAATTTCTACTGATTGAAAAAAAAGCAAAACATCATTTAGGTATAAAGCTTGTGCTTTAACTTACTAAGCAATTATGAGAAAATACTTCAGATAAAGGGATAAAAATAAGTGTTTAAAGAGGAAAATGCTAGCATGCTTTCTCTAATAAATATCAGTTTATTTCCTTCACAAACTAGCATTTTTCAGGATCTGCCAATATAACCAGTTCTTGCTTGTCCACGGGTGCATTCAACAAAAGGAATGAAATATCACCGTGGGACAGAGAGGAGAACCTTGAATGTCCCCTCCCCGCCCCATAGTGGAGGACAAGCTCCACATCCCAACTCGCAAGGTCCCAGAACTCAAACACACTGCCTTCAAGTTGATTTGAATTCTCGGGGAGCACTCCAGAAGGACAATCAGGCCCCTTCCAGAAGGCCAGTTATTTAAAATCATAATGGAGATGCCAAACTCAGCCCAGGAGTGAGCCCAAGACTTCTGCCTGACTTACTGATCCCTCTGAGCATCCTGCTGTGAGTAGACCTGGGATACATTTTCCCAGTTGTTGAGGATGCTCACCTCCCCTGCTGCCACATAAGAATGGTATCTTTCTAATTCTCAAATCGATTCTGAATGTTAGCTAAATATTTTAAAAGTACTCTCAAATCTACCCTGAATGATAATATGAAAATAGCCATCTATATTCATTTGACGAAGCAGAAATCATTTTTCCTCCTACATCGAGTTCCATTGAGTTTAATTCAAATCAATCCAATGACTTAAAAAAAGGGGGGGAGGGGTTGGAAGTACACCTACCATGTTCAAGTCCCTGTAACATGCAATGATATAAAGACACAAGTAAAATCTCCAGGATTAGAAAAATCTGCCATATATTACAACCTTCTATGTTATTCTTTCACACCATGTTCCTCTGGGCTTAAAAGATAAATTCTATGCAAAACACTTACCTTTTAGAGCATTAAGGTTACAGTCCTCCTTAACATACAACACTGTGTCTAGTTACATAAAAACCTGGTATTTTCAATAGATTCATTTTTCATTTTGTTTTGTTCATTAAGTGGTTAGAAATATTTTAGCATAAGGGTTCCATTTAATATATCCAAAAATAAAAATAGCATCAAAAAATTTTTTGCAAATCCCCAAACACAGTTAGGGAATAACGATCATATGCTAAAAAATGTAAAATGCAATTTATGCTCTAGCCCATTTACTGCAAAATCACTACGAACAATGCATCTTGTGCTGTGTATTGCTCCAGGGAAACAGGATCAGCATCAGGAATGAATAGAGAACGCTGCATTGGAAATCAGCTAATTCTGCTCCAGCACTTTTAAACACTCTTGTTATCTTCCTTCCTGTCCAGCATATAATGTGATATTTCCCCCCAATGAAACTAAGTAGTTGCTGTATTTTCACCTTTCCTGATTTTCCACCTTTCAAGCACTAAATATTTAAACAATGAGTACCTGCACTTTTCAAACCAGTCATCTGATCAACCAATTTCTTTGTCTCTGTTGTGTTACATAAACATACATGACGGTGATATGTAGCTTTGTACCTAATAATATTCTGCCCTTTTTTTGCCAACAGTATAAAAGGTGGTCCTGGTCAAGGTTCTTACCTGCCCACAAGCCAACCCCATGCCTCTTTCTCCCATGCCATGTGGACAGGACAAATTCAGCTCCAGGGCATCTGCTCCAGAATCCTTTAAAACAGAAATAGGAGGCAAAACATTATTGGTAAACAGATGAACTGTTACCACTGAGAACAACAAAAGTTATTTTTGCTTCATTTCATGTTCTATGTTTCAGGCATCTTGTGAAATACATTCTGATTCTACCAACTAAAAGTATGTGTAATAAAAACAGCCTCTGATCTTTACTGAGTGTTAACTTGGTGCCACTTACTGCCCTACGTGTTTCATATTTATTATCTATACTTTTCATAAGCCCTGTATCATTGGGATACCAATTTCACAGGTAAGCAAACTGAAGGACAGAAGATTAAATGACAACCCTGCTTAATAAGTGACAGAGTACAGAGCTTTTCTCAGGTCTGCCTGACACTACGTTTATTCTCTCCTAGCCAGCTTCTGTATTTTAGAGAAACAACTCTTCCACATCCTAGATCATTGGTGCTGCCTGGGAGGAGGAATGTGAAGAGAAAGGAGGCAGGCTAGCTGGAATGAGTAAGAGTAAAATTTCAAATATTTCAAGTCACAAATACATTTGCATTATGTTCAAACATAGAGCAGGTCATTTGGGTTAACTGTAATCATTAAATAAGAATTCTTTTAATTTAACACACTGTCCATTTGTATACCAGTAGTGCTTTTAAAATGTGCAAAGTAGCCAAATCTAAGTAATTTTAGAATCTTTAGGGAACCTTTCATGCAAAACTTTTAAACATAAGCCAAACAATTTTGGTTTATTGTAGTTTGACAGTGGAGGATAAACAGTTCAAATTTGCATGATTTTATCTAACAAGTAAAATGTATCCAATGCCATGATTTCTTAAATTTCCAATAGGAGTTAGAATCAGTTTCTGTATTATAACATTACAAATTATTTCCTTTTTATAAGTATACCAGCCCTTTCTTTAAGCCAAAAGCTATTTCTTCAAGGTTTACCTTGTGTTCTTAATTGTTCAAGATTTTAGCCTTTTTTTGCCAAATCAATTTTAAGTTGAATTTCAGCAAATATCTCAATGTAGCTATTTCTCAGTTGACTTTGTTACACAATTTTATCCATAAATGAGTCTACTTTTTTTCTGCACATTAGTAAAACATAGTTATGTGTGTGTGTTTGCATGTATATATTTGTATATACATTTACCTCAAAAGCATGTTATATATTAAAACTAGCTTAGTGATAAGTGTAAATGCAATTACTGACTACGGTATTTACTCATCATTTCTCATTTTCTCCAAATGTTTCCTTCTGATTTCTTTACTTAGCTGAAATGCAGCAATCAACAGCAAATCAACTTAATATTTTGGATTAGACAAGCTATAGGTAATATTTGTCTTTCTATATAAATTTACATTACAAAGAAAACATGTTGCTGTCCAGTTGATGACCGCCCATCTTGACCCTGACAGGAGAAAGCAGAACTAGCCTGTGGGATCCCAAAGCTACAATCTTCACAGGAGCGACCGTCACGCTTTCCTCCCAGGGAGCCGCCCGAGGGTCCCCACTGCTAACCGTGTGCTCTGCAGCTGAGCGCTTAATCAGCGTGCTGCCAGGCTCCACATTACAAACAAATACCTATATTTCATAAAAGGTTAACTAAGAGTTATTTACTTTACAATAAAATGATAACTAACACTATTGAGCACTTAATGTCACTCATTTCTATAGGCCCTTTATATGTTTTACCTTATTTAATCCTCACAACAATTCTATGAGGGAAGAGTAATATTGTTCCTCTTCTACAAATGAAAAATAGGAGGTACAAAGAGTTTTAATGACAACCCACAAGTTGTCAACAAGCAGAAGGTCTTGAATTTACATATTTTGAGCCCAGACTTTGTGATTTTCTGCCTACTATAATAATATATTAGAAACTATTTCTCCATGACTAGAAATAGTATGCATATTGAGGAAGACATAACAACTTGGCATCCTTAAAGTTTTTAAACTTGACATAAAATTTAAAATTGTTTAACCCCCCTATATAATATAAAGTCCTGTCAGTTACTGATGATTAAAAATTCTGTGTGTGTGTGTAACATCTACCCATCAAAAACACCTGGAAACACCTTTGAAATGAGCGCCGAAGCCGCAAAAGCTGAGCTAATCCTGCTCCTGCTGCGTCCAGAAGATTCATAGCAGTAATCGAGCCTCTGCTTGAAGATCCCTGTCTCGGGATGCATACCACCTTAAAAGGCAGTTAATTCCATTTCCCAGCAACTGTAACCATTCACAATGCCTTCATTGCTGAATTAGCTGGAAATGTTCAATTAACTGAAACTGGGCATGCGTTCTGCCTCCTGTTAGTCACGAGGCTTTTAGCTTAGTCATTTAGCCCAGAGTTTATTCTATCTCACCTAGATGATTAGAAAATATGGTTAGGCCAGTGGCACAGAAAATATTGCTGCTTCTAATTTTGTATATTATCTATGTTCCATCCACTTAATTATGCAAGGTAATGTGCGCGTGTTCATAGCATGGACTCTGCTGTCACAGTCCATAGGTCTGAATCGTTTCTTTACCACATACTGGCTGTGTGAACTTGGGCACTTATTAAACTACTTTTTGCCTCAGCAACCCCATATCTCAAATACAGAAAGCAATGGTACTATCATAGGTGTATTGTTGTAAAGCCTAAGTAATTGTAATAATAAATAAGAAACTGGCTCAAAACTCTTCTTGTAATATACTAAACTTTACATAAATATAGGAATTTCTTTCGATCAGTCACCCCTCCTTACTGGCACTTCCACTTGTCCTTCCTTTGGCTTCATCATGAAAATGCTTTGTTGCAACTCACTTTGCATTACACTATCCATATTTAAAAGTGGAGAGGAAAAGAGAAAATATAACAAAATCAAATAAAAAGTTTCTAAGGAATTCTTGGCACATTGTTACTGATGCAATTTCTAAAACTGCAGTACTTTATAAACCGTGGAACACCTGAGATAGAAAACCTGCAACCCCATGTATACAGTAAATACGACAAAGCTAAGTGACCAAACTCTTCCTTTTTCTACTCTCCTTTCTCTACTTCTCTCTTCCTTCCCTTCCTCGGACTGATCGGGACTAAAAGAAAGGTGACTGTGAGCATTTGAGCAGAATGGGTGGCACTGATGGGGGGGGGGGGAAGGGTGTCAGAGCCCATGCAAATGAGGAAGATGTCAACATGATGACATGGATGGGCAGCTGCGATGGAGCACCAGAGCCCGACGCGATAGCGACAGCATTGACTGGTGGGAGTTGGCATAGGGTGTCTGAGCCCAAGGATGAGGACATGCCTGCAGAGGCACCTGGGTGACAAAGCCATTTTAATTCTTATGTAATCTACATTTCTTGGAATGGTAGTGATCTACTGGAGTGTTGAAGGTCATGTATCAACTTCACTAGGCCAAGATAGTCCATGGTTTAGTAAATACTATGTGATCATCCTCATCTTGTGATCTGAAAGTGGAGTTTCCTTGGGGATATGGCTTGTATGCATTATCTTTTAACTCAAAATTGCCACAAACATTTTGAAGCTCCCTAGTACATGGATGTTGTGACAAAGCTCACTCTTATTTGATCTTGCATTCAGCTCATCAGCCTCTGGATCTTGGGAGGTGGCCTGACCTATAGATTTAGGTCTCATCCATGTCTGAAACCTGTGAAACTGAAACCTGCTGTGAGATCTGGAGGCGCTTTATTTCGTCAGCCCGTTACCGCCTGCATCTGGAGAAACGTCCAGCCTCTTGTTGGACCCGCGGATGCAGGACTTCCTAACCTTCACAAGACTAGCAATTGCTTTGAAATAGACCTCTATCTTCATACCTATCCACCATTCATCTGTTAGCTGGTCATACATAGGTAGCTCTCGTGTCCCAGTGATGAAGTAAATGATGCCAACTGCATTTGTGAAACAAGCAGAGTCACCCTGGGGAACAGCTCTCAGTGGCACTGCCGAATTAAGAACAGGCTAGAAGGACAAAGAATAGGCTCTCCACTTCAGAGAGATTGCTTACTGCATTTTTTTTTATGAACAACAGAGGGGAATAGAAGGATATAGTCCCAGAAAACGAGCATCTGAGACTAGAAGCCATCGAAAGTGCAACTGAGGAAAAGTGGTCTCTGCAAAGTAGCGTTGATTTAGTAACATGGATGGAACAGTGCTTTCTGGACCTTCATTTGCTATGGGCACAACTCAAAAGGAGAAGAAGGGATTGAAATATCTATAATGAATTAGGTTGTAGCATTATTAATCTAGCAAATCACGAGTAAAATGCAACACGGAAACATCAATATCCTATGCATTAGGAGCTGAAATGGACAAGTAGGTACCATTTAGAACTTGGCAATCATATGGTCTACTGTGCCTGCCATGTTAAATTCAAGAAGGATGGAATCACATTCATCACATTCAGATCTATCTTGAAGTACAATGCTGTTTGTAATAGGATACTATAGGTCTGCAAGGGATTCCAATTAATAAAAAGTACTATTCAAATTTATAATTCATCCACTAGTGATAAAAAAAATTGAAAAATGTTACCAACTTATTCAATCTGAATATTTTCACACATGTTAGCCATATGTGTGCATGGGTGATTACTGGTGATTTGGGTGTGGTAGTTACATAATTTCTTGTCAACTTGATATATAAGAACGAAGGGGTACAGTCAAGCCTATCAATCAGGTCACAGCCTGATGATTTCTCCTTATGGGCATGGCCTTCTCATGAGGATTCTGGCACTTCCTCTCTTCCCCTCTGGAGGCTGGCAACACCCTCTCTCTGCTTTACATTCCTTTTGACAAGGCAGCCAGAGCACTGGAGATGCTTCCACTGCCACTGGACCCACAGGACTTTCCACCTGCCGACCTGTAATCTTCCTGCAGTTGGTATCATTACATGTGCTGTGTGAGGCTGAAAAGGAATACATGGTCTAAAATCAGATTTATGGGCTAATATAGAAATTATGGACTTCATCTGGGTGGGGTTGAGATGTTTTATTGATGCACAATTAAAAATATGATACAAAGTTATCTCTTACACACATATGAGTGTTTCTGGATTTGTTCCCTTGTCTACCCGGACTAACACATTGGGTATAGCGGCTTATGCCTTGAGTTACTAGCCTTGAGGTCAGCATATTGGACCTGTCAGTGTTCCTAGGAGAAAGGAGGTGCTCTGTTCCAGTTAAGATTTACAGCCTCAGAGACTCAAGGGGTAATTCTATTCTTTCCTATAGTGTCACTTTGAGTTGAAATCTACTTGATGGCAGGAAGTTTGGTTGTGGAGTTGTAATGCTAAATTCCGAAGCAAAGATGAAGGATCAGTAGTTATAAATTAATGCCTTGATTATAGAAATGAAGCTGAGGATTACATGATGGATATTTCGCAAAACCAAACTACTTTTCCAACAACATAAGTGGTAACTATACACATGGTCCTCATTAAAGGAATATGTAGGAATAAAATGGAAGAGACTATAGAAACTTGATCTTAAGTGCAGACAAATTAACATTAATAGACATAACAAGCATTAAACGGCTGAACAGAAAATTTGAAAGGGCAGTTGAAGAAGCAAAAGTAAAATACTGAAATAAAATTGGAAAATGCCTAAGTGTCTCCTAAAAAGGAAGAACATAATCAGCACTTCTTAATTTCGAAGAAATGAAGAAAATTTTGAGTTGCAAAATTATAGAATCATATGGGCAAAATATTGAAAAACTGTAGGACATCTAAAGAAGATGGAAGGAATACAGTCACTGTATCAAAAAGAACTGGTCAAAATTCACCCGATGAAATAGTGGCATATGATTAAGAACCAATGGTACTCAAAGAAGAAATCCAAGCTTCAGTGAAAGCATTGCCAAAATTCAAAACTCCAGGGATTGATGAGCTGCCAGCAGACGTATTTAAATAAACTGATTCAGAGCTGGAAGCACTCATTTGTCTATGCCAAGAATATGGAAGGCAGCTACCCCTCCAACTGACTGGCAGAGTTCCACGTCTGTGCCCATTACAGAAAAGCTAACCCAATGAAATGTGGACATAATCAAACATTAACACCACATGCAAATAAAATTTTGCTGAAGATAATTCAAATAACTCTCTACTGTAGCAGTAGCGTGCTGCCAAAAATTCAAGCTAGATTTAGAAGAGAATATGTAACGAAGATCTGTCTTGGGAGACGTACAGACAGATTTTTCCGTAGAGGCCCAGATGGCAAGACTTCATCGAATGGATTGATACATTGGCTACAGCAATGGGCTCATGTATAACAACAATTTTGAGGATGGCGCAGAATCAGGCATTTTTTAAATTCTGCTGTGCAGAGGGTCATTATGAATAAGAACTGATCGGCATCTAACAACAGCATGGAAGGAGATCCTTGGTGACATCAGGTAGATTTTGGCTAGAAGCAGAGAATACAAGAAAGATGCTTACTGGTGTTTTATTGACTATGCCAAATCACTGGGCTGTGTGGAGCATCACAGGCTACGGAGAGCATTAGGAAGAATGAGAGTTCCAGGAAAGTTCTCTGTGCTCCTAAGGAACTTGTACAGGAACCAAGAAACAGTACCTCTAACAAAACAAGGAAGTATCACAGTTTTAATTGTGCTTGAGGGTTGTATCCCTACATCATTCTTAATCAAGCTGCATGATGCACAAATAATTTGCAAATGTGGCCTATACGAAGTGGCATCCGTATTGGAGGAAGGCTTATTAACCATTTGAGCTTTGAAGATAACCCAATCTTATTTTCTGAAAGCAAAGAGGGCTTAAAACATGATGAAGGTCAACGAATGAAGCCTTTAATATGGATTACAACTCAATTTAAAGAAAACCACAATCGTCACAACTAGACTAGCAAACATGATACAGGAAGAAAAGATGCAAGTCACCAAGGATGTCATTTTACTTGGAGTCACAATCAATGATCATGAAATCAAAAACTTCGGAGATATATTGTACTGGGCAAATCCATTGCACATACTTCTTGAAAGTGTTAAAGTGCAAATATGTCACATTGAAGACTAAGGTGTGCGTGACTGAAGCCATGGTATATTCAAGGTTCGGATATACACGTGGCAGCTGAACAAGGACTATGGGAGGCCAAAGGAGATGATGCCTTTGAGTTATGGTGCTGATGAAGAACACTGAGGGCCATGAACTTCCAGAAGAACACAAATGTGACTTGGAAGAAGTACAAATATAATGCTTCAGAAAAGGGAGGATGATGAGGTGTTATCTAAATATTTGCTCATGGTATCGAGAGACTGGTCCCTGAAAAAGGACTTCATGCTTGGTAAAGCAGAGAGCACGAAAAAGAGGAAGACCTTCAGCAACTCCAACAATGAGCTCCCACATCAGAACAAATGTGAGGATGAACCGGACCTGGCAATGCTCCGCTTTGTTGTCCAGAGGGCCAGTATGAGTCAAAATGGATAGGATAGCACCTAATCGCAACAACATATATACTAATACTTGTGCTTCATTGGTTTCACTGATTTAAATAATCCACTCAAATATACCCCCCTCCCCAAAGCTATCTGTCCCTAGGTGTGCTTTTAAGCCTTAACCCTTTAAGGAATGGTTTTCTTAAAGTTACCTTCAGTTCATACAGTAGCCCAGGGAACATAATCAATGACTATCTCTCATCTTGGACTGGGTCAGTTATCGCCCCTGATTGTTTTCTACTCTGCTTACCTTCACTACTCAAATCCTTACATCTAATTAGCCCTACATATTTCTGTCATGTGCTTCTGTCAGTTTTTTAACCCTAGTCTATTTGAGACTTCCCATTTTAACAATCAAATAGATGTAAGATCTATTTCAGAACTAAAATTTTGAGATTTCAGTAATGTCTTAACTTGGTATACATCTGAGTATATAATTAAATTGTAAACATGTAGCCCAAGTGATGTTGACCAGGGATTTTACACATAGTAGGTGATTCATAAATGTATTTTACAACCACCACCTCCCCAAAATTGCCCAAACACTACTCCTCACTGAAAAAAAAACAACCAGCACACAAAACCAATGTGTAGAATCTAACAATCAATGCTACCAATTGTTCCAAGCGGTGGAAAATTTTCCAGGGGCTGATTTTCGTTTATGATGCTCAAAATACATGGCAAACTTAAGGCAGGAGGGGAAATAAATAAGAAGATATTACAAGCAATTGCATTTCAATGTTAGGGAGAATGGGTACTTTCCATTCAGACACCCCCATTTCCAGAATACAGTTTTCTCTGGAATCTTTATAGTCCTCACAAAGTATGATAGAAGCATGCATTAACTTTTACAAATAGTACCTTTTTAAACTTATTATAGTTTAAGAATGTATCTGAAGTTCTTCTCCTCCACTCCCCACAGCCACCTAATGACCTACATACATGGTCTTGGTGTAGAGGTTAAGCATTAGGTTGCTAATCCCAAGGTCAATAATTCAAAATCAGGTGGTCCCAGACAGAAAGGTAAGACTTCCTGCTCCTGTAAAGGTGTACAACCTCATAAACACTAAGGGAGCATTCTGCTCTGCCCTATACTGTCATTGTGAGAGTTACAGTCAATTCAAGGTGAGAGAGAAATGGTTTGTTCATTTGTGTGTTTGTTTTCTCCCATCATATAGAAATCTGCTTGCATTTGTTTCAGAGGATATATTCATAAAAATCAAACCAAATTCTGATTCAGCAATGCTTTTCTTAGGTGCTTGCAAGTGAGCCTCCATGGAACCACATTGGATAGCGCTGCCCTCCAGAGGGGTGACCTCACATTACTTTCTTCATGTGCTATCTCCAGGCTGGCATATTTTTAAGGTTATATAAATTATTTTAGGCCAATGGGTTAATATTGGGGTTGTAACTGAAAGTTCAAGTTTCAGAGAGAAAAATAAGTAGGAATAAAGCCAGTTATCAAAACCACTGCTATCGAGTCAATCCTGGAAAGACAGTTTCCACAACCATACCTATTATATTTTTAACTGAATTTTTACTTAATAGCTTCTGCACTGCCTCCTCCTACTATTTTTCTTTTTAGCATTGACATTTCTTATATGTGGAGAGACCACAGAATGTCTTGGCTGGAAAGGTGTTAAATCTACAGCATTGTTAAATTCTACCCTCAGCCATATCTTACTCCTGCTGGGTCCAAATCTCCAAACTTTTGGTTAGTAACTAAACATTTTCATTACATTCATCATAGTCAGGTTAAAAATGGAAATGCGTATGCCAAACCCCAGCTCTGTGGAAGATTTCATGGTCAATTAGGCAAATACATGCAGAAAATGGACCTAGCACTGAAGATCAGGGAGCCAATTACTGATCATGTTTAATTTCACCCGCTCTAAGCCCAGAAGCAATGTGCCCTCACCCCCATGGTTACAAGGTAACCAAATAAATGTACAATACACATTTTTAACATAATGATATTTTATAATGTAGGTTCAATTAAGTCCTAGATATTGCTAGAGTCAGTCTTTCATATTTCTAAGATGTTCTCAAGGAAATCCAGCTAAGTCTGTCTAGAGCATTTACCATGACAACATGATGGGCATAAGAGTACAATTTTAAGTCTGTATTTTTCTATTTGAAATACAAATTTGAGGCACGTGGTTAGTTGTTTGCATTTGTGTAAGATTCAATTTATATTATAGAAAACCTGCTGACTGGTGTTCCATTCAGGAGCATTCTGTCCTAACATTTTATTCATGTCTGTATTCAAAGTAGAATCGTATTAAATGAACCTTTTATATTTTAAATATTCAAGAGTTTTATATTCAAAATTTCTTCTCTCACTGTCAAACTAGTTTGCCTAAAGGCAAGGTAAGATCAAGTTAGACTCTCAAAGGTAGAATTAAATTTTATCATGGCATCCATCATAATATACAGTTTGCTTAATATGCAAATAAAGAGTATATGGATTCAAAGAAGAAAGGATTTTTAGGGAGTGTGTGAAATCCAAGGGACCACTTTCATAGAATAGATTCCTTTTAAATTTACATTTCCATCATTTTAATGAAAACACAGGGTAAACAAATTATAATAGAAATGTTTTAAGTTACCATTTTTCAATTCAATTTTACTTCTACTGCATTATTCTTCATGGCAGCTCTTTATTTAAAACTAATAAAAATAGGAGAGAAGAAATAAAATAAATATGTAGTAAAGAAATCATTACCTCAGCCATTTTGGAGAGCTCCATCCAGTCATTTCTGTTGTAACTGCACATGATGCTAGCAATCACAATCTTTAAGAAGAAAACAAAGAAAGAAAATAAGTTCAAGATGCTTTGCCACTGACCAAATATATATACATATATATACATACATATGCGTAAATATAGCAGGTAAAATATATTACAAAATAAGCCACTACCTCAAACAACTGGGGATGGAACTTCAGTACAACCCACAACCCCTCTGCCCGGTGTACATTCTAAAGAAATGAGTCAGAACACAAAGAGACATAAGCAAACCCATATTCATTACAGTACTGCTCCGAATTTCCAGAAGATGGAAACAGCCTACATGTCCACCAGTAGAAAATGGATAAAGAAAGTCTGATACATACACATGATGTCATACTATGCATTGCTGAAAACCAGTGGGAAACCATGAAGTACCTCATGACACGTATGAACTTGGAGAATATTGAGCTGAGTGAAACTAGCCAAACACAAAAGGTCAAATGTTATATGAGACCACTGATACAGGGGTGAGAGGCAAACCAAGATAAAATCTCTCAGACCAAAGGGAACAAGCGTTGGAGGTAGTGGTGTAGGGGGAGGCAGGGGAGAGGGAATGGACTGGATTCTGGGTAGGTATCAATTTGAGTAAACTGAAGGTTGGTGGTCCCTCGTGAGGAAGGAAAGTTGGTGGAAGTAGATTTCTAATTGCCATCAAATCGATGCCACTTCGATTCACATCAACCCGGTAAGACAGGTTAGATCTGCCCTTGGTGTTCCAGAGAATGCCACTGTTAACTGTAACTGAAAGCACCATCTTTCTCCTGAGGAGTAGCTGGTTACATAAAACTGCCGACCTGGTGTGTCTCCACCCACATCCCCTGGAGGTGGAGTAGTGCAGGTTTGATTAGTGATTTGATCTGTTGAATGCAAAGTCGATGATCTGCAATGTAAATCCTCACTAATATACAATAAAAATTGTTTCATGACCCCAGTCTTGCCTTTCAGTTCTGGTTAGGCAGGATCATGTACAGTGGTACAGATAAGAGCTCAGGACATATGGATTCCAGGTCAGAAAAAACTCCTCAGGAACAGAAGTGAGAGTAGAGATACCATGAGATTAGGGGCAAGGTGTGGGGAGGAGGGAAGGTGAGGGAACTGATCACAATGATCAATGCCCAACTCCTCCCCCTAAGGGGATGAACAACAGAAATGTGGTGAAGGGAGACAGTAGTTGGTGTAAGTTATGAAAATAAAAATAATTTATAATTTATCAGGGTGGGGGGAAGGGAGAGAAAAAAGAGTTGATACCACGGGTTCAAATAGCAAGGAAGTGTTTAGAAAATTATAATGGCAACCGATATACAAATATGCTTGATGCAATTGATTATGGAATGTTATAAGAGCTGTAAGAGGTCCTAACAAAATGTTTTTTTAAGATAAATTATTAGCAAAGAAGAGGATATTACAGTGCAAGAGGGGAAGATGTCTGGGGCTTCATATTGATGTCAGAGGCTTTATCATTTACTCCCTCTCAGTGCATGAGCACTCACGCTTTTTTATCCTCTGTTTGCTCCTTCTTAAAAAGAATGTAGCACTACTGACATCACCGAGCTCAGAGAGCTGGGATGGGAATACACGCATTGCTGTACGTGTAAACTGATGCCACAATTACATGTTGCTATAGATAAATGATTATTGGTATAGCCAAAATGTTTCAAATGATGGAACAGAAACAAATCAGCATTACATTCAGTCACAACATATCTCACTGTGCCCCAGGGTTGCTTGCATTTCTACTCGAGAGTCAAATAAGACTGGGCGATGAGAAAACTTCCAGAGACTTCAGACTCCATCCATCAACATTGTCACCGAGTCACAGAAACAAATGTTAACAAAACAATATAATGAAAATTTACCCTAAAACGCAGCTTCTGTTATGATCTTGAAGGTTCTGATTACACAGATAATTCTTGATGGGACCCATTGCCCAAGGCAAAGCCGTTTTACTAAGGTTGCTTACTAGGCCTGGAGTCCAAGAGAATTAAAATGCTTTCTCAATGTTTCTAAGGAAGGGCTCATTACATGGCAGTGAATTTTTTATTGTTATTGTTTGACGCCGATAAATTGGTTCCCACTCTTCGTGACCGAAAGTACAAGAGAACAAAACACTGACCAGTCTTGCGCCATCTTCATCTTCACGGTCTGTGTTACGTTTGCACTCACTCTTCCGGCTCGTGTGCCAACCATCCTCCCTGAGGGCTTCCCTCCTTCCCACAGACTCCCTTCCTTACCAAGCGCGACGTCTTTCTCCGGAGACTGGAGCCAGGAAGTCTTGCCACCCTCACCTCCAAGGAGCATGCCTCTCGTCCTTCTTTGACGACAGTGGGTTCCTTCTCCCGGTGTGCTGTGGCATGTTTGACAGTCTTCACAGTCACCACAATTCAAAGGCACTAATGTTTGTCTTTCTTCTTTATTCATTGTCCGGCCTTTGCATGCATATGCGATCATTAAAAATACCATGGCTTGGTTCCGGTTCACCATAGTCTTCAAAGTGCCGTCTCGACTGACTAACATGCTAAGGAGACCCTTTCCAGTGTATTTGCCAGATAGCTCATTGCTCATTTGATTTCATGACTGCTACTTCTCTAGTGAGGTATTGATTATGGATCCAAGTGAAATGAAATCATTGACTACTTCAATATTTTCTCTGTTTAGATTGATCACCCCTACTGATCCAGTTGTGAAGAGTCTGGCTTTCATTATGCTAAGGTGGAATTCATGCAGAAAGCTAGTCTTTGCGCTTCTTCAGCAAGTGCTTCAAGGCCTTTGGCTTCCAGCAAACAAGGTTGCATCGTCTGTGGATTGCAGGCTCTTAGTGAGCTTCGCTCCAATCCTAATGCTGAGCTCTTCTTCAGACAGTCCAGTTTCTCAGATGTTTCATGCTCTGGTTATGTAAGTGCGGTGAAGGGACACCACCCGGACAAACACCTTTCCTGGTTTTAAAGCACGCAGTAACCCATCGCTCTCTGTGCAAGCTCCTCAAGAACACAAGCAACAAAGTACGATGGAATGTCCGCTCTTTGAAATATTGCCTGTAATTTGTTATAATCCACACATGTGGATGTCTTTTCACAGTCGATAGAGCACAGGTGACTTTTGCCTGCTATTCTCTGCGTCAGCCAAGAGCCAGGTGACACCAGGAATGAAAGCGCTCCCTTCTCACCTACTTTGGAATCTGGCTTGAATTTCTGGCAGTTTCCCATCCATGTACTTCGGCAACCATCTGTGAATTATTTCCAGTAACATTTTACTTCTTGTGATATCTCCATGCTGTTGATCAGTTTTCTTTGGAATGAGCACAACTACGGATTTCTCCCAATTGGTTGACCAGCATGGCTGTCGTCCATACTGCTCGGCACAGACAAGTAGGTGTTTCCAGTTTTGAGATTGTGTGTTATTTATGACATAGAACTAGAATTTTTGTCAATCATGGATTTTAGTGCTCATCTGCCTGCCATAATATAGCTTCGTTTTCTCTAGGTAACCCTCAAGGAGCTGAGGGTGATGATGGAATAGCATAAACTCTTTGAGCTTCAATCTCATAGCCTTTAAATATTTTATTATGGTAATAAAATAATGCTGTTATTATTATTTTAAATTATTTATAATGCTATACGTAATATTAATATAATTATACATAAATTTAGTAAACTATGGTAATAATAAAAATTCCATTTGAAATCCATGAAAGTAAGGCACATTTTGTACTATACCTTACATCGTAGAATACAATCCTAGATTTCACTAAAAGCCATCATATTCCCACCCACCATACGACACTTTTTAATATATGTCTAGGGAAACAAAGGTGTGTTACTCTGTGTACTTTAGAGAAACAAATCCACAGAAACTCATGTATAAAAGAGAGTTTTATAAAAAAGATAAGTGTGCATCAAGAAAACATCCCAACCCAGTGCTGCCCAAGCCCACAAGTCCAGCAGTAACCCATATGTCTAACACCAATCTATAAAGTCCTCCTCCATCTCACTAAACACATGCAATGATGCTGACTGCAGGAGGAAAGGCAAATCAGTGAACATGTAAGCATCTCAGCACTGACAGGGGTCTCTACGCAGCTGCTCCAGCACCCAAGGCTGCATCGGGGTAAGTCCATGTGACTTCTCCTTGGGGATATTTTGCAGGAAATGAGTCTTTCCAGCTGGAGCAGGGAACTGGCTAGGGCAGCTGCACCCTGGTCCAACCATTAGAAAGCAAGAGACCTGAGAACTCAAAAGGCGAGACTCACCTAGCCATTTATCTCTCTGGCCTTCAATCAACCCTACATGTGTTTATCGGCCAAGTTGGCACAACTCAAAAGATATATTGTGAAAATCAGTCATTGACAATAACATCCCTAAGACGAAAGAGGATATAGCATGCTAAGAGACAGAATATTTTAAGGCTAACCTTAAGCAAAGAGTTACAAATGAAACTGTAGATTTTTGACTAATTATTATCAGGTATCATTTCCATATCAGAAAAGAGAGGCTATGCATTTCCGCTCTCAATAATAACAAAAAATATTTTAACTAAAGTTTTTGTATTTATCCAGTAAACAGTGTTTACTCACAAGGCCATTCTTTGTGCTTTCTAAAAAGCTTTTGTGAGTATCTTGCTTCAAGTAGCTTCTCTTTCTAGTATAACATAGGACAAAGCCTTTATTAGTACAAAAATTAATATAATAGAAAGTAGTCTTTGGGGTTAGAAAAAAATATAAAGCCACTTGAGGTCTGCCCCTCAGTTTCCTCTCTGTGCTCCCGTTCTGTGCTGTGACTGCAGCTCTACTTCCAAACCAAGCCAAACGCACCTCCATCAAGCCAATGCTGATTGATAGCAAGGCCCCGTGCACTTTTGAGACTGCAACTGTGTACAGGAGGAGAAAGCCCAGTCTTTCTCACACAGAGTTTCCGGTGGTTTCAAACTACAGTCCATGTGGATCACAGCCCAACACATAATCACTACACCACCAGGCTGCTTTACTAGTGTTTAAAGTCAATATTGTTAAACAGCTACCACCTTCCAAACAGGGGAGATATCTAACCATGCGGGTCTGATGTGTGATACACAGATGCTGCATAGTGCGGCCTGCTTCCAAATTACCATATAGATCATTCGCCCTTGGAGGAAAGTAAGTTGGGATCATATTGGGAAGAGTATGGAAACCAGAAGGTAAAGCATCTTCTTGACGTTGATTGGTTGTCTCTTTCTTACCCCTCTTGGGGGACTACTCAATCTGTAGTCTTCAGACGGTTCTGCATCACTCACCACTTTACATACACTAGCCAGCAGAGGCAAAAAGAGGAAAAACTGAATAAAGAAATAAATGTACAGGTAAATGAAGGAGGTCACTTGTGGCTTCAGAGCAGAGATGCAAGTTGATTTATTAGTTCATTGTTTTAAGAAATGAACTCCATGCATTACGGGGGGGGGGGGATGGGGGGCATAGGCTACTGGTGAAAACTGCTCCCTATTAATTATTACAGGAGTTACAGTGGAGAGTCCTCTGCTCTCTAGAGTCGAGAGTGGAGAGTAATATTAGCTAAACTGTTGGTTGGTCTTGTGGATGGAATAGAGGACCCGGTATTAGGTCAGGACTAGTCAACGAGAGAGCACTATTCAGATGGAGGAAGCAAATGATTTAGAAGTTGGATTCTCAGTGCATGTTAATATATTACAGCATTTGGCACATAAAGGAATAACCATGATCAGGAAGAAGGATACTGAACGGAGCAATAGATTCTGTTACAATAGAGTCCACATGGAACAAATTATGTTACAGTGATGGGGCGGGGGATCAACTGGTTGGAGATGCAAACAATAGAATGAAAGAATGATGCTTCCTCTCATAGTGAAGAATAAAGAGAGGGAAGGAAAATTCTAAATAATAAATTCAAAGGAAAAAATGCTGGACAGTTGGTTCTGGCTCAGGGTGGTCCCATGGGCATTGGAGCAGGACGGTGTTCCACAGCTTTTCTTGGCTGCAAACTCCATGTCACAGTGGGCAGACTGGATCCTTTGCACCAACAGATCAGTGCAAAGTTTTTCCACCCAGAGACCTTCAGTGACGAATAAAAGAGGAAACTTAATGCATAATAGTTTTTGCTTAAAGACTCAACCCGTGAAGCCGCAACTTTCGGTAATTTGGAAAAGAGTGTTCCATGGACTTTTCTGTAAACTGGGATAAAAAAAAGTGAAAAGGCATATTGAAGCAGACCAATTTCAAAGCAGAAAAGAGCCCCTAATGGGAAAGGCCTATTTTACCCTTGCCAATCGATCCAGGACCTTGAAACTCATTGTCACAGAGTTGAATCTTTATCATAGACATGGCAGAATAGCACTGTCCCTCTGGGTTTGAAAAACTATCAGGCTTTACAGGAGATGAAAGCCTCGCCTTTCTCCAGAAGAGTGGCGGGTAGGTTGGAACCACAGATCTTGCAGTTATCAGCCCAATTCCTATCACCCACTAGCCACCACAGCTCCAGTGTACTTCACCAAACATTTTGTCCTTGCCCCACTTGGAAACTGGACCAGGAGGAATAATATCTAGGAGCAAAAACAACACTGAATCTTCTAGAATTAAAACATCCTCCAAGTGGATCCTCTGCCATGGAAAAAAGATCATTTGAACATAATTTTAAGGGGAAAACAGGGTTACATCTAAGGGTGAGGGGCAGATTCCTATTGTCTTCAGTTGTCTCAATGCAGAATTTAAGAGCAGAGTAAGATCCTAAAACCAAGAGTGAAAAGAAAGTAATAATAATAAATAATATAACCACCAGGTTAAGAGTCACTACCAATACAAATGAACTCACTGCCATCCAGTTGATGCCTACTCCCAGTGGTCCTATTGGACCAAGACTGTAACTCTTCATGGGAGTAAAGAGTCCCATCTTTCTCCTGAAGAGCGGCTGGTAGTTTCAAACTGCTGACCTTGCAGTTAGCAGGCCAACACATAACTGCTATGTGACTAGGGCTTCTTAAATAAGTATAGCAAAATAATCCTAAAATTCACATCCATGGAGATTTATGAAACCCACTACCCTTGAGTCAATTCTGGTTCCTAGTGATCCTATGAGACTGAGTAGAATTACTCCACAGGGTAAATCATTCCGGGAGCAACACTTAACTGACTCTACCACCAGGACTGCTTGTAAAAATATAAATATCAAAACCAAGACACTGGCAGAGAACTGATCCAGACTCAGTGAGCATGGAGGGCAGAGTAGGACTGCTCCCCAGGCAGGGTTCTTAGGCGGTGAGAGTCTTTCAAGGGAGCAAAGGCTTCATCTCCTCCCCATAGAGTGGTTGGCGAGTTTGAACCACAACCTTGGATTTGGATCCATTGCTGACCCGATAGCACCAACAGGCTCCTTAATATAAAGATGAAGGAAAAACAAACCAAAAACCCAAACTCACTGCCATCAAGTCAACTCTGACCCTTTCACACAAACTAGAACTATCTCTGGGTGTTTCTAAGACTGTAACTTTTACGTGAGTAGAAAGCCGCATCTTTCTCCCACAGACTGCTGGTGGTTTCAAACTGCTGACCTTGCAGCCAGCAGCCCAATGCATAAGCCACCATGCCGTGAGATCCTAAATGTGAAGGGGCTGCTACATTAGTACAGACACAGCTGACACCTCTTTCTCATGATATCATGGAAAACAATAGAGAAGATCTTTCTGGTGAGCAGAATCCAGCGGGGCAGAAGGACTGACTAAAGACAGGCATTGACAGATACGTAAGACTTACTAGCACTGACAGTAGGCTATGATATGCGCTCATCACTAGTGACTAGCCCGGTCCCTTTTTTCCAAATGGCACTTTTGATTTTGATAAAGCTGTTTGTTTCAAATATATATTGATTGTGCCTGGTCTGATTACAATCATCATTAGGTCTCCAGGTTCCTGAAGCTCGTGAGAAGCTATAGTTGAACTTGATGAAGAGAAATAAATAGCACCAAGATCATTTTCCTGGACACCAAGCACCTCAGGGCCATCAAATGCACGTGGATGCTGTGACAAAATAGCACATTGGAGACCTTGCCATAGAGTTAGCACTAGGCTGTTAACCAAAAGGTTGGCAGTTCAAACCACAAACTGCTCTGTGAGAGCAAAGACCTGACAATCTGCTTCTATCAAAATTATAGCTCGTTCTTGTCTGCCCCATAGGATCTATGTGAGTCAGCGTCTACTCAACGCCACACAACCCAATGACGAGGGGAGCTGGGGTGGGAGAGAGATTGTGCTAAGCTGGAGCATGTACTAATGGAATTATCTGAGCAGTTTTCCTTTTCACTGGGGCGGGGCTGGGCACCCTCCACAGTCTTGCCAAAAACAGTTGGAACAAAGGCACCCTGGTGGTGCTGTTGTGTAAACTCTAGGCTGCTAACTACAAGTGTGCAAGTTCAAGCCCACCAGTCACTCTGAGGAAGAAAGATGAGTCTTTCTGTGCCCATAAAACTTACAGCTTCAGAAGCCTTAAAAGGGTTGCTATGAGTCAGAATTAACCTGGTGGCCAGTGAGGGAGAATGCGTCAGAATTGATTCCATGACAGCGTGTTTGTGGGGGAGAGGGCTCAACTCGGAGTGATCCATTACTCTGTTCCCATCACAGTCCTTCCCTAGATCTGAAAAGCCAAAGCTGTTGCTCTTCCTGAACTTCAAATGAGAACTGAGTGTGTTCAGAGTCAGTGGTCACCACTCACCCCTTACACCTCTTTCCCAGAAAGCTAGCTGCACTACTTAAATAGGAAGCAGAAACATCAATGTGGAGACACATATGCTGAGAGGCCCACATTGCAGACGCCTTTCAAGCCAGGCACACCACTAATATGTCTGCTCATGTGGATAAATGAAAGAATGAATGAACAAACACCAATTTTCGTGAAAGAAAATCCAAGGTTACAGTAGGTTTCCATTGCTCACAACAGAATCTTGATGATTAATACATGAAAAACTGAAAATGTCACTTTTTGAAAGAACTTCTTATTTGTGGGGAAGTGAAACCTCTTATGTATGGCTCTCCTACTCCTTTAAAAATAACTCCCACCAAGTGACTGGTGGGACCAGCAAATAGACTGTGAAACACTAGATTTTAACATTGGTAAGCGGGACACCAGTGGGACACCATTGATAAAACCCATATCCTGGCGAAATAGCCACATGGCAGCCTAAAACCGTGTACCCTAGCTTGTCATGCATTCTTTCCAAAAATTGGGACTTCTTTAAAACGCCGCGGGACATGGGAAAAATTGTTAAAAATCAGGACTGTCCTGCCAAAAGTGGGACGTCTGGTCACCTAGGGACCCTTGTGTGTAAGAGGGCCAGTTGAGAAGCAAGAACAGAGAGAGTGCCGAGGACCATCCAGGAAGAGGAACTACCAATGAAGCATAAATTGGATGGAGTGAATCTTTGTTTAATTTGGCTCTTCTACCCAAGTCTCTGTAACTTCCACCAAAGGAGTGGGCAGAATGTGTGTGACTCTAATAGAAGCAATTGGTCATGAATGTTACAATCCTCTGACTGTATGGATGAGACGTCCTTGAAGCAGAGTAAAACGAGAACGCCCAAGGACTGTGGAGGAACGTGTCTGTGATCTGTGTGAAGCGTCAGTGGCCATCACGACCGGATTCACCCGAGGTCTGGCCCAGAGGCTCAGAGGAGCACCATCAGGATGATGGGGTACCTCCTCTGCATCTGGCATGAGGCTATGGAACTGTGAAACCGAGGGACAGGTGGGATGATTTCCCGGCTGATGGAGCCAAAGACCAAGGGCCCAGGTAGCTGAGAGACTGCGGATCAGAGAGACTTGGCTAGCATATGGCTGACAGATTGAGACCCAAAGAGGGATTTAGCTACCATTTGGCTAAGAGACAGAACTGGAGAGAACTTGGCTACTGGCTGAGGAAACCAATGACTTCCTGGATGCTTCGTGTTGGCTTATCTGGACTGGTAACCTGTTGGCTTCCCTAATAAACTGTGAGGATTGTCTGTGAATTCTGAGTGGCCATTGCAAAGAACTGTCTAACACAGCATAGAAACAGAATGACTGGCACGGGGGAATGATCGGTGACAAAATAGATAAAGATGGACACAGCATGGAGGCATGCCTGACACCTGGGACAAAAGGGAAAACAGACGAAATCATATATATCCTCCAGTGCTATTCACCACCTTCCTTTTGAGATCCCTGCTTGAACTTGTAGACGCAGCAGACACCATGACATGCCAAGTCCAAAGGCACCACACAGAGGAGACACAAAGCTGAGATCAGAGACCACTAGGCTGTGAGACAGTGAGGTAGAGCAATGAGAGGGTATCCTGACTCATGGATGAAGGCAGAGGCCAAGACACCTTGCAGACGAGAGGCTAAGGACCAGAGAGACTTGGCTGCTCCCTGAGCAAAAGTACTGCTGTGGACCAAAGAGAGTATCCTTAATAGTTTATGATCCTTAATAGTTTATGGTAACCTCTTATCTTCCTTAATATACTCCTATAATCAAGAGGGATATCTGTGAGTTCTGTGTGTGGTCATTGCAATAGATTACCCAACCTAGAAGAGAAGTGGTGTGCAGTGGGAGGGACAATGAGTGTCGAGAGAGGGAGAAAGAAGGATGGGGGATGGAGGGTGGAGGCATGCTTGACCTCTGCCTGGCAGCCATTCATCTTGAGCTGGTGTGGAGACGCGTAGCCACAGGAAGCCATTGTGGCCTCCTGTAGCTTTCTTGCTACCTTTAAGTAGTCTACTTCTTCTTATTTCTTTTAAATAATCAACTATATCAAAAGAAATAAATATGTAGGGAAGAAGTCAAATTCTAACTAAACTCAATGAAGTCAGACAGATACCATGGAATAGCAGAGAGCAGAAGACTCCCTGAGCCTATTGCCTCTGATGGGGCTATTGCCTCTTCAAAGGTAGAACTGACCCTTTCTGGTGACCATTTGCTCAAATAGCACAGTGGCACACAAAATAAAGGCTGTTAGCCTGAAATTGGTGCCCTCTTAAAAACATCTGTGTTAGAGCAAAACTCAATAATTACTCGAAAGCAAAGACGAGAAGGTAAACGATTTGGGAAACCAGAGTACTGGAAAAGGGATACACTGATTATAATTACATAGCATCCATCATATGATAATAATTGTAACTAATATCACTAAACAGTTTGTGTGGATGTTTTCAAGTGGGCACCTAGCTTGCTATGTAAATTTTCACCCAAACCACAGTGAATATTATTTAAAAGAGAGATATACACCACACACCACATCACCACACACACATTAACAGCACAGTTTTGTGTTCTGTAACCATATTGTGAATTATATTTGAAATCTAGTCAACAAGTCATCTTTAAAACAACGTATACTTCTGTCAGGGGAAAACTTCAAAGTTACAAAAATGAATGACTGTAAATTACAAGTAGCAGAGATATGTTTTGTCAAGTAGTTTAACAAAACCATTTCCAATATTCCTGGATTATATGAAGGGGAAAATATATCCTGGGACATGCAGTCTTCAAAGAAAATTAAAGGCAGGAATAAGTTAATTAAATATTAATTAACTCCATAACATTTGTATTGTAAATACACTTTCTACTTTAGAACCAATATCATTAAAATGAAGTTGGTACAGCTTTTCTGAAATGTACACACAGAGTATGAAATTAAGAGTGAAACATATATAGTTCTAATTTCATTTGCTCAATTACTGGTGTAATGGTTGTAAATAAGAATAGTATTCTTACAGATTTTTAAAAATATTATTCCAAAATTCATCATTTTATTCTTTAATTTTAGGACCCACACATGCCTACATTTTATAACTCCTTAATCTGGAAAAGTCATAATATACACAAACGTTCATTTTCTTAATAGTTTCCATTAAACAGAAAAGGCATTTTCTGTCAGCATCGGAATAAAGCTTTGACTGGAGACGACTCCATCGTCCTGGGGAAGGAGTCGTTACAAGTTGGGCTGTGATCCATGAGGTCAGCCATTTGAAACCATCAGCCGGCAGGAAAATGAGGCTCTCTACTCCCCTAAAGAGTTACAGGCTCAGACACCCATGGTGCAGTTATACCTCGTCCTATGGGGTCCCTCTGAGTTGGAATGGACTCTTTGGCAGTCAGTTTGGTTTTGGTTTCTTACAGACGACGCCACAGACTTCAGTAACTGCTACATTTCCCTCCCTCGAGGGGACTCCTGAAAGAGTCACGGGCTGAGCATCAGGCTGCTCGTGAAAGTGTCAGTGCTTCAGACCCACCAGTTGTCCCAAGGGAGAATGAAAGGCTACCTGCTTCGGGAAACATTTAGTCTCAGAAACCTGAAGGCGCGGTTCTCCTCTGGCCTCAGAGTTACCATAAGCTGGCATTGGCTCGATGACAGTGGGCTTGCTGACGTGGGGGCTTGATCTCTCCTCGCTGTAGTCTTAACTGATCTTTGTCTCTGCTGCATCTCAGAGCTAAATTCCCTGAAGTCACCAGTGGCCTTGTCAAATTATGGATAGATACGTTTAAGACCAAATAATTACCGGAATTATCTCTGATACTTAAGGCTGCTGACCACTGCCAGCTTTTTGAAGCATTTTCCAAATAAACTTTATAAACGCTGCTTTTCCTTATTTTTCTTCCTGTCTTTATTATTATTTCTTATTAACCTCTTACTGACCTCTTATTAATGGTGTCCTGAGACTTATTTATGTTCCTATTTTAGTCTTATTTCATACATGTCATTGAGACACAACCTTCACAAAATTTCAAATTATATTGTTGCACTACCAATTCACATCTTTCTTCTAAGTCCAAGAATGGCATACCCAATTATGTCTAAGATCTAAATTGAATTCTTCAAACCACCCTAAATTTGTTTCTGGATTATTTGTTCAGGATATAGATTGAATAAGTATGTGGAAGGATATAAGCCTGACAAATACCTTTTCTGGTTTTAAATTACATGGTATTCTCTGGTCCTGTTCAAACAGCTGTTGCTGCTCTATGTACAGGTTCAACATGAGCTAATTGTTCCAGAACTAAATCGTCTAGAATCCTTAAATTTCACAATGTTATTCATAATTTGTTCTGATCTACAAAAATTACATGTAATTGCACAGTCAATAAAACACAGTCATGCTTTTTCATCATTCTTAATTCAATCTGTATGCTAGGCAAATAACCCACGATATTTGACAGTAGAAGAAGTACATTGGGATTGAAGAAAAGCAAACACTCTGCAATATACAGATAACAAAAACCTTACTTGCTAAAAGTGAAGAAGACTTAAAGCACTTACTGAATAAGACTAAAACAAAAACTAAAAATTTCAGTATGAATTATATCTTCACATAAAGAAAGCAAAAATCCTAACAACCAAACCAGTTGGCCACATCAAGATAAAGGGAGAAAATACTGACTTGGCCAAGGATGTCATGTCACTTGGATTGATGGTGCACACTCATATCAGTATCACCACGGAGTCACGTGTTGCCTCGCACTGTGCAAGTCTGTTGCACAAGCCCTTTTGAAAGTGTTAAAGAGCAAAGTAGTCACTGTGAGGGCCATGAGCCCCTGAAAGAAGTCATGTTATTTCTAATCTCCCCATGTCTTAAAAGCTGGACAATAAGGAAGGAAGCAGACTTATAGAGATGTTGAAGAATAATGAATAAAAAATTAAGAGTATAAAAGATCCTCAGTCCAAAAAAAAAATCCCTCAAGGAGCCAGATGGATACGGTGGCATCAACGGTGAACTCACACATGGTGACAATTGTGAGGATGACAGAGAGCTGGGCACTGTTTCCTGCTCTTGTATGGGTGCTCTCTGTGTGTGGGGACCAAGTCTATAGCACTGAACTGACTAAATTAAGTAAATTTGCTTACTTTTCCACCTCAAATATGTTTATGTTCAATCCTTTTATCCTGTTAGAAAACTAGATCATTTCCTTTCTTCAGCTCTTTTTCATTACTCATTAAACTATTCGCCAAATACAATTTAGTTTACTATGTTTCACATTTCTCTGAGCATTGAAATTACCTGGAAAGTTAAAACAAGAGCAAGAAAGAGAGAGAAGGAGAAGGGATAAGGAGGAAGTGGAGGAGGAGAAGGAGGAGGAGAAGATGGGAAGGAAGGAAGGATGAATGATGGAGACAGGAAGAAGAAATAATAATTAAAAAGCCTAAAGAATTCCATGTTGCTTTAGATGGAGCAATTTTAATGTGCAGGAAAATCAGAGAAGTGCTACTCTACTAGACTTCCTCAGCACTTGCAGTGGCCATGGCCCTTCAGCATGACTTTCTTTGCTAAAGTCCTTCCTGTTGCTCTGCTAGATTACAGCGGTAGCTTCCTAACCAGTCTCCCCATTTTTTATTTCAATCTGTGCTGTCAGAATCTTCTAAAATGAAAAATCTGATTACACCACACTTCTAATCTAATTTAGGAAAAATCTAATTAGATTAAAATCTAATTTAGAAAGAAACTGAACTCTCCATCATGGTATGCAGGTCTGCCATGCGACTTTTTCTCCAACCACATTGAATTACTTTGCTCCATGAATGTAAGCATGCATTCTGCATTTTGACCATATGTTTAATTCCTTTATTTGGAATGACATGGAATCATCCCTGTGCGCTAATCCCATGTGGTATAATAAAAGAAAACTATGCAAATTGACAAGGGGCCATGATGACACAGTACGTTACGAAATGAACTGTTACTCAAAGGACAGTAATTTGAACATCAGAGTTGCAGTGACACAGGGGAAAGAGGAGACAATTTGTTTGGATAACAAGTTACAGGCTCAGGAACCCTAGAGAACATTTTACATTTGTCCTGTAGGGTTACTGCGAGTGGAAATTTATTAGAGGGTGGAAGGTTAGGATTGATAGATTGATACAAAAATTATTATGCCTCTAGTCACCAGGATATATTGAGAGTATAAAGAAAAAGTGATTGATCCTAACACTGTGCATCAGTGAAGGTGCCGTGGAAATGTGATTCTTAATCAGATTCTTAATTAATAAAACCAAACTTAGCGCCATCCAGTTAATTTTGGCTCATAACTGCCCTGTCTAGGGATCCCAAGACAGCACATCCTCACAGAAGCAGCTGTTCTCATCGTTCTCCCACTTGATTTTGAACTGCCAACCTGGCAGTTAGCCCAACACGGTCCCAGGAACCAAACAACCACAACCAAAGGCACTGTCATTGAGTTCACTCTGTCGCATAATGACCCTGTAGGGGAGGGGGGAACTCCTCCTGTGGTTTCTTTTCCCTGTGGACTTCTTTCAAGACCTGACCCACTCTTCTCCTCTGGAGCCACTGGTGAGTTCAAACCACCAACCAAGCAGCTAGCAGCTGAGTGTTTACCCCCCTCTGCACCACGCCTCCTCGTGAAGGCTAAGTATCCATCAGAAGAGAGAGGGAAGGGGATGGGAGCTGATAGCACTGGGGATTGTGTAACTCCACTCGATGGGGCGGAACAACAGAGATTTGTGTGTGAGTGGATATATTGGGTTGTGTAAGATAAGTCAATAAAAGTATTACTAAAAAAATAAAAGAAAATACAAAAAGTATTATAAAGAAAATGGAAGGGTCTCTAAGATAGAACGAGCAAGAGCAGTAAAGGCATATGAATGCTAAACCGTATACTGAAATCTCAAGTAGGTGAAGCTGAATGACTTCAGGGGAAAGAAGGATGCTCACACTTCGAGTAATGGAGTCAGGTACACAGGTTGGAATCAATTTACATTTGGCAAAGGGTTAAAACAAAGATTTTTACTGAGTGGAGAGCTTTTTTTTTTTTTTTTTGCATCAAGGCCATTCTATTCTGTCTTATAGAATGAGTAGGAGTTGCAATTCATTAGATGGTTAAGGTTTGTTTCTATTTCTGGGAGTCCAGAAGTGCATCTGGCTTTGCATTTTATAGTATGCTTTCCAGAAAATCCATACTCTTTCTTTGGACATCACCTTCTCCAGAAAGTCTTCCCTGATTCCCAGCCTTCCTTGGCTAGATTAGACACTTCTTTAGTACTCAGAGTATCCCGTGAAATACTCTGTCATAACATTTTTATACTGTAATTGATGGTCATTTACATGATTTTTAACAGACGGCCTTTTAAAAATCAAGGCCCTTAAAAATAACTCACATTAAATTAAATTTTCCTAATTTAAAAAAATCAGTAGCTAAAGAAATTAATTCCAAGTTAAAATGCAATTAATTATTTTCTGTGGCTCTTCTAGCTATTTTCTGTGTGTAACTTCCACAAACAACTGTCTCCTATTGGGTCTGGGTATGAGAAAGGGGGGAACCTTGATAGGATTTGGTTGTGAGTGCTTATTAATAGGTTTAATTTCAATTGTCATATGGTGGGGTATAAAATGAATCTTGTTAGAAGTGGGAAGTGGAGGACTTTACTACCAGGAGTGGGACGGGTCTTTTGGATTCTAAGATCTTTGCACATTGAACTTTCTTGATCCAGGAGGCAGCTGTGGAGCCCAAGGATGGCATAGGAGCAGCAACAGAACCAGGACCCAGAGTATAAGACTCACTGAGCAAGTAAACCTGAGTGCCTTCAGCTAGGAGGCTGGCTTGCAGAATGGAGTACTTCTATGCACTACGTTTGCTGACCCATGGAGCTAGAACTGCACACCTTTGGGCAGAGACTTCTGCAAGAATGGTGCGCTGTTTGGTTATTTATTGGTTGCCCTCAAAGAGTTTTGTAACACGGCAGAAGCAGGTCAGAAGCAAATGGGCCCTGTGGTTGGGAGAGGACCAGAGAGCTCAGCTGAGAAAAGATTGTTCTGTCTGAATAATTGTATCCTTAGTTTTTGTAACCTGTTACATTCCTTAATAAACCCCGCGACCCTATGTATTGCATGGTAGTTACATAATCTGGTGTCAATTTGGGACTTGAGAGGATTAAGAGTGAAGGGGTGGAGTCTGGTCTGTCAATCATAGCCAATGAAGCCTCTGTGTGGGCCTGGCCTTTTCCTGAGAATTCTGGGAATTCCTGGATTTCCTCCTTGAAGGTGGAAGACGCACTCTCTTTCTGATCGCTCCCTGTGAGACATCCCTGAGGAGAAGTCACATGGACCAATCCTGATGCAGCCAGAGCCCTGTACCTGGAGAAACCATGTGGAGACCCCTGCTTACAACATCACTGGATCCACAAGACTTCCCACCCACTGGCCTGTCGTCTTCCTGCATTTGGCATCATTGCATGTGTTTCGTGAGTCTGAAGAGGACTTTATAGATTGGTTTCGGACATATGGGCTAATATCAGACTTATTGCAATAGATCTGGAATGGGCTGGGATGCTTTCTAAATATCCAATTGCTCTTGTATATAAAGCACTTTCCTATACACATATCAGTGTCCATGAGTTTGTTTCTCTAGTCTACCCAGACTAACACATATTGTCTGTGAGCTCTGTGTCGTCATTATACTGAACTAGCAAACCCAGTTGGAAAGTAGAGAGAACAGTGGGAGGAAGAGTTGGTGTCAGAATCAGAAAAAAGGTTGTAGAGTGGGATATGCATCACCTTATCCTGTTGTCACCGCTTCATCACATAATCTTTTTTGACACAAGTATTGTACATTTGTATTATCAATCAAAATATCCAAATGCATGCATTCTTTTACTCTCTTGAGAGCAAATGAGAAAGACAGATAAGGGTAGGAGAGAAGCCCTTAAATTTTATAAAGTACATATGCTGTCAACAAGTAATTGTTTTTGTTTCTACATTTATAATTTAAAACACACTTTCATCTACATTATCTCATTCATTCCTCACCTGAATTTGGGAACCTTTTAGTTGACAATAGTGTGGAACAATGCTGTAACTTTCCCAGGGTCAAGTTGATCAATAGCTGGGACAGAAATTAAGTGCTAGTCTTTGGATTGCAAGACCATACCATATAGATTCCCTCTCCCGTCAATGTACATTACAGATTCCAGCTGATTAACATTTTGAGCCCCCAACATTTGTGTGGTAGACATTTTAAATCATTTTATTGGGGGCTCATATAACACTTATCACAATCCATACATCTATCCAAGGTGTCAAGCACATTTGCACATTTATTGCCATAATCATTCTCAAAACATCTGCTTTCCACTTAAGCCCCCAGCATCAGCTAAATCACAAATGCTTCTTTTCCTGTAGCCAAACCCTCTCCAATGTAGCTCTGTAGGGCAGTAGCTCTCAACCTGTGGGTCGCTACCCTTTTGGGGGTTGAACGACCCTGCCACAGGGGTCACCGATTCATAACAGTAGCAAAATGACATTTATGTAGTAGCAATAGAAGTAATTTTTATGGTTGGGGTTACCAAAACATGAAGAAATGTAAGAAAGGGCCGCAGCATTAGGAAGGCTGGTGTAGGGGGTCCACCAAGTGAAGGCACATCGTTACCAAGTCCCAAAGCTCCCTTGACCCTTAACTGATCTTATGACTTGCTTTTCTTTAGAGAACATGGTAGAAGTGATGTCCTTTCAGTGCCAACCAAGACTAGAAGGACTGAAAGTTTCTGCTTATTCTCTTATAAGTGTGCTAACCATGTGAAGAAGTCGGCCCAGCCTTGTTGAAGAATGCAGATCATATAAAACAGAGATACAACTTCAGCTGAGACCAAATGAGATAAAGTTCATTAATATGGCCCTTCTCACAGTAATTCATTGTGTGATGTTCTATAATTCTGAACTCGATCCCTGTGGCTCTCATCCCATTTTGGATGGTGTTCTCTGTTACAGGATTAAGGCAGGATGCATCTTTGTACCCGACTTTGCTAGAGGACATGAATTAAGTCCATCCTCTGTTTCCCTGGGTGTATGGTCTGCTTAAAAGCAAAATCCACACCTCGGTCGAAGTCATCCCACTGTGTATGAGAGCCAGCTCAGAAACAGAGAGAAAGCCAGGACCGTTGGAGGAGCACATTCCAGGTCTGTCTGAAGGGGTGGAGGTTGAGACCACAGGTATCAGGGACTGTGGCGCAGAGCAAGAGAAACCGTGCCAAGACTATGAGACTACAAGACAGAGTGAGAGGTGGTGTCCCCTCGGCCAAGAAGACAGAGGCAAGAGGCCACCTGGCTGACAGAGACTTGGCTGCTTGCTAAGGAGAAGTGCTGCTGCGGACCAATGACTGTATCCCTACTGCTTCATGATCCTGAACTGTTGGAACCTATTAACATCCCTAATAAAAATCCATGATTGAGAGTATGAATTGATCAATCAGCATAACATCAGAGTGCTGCGGGAAGAACGCTTGGTGCCAGAGTAGGCAAAGAAGGACAGAGGGTGTAGGCACGTGGACTCCTACCTTTGGGCAATGGGAAAGCCAGAGGAGGTCAGATTTAACGCCTCCTGGTGTTTATTGCACCATGCAACAACAAACACCCCCAAGCCAACCAAGGAAGTTGACCTCAAATAGTGAATGACCAGCAGAAACCAGAAGAACCACACATTTACCCCAAACCAAATAAAGAATACTCAGAATTATGTATGAAAATAATGGATAGTGTAAACTGATAGAGTTTGGGATATACTGTTATGTAGCAAAAAAAACATGGATAAATGCCCTTATTAAGTGCAACAATAATAACAGCGCCATCACATAATGTGTCCTTGTTTGTGTTGAGCACTGTGCTAAGCATCCCCATGCATTGTCTGTAATCTTTAGCGCAAAACTACAAAGTAGCTATATATCATCAGCTTCTTTTTATAGATGGAGAGAAGCTTATTCCAAGATGTTCAATAATTGCTCATTGTTTGTATAGCTAATAAAGATGCCAAGTTAGATATGTCTGGCCATAATATTTTTTATCTGAGTTATTGTTCATGTGTTCCTTAATCACTCATTTATAGAAAACACTGTGGGTTTATTTCCACAGATGGTGCGTTTTATTCAATGTGAGTCAATTTGTATTACTGTGATTCTCATAGACTAACCTTATTTCTATGTTCCTGGACACTGTCACTTCACTGTGGTGCCACGAATAACACATAAGCGAGGCAGGCAGATAAAACCGCCTAGGAAATCATAGAGTCAAGGGGTAGAACAAATGAGCAAGACCCACTGAGCTTATCAATTGCCTCCTGAGTAGAGGTGCTTCTGTGGAACCGTGTATCCATACTCCTGACCGCTCGGGCAGACTAATGAATGAAGCTAAGGTTTTGCTGACCCTTTGTAACCTGGACCCAAATCACCTTGCTGCCTCTTCTGAATTCACCGACATATTCTGCACTCCTCCTGGGCATGAAGGCTTCCATTATTTTCTCTGTGCCAGTCCTTCCTACAGCACTTCAAGTCTCGGTTGGCACTGGCAGGCTCTCATTTCAACCCTGTTCTCTAAATGAAAGCAAGTCACAAAATCCGCTAAGAGTCAAGAAGGGGAGGGAGAATTCATAAATAAATTACTTCACTTGGGGGAATCCCTACACAGTTACATGGGACAGGGTTTGGGATGGAGGGAAATAGATATTGTGACTTTAATATGTGTGTGTGTGTGTGTGTCTACCAAGAGAATAGTGAAAGCTCAAAACTCAAATCAGCTGAAATGTCTAAAGTGCACCAAAGGGACAGGAAATCAATATGGATGATCCTTATGTGTTGATGTCTACCAACATATACTAGCCAAATGGCACGAATCGCCATGCCCTGAAGAAGTCTCTGCCGTGAAAGCAAGACAACGTAACACTTCTGAGCCCTACTCTGCCCTTGAAGTGTGCTTTTCTGACAGATCAGAGGCCTCGGAGGGCTCTGTGGTCATTAGTCGCCATCAAGGCTACTCCTCGCTTGTGATCTACCACCATGGCAACAGCCATGCAACATTGTATCAAATCCAATGTCATCTTCTGGGGACTTACGGAGAATCCATTCAAAGGAGAAATGATTTCTATAATATATATACACGGATATTATAATATATATAATATAATGTAATACACACACACACACATATATATGTTCTTTTTAAGACAGCACCTCTCCTCAGCCTTGCCTGCAGGCATACATCTCTCTTTGATCCTTGGCCTCAAGCCAGTCTCTTGGCCAAAGGCACTTAGCTCTGTCCCTTTCTCTTGCAGGGTCTCTGATCTGGTCCTCTGCTGCCTCCCCCTGGGGATCTCCACATGCTTCCTTCCTGGTTCTTTCTCGGGGGTCCTGAGATTCTCTCTTCCTTGTTTGCATGCTCTCATAGTCATTTATTAGAAGTTACAAGGACTGTGGAGAGAAGAGCCACATCGTCCTTTCACTTCACAGCCATGATGATTCCATGTTTAATGTATAGTAATTAGACTATTCTGCTTAACGTATATTACTTAGACTGTCGTTAGCAGTACTGTGTGTTAAATGGGTGATTTGCTCCTGGAAGAGAGTGGCTAAGCCTTACATCACAGCATGTGCCCTTTGGACTTGCCTGATCTTTTTCTTTCTTTCTTTCTTTCTTTCTTTCTTTCTTTCTTTCTTTCTTTCTTTCTTTCTTTCTTTCTTTCTTTCTTTCTTTCTTTTTACTAATGAACCTGATACATAGAATGAGCTCAGATAATACAAAAGATAATATTCATGAAATGAAAAATTAGATAAAACGATAAACAATATGCAAGAAATATTTGTTAAGGAAATGCTTTTTAAAAAGTCAAGCACTTTTAAAAACACACAACTTATGTGTTTTATACACTACCTTACAGATGGTCTATGTGAAGTCTTACATTCAGTGACCTATGACCCACACTGTATGTTCACCCTTCCATTTAACTCTTATGGCTCTCCCTCTTGTCTCTTCCTCCCCAGATGTCCACGTGGTGCTCTCCCACACGCTTCCAAGTCTCTGATCAGAGACCCCTGTAGTGCACCCAAGTGCCCGATAGGATTTTTCTCCTGGACTTTTTTCTTGCAAATAGATATTGTTAGCAACTTTTTTCCGTATGTCTATTTTCTTTATCATGGCACTTTTGGTTTTGTTATTTTCCTACTGAATACACCTATTGTCTCCTCTCGGCCCCTCGTTGGACAGTCGGCTCCACTAGGGCAGGACTCTGATTTGACATGGGACGGCATTTGTTCACTGCATATGTCCCTGACAACCTTTGGAATTAATAACTGAACACTAAGGTAGCACTTACATATATTTCTAAACCAGCTACCAATCTATAAAATGGGACTGATTTGGTTAGCCCTCAAATTACTGGGAGTCCTTTGGGAATCCTTTCATAAAGATGGTTCTAAGAACTAGATGATATCATGTTTGACATTAAATAATTTTCAACAAAATTTAATGATTTTTTTATGACAAACCTGTGTCATACTCAGATTAACCATTATCTACAATAAAGTTAGAATGCAAACAATTGTATTTTAGGATGGTAGCATACTTTTCTTTTAAGCATCTACAGACAGAATTTTTAAAATGTGCACGAGAAAAGGCTGTGGCATAATTTTTATCTGAACCTTTGCTCTTTATGGAGTGACTTCGGTCTTTCAGATTATGGTTATAATGTATTTGTAAAGAAATGCACTTAAATAATAAGTGGTAGACCCATAAAATCATATTTTACAACTAGATGCATATTTAATAGAGTTTAAAACTTATCTATAGAGTTTGTTGATGTGTATTTTGCTGGGAAACTTACCAGTATTTCTCACTTCCCTTGAGTCAACCCTGGGGACCAGGGGAGACCTTCCCTAGTGAGTCTCTGAGACTGTAAACCTGTCCAGGGACACAAATGTGCATCTTTCTCCACAGAGCTTCTGGGAGGCTCAGACCACCAGCCAAACAGTAACTCGCAATACAACCAGCGCTCCTTGGGCAATAAAACTCTTATCACCATCCATACATACATCAATTGTGTAAAGCACATCTATACATTCTTTGCCCTCATCATTTTCAAAGCATTTGCTCTCCACTTAAGCCCTTGGCATCAAGTCCTCTTTCCCCCCCCCTCCCCACTTCCCCCTCCCTTTTGAGCCCTTGATAATTTATAAATTATTATTTTGTCATATCTTGCCCTGCCCGACATTTCTCTTTACCCCTTTTTCTGTTGTCCGTCCCCCAGGGAAGAGGTCACATGTAGATCCTTGTAATCCGTTCCCTCTTTCCAACATACTCACTCTCTACCCTCCCAGTATCGCCCCTCACACCCCTGGTCCTGAAGGTATCATCCGCTCTGGATTCCCTGTCCCTCTAGCTCCTATCTGCACCAGTGTAAAACCTCTGGTCTAGCCAGAGGACCACATGACCAGCCCCACTATGAGGTATATATATCTTTCATTAAATTAGTGGAGTTTAATTTTTCATATTCAATAGTCAAGTAATTTTTGTGGCATTGCTGGGTAGGGGTTGGGCTACTAACCTCAACAGAGTGGTTCAATTCATAAGCTGCATGGAAAGAGAAAGCTGAAGCTTTCTGCTTGAGATTTACAGTCTTGAAAACCCTGCAGAGAGTTCCTCTGAGTTAAAACGCACTAGTGTCAGTAGGATTTGGTTTGGGCTCTTAATATTTAGGATAACATCAGAGTCACACACATACATTTTGCATTTAGAAAAAGTTCTTAGAACTAAGTGCACCCAGACGTGGACTTGCATGATTTTTTTTTTACTGCAAATAAATTACACACTTCAAAGAAAGTAGTGTATTGGGCTGTCTCCAACATGGGGAGAAGATGGGATGAAGAGTGGGGTGGAGTGAAGTAGTATGTCTTCTAGCTCAGAGATCTAAAGGGCATGCATTCCAAATCACCAAGAGGGACGTTTCTCTTGGGGCCTATGTTTTGCAGGAGACAGGCAGCCAGCGCTGTCTCTATTCGACTGCACCTCGGCGATTAGCCACTTGTTGCCTTTCTGCCCCCAAGAGACCCTCTATTTGAGTACTGCACTTTCCGTTCTCAGCCCTCAGCACTGAGCAATAGCTCCGTGGAAACTTGTATTTAGTCTCCCTACACAAATCAGTCCTTCACTGCTTTGCTGCTTCCCACCCTGCCCTTCCCGGAGACATCACTGAGGCCTCCTGAATGATATCTCTTGACACTTCCCATGCTTGAACACGTATGTTCCCACTACCATTTACCAAGAATTATTGTGTCAACGATTTATCTTGCTGTTTGGCAATATAACTTGTTTAAACCAACAGCAATTAAACAAATCTCTAACTTTCTTTCCTATGGACAATAATCCTACTCAAATAATAAAGCTTTTATTGTATCGTTGAATATTGGGAAATAATTTTCATAGAGAGGATTAGCTATAAAGTGTCATATCCTCCACAAAATGGATGGACACAGTGGTTGTCATAATGGACTCAAAAGCGCACAGTCGTGAAGACGGCCCAGGGCTGGGTAGAGCATAGAGTCGCCCTGAGTTGGAACCTAACCCCAATGACTTCCTCTTGCCTTATTATGTAGTTTATATTTCAGAGCCAATCAAAATATTTCCCTCATCTTGAAACCATATGAGGGTCTTATCTATATTACAAATTTCTGTTCGAACTATATCTTCTGAGAAGCTTGGTATAGTGATTTACAATAGAAATAATGACAGGACCTTTTTCAAAATGATTGGGACCTTTATGATATAAACTTTATACAGCATAATGAATGTGTTGGCATTTGTGCCTTATTTGCATACTATAAAAATAAAATAGAATGTGCAACAAAGTCCTTGTTAAATTCACATTAAATGAAGATACTTAAAAGGCAATGTAACCTAATTAAGATCAAGAAATGATACTCAAGTCATAATTATATACTTCTAATCTAATGCATATAAACTAATGTCTATAAAGCGTGCAAAAGATATATACCTCTCTAAGCCCTTTGGTTAAGAATTCTCATATTTCTTTGTTCTAATTAGTCATATCATATTTTTTAAAATATAACTATTAACTATTTTAATTGCTGGACTAAAGTCACATTTTAGTAAAATAAAAATCAGTGTATTAGCAGTTACAGACCAAAGCAAACTCAAAAGGTCTTTATCTCTGGTTTAAAATGTTATGCTTCCCCCAAAATAATATATTGAAATCTTGAAAGAAACATGTACAGTGTTTCCTTCCTTCCCTTGGTGTGCCTTTTTCGCTTCCCTCATACTTTCCAGCTTGCTGGTGAATGCACAGATGTATCTGGATTGTTTCTAAGGAAAAACAATGAGGTGTTTGTTTTGTAATCTTTTCTCTCCCTTCTCCCACACATAATTACATGATCTTCGAAACTTTCAAAACAAGTAAGAGAAAAGTAGCCTTTCAAAATGAAGTAATTACATGGCTGGGATTTGTTGTTCTCTAAAACAAAGATAAAGCGCACATTTTGGTATTACATAATATCGTCCAAATTGAAGGTTTATTTTAAAATAATTAATAGACATAAACTTGTTTTAGGAAGAAAAGGCATAAGATTGCAGTTTTGGGTCATCCAAAACTATGTATTTTGATCACCACTATTCATATCCAAACATCTCTATCAGATGTACAGAACAAATTTGTTCAATTACTTAGAATGAGGCAAAGAAATTCTCTAGAATAGTTTGATTTAATCAATCAAACCTGATTTGAATTTGTCTTCGGAATTCTTTTGCAAACACCTCCAATTGATCTACGGGTTATATAATGAAGGGAAAGAGAGGTGTTCTCCCCAAACAACTCATTGTAGAAGAACACGTAAAAACTTGGGATTAGAATTTTTTTCTCCAATGCAACCCAGATCCCCAAAAGTCTCCAAAATTCTTCTAATGCATTTTTACCTGGAAGATTGGGCATGCTTATTCAGTGAAAGGCTATGCCATAGGCTACGTGTTTGAGTCACCAAGAGCAATGTCAAATGGTCCCTGACATCTTAAAATTTGTATAAAAGCAAAATGAAAGCCTTTTGCATTTTTACTAGATTAAACAAAGGACTGCAAGTCGTGAAGACTACTCCTAAGTGGAAGCTGGTTTTGGCATCGTGCTTTACTTCCTGGAGACCCAGGGCTCAATGGAGAGCAGAGCTCAGAAAGAGAGAAGTAGATGGAGTGGGCCTCGTGGGTCACCCACTCCACTGGGCCCTAGGAAAGAACGGCTTGCCACTTTGGAGCTGTCCGTGTCCCCTTCAGCTTATTTTCAGAGGGGTGGACTTTTGCTTCCTCGTGAGGAAGAATCACAGCCAGAGTGTTAGCTTTCTTCAACCTCAAGCCAATCTTACTTATGTCTATTGACTCTGGACAATCAATCTCACTTCTTACTTCTTTTAATATATGTCAATGGCTTGTAGGGTTGCTTATCAATAGAAATTATCCAAACAAGTGAGACAGAGTTACTGCTATATATAGATAGCTAGGTAGATAGATATTTGTGTACACAATGGGGTACTCACTCTCCCCAAACCAAAAGAAATGAGAAATTTTAGATGTTGGGGGAAAATGCTAGTATACACATTTGGCTTTAGACTCCTGTTCCATCCAGACAAATAGTGTTTAAATTCTTTTTAAATTTTAGTTTACTATCATTAGTCATCTTCCTTTCTGTTGGCTATCAGTTTTGATTGATCTCCCAAACAATTTCTAGTAAAGAGCTCATTCTATCAAAATAATATTTAATAGTTAATAACATGTAAAGGCTATGATGTTTATTATGGGATGTTATTCCTAGATTTTACTTCGGGTTTATAAGAAATTCCATGAAAATTTTTCACGAAGTAAGTCAGTGGCTATATTTAGTGGATTAAAGTACTTATGTGGCTTCCACATAATGTGGCATTTCAGGGTGGCACTTCTAGGAAGCACAGCAGAAGTACCCATAAAGGAAAAACGAGTTGGCTCTTTAGCAGTGCAAGACACTCACCTTCTAAAAATTCTCTCACTTTAAAAGTATTCATTATTGTCGTCCTGCTGTGAGTTGGCATCGACTTGATGGCATTGAGTTTGGTTTGGTTTTATTATTGTCATATGGAATTACTGTATCTCAGTCTCATGCTTACTGCCCTCTTATTTATTTGTGGAAGAGATTGTTTTATTCTCATTGGATACACTATTGCTATAAATTTTTAAAATACAAAATGTTTCTGACTACAAAGCATATAGACCATATCTATTTGTCCCATCAGATCAAATAGTTCCTAGCATTAAGACAATAGTTTTATTGGCATATAATCAGCATATCTTACAATTTAGTCATTCAATCCTATTAAGTCATGCAACCACCACCACAATCTATTTCAGACATTTTCTTCTCTTACTCATGTTTGTTAGCTCCCCATCCCCCCACGCTCCCCCTCATCCTCCCTTGCAATGCTACTAGGTAATTATTAATGCGGTTCCTGTCTCTGTAGATTTACTTATGCTGGATTTCAAATACACAGAATCAAACAAAACACAAACAAGATGTAACAAACAAAGAAAACCAACAACGACTAGACAGAGCATAGAAAAATCTTAATGCAAAATAAATAAGAAAATATTGAAAACAGAAACGACTTTAAAATGGGCCAAAAGGGACGGAAACTCACATGTTCACAGATGTTGTTAGGTTACAATTTAATCCCTTATCATTTGATTTCCCTTTGACTCCTTTTGGGGTTCTTACCATTTTAATGGCAGGAATCCCCGATCCCTCCCCTCTCTCTCTGACTTCTTTATTTTTCTTTCTCCATCTATTAATGTAGCAAGATGTACTTTTGTTTCCTGATTCAATTCCTTCTTGCTTGACTTTCCTGAAGGCTATCCTTGGACAAGTGCTGCTCTTTTGATATTTTGATAAAAACAGTCGATTATTCTAAGGATATATATTTCATTAGTTTTACTGTTTTCCTTACAGACCTGCCTATAGTTCAGCTGAAGTTTGAGGCAGCTGGGTGAGTTCAACTCTAGACCTGAAGAAGCTCTTTCATCTAGACCTTTCGTTTTTTACTCATTTATTGGATCTTACATACATTTTATATCGTTACTATTAGTAAAAATCTAAATATTTAATATAATCTGTCATACTATAAAAAGATGAAAGAACTGATAAATAGAACATGAAAAAAAATCCAATAAATGTTGATGGGTCTTTTTTAGTTATTTTTTGTTAAATTTTATATTAAATCAATTTTCTTTTTCAAAATCATTTTACTGGGGGCTCATACAAATCTTATCAAAATCTATATATAAACCCATTGTGTCAAACACATCTGTACATATGTTGGCATTGTCGTTTTCAAAGCATTTTCTACTTGAGACCTTAGTATCAGCTCCTCAGTTTTTCCCCTCCCTCCTCCTACCCTCCCTCCATCATGCACCCTTAATAATCTATAAATTATTATTTTTTCATGTCTTGCACTGTCTGAGGTCTCCTTTTACCCCCTTGTCTGTTGTTGATCCCTAACAGAGGGAGTTATAGGTAGGTTATTGTGATCGGTTCCCCCTTTCTCCCCAACCTTCCCCTTCCCTTTCCCCTGCAGGTATGGCTACTCTCAATATTGGTCCTGAGGAGTTCATCTGCCCTATATTTGCTGTGTTTCCAGCTCTTATCTGTACTCATGTACGTGCTCTGGTCTAGCCAGATTTGTAAGGTAGAATTAGGGTCATGATAGTAGGTGGGGGAGGAAGCATTAAATAGCCAGATTAAAGCTGTATGTTTCATACAGCTATGAAGCTGCACCCTGACTGGTCCATCTTCTCCCCACGACCCTTCTGTAAGGGCATGTCTTACAGATTGGCTTTGGGCCTGTATGCCGCAATCCTCCCCTCATTCACATTGTGATTTTTTTTGCTCTGGGTCTTTAATGCCTGATACCTGATTCCATTAGACACTTCATGATCACACAGGCTGGTGTACTTCTTCCATGTGGGCTTTGTTGTTTCTCAGCTAGATGGCCTCTTGTTTATATTCAAGCCTTTAAGACACCAGCTACTGTATCTTTTGATAGCCAGGCATCATCAGCTTTCTTCACCACATTTGCTTATGCAGCCACTTTGTCTTCTGTGATCATGTTGGGAAGGGGAGCATCTCAGAGTGGCAGATTGTTAGAACAAAGTGTTCTTATGTTGAGGGAGTACTTGAGTAGAGATCCGAAGCCCATCTGCAACCTTAATACTAAATCTATAAATATATGTGCATATGTCTATTTCCCCATCATCATATATAAATATATTTACATATGTACATGTCTGTATTTACACCTTTACAAATGTCCTTTTCCTCCTAGTTCTTTCCTCTATTTTATTTTATTTTCCTCTTTTCCCACTGTCATGTTCAGCCTTCATTTGGGGTTCAGTAATTCCTCTTGGTTACTTTGGCCTGGATCAAGCCCTACCAGACCTCAGACAACCTCCTCACCATCAATTTTCAGTAACTTGTTGTACACTTGTCCCAGGGTTTGTTAACACCCACTTCCTTTCCCCAGACTTTCCTTCTCCCATGTCCCCCCGGAACTGTCATCCCATTGTTCTCTCCTCTAGCTCTTTTTTTCCAGCCTACCCCATCCAGATAGACATGCAGAGATAACAATATGCACAAACACAAGACCGAGCACAACAAAGCAACAATAGAAAATAAAACAATAACAACAACAACAACAAAAGCCTATAACTACTTCCAAGTCTCTTCCTTGATGAGTGTTTCCCAGTACAGTCAGATGGGTTACCACACCCTGGCCCCACAGTATATTTTGGGGGTTTCCTCGGGACATCATTGTTCTGATCCCCTTACTGCTCTGTTGCACGCCAACAGTGTTTCAGCTAGGTGTGGTGGTGTCAGGGTGGCACAATGCCCACTGTCTGTCTCCAGTGTTGTCCCCATGCTATGGGTCAGTGAAAAACATTGTGTCTCATGGTGAGGCTGGCCCTATGGTCCTCTCTGTGCATTTGCTGCTCTGAGAAGAAATATTGTCCTCAGGGCTTGGTGGGCCAGGATGTGCTTCACTCTTTTTTCCTTCCCCCTTATTTGTCCCTGTGTGCTCTAAAGTCTGGCCCCTCTTTCCCTGTGGAGAGAGGAACAACACCCTCTCCTTGGGTGGCTCTTAATCAAAGACTCTGGAAGGATCCAACACCATACATAGTCAAACTGGATGAAAACGCCAACCAGGCAATAGAAATGCTTCAGTGGTGTCTGAAGCATATCAATGAACTGGCCCACTTTGAAGAAGAGATACATTTTCTTCACTTAATCAAACTGTAACTCTACATAAACTAGTGACAAGACAAGACACATCTGTATCACATTTCATGCATGAAAGACTGAGTCAGGTGAACGTTGTCCAGGCCGGTAGGTGGAATGATACTACTTGAATCCTCTCAGATGGATAAGACATTAGAGTGCTGTTTCTGTAAGGCAGTCTATATTGTGACAGGTTTTTGGATCCTCAGAGAAAATTGATTTAAGTCTGGTCCCTCTTTCCCTCAGTGGACTCATGTTGTACTTGTCCTTTTGTGCTTGGCTTACTTAGCTTAACATAATTTCCTCCTGTTCTTCCCATACTGCGATGTACTTCATTCATTCATACCTGCATTTTAGGGATGCATAATACTCCATTGTATGTATGTACCAGTTTTTTTTAACCATTCATCTGTTGATAGAAATTGGGGTTGTTTCCAACTCCTTGCAATTGTGGACTGTGTCACAATGAATATTGGAGCACAGATGGCTGGCCATGCTTAATTTCTTGTCTCTTCTGGGTATATGTCCAGTAGGGGGATTGCTGGGTCATATGGTGGCTCAATATCCATCTGTTTTAGATATCGCCAAATTGATGTCCAGAGTGGTTGTCCATATCTACAGGTCCACCAACAGTGGATGAGAGTTCCTATATCTCCACAGCCCTTCCAACACTTGTTGCTTTCTGATTTTTTGAACTGGGCTATCATTGAGGGTGTTAGGTGTCGCGCGCTCAGTCTCGCCAGCAAGAAGGACGCGCCACAACAGGATTCTTCCACAGGCGTTTAATGCAGGTTCGATTTGCAGATGCGGAAAAAGACCCCGAAGCCCCAAACTACTGCTGCTTATATGCGCTCTATGGGGACGTGCTGTGCATTGATTGGTGCGTTCGCCAGAACCCTTATTAGCATACTCCAGGGTGGAGTTATGACTACGTCATCTAAGCAGTGCGCATGCTCTAAGTGGTTGTTTACCACTTAACTGGGCCACCGCCCTGACTGCCCGGCGCCATCTTGTAATGGCGGCGAGAGCTGCGGCTTCCCACAGTTAGGTGGTATCTCATAGTTATTTAAATTTGCATTTCTGTTCTGGCTAGAGATCTGGACCATTTTCTCGTATATTTATTGGCCATTTGGATTTCTGTCCTTGAGAAACTCGGTGCTCCAAGACAAGAATGCAACACACTGGCATGAAGCAGAGAACTAGTAGAGAGGTCAGAGGGGCCAGCCCCAATCTGAACTCTGTGGACGGCCCTCCTCCCCGCAGAAGAATTCAGAGGACAGCACCGTAGCTACAGCTCAGGGAGAGGGACATGACTGATAGAGCACATGGGAGCAAATGGAGGGGGAGGAAGAGAGTGGAGCACATCCTGGCCCACTAAGCCTTGAGGACAATATCCCCACTCAGAGCAGCCAAAGTACTGAGAATACCATATGGCCAGGCCCATGAGACATGACATCCCTCACTGACCCATAGCCCTAGTGAGGATAACACTGGAGACAGTATGGGAAATGTGCCTGATCTGACCCCACCAGACCGAGGCAAAACACTAAGGGTGTGCAACAGAACAGCCAAGGGAACAACAAGGAAGTCCTGAGGGAATACAAAAAATAGACTTTGGGCCCAGGGTGTGGCATCCCATCAGATTTGGCCAGAACACACTTGAGACAGTTAAGGCTTATTATGGCAAACTGGCCAATAAACACTTGTGGGCTTAATTGAAGGGTGGAGAAAAAAATGGCTTGGTGAGACTCACCTTTCTAGTTTCCGGGTCTCTTGCTATCTTATAGTTGTATCAGGGTCAGCTGTCTGAGCCAGTTCCCTGCTTTAGCTGGCAAGACTCACTTCCTGCAAGACACCCCTGAGGAGAAGCCACACAGATCTACCCCAATGTGGCCCTGTGTGCTGGAGCAGCCATGTGGAGATCATTGGCAGCGCTGAGATGCTTACATGCTCACTGACTCAGCTTTCCTCCTGCAGTCAGCATCATTGCGTCTGCTTTGTGATGTGGAGGAGGACTTTGTAGATTGGTGTTGGTCATATGGGTTAATGTTGGACTTGTGGGCTTGGGTAGCACTGGGTTGGGATGCTTTCTTGATATACACTTAGCCTTTATATAAAACTCTCATACGTAGGAGTTTCTGTGGATTTGTTTCCCTGGTTCACCCAGACGAGGGAACTAAAGGCCATCAAACAGACCCTTAACTATTTATAGGCTTTTCTTTCTTTTTTTTTGTCATTGGTTTTGTTGTTCTTGTTATTTTGTTTTGTTTTTCTTTGTTTTTCTCTGTCTTGTTTTTGTGCATAGTATAATCTCTGCAGATATATTTAGATAAGATAGGTGGGATAAACAATCTGGAGGAGAAAATGGGACCCATGGTTCCAGGGGGGACATAGGAGAAGGGGAAGTGTGGGAAAGAAAGTGGGTGTTAACAAATTCAGAGGCAAGGGAAAAATGAGTGATCCCAAATTGATGGCAAGGAGGGTGTAGGAGGCCTGGTAGGGCTTGATCAAGCGCAATGTAACGGAGAGGAATGACTGACCCAAATGAAGGCTGAGCAAGATAGTGGGACAAGAGAAAAGTGAAAGGACAAGAGGGAAGAACTAGGAGGTAAAGGGCATTTATAGAGGTATAAAAAGAGGCATGTACATAAAAATATATTAATATATGATGATGGGGAAATAGATCTATGTGCACATATTTATAGATTTAGTATTAAGGTAACAGATGGACATTGGGCTTTGACTCAAGAACTTACTCAAAGCAAGAACCCTTTGTTCTATTAAAGAGACATTTCCTGATGCTCACTTTCCAACAAGATTGCTGAAAAGAAAGCAGGTGCATAAGCAAATGTGGTGAAGAAAGCTGATGGTGCCCAGCAATCAAAAGATACAGCATCTGGGGTCTTAAAGGTTTGAAGATAAACAAGCAGCCATATAGCTGAGAAGCAACAAAGCCCACATGGAAGAAGTACACCAGCCTGTGTGATCATGAGGTGTCGATGGAATCAGGTATCAGGCATTTAAGAACAAAAATCATATTATTGTAAATGAGGCGGAGTGCAAAGTGGAGATCCAAAGCCCATTTGTAGGCAACTGGACAACCCCTTGCAGAAGGATCATGGAGAAGAGAAGGACCAGTCAGGGTACAGTATAGTACTGATGAAACATACAACTTTCCTCCGGTTCTTTAATGCTTCCTCACCCCCACCCTCATGATCCCAATTCTATCTTACAAATCCAGCTATACCAGGGCATGTACACTGGTACAGATAAGAATTGGAAACACAGGGAATCCAGGACATATTAATCCCTCAGGATCAATAATGAGAGTAGCAATCCCAGGAGGGTAAAGGAAAGGAGGGGTAGAAAGGGGGACACGGATCACAAGGATCTTCATATAACCCCCTCCCTGGGGACAGACAACAGAAAAGTGGGTGAAGGGAGACATTGGACAGTGTAAGACATGAAAAAATAAGAATTTATAAATGATCAAGGTTTCATGAGAGAGCAGGGGCAGGAAGGGAGGGGGAAAATGAGAAGCTGGTACCCAAGGCTCAAGTAGAAAGCAAATGTTTTGAGAATGATGATGGCAACAAATATACAAATGTGCTTGACACAATGGATGTATCTATGGATTGTGATGAGTTGTGTAAGCCCCCAATAAAATGATTTTTCAAAGAAATAAAAAGAAGCAAGAATAGTAAAGCTCTCGCTCTCTCTCTCTCTCACACACCCCCAAAAAAGAAAGAAAAGAAAATGCTTTGCTCTGTGACTTGCCTTACCCATTACACATAATAGTTTGGGCTCCGTTCATCTTTAACTTTGAAAACAACATTTCGTTTTGTTTTGGTTTTAGCTTCCAGGTACAGAAAACATCTTTCCAATAAAAATGAAAATACTAGCTAGCATTGAAGCTACTGGCAAAGCACTTCTCCAAAAGTACTTCTGTTATAGTCAGCAGTTGGCATTGCCTGTGGTAAGACAGTTTTACATTACTCTTCATTAAACAGAAAACATTTTATCTAGAAACCACTGGGGATTCATGGCATACAAAACTCCTGAGAAATACAACATGATTTCCGAACAAACATAAAGGTGTTCCTTCACATCACTCATCAGTGGATGACAGGATCATCTCCCCTCCCCTCTGGGCTATTGCCGAGCAGGAGAAACCCACAGACTGCACTGTAGGTATTTTCTGGATTGCTCTTCAACCAAAATGATTTCTTTTTAACTGATATTTTCCTAACAATGATTCTCAGTGTAAACCATCAGATATAATAAAGCGGAAGTCCCTGGGTGGTACAACAGCTAAAATAGGTGGTTGTTAACTGACAGGTTGTAGGTGTGAGTTCACCCTGCAATACCTTGGAAAAGAGACATTATAATCTACTTCTGAAGACACAGCCATTGAAAATGTACTGAGGACAATTCTACCATGGTACACATGGAGTAGCCATGACTTGGGAGTAGCTCAGGGACATCCAGTTTTTATTATAGCTATCCAGATATTAGCTTTAATTTTCTAGAAAGTATGTGGAATGACCTGAAGCCAGAGGTCTGAAGCCCACATCTCTTGCTTCTTAGCTGTTTGACCTCGGACATGTAGCACCCATCCCTTAATTGTGTAAGGGAGGTAACATGACACAGTGAAAAGAGATGGGAATACACATTTGATAGCTGTGAAGCTGGGGGTAACTGCCAAGGGTCAATCTCCTTAGCTGCAACATGGAGTTAGTGACAGAAATTTTATTGAATGGGGTGGAAATATTGAATGGGAGATATGATGGAGTAAAAGAGTTGAGCAGGACATTTTAAAAGGCAGCTCAAGAAGATAAAATAACTTATTGTAATGACATTACAAAGACCTGGACTTAGGAAACCGAAAAGGAAGAACACACTCGGCAAACAAAGAGCAAAATACTTAATTATGTAGGAAGAATCAAAAGATGATGTAACAGATAAAGCCATTTTAAAAAGAGCTGGCCATTGTTCAACCATTTCACGAGGTAGCAAATAGTCAAAAGCCAATGATATTGAAGGAAGAAGTCCAAGCGATACAAAGGGTGTTAGGGAAAAAAGAGGTGCAGCTACTGATGGATTACCAATTAAAATTGTTTAACAAACCAATAAAGCACTAGAAACACTTGTCAGTCTACACCAAGAAATTGAGAAGATGGATACCTGGTCCACCAACTGAATGTGAATCATATGTGCCTGATGTAAAGAAGGGTGATCCTACAGAATGTAGAAACGCCATCAAATACTATCATTAGGATCACATGGAAAATAACACTTTGATGAACACAATGAAAAAGCATTGCGACAGTAATTCAAGCCAGATTCAGAAGAAAACATGGGATGGAGGATATCAATGATATCAGCTGGACCTTGATGGAAAACTGAAGCTACCAGAATGATTTGTATTCATATTTTGTTGGCTATGCAAGACATTTCAATGTGTGGATCATAACAAAAATCTGGATAACCTTTCACAGAACAGAAATTCCAGACAAATCGGTGTACACATTTGGACACAGACCAAGAGGCAGTTGGTCAAACAGCTGTTGTTGTAAGGTGCCATCAAGTTGATTCCAACTCCTACATTCAACAAAGCAGAACAGTGCCCAGGGCTGCACCATCTTCCCATTGTTCATTTGTTTGAGTTCTTCGTTGTGACCACTGTGTCGATTCATCTTGGTACCTGAGTGACTGAGGAAAGCTGGTCAGGACTCCTTTTTTAGAGGAAGAGAATGATAGGAAGGTTTCTAGGCACAATGTGAGTGAGTATTGGTGCCCGAAACTGAAATATAAACCCTAGCCCCCTATTTTTTCAGGAACAGAATGGGGTCAATAATCATTGTAATTCCTGTGTTGAGCTAAAGACAAGTCTATCCTAGTGCCTCGTGTTTTAGCATAGGTTTCTTTATGGAGCGTTGTTTTAGTACTCTGCTATATGCCAGCAAGGAGGCCTTCTGGTGTAGTGGTTGCACACTGCTAACTCCCTGGTCAGCAGTTCTAAACCACAAGCCCCTCTATGGGGGGTGGGTGGGGAGTGAGGCCCTCTGTTTTTGGAAAGAGATGTTACGTGCCAATAAGTAGTTTCCAACTCTAGTGACTCCATGTACAAGAGAATAAAACATAGTCTGGTCCTGCACTATCCTCACAACAGTTCTTAGGTTTGAGACGATTGTTGCAACCACTGTGTCAAACCATTGTGCTGAGTATCTGATTCTTTTATGCTGCCCCTCTGCCTTACTAAACCTGATGTTCTTCTGCAGCGACTGGTCTCTGCTCACAATATGTCCAAACTACATGAGACAAAGTCTTTCCATCCTTGTCTCTAAAGAGCATTCTGGGTGTACTTCTTCCAAGATCGATGTGCTCATTAATTTGGCAGTCCATGGTTCTTTCAATATTCTTTTCCAATACCATAATTCAAATGTATTGAATCTTCTTTGGTTTTCCTTATTCAATGTACCACTTTCACAGGCATTGGAGACTAGTGAAAATGCCATGGTTTGAGTCAGGGACACCTTAATCCTCAAAGTAATCAATTTCCTTGCTTTTCAACACTTTAGAAAGGCTTTGTGCAGCACATTTACCCAATGCAGTGGGTTGCCTTCTCTCTGGACTGCTACCTCCAATAATTGTGATTTTGATCTAAGCAAGAGGAAATCCTTCAATGTCAATCTTTTCTCCACTTATCATTATGGTACGTTAAAACAGAACAAGGGAATATGACATCGTTTAGAATCAGGGAAGTTGTGTACCAGGATTGTGCCCTTTCACAACACTTACTCAATCTGAAGGCTGAACCAGTCATGTGGGGGAAAAAACTGGTCTGTCTGGTGAAAAACAAGGTCTCGGGATTGGAGGGGAACTTATGAACAGTCAGTGATGTGCAGATGGCACAGCCTTGCTTCCTCTGAAAAGGAGGAGGAATGAGACACGCGCTGGTGAGAAGCAGCAGGAGAGCAGGCAATGTAGAGAATACAAACCCCCCACTAAACCCTTAGAGGCCATCATATAGACTGATCAAAAATATTGAAGTTGTCAAGGATGTCACTTCGTTTTGATCCACAATCAATGTTCTTGGCAATCTCAGTGAAGAAATTGAAAGACCCGTGGCATTGGGCAAATCTGCTACCTAAAAACTCTTGAAAGTGTCGGAGATCAAAGATGTCACTTCAAGAAGATGTTTTCAAAGCATTTCCATTATATTTTTCTATTTATTTTTCTATTTATTTTTCCATCCACTGTTTCTATTGCTATTTTAACCTTATATCTCAATTCCTATACCTGACCCAGGACATAGTATTTCCAATTGCTTCATATGCAAGTGAACACTGGCAAACAAAGACGAAAGACTAAAGAATCAATGCACTCAAGTTTTGGTGCTGATGAATACCATTGAAAGTGTAGGGAACTGTCAGGAGAACAAAGAAATCTGTCTTGGAAGAATTACAGTGAGAAATCTCTTTGGAAGGAAAGATGGCTAGCCTCCATCACATGTGCTTTGGATAGTTATTAGCAGAAACAAGACTCTGAAAGGGTTTATCATACTTGGTGAAATAGAAGGGTAGCTAAAAGGTTAAGGACAATTGGAATTGACAGTGGCTGCTAGGATGGGTTCAAAAGCCCTTTGGTAGCCAACCGGACACTCCCTTACTGAAGGGTTGTGGGGAAGAAATGAGCCAGTCAAGGTGCAGGATGGCAAAGACGAAACATATAACTTTCCTCTAGTTCTTAAATGCTTCCTCACCCCACCCCACTATCATGATCCCAATTCTACCTTACAAATCTGGCTAGATCAGAGGATGTACATAGGTGCAGATAGCAACTAGAAACACAGGGAATCCAGGACAGATGACTCCTTCAGGACCAGTGGTGAGAATGGAAATATCTGGAGAGTGGAGAGAATGTGGGGTAGAAAGGGAGAACTGATTATAAGAATCTATGTATAGCCTCCTCCCTGGGGGAGGGACAGCAGAGAAGAAGGCAGGGGAGATGTTGGACAGTATAACATATGACAAAATAATAATAATTTATGAATGATGAAGGGTTCATGAGGTAGGGAGGAGTTGGGAGGGAGGGGGAAAATGAGCAGCAGATATTAAGGGCTTAAGTAGAAGGCAAATGCTTTGAGAATGATGATGGCAACAAATTGACATATGTTCTTGACTCAATGGATGTATGTATGGATTGTGATAAGAATTGTACGAGCCCCCAATAAAATGATTTTTTTAAAACATAACAATTGGGGGAATGGTGCAAAACCTGGAAATATTTTATTCTATTGTCATTTTATGTGCTATGATTCAGAACAGATTCAATGACATGTAGTAACAACAGTAACATATTATTGGTCTGATGTTTTCAAAGTATTTCTATGATAGTTTTTTATTTATCTGTTTCACTAGCTATGTTAGCCTTATATCTCAATTTCTATACCTGTATCTCAAAGTGATATACATAAAACACTCCAAATATCATCTCATTACTCTGTGTTATAGTCTCATGATATGGAAAATTATCATTTTCCCTTACCATACACACAAAATATGGAGATTTCAATTTTGACAAATAATGCATTATATGCCTCTAAGCAGAATTGTCTAAGCCAAACTGGTTGAAGAAAATATAAGAAGGATATCATATATCTGTACAAAGTTCCACATACTCAGCAGTACATTTTTAATAGCTACATTGTGTTGCTCCATATATCTGATTTTGAATTTATTTTATGTTGTTTTCTTCATTTTTCAATATTGAAATACAAATATACTTCTTATTAAAAACCTCCTAGTACATAAAATCCTATACAATAAGAGTGTTAACCATTGAAAACCCTGTCATGTCTCTGAGAAGCAGAGGAATTATCTTGTTATCAATTTAATAATGGGACATTGAGGTATATGATGCCATCCACTGACACCAGTAACGCTGTCTCTCTGGGGAAATTCATATCTGTGAGAACTGTCAATCTAGATTGATACAGACATATTAAACATACTCCCTTCAATCCATAAATCTACCCTTTCTGAGATACCTTAATAAAAAGATTCCTTATTTTGATAAGGAGAAGCTAGACCTAATATCTTGACATTACTGAGCTATAATCCCTTTATCTCTCTGCGTATATACACACTCACATATAGTGTGCTTGCATGTAGAAGGGTTGTAAACAGTTCAGCACATTTTCTACTCCTTCTTCTTTTTTCTGTCCTTAGCATAACTTACATGTAAATACATTTCTGAGACTCTAGATAGTTAGATTACTACTTAAGTGATGTAAAATGTGGGTATATTTATCCAGCTATTTAGATTTCTGGAAAACACCAGTATATCTTTGTTGTTTTGCATTAAAACTGTCTCTAATTGTAACTCAGATGGATACTAGTTGATTCCTTGTACTAAACATATCAAGTATTTTCCTATGAGCAAAATATGACATGTAAAAATTATAAAAATCAATATATCAGCTATATAGTGCTAGAAACGAATAGACATTGCAGTCTGAAAAGACAGAAGCAAGACAACAGTTTAGTTAGGTTGTTATATTACCAAGATGTTTTGGTATCTTAGATCGCTGGCACAGTTTGCTTCCATTATCTAGTATAGCTTAGACTGAAAAGCTATGATATGCTCAACTCATAATGACTGGCAACAATAATAGAAAATAGAAGTTCAAGATGGAGAAATCTGTAAAAAAGACTCAAAAGTTCTAACTGGTTTTGAATCCATATCCTCCCAGTGAGTCTGTGACGCCTTGTGATAGCACTTCGCCTGCTGCGGTTGCAAACACGTTCTGAATCGTTCACCGCGGACATTCTTCAAACAAAGCTCATCAGCTCTCTTCCAAAATGACTATCTTCTTCTTCACTAGACTTTATGAATGGAGCCTCTCACTTGCTAAAATCTGAGCGAAGAATGACTGCGTTCGCCTCTCCCACTTACCGTATGCAATCAGTAGATCCGACCTTGTTACTCGAGCGGTCACCAGGTATGGACATTCCAGTAGTTCAGCTCATGTTGTTAGTGCGATCGCGGTGGTTGCAACTCACGCGCACCCTGTGCACAACCGAGAGAGACACGGTTCGTCCCTCTGCCGCCCTGACAATTGCCGCTGCCACTGTGTGGGCGCATCTTGTTGAGGGCCTCCCTGCATCAAGCATGAAGGCCTTATCCAGAGATCAGTCTCTCCTGGCAGCATGTCCAAAGTATGTGAGAGCAAGGTTTTCTAACCTTGCCTCTAGGAAGGGTTCTGGATCCAGAATTTCTTCCTAGAGAGATGTATTTGTGTGTGTGTGTGTGTGTGTGTGTGTGTGTGTGTGTGTGTGTGTTTTGGCAGTCCACACTACTTTAAACAAATCTTCACCAGCCCATAATTCAAATGCCCCCATTCTTCTTCACTCTTTCTTCAAGTCATAGTGCATTTTTATTACCATTGCCATAGCTCCAATTGTTCTCTTTCCCAATACCAGTTCTTTCATATTGACTTGGCACATTATAGCTACTTAAGATATATCATGAGTTTGATAACCGTCCTGGGACATGATCTCCACAATTCTTCACTGAAAGAAATATAAAATTTGAGGCCCAACCATCATGCCTACTCATCGTTTACTTCTCAGTAATTCCTCTCAGATACAATTTGATTGATGAAACACAACCAGAAAAGATATTAAAATGTGGTGTCTGAGGTCTTAAAGGCGGGTAGCTAAACAAGCGGCCATCTAGCAGGGAAGCAGCAACAAAGGCCACATGGAAGAAGCACACCAGCCTGTGTGATTATGAGGTGTTGATGGGAAAAGAGACCAGAAATTCAAAAGCAAGCTACCCAATCTGTGTGAAAGGGCGTGATGTCATAGAGATCCAAAACCCACCGATAAGATCATTGGAAGGGCCACATGGAAAGGAGGATAAACCCAGAGCGCAGTAGAGCGCTGAGGAAACACATCACTATCCGCTAGTTCTTTAATATTTCCTGCCCTGACTAGTATGGTTTTTATTCATTTTACCTCATTAACCATGTTAGCCGTGTGTATGTTAATTTGCATATTTAAGATAGTGAGATACATGAGAGGTGGCAAGATAGTCAACCCTTCAGAAACAATAAGGGGAGCAACGGTTTCCTGAGGGTACAGGAAGAGACTGTGGTGGGCGGGGGGGAGTTTATAGCACTGAAGACTGCGTAACCCCACTTAAGGGGAGAAAACAACAGAATTGTACGTGAATGGATATATTGGATGGTGTAATATACAGAAAAAAAATTAAAATAAGAGTTCCTGGTGTGTAGGGTGGGGGAGTTCCAAGAAGAAAGAAAATGTTTTAAAACTGATTGTGGTAGCGACTGTACAATAATACTTGATGTAATTGAACTATGGAATGTTATGATATCTGTAAAAGCTCCCATTAAGTGATCAAAAATAAAAAGAAATTTTAAAAAATTAAAAATAATTTTTGCTAAATGTTAAATAATTACAGGAGTTTAAGAATGGAAAATAAAAGTTAGAATCTCCCTCCATCCCTATTTCTGCATCCATACTTAAAAAAATATGTTGGTATTTATATAAACATATATATAAACTATATATTATACTACATCGATCATATTATGTATATTTCTCTGCAATGTTTACTTAAATTCCCAAATGAATCTTGAATATTTATTTAATTTCTTCATGAATATATTATATATATGCATATACATATATATAAAATTATAAATGGCTATATAATCCACTGCTAAAAATATATATTTTATCATTTTGTCAAATCCTTAAATAATAACACCATTTTCTACATATATATTGGAAATTATATCTACTGCATAATTTCTTAACTGAAATATTCTTGGATCCAAAATTATGAATATTCAAAAATGTGATTGCTATGGTCAAATTACTCTCAAGAAAGGTAGGTTATATTAATTGACAGTATCACTACCTTGTAGGAAAAGACCTCTTTTCCCATATTCTCTTGGTGTTAATCATAGCCCTGACAGGAAACAAATGGCACACTCAATTTGGGAAATTTAGTAGAGATTTAAAAGGGCCTATTTACAAAGGTGTAGCCTTGAGTAGAAAAATTACAAAGAACAGAGGAAAACTGAGGGAGCCTGGAGAACTCTTTCCATCCCAAGGTTTGAAGGCTCTTGAAGAGGGTCCCTAGATCTGCGCCAAGGTTTCCATGTCCTGCATTGCGACCCACGGGAACTCAGCAGGGAAAGGGGACCTTAGCTCTCTGCTCTCTCCTGCTGAGCCAAACTGGGAGCCAGGTGGCAAAGTGACCATTCAATGCAGGTCAGCTTTCCCAGAACACGCCATATAAAGGAGGAGAGCGGATTGGGAGCAGTGAGTTGAAAATGTTGATCCAACCTTATTACTCATTAGTCATATAATCAAATTAATCTGATTATTTTCCAGAGTAGAAAGGGAAGGAAAAGACTGCACAGAGGATTAAAGTGTGTGGGTCCTTTTCTTCTGCTATCCGCACATCCGTTTCTGAATTATTATGAGCCCCTTTGTTAAACTGGCTTCATTCCCTCTTCCTGGTTCTCCTTCCATCAATGTTCTTCAGAGCTGTTCCAGGGTCTGGGCAACACCCAAGTAGAATGGAATCATTTTTTTCTGCCCTAATTCTCGACCTCTCCTGAGTACAGTTGGAGTCTTAGGCCAGCAAAAATGTTTCTTCATAATTAGTCTGATTTCTCTCTGACCATACATTCTGCTAATCTTCTATTCCAATCTGACACTCAAGCAGCATTGGGTCATTTGTACTTGCTTTCCTACATTTGTACGGGACTACATTTCTCTACCAGCAATACCAGCTACTCCTTCGTCAACAGGGTGACCTCAGTCTGCAGGTTTCTAGCAAGCGTTTCCTTCTCTAGGAAGTTTTTCTCCTAAGCAACCCTCTTTGCGACAGAATTTGTTACTCTGTCTTCCCAATATCTACGACACCATATGCTTCTCATTTGAACATAATTTATGAACGTGTTCACTTGTTTGATCTTCTTTATATTGTAAAATACTTGAAAATGGTTTGTTGCTTGCTTACTTTGTCCACCTCCCATCACATGTCAAGCACAAACACTGATATGAGGTGACTTTGATGTGATTCCTGCCAAAGTCACAAGTTTTTGGTGTGTGTTTAGTAAAGTCCTTTAACTTCCCCATATTTCTTAACTCCAAATTGGATAACAGTGGCCTTCTGGTAAAGTTATTGGAAGAATAAAATGAATTACTATTTGCTAAGACTTTAGCCTCATGACTGGAAAATAAGAGCTACATAAACATTAGCCATTGATTTTGCAAGATCCAGAACACTTAGGTATCCTGGCAGACCACCCAGCATGCTATTTCCTATCAGCTCAGAGTGAGTGTCTGCCTGTAATCCCATTAGATCTCCCTTGAGAAATGAGACAGGGTTGGGGCCTGACCCTAGATCCCTGAAGAGATCGAGCTGAAATCATTTCCCAGCAAAGCAAAGAAAGAAATGGCTGCCCAAGCCTCTCAGTGATTCAGAAACACGAGTGTAGGGTTTGTTGTTGTCTGTGGTTTTTTGCTTCTTGCATAATCCACAGCATATTAAGAGTGCCTAGAACATAACAGGTGATGATAAAACTTTACTTTAAGAACATTCCCTAGTTTTAAGGCCTATGGCCTGATGTGTCTCAGCAAGGAAAAAAAAAATTGAAATCTTCTGTGTAATAGATGCACACCATTCAGAGTGCTAGACAATCAACCCTTCTACGGTCTTACAGACTGCTATCGCTGGGAACTGTTCTGGTGGAAAGTTTACTCTCCACTTTAAAGATGCTTTAGCAGTGCCAGTAAGACGGTGTGTGAGAACAGAAGAGGTTGGAGAGAATCCCTCTCTGTCAAAGATGAGATTCTGAAATAGCAAAGATGAGTGATTCCAGGACATGTAAAGCCCCAGCCTCTGAGGGCACAGACAGAGGGAGTGAAGAAACGCAGTGTAGGTTGCGGGTGGGCGGCCTGGAGTCCTATCTTAATTACAGGTGCCACATCTGAGTCAAAACCCCCTGAAATTGTTATTCATCCTAACTCCAAGACGTATGCAGTTAACCTAACCCTTTATTGTAAGTGGTATCATGAATAAACTTAAAGCAAATAAAGAGGCAATCTGTTAGTCAGTGATAATTGGTTTGGAAAGTACTTTTACAAAATTTTATTGTTCTATGTTATTGGTTTGGAAAGTACTTTTACAAAATTTTAAGAGTTCTATGTTGCTACAGTTACTGTTGTTTTAAGTCATTTCGTTGATTTTTAACTTAGAATGACTCTAAAGACAGTAGAATTGCCTCAAAGTGTTTCCAAGGCGGTGATCCTTATAGAAAGAGAGTGACGGGTGTTTTCTAGTGTGGAGCCACGGAATAGTCCCAAGTCACTGACCTTTAAGCCAGAGCTGAGCCCTTAGCCATAACACCACCAAAGCTTCTGGAGTATGTATACAGGTACCAATATTTGAATATTTATGCATTTGGAATTCAAAAGATGCACACCAACTCAAATAAAATAATACACTGTTTGGGGAGATAATAGAGTGAGGAGGCCATCTCAATTTGACAGTCTAGTTGATTAAGGGAACAAGGAGGTAACTGGATAAGCCCTCAGAGGACAAATGACTTTCAATTATGGGTTCAGGTCATGCTTTCAGATTTCTTCTCGTGATTTTTCAACTACTAACTAGGCGCTATCATAAGCTGAATTAGGACGAGACCATGGGTGCAGTAACTGCAGGGAGGAGGCTAATTTTCAGTTATAATAAACTCTAAGCACATTTCTTTTTCTGATCTGGAGTCGAGGTGTCTCTTTTCCTGCTTTTAGAGTACCAACGGGTCATTGAAATTCTAGTAAATCAGAATAGAGCCTTTCTTCACGAGCGTAACTTGGAAATTTTAGCACATGACAGTGCATTGGGCTCTGTCGCTTCTTCCTCTAAGACTCTCCGTTCCTTTCTGTCATGATCCATAAGGTGAACGAAGCTCTGGGTATCTGATATTCAAAAAGTCATAACTCAAGGTAATAATCTAGTGGGGAACAGACACATTCAACAAACATTAAAAATGGTGCATGAGTATAAATTGTACTGATAATTCGAATGTGGTATTACCGCAATAATAATAATCATAGTAATGATGGAGAAAACAGCATACGTCACTGAGGAGCCCTGATGGCATAATGGGTAGGTATTGGGCTGCTAGCCACTAGGTGAGTAGTTCAAAACCACCAACTACTCCACAGGAGAAAGACCCGGCTTTCTCCTCTGTTGAGGTACAGTCTCTGAACCCACAGGGGCGCTTCTACCCAGGCTGACAGGGTCCCTGTAGGTCTGCATTGACTCAATAGCAGTGAGTTGGGAGTTTTTTTCTTTTGTTTCTTGGCACATAGATCACTAGGTCATGGGATACCTCCCCAGAGAGTGACAGAGAAAAATTAAAACCTAAACATGAGCTGGAACCTCTTGGGTAACATATTATGTAATTCAGGCAAGGGGAATCTCAGCTATCAAGGCTCAGATGTAGTCAAATTAGACCAGTTCTCACTGGGAAATGACCCCTTAGTGCCCTAAGGAACAGCTGCTCTGTGCCATCGAATCAGTTCCATCTGACAATGACCCCATGAGCAACAGAACCCAACACTGCCCAGCCCTGCACAGGCCTCACAGTCGCTCTTAAGCTTGAGCCCATTATGGCAGCCACTGTGTGACTGTCTCTTGTCACGGGTCTAGCTCCTTTTCTCTGCCCCTCTCCTTCGCCAAGCATGCTGCTCTTCTCCAGGGATGGGGTTCTCCTGATAACATGTCCAAAGTACACGAGGAGACATCTCCCCCTCCTTCTCTCTCAGGTCTAGTCTGCCTGCACTTCTTCCAGCACAGTCCTGCTGGTTCTTTTGGCAGTTTGTAGAACTTCCAATATTCTTCGCCTATATCATCATTCAAATGTATCAATTTTTCTTCCGTCTTCCTTATTCAATGTCCAGCTTTCACACACACATGAGACAGTTAAAAATACCATGGCTTTGTTCAGGCACACGTTATTCCTCAAAGTAACACACCCTTATTTTCAACACTTTACAGAAGCCTCGTGCAGCAGATTTGTCCAACACGATGCAGCCTTTGATCTCTTGACTGTTGCTTCCATGAACATTGGTCATGGGTCTAAGCAAATGAAATCCTTGACAAGGAAAGAAGGAAGTTCTATATAACTGAAGAAGATGAGGGCTTCTGGGTGATGACAGAGCTGGAAGCTGGACAAGATAGTGTTCAGGAAGCAGACAATAGTCCCAATAGAAAGTTAATCCTATCAAGAGACTAATCAGATTACGATCATTTTCCTAGAGGTGAAGTGTAAACCCCTTCAGCATTCCCATCCTGTCTGCCTGTCAATCTCCTTTAATTTGAGGATGGAGTTGAACAGCCCAGCATTCTGGGTTTTATTGAAGTCTGTGAATGAGTACAAAGCCGCTGACCTCATTCATGTTCTCTCTGGTTCGCAGTCCGGCCACAAGGAAGAAAAGCTGTAAAAAAGAGGCTACAAGGGGTGAGCAAGAGGAGAGGAGACATTTCTTTTGTTCCTTCCTTTTTAAATTTGATATTAGCCTAAAGAAGAGAAGACAAAATGGCCTTGCCTCCCTCCTGCTGGGCAGAGTACAGATTGGTCATGCGCAATTGTGAGCACAGAGCTCACATAGTACCCTGGTGACCGGAATGAGTTCATGCATTGTCCAGAAGCTCTGATTTACAGCCAAAAAGAATTTGGGGCATTGAGAGGCAGATTGAATAGGTCCATTTTCACTCATTGTGATTTCCCTGACAGGTCCAGTTTGCTCTAGTCTAAACTGACTCCCCAAATCACACGTTCAGGCAATTAAACCACCAGCCTTTGACATAGTGCAGATAGTCTGCAGTGCAACCCGGCACCATCGCTTCAGGTCCCGGCGTCAGATGCCTTTGACTCTCCAGCCCCTCTCTCCTTCCCATCAGTTCACATGGAAACATGGTTTCATCTCTAACTTTAAAATACAAACGTTACTATTGTTGACAGCCTGCATGTACAAAAGCTTGCCAGTAATCCCACAACAAAATCAGAAATACAAGCAGAACTACAGCCAATGTTCCTAATTTCAAATTGAGTCCCTCTTCAATACGATCTCCTATCTACTCGTCTTTTTGTCTGAAGAATTTCCACATTAGACCATAATTGCATCTACTTATTTTTATGTACAGATAACAAGATAATTTCAACAAAACCAAAATCCAAGACAATCACTGAATGCTCACTGTACTATTCAGAAAATGAATGAAAGTGAGGACGTGAGCTTGTCTAGGCTTCAGGTCAAAGGACACGTGGACAAACCATGTCTAGAATGGGTGGTCTGTGTTTCCCTGGAAAGGCGCCAGAACATTTGCTGAGTTTGTTTACAAAGAAACATCCACAATACTGCTAGATGGAGAATCACACTCGAAAGGCCTGTTTCAGCACATGAATGCGGAACAGCTGAGACTAGGCACCAGGATATCATGCATGAGTCAGGGAAACACAGACATGCTGTCCAGATGTGTGAGGGCAACAGGAAAACAAAAGTTGCTTAAATAAGAAAGAAGGAACCTTTGACTCACTGGTTAAAGTTTGCCACCAGAACCATGGCAAATTGGAATAAAATATAGTACATCTGTCATTTAGTACTTCTCATGTAAATATTGAAAATAAAATTCATTATAATACTCATCCCAGTTTTGAGTACAGACTCCTGTGGTGACCTTTATTAGCTCCAGTGTTCAAAAGATTTCTCCTTCTCCATACACTGATGCTGGAATGTAAGGGAGCAAATAATGCTTCTGGATTATACTCTACACTCTTATGCCACAGAGACAAAATCTTTTGTAGACAGCTTTTTCACTGAAGGCTACATTCATTGCAAACTTTTGAACAATGTAGAAACGCCAACCATGAAAAACGTGTAACTGGTTAATTACCAGCTTCCCGCATTATTAGATCAAATGCTAGAATTGTGATATGATCTTATCGATGAAATATTTTTGTTACTAACAGTAGGAAAATATCAGAAGAGAAAGTGAGACATTTCTACTCTTCTTTTATGGAGTCCTGGTGAGGCGCTCAGTTACTAAGTGAAAGGTCAGTGGTTCAAACTCACCCAGTGACGCCGGGAAAGAGAAGATCAGGATTCTGCTGCCACAAGGGCATGACCTAGGAAACCCTCTGGGCCAGGTCTTCTCTCCCATAGAGTGTTGTTATGAGTCAGAATCAACCTGAAAGCCCCCATGCAACTGTGCCCGTTTACAAAGGCAACAGCGTATACACTGGTCTCATTCGAAAAGAGCTCTCAGTACATCGGGTTAAGCACTGCCAGGTCAAAGCAACTAGGTGAGGTGACCGGTTCCCATCAAAATTCATAGCCCTCTAAATCCCGCGAAGCAGGTTTGCTGTGTCCTAGGAGATGGCCTTGACTCAAAGGCAGTTGGTTTGGGTCTCTTTTGATTACCTAGTTGTTTATTGTGACAGAAAAAAAAGTTAAAAGTCAAGCTTCATATATGATTGGCGTCTAGATTTGCAGGTCAATTTCAATGGAAATGAGTACCATCTGACATTTTACGAGACAGGGTTCATCCAAACCTGGCATGACTTCACCCCAAGTCCCCAGCGCTTTACTCAACTGCGCCTGCACGATATTGTAAAAAAAGTAAAACAAACCACCCATCTGAAATATGAAAGCCCTTATTTTCATTTATTTTTCACAAGTTTCAACTTCTTCTTGAAATCTGAATTGCTAGATTTAATACATATTATATATGAAAACTTTGGTTTACTAAAAATATCCTGCATTTCTTGGATTCTTCATAATTATAATCTGAGTGCTTAGTGAAACAAATAGAACACAATCTTAGTGATGGTTGTCAGTTCCAGATGCTTCACACAGAGGTATTATTAGCTTGTTTTCAGTACTTTCCAGAATTAAAATAGGTGCACTAATTTCCATGAGTATGCAGACTAAAGGTTAGAAAAGAACTGCGGTAGAATCAGGTGGATCCTGAGATATTAGAATAGCAAGGCATAAGAGGCAGAGAGTTCCACATGGAGAGGAAGTTATGGAACACATGTCGTCAGGGGTAAAAAAATATTTGGGCCTGCGGTTTAGATATCCATTTCAGTGTTAAGATGGTGCAGGTGGATAGCAAGACCAGGAGATGTCTGTGGAAGAAAGTTCGCAAGGAAGGGTGGCAGAGGTAACTACATGATAGAAAGTCAAGATTAGGTAACAGAGGCTCCAACAGCTCATTGTAACATTGCCTGTGATGATGACTGATGTCTGGTCGAGAAAGGTTGAAAGTGATGTGTCATCAATATTTGGGGGTGGATAAGGAGGGAAATTAAAATAAAACAACAGAGTAAAGACACATGAGTCTATCAGCCAAGCTATGTTTCATTGAAAATGGATGGCTGACTAAACACCTAGGAGTGATGACTGGGAGCTAGACAAGTATGCACGGTGCCTATGGGAGGTGGATGCATGGTGGTGTTCCCCGGGCAGAGAGTAGGCAGGGGAAAATGGAAAAGGAACAGACTCAATTTGGGAGAGCGTTGAGGTATGCTGTTCTTTTCCATGTAAATACATGTTTAAGTTAAGTCAAAGAGCAGGGACAAATCAAGAAAAAAGTATTGAATTTATAAGGACTAAACAAAAATAAAGTGGTGACCAGACATAAAAGTAGATAAAAGAAATATGCTCTACTGTTACTTAATTTTTTTCTTTGATTAGTATTTTCTATCTGCTGTTACAAACTTACTTGCTGCAATTAAAGACCTTGAAGCACTCGCTGCCTTCATGTGGATTGCAACTCAATGCAAGCAAGGTCAACACTCTCACATCTGGACCAATAGGTCAAGTCTTGATAAATGGAGAAAAGGCTGAAGTTGTCAAGGATTTTGTTTTGCTTGGATTCATCAAAATATGTACAACATTTGGCGAATCTGTAGCACAAGACCTCTGTAGAGTACTGAAACTCAAGGATCTTACTTTGAGGACTAAGGTACACCTGATCCAAGCCATTATATTTTCCATGGCCTCATATGCATGCAAAAGTCAGACACTGAATAAAGAAGACCAAAGAAGAATTGATGCATTTTGATCGTGGTGCTGGAGACGAGTACTGAAAGTCGCATGGGTCTGCTGATCTGAAAGAAGTAAGGGCAGAGTGCTCCTTAGAGGCAATGATGGCGAGACTTCAAGTCCTTGCATACTTCAGGACAGCCCGTCTCTGGAGAAGGACATGTTTGATAAAGAAGAGGGCTGGCCAAGGAAGAGGAAGGCCCCCCGAGGCTGCATCAGTGGGCTCAGGCCTAGGAAGAACTGTGAGAGGCGAGGAGGCTCCCTGGAGGAGCAGCCGGCGCATGTGAACCATCAGCCTTGCAGTTAGCAGCCCCCAATGTAGCGCACTACATCTCCAAGTTTCTTAACAGACACTGGAGTATAAATGAGAGAGAGGTGTTATTGAGCATGTTTCAACTCATAGCACCCCTGTGTACAACAGAATGGTGTACTGTCTAGCCATGTGCCTTCAGCACAATCATTGCTATGTTTGTACCACTTTTGCAGCCAATCATCAAATCTGTAATTTGTACAAATGCCTGCCAACCACAACTGACTTGTGGTCTAAGGAGCCAGAAGCAAAGACAGAGTCACGTATTTCCTTTATGCTATTGCTGTAGTTAGCTGTTTGTTTATTTGTTTTTAACACCTAATCACCGAATGCTAACACGCATGTTTAAAGTTAAACTTCCCATTCTGCTATTGACACTCTCATTGTGCAGACAAATATTACCTTCTTGATTTGTTTTTCCTCTGCTCCCTCGCCTCCACCCTCATTATCTCAAGAGCCAAAATAAACCTACTTCTATTTCTGCTTGGTCAAATGATTGACACTTCTGTGTGCCCAAAGATCTATACCCTCACCACATACAGGCTCTAATATGAAACTCCTGTTTGTCTATTCTGGGAAATTACTAAGAAAACATAACCCCAATCCTTCACTCTACACTAGGTACCAAAATAATTTCACAGCTGATTTAAAACTCTTACCCTCATCTTCATGCCCCAAGAGCGGTGTGACCTGTCTAGCTGAGAAACTAACAGAGCATTCTCTCCTTTCCTCTTTCTGCCTTGTGTTCCCCAGCTCCCAGCAGTGGTCTGTTCCCATAGTTAACCTCACAGAACAAGATAAAGCTTTCTTGCCCAATGAAGCAAGAAGAAAAAAATCTCTGCCTGAAAATGTACCTCCATCTCAGAAAAAAAAAATTCCAGGAATAGATATTAATCCTGCCCCTTTGCCCACCAGCCAATAGTCAAAGAATCTCAGAATATAAAAATTCTCAGTAATTTTCTGTGTTGCTCCCTTCAAACCATTTCATTACATATGACAAAAATGGAGTAGGGAATAGAAAATAGTATGTATTCACCTCTGGAATGATCTCATATATTTTCTGAGCATGAGATCCCAGTGGCTTCTCTTATGTGCAATTCAAAGATGCCTTAAAAAATGACTAAGTATTTATGGTTCAGTTAAAATGTAAAAGCTTCTTCTCCTATTCAATACCCACTACAACAAATACCACTGCTATGAAAGTTATATGTCAGAGAAGTGATTGCTCAGCTGCCGTGGGAGCTCTATTGAATCACACCATTGTCAGAAGTGTAGTCTTTGGGGACAGTGATAACCTCGCCCATCCTCTTTATTTATACATGAGATTGTGACTTGTCCAAGTTCATAGAGCTGGTAGCAGAGCCGAGAGACCCTCTTGCTCTCCTGGCTCGTGGTCCATTATTTATTCATTTATTTACTTACACTCCATTACTTAGCCCCACACACCACCACAGGAACTCTGGTGGCGTAATGGATGATGCATTGTGCTGCTAACCGCAGGGTCAGTGGGTCAAATCCACCAGCTGCTCTGTGAAAAAAGATAAGACTTCCTGCTCTCATAAACATTTGGAAATGTGGCTACCCACAGGGCCAGTCCTTCTCTGTCCTCCAGGGCTGCTATGCTTCAGAAGTGACTCAGTGGCAGTGGGTTTATTTGTTTATGTTTAATACACTGCCACCCATACCAACCAGTTGCAGCCTCTCTAATATAACCATTGATTTCTTGAATCTATTTTTAAACCAATTGAAATAAATGTATGATTTAAAGATCAATAGTCAAAAACAAAACTCTAGTGATGCAATGGTAAGAACTAGGCTGCTACCTGAGAAGGTTGTGTTTCACCCCCACCAGTCACTGCACCGGAGTAAGATGCTATGGCTTCTCCACAGATACCTGCAGGATGGTTCTACTCAATCCTGGGAATTCACTGACCCCACATCTACTGTCAAGGAGACCATTCTAATGCAAAGTCCCCTGTCCAATGGGGTAGAATTGTTCCTTTGGGTTGCTGAACATGCAAATCCTCAAGCAAATATACAGCCTCATCTTTCTCCAGCAGAGTAGTTGAGAGATTGGAACCCTTGACCATAAAGCTATTCACAGAATGATCTATGAGTCAGAATCACCGCAATGGCAGGCACAAAAAAAAAAAAATCAAGATCATGCTTCCCAATGGATCTTTTTAAAACATCATTGTCCATTCATGAATGTGTTCTTCATATGGGTCATGGTAATGTCAGTCTATTTCTGATAACTCCAATTCTGTTTTTGGACCTGCTGCTTTGGATAAATGTCTTTCATCTCGGCTTATTTCTTTTTTAAATCATGTTTTTTTAATTTCTTATGGTGACAGATCTTTTGTGTAAAAAATGTAAATAAATAATAACTAATCCCAGAAAAAAAAGAGGTATGTCTTCTCTCCTCCCTGCCATGGAGTCGATTCAAACTCACAGTCTCCTCATGAGACAGGGCCCAACTGTCCCCGTGGGTTCCCAAGGCTGTCACTCTTTACGGAAGTGAAAAACTTCATCTCTCTCCCACTGAGTGGCTGGTGGTTTCAAACAGTTGACCTTACGGTTTGCAACCCAGCCCACTACGCCATGAGTCTTCTATGACCAGGGTGCCAATCTGGTGATCTGTCCTTGTTCATATGGCAAACGATGAAACTCTCTGATCATTTCTTCTCTGTCTTACACAGGCCCAAATGAATCAGAATCCGTTTGAAAGCACAGAACAGAAAATGTGCATTGCAAGTGGGTTTCAACCTAAAAAAATCTACACATCTACAGTTAATCCATGTCTGATTGGGTTGTGCCTTTAATTAGATATAATTCTGTTCTTCAATTGCTTCAAATTTTCCAGAAGCAGAATCAAAACTTTCCCTTCAGCAGCACTTGGGATTTGAGTCCCAACTGAAATCAAGGGTCTTTGTAGCCATGTTCATCTCTGCATTTTATTCTCAAACTGTTGGATATTTCTTGCTGCCTCACGAACTAGCTGCGTACCTTTGGTGGCCAGCGAGTTTTCTTTGTTCTCTGGTCTTGCACTGACTCTCTGGGTTTGGGGATATCTTCTCTGCCTTCAAGAGAGTCTTATAGAACAATGCCTGGGAGGGAGTTCTCCTCCTCAGCCCCTTCCTGAGGCTCAGCTTGCTCTAGAGATGATCTCTCACAACTGCCCAGGGTATCAGTTTTCTCTGGAATTTCCATGAAATTCCTTGGAACACTAATTCATCTCACCACTACACGCATGGCCACCAAAATTCTTGAAAACGTTCACTGGTTTCCCTGTGGTAAGTTTCTTCCCTCAAAGAACCGAAGGGAGTCTCAGTGGGTCAGTGGTTTATGACATGGGCTGCTAAGCACTAGGTCAGCCGTTAGAAGCCACCAGGCACTCCCCAGGAGAAAAAATAGGCTTTCTAGCCCCATAAAGATTTATAGTCTCAGAAGCCCATGAGGGCAGTTTTACCCTATTCTATAAGGCCAGTATGAGTCAGAATTTTAACTCAGTGGCAGTGCGTTTGGAAGGATCAGAAGAGCAAAAGGTGTCTTCTCTACTAAAAGCTTGTCCATTTTTAGAAATTGTTACATTCAGGTTTCTTTACATTTTCAAATCCCTCTTAAGATTTTACATATATATTAACATCAAACAAACAAACCAAAAAACCCTGTGTTTTTCTGTCTTATCTTACTTGTCCTGATTCTTAGGGTTGGAATGGTAATCTCTAGGATTTTTTTATCTCTAAAGTAGAAGTCTGTCTGCCTGAATCTCAAAGTTCTAATCTAAGCATATTGTCTGTATCTTAGTAGTTTGCCTTTGAATCGCAAAGGCCTGGGAAGGATTTATGCAGGATGTTAGGCAAAGTTCTGAGTCATAAAACCAGCTTAAAGCATGGATTTTGGTGAAGCAGAAAAACGGCTTTTAAGTGCATGTAGTAACTTCATGTAAACAAACCTCTTTCTAAGTCTCTGGTGCACATGCAATTCCAAGTGGAGTATATTAAATAGCACTCATTGTTATTGGTTTAAAAAGATGAGACATTATCAATATCACCTTTACTATAGATCCTGTTTTACTTAATCAAAAGTCAGTTAATGCATATTTGTCAAGGATTCTGTTTTATTTGATAATGCAGAGCCCTTAGTCTATGCGCCCTTCTCATATCAGTGTAAATTCTTTTTCTAGAATTAACCTATTAGGCATGTGTTAGGAATATGTTGATTAGTCTTATGGAGGAACAATTGAATGCATACTATTTAAAAAGCGACTCCGTATAATTGAGTTGGGATTATGAAATAATTAAGAATAACTGTTATAGATGTAGTGATTAAAGGAGATTTTTACATGATTGCAATTGGTTTGATAGACCAGCAATGAGAGAAGACATCTCAGTCCATGAAAAAGCCTACACAAATTCACTGAGCCAAAGGAGAACCTAGGAGGATATGTGGGAGAACTACAAGCACACCGGAATCCCTGCTTTGTGGGGTTGGAACGGGGGAATGATGTGCTCATAGTCAATAAGTCAGCACACATCCCAGAAGCAGACCTTGTACAGTGATCTTTGTACCTCCATGTGTATCTCTGATACAATGAGAGGATCAGGATGGCGTCTAATGAAGCACAAAGACAAGACACATGTGCTGTTTGTAAATAGCTGAAGGTCTGTGGAAGTCATAAAGTTGATTCTGACTCATGGCAACCCTGTAGGATGGAGCAGAACTCACAGAGAGTAGAAAGCTGATCTCTCTCTCATGCAGTTTTGAACTGCTGGTCTTATGCTGAACAGCCCAACACATACACCACTATCCCACCAGGGCTCCTCAAATAGAAACCAGTCAATCCGTGATTACAAGGACTTGCAAAACATACGCGATTTCATCGTTAGGTTGTTTGGCATTTTATAGATGCCTTAGATTTGTGCAATGCAGGTTCACCCTGTACTGCTCGATTTGTCATACGAGAGTTAACAATGCTAACAGCCTGTGCCATGTCCTGATTTAATTTAAGTACTATTGAAGCCTACGTGAAGGCTCTGGAAGAAAGAGTAAGGAGAATATCTGTTTATCGACAAATTTAAGAATATTTATAGGCCCAAACCTTTGTTTGTTTTTTTTTGTCTACATCACATCACAGACCCAGTGGGAGACACAAGGACACAGATATTGAAGTGTGTGTGTGTGTGTGTGTGTGTGTGTGTGTGACAGACAGCTGCAATACTAGCGACAGCAGGAGATTGCAAGAAGTGTCATCAGAGAAACTGGCAACAGAGGCAAAGGAAACACAAAATTGACATGTGATGTATTGGCTGAGTGGGGTATTACGAGTAGAGGTAATACACCTTATAACCCTTGACTAAATAGGGCAGAGGCCAGGTAAGTCTGAGTTCTGAAACCCCAGGGACCACAGCCCAGAGAGAAGTTTGCCTGTAGGAAACAGCTAAAGGAGTGGCTGTCTTGATGGGAGGACTGCATTCTGAGTCTTCCCTGATCCTGACCCAAAAATAACCCATCCATTGCCATCAGTCAATTCTGACTCCTAGAAGTCCTTTAGGACAAAGTAGAAGTATTCCATAGGGTTTCCAGAGCTATAACTCTTTATGGATGCACACGGCAGCATACTTCACCTGTGAACCACTGGTGGATTCCAATCCCCAACCTTTGGGTGAACCCCCAAGCATTTAACTACTGCACCACTAACTGCCCTCATGGCCTCCGGGATCATGAGTATGGTCTGTGAGTCCTGGGTGGCCACTGTAATGACTTACTAAACTTGGCACCGAAGCAGAGAGTTCTGTGGAGGGAGAATTGGTGTCAGGACTGGCAGAAATGTTGAGAGCGAGAAAGCGATGAAGCCTGTCTGACCTCAGTTCATAGGACTCAGTCGTGGATGGTGCTGCCCATGGTGAAGGTAATGCTCCCTCCTCATGAAGGGAGAGGTCCGACACCCCTGACTTGTCACTTTTACATCATTCAATGGCCATAAATACATTGATCATTTAAATTAAACCAAGCATAAAACAGTCACCAGTCATTTTTAATGTTGGTGGGAGGGTTTAAAGAACCCATTGTGAAGGGAAAAAAATCAAATGCAAAAAGCAACACAAAGTTGAATTGAATTATTTAGTATAAAAAGATTAGCCATTCTGGTTACCTCTCTAAATTTTTCATGAATAAATATTAAAGAAAATTTCCTTATAGGTGATCAGTACATAGATCAGAAATTCCCCAAAGAGGCTATATTAATAAAAGTTCACTCATTTCTTATTAATGTTCTAGGCATTTAGCAACATGCAAAGTGACATAGCCACCTTAGAAATGAATTTGGTGATAAGGTGTTTCTTTGCTTCACATACACAATGGGTAATTAGTTCAGAAAAAGCATCTCAAAGGGATAAAAAATAGCCAAGTGTGAAATTCACAAATACATTCCTTCAGTTGGGGACAAATGCTATTGAGGACAGTGCCAGGGATGCATAAATTCTTTCTATCCTATTTACAATGGAGCCTTGGTTAGCTGGGAGCTCATTTTCCAGTTTGTGAATTATCTAGGTCTTTGATTCTTCAATCCCTCTGGCTGATTCCTTTTCCTCCTCTCTCTACTCATTAACACCTCCGCCAGTAGGGGAAGACAATCCAGGTGAAAGAAAAAAGTGAATCCTACATGGACATTTCTAAATACTCTGATCCTTAACTTTCAAAAGAATGATTGACCAACTGTGAGGCAGTATGGCTTCATAGGACCATGCTGGGGCTGTGTGGCGTGCCCTTCTATTATCAATTCTATATTCTAGCACTGAGAAATATGCTAGGAAATGAATTAATATCATCTGGATCTCCGACTCTGAAATGGGAATGATACTCGTATATTATTGGCAAGTTTGTTATAATGTCAATGCAGAAAAGTTCAAATCTGAATATTAGAAAACCATATATAAAATTAAGAGATCATTTACATATTGGGTTCCTAAAACACCTTTCTTGGTAGTTACATAATCTGTTGTCCCTTTGAGACTAAAGCGTGAAGGGGTGGAGTTTAGCCTGTCAATCAGCTTGCAGCTTGATGACCTCATTTGGAGTCTTATGGAGGTAAATAACTTGCTGGAGGCAGGACACACGTTCACTGCCTTGGAGATATTCCTGTTGACAAGACACATGGAGCTACCCTGATGGAGCCAGAGCCCTAAAGCTGGAGGAGCCACGTGGCGACTCACACCAGCCCTAGATTAGTTGCTTCTACTACCACTGGAGCCACAAGACTTCCCACCCACCAGCCTGGGATCTTCCTGCATTTGCATCATTGCATAACACATGTTGTGTGAGTCTGAAAAGGACTTTATAGACTGGGGTTGACATGTGGGCTAATATTACACTTACGGACTTGATCTGGACTGGACTGGGGTGATTTCTCAATATTCAACTGCTCTTGTTACAAAGCTTTCTTAAACACATATAAGCCTCCCTGGATTTGTTTCTCTAGTCTACCCGGACTAACAAACCTTTGTTAACTTTTTTTCAGATTTTTCTTAAGAATCAAGACTTGCTATCAAACTATTTATTGTATTTCTCCCATTCTTCCTTCCTTCTATCTCTCCATTTCTTTGGCCCCTCCTTTCCTGCCTCACTGTCCTTCTCTTTCTCTTTTCTGGCTGCCTGATTGCTTGGTTGCCTTCCTTTTTCCTTCCAATTTGGTTATAAAATGGATCTGGTAGAAGATGGTAGGAATCAAACTGAAAAGTAGGAAACAAACTTTAAACCAAGATGGTAGGAAACAAGCTAAAACAAACAAACAAAACAACAACAAGGAGTTGATTCTGACCCATAGGGATCCTGTAAGTAGGGCCAGAGTAGAGGCAGAAAGAGTAGACTGCTCCCGTGAGTCTCCAAGATTGTCAATCTTTCAGGGAGTAGAAAGCATCATCTTTCTCTAGTAGGGCAGCTGATAGTTTGAACCACAGAGCCTGGAGTTAGCAGTCTAAGGTGTAACCTACTACCCTACCAGAGAGAACCACAATGATCTCCTGCTGATGGATTTCATTCCTCTTTTCTTTCCGATCTGTATAGTTAATAACTGCAGCTGCCAATAAAACAACTCTCTCCACAACATGGCATGTGGTCTAATATGTACACTTTCAGTAACCTCAGGGGCTCTGGGTGTACCTACATAACTGTTCTATTAAAGTCAGTAAAAGGAATGTTGGTGACATAGTGGTTACGTACTTGGCTCCTAAACCAAAAGTCTGTAGTTTGTATCATGTGGGAAAGACTCGGCAATGTTTCCAAAAACATCACAGCCTTGACCATCCTCTGGGGGAAGTCTAGTCTTTTCTGTAGGTTACTAGGAGTCAGAATTGACTTTAAAACAACAAATTTTTGTTTGCCATTTTTCATTTGTAAAATTTTGAGCATGATTGTTTTGCATGGAAATTAAACTCTCTCTCTCTCTATATATATATATATATATACTCTCCCATGGGCCAATCTCCTTTTAGATGATTTACTCAAAAATATGTGTCTTGCCTCTTTGGATCAGAGATACAGTCTAAGATTCTGCTTAAACAGTATACATTACCAAGCTATAAACCTTGATTTTAAAAAGTAAAAACTGAGTTGTTAAAGTAGACAAACCCTTAAAATAATACTTAGTTTCAATGTTGAAGCTATCTTAAAGAATAGCTTTAAAGAACATGCTTTTAAGTAAATGTCTTAAAAGACTTAAGGAGAAAATAGAAAATTAGTTCCCTATGAAGCATGAGTCTCTGAAGACAATTTCTGGTGAGAACAACGTAAAAGGATAAAATGTCCATTCCAGGGACGGAAAGGAAGCTGGAGGAGATAAAAAGGTTTTTCTCAGCAAAGCAAAAAGTAAAATAGGACTGCTTGAAATACAGTTAATGGAACACATATAATCTTACATGAAACAATATTTATACCATCTCCTATTTTTATCATCTTAATAAAACCGAGGTTCTCTTTAAGATTGTTTTATAGTTAATGGAGTAGCCAGGTTCTTCAAGGTCAAAATATATGGAATCCACAAGACTCTGAATTGACTCAGTGGCAGATGTTTTGGAGTTTTGGTTTTCAAGATTAAGTAGAAGGAAAAAACAGATATATCTTAGGGGCTTGAGGAGAAAAATAGGTGTTAAGTAATTATTTCAATTTTTGCATAATCCTTGCTCCAGGCTTCCAAACCCTTAAGACAATTCATTAGGTGATGAATTCTTCATAAAAAGAGAATATTTATTGATATAAAACATCATTAAATTGACTTTCTGTGACTTCACCCAGAGCAACAAGTCTCTTCAGCTGCTAGAGGGTTTTGTGTTTTTTTTGTTTTTTATCTAATCAGCGCTGGACTAAATATATGGAATTTATATATTGTGTTGATTGCCTATCTAATTAATGAGCTACTTTAAACCAAGAAATAATCTAAAGTCAATGTATCATCACCACTCCCATAGTCCTGTACTTTGTAACATGTCTGAGAGTGTTAGATGTTATGTATCTGAATTGGGGAAACACTATTCTTAGCTAAAAGGCAACAGAACAAATTACAAAAGAAAGAGGAGAGGCCATGCTGTATTGTGTTTTATATTATGTAGTTTGTTGTATTTTTTCATTTTATATGCTTTTCATTTCTTAAACTTTATCTAGATCTGTTTATTTTTCATGCCTTAACTTAGCATTTTGAATATATGGGATATAAATATAATAATATTTTGTCTTTGCTCTTTTTAGCCTTGGTACATAAATTCTGGGTCAGCTTTCATTGACTGATTTTTCTCATGGATATTGTGCTGCCAGTTAAGCATCTAACTGCTCACCACAACGTCGGCACCCAAACTGCACGTGTGCTCTGAGGGGGAGCTTGAGACCATCTGCTCTCATAAATGTTTGCAGTTGCAGAAACCCCTATAAAGTGTCTGGGAGTTGGAATCAACTGGAGGGCAGTACGTTAATGAGACATCGAGTATTTACTGACTTTATTCACACTGGGTAATTTCCTATGGCGTGCTAGGCATTGTTTAGTACTGGATATTTCTGTGTTCCTATAAACTTCCTTATACCTTGTCTTAGGTCACAGTTAAGTGCTTTAGACACAAGCCAAAGCCAAATGAACCACCATAGAGTTGATTCTGACTCATAACCACTCTATAGGACAGGGTGGAATTGCCCCCTTGAGTTGCCAAGACTGTAACTCCGCATGTGAGAAGAGAGCCTCCTCTTTCTCCCTAGGAGTGGCTGATGGTTTGGAGCAGCTGGTGGTTTAGAACTGCTTAGCTTGTAGTTAACAGCCTAATGCATAAGCACTGTGCCACCACCAGGGCTCCAGACTTAGGCGCTGATCCTTTCAGTGGTTGTGTTTAAGGTTTGTGAGTTACGATCAATGCGGTGTTTAGTCTAGGGATAGCTATTCCCCAGAACAGAATCAAGCTTTGTCTATGGACACCACCCAATCTGTCTGGCAGGAAGAGCCATTGTTCTGAGGTTTATCTGATCTCCTAATCGTGTTCTTTCTAATACTCTGCCATAAGCTTTCTTTAGTCTCTGGTAGTGTATGCATCTACAGGAACTGAGCTCCAATCTGCTGAATACTCAAAGCAGCCCTCCATGGATCTCTAGAGTTCACGCTGTATGTATCTCTTTTCTGTCCATCACTGTTTTGTGAACTTCAGCCATCTTACTATTTCTGGATTGAAGCTGTCTCCTCACCTCTGGAATATTCTGTATCTCATATGGGCTCTTCCCTTCACACTGTGACCTGGAAGCTTCCTAAGGCAATGGATTGAAATGAGAGGCAGGGTCGTCTCATTTGTTTTCTATTGCACTGTTTTCTGTGTGCCTGGCTTTCAGGGTCTGGAAAACAGCCTTTTTTTCACGTTTTCTGTGTTTTGTGCTGCTTCCGTTTGAAAGATAAACCAGTTACCATCACGCCACATAGCTAACACGGTCCCAGAAAGGAAGACTATCCTAACTCAAGGAAATAGTTGGTCACAGGCGGTCCAAAATAATGCATGAAATTTTAAACTGTAATATAGACTTTAATATATATTTGGCCATCTTTGTTTGTGGAGTTAAACACATTATTACTTTATATCTCTCTTTGTATGCTGATAGTAAGAGATTAAGTGCCATTATGTAAGTTTTGTGTTTATAGAGTACTGAATTTAAATGAATGAATGATCTTAAAACAAGAGAAATATAATGAATAAAACATTAGACCAGTAGTTAGGAGAACTCAGTTACTATATGATATATAATTAATTTAAATTCAGAAAAATCATTAAAAAGCATATTTAATGAGTTAGTCTTTAATTTCTTATTAGGTCATCATGTCTTAAGTAATGTCTTTTATATAGACTATTAACTCATAAATGCTTTAAAAATCAATTAGGCAATATCTCGTAAGAGCCATATACATGATGTTACTATTAGCTCACCTAATCCCATCTCATAAACAATTGTAAAGAAAAATATTGTTGTAAAAAGAATCAAACCTAAATTCTTAAATATATTATCACTTATTGTAACGAATAATTTCAAACAAACAAAAATAGTCAAAAGGTAGAAAGTTAGGTACAAATTAACTAATAGTGCTATAATAATTCAATCATATACATATAAAAAAGACAGTGTTGATTATGTAGTAACATAGACCTCTGCTAACATAATATTAACTAAGACAATGTACACAAAATTATCTGGATTATGATTTTATCTGGAATACATTGTAACTAAACAATTAAGCACAGGAATAGAAAGAGCTATGATTTTGTGAGCATTTACAATGTCATGGCAATATGTCAAACACATTATGTTTATGTTGTCACATTTCATCTTCAAAGAAACCTTGAGAAGTAGGAAGTGGTATCACACAGCGGGCAGGTTGAAGTCTCTACTTGCTCAGCCACTCTGGGAAACTAAAGAGAGGAGCGTGTTGGGATAAGTAGGCAGAGGCTATTTTTGTTTCGTGCATCCTTTCTTCCTCTTGTCCATTACTGTTCTGAAACATTTTATTTCTTTATTTAGCAAGCTATCTGGGTATTTTTAAAGCCAATAAAGTACTATCCTTCACTTCTATTGAGCTAATTTCAATTCATACATAATGTGGATGAAGACTTTTCCTGGTTTTTGGCAAATAAGGGAGTCTCGATAGTAAGTGTCTGTGCATTCATGAGGGATGACAGAAAATCACTACTTTGGTCCTGCGTATAAAATGGAACGGGTTCTGAGGGTGGCAGGGATGCGAGGTGTACTAATCTTCCTTTGAAAACCTTCTGCAACAAACAGCAATGGAGGTAGCGTATCTGACCTCTTCTGGCTCCGCTATGGCTGTCAAGCAAGTCAGGCATGCCTCTATGCTCCGGCCTTCCTTACCCATCTGACCACTCCTCTTGTGCCACACGATGTCCATGCTCGATTCGATAATCCATTGCAATGGCCAGACACATCTCCCAGGTGAGACTCCAAATGAAGGGGCTCTTTTAGGGAAGCCAATGTTGTTGCTGTTAGGTGTCACTTGACTAGGTTCTGACCCATAGCAACCTTATGCACAGCAGACGAAATAATCCCCAGTCCTGTGCCATCCTCACAACTGTTCCTGTGCTGGAACTCATAGCTGCAGCCGCTGTGTCCCTCCATCTCCTTGAGGGCCTTCCTCCTTTTCACTGTCCTTCCACTTTACCACACATGATACCCTTCTCCAGGGACCGGTCTCCTGTCAACATGTCCAAAGTGTGTAAGATGAAGTCTCCCTATCCTTGACGCTAAGGAGCATCATGGTGGTACTACTTCCAGTACAGACTTATTGTCCTTTTAGCAGTCCATGGTACTATCACAATTCTTTATACAATTCAAACACATCAATTCTACTTCAGTTCTCCTTATTCGATGTCCAATTTTCAAAAGGTTACCCTAAGTCAGAATCAGCAAACAGTACAGATATAGTCACTGGTCTCCTCGACCAAATCTCTCTCTGCTCCTCATTCTCTCAGCCTTATGGTCCCTTGACCTTTGCCTCCATGGACCAGAAAGTCAGCCTGCCTGTCACTCAGTCCCATAGGTTCATAGTCTCAGGGCGGATGAAGAGAGGGTACCTTTGGTCTCAGTACTGCTCTGCTGAGTCTCTGTATCTGCTCTGAGGCACCTGATCTCGATGGCATCAGCCACGACAGACTGAGAACTTGAATGTACTCTTCAAAGGTCCTTACTATTTCTCTCTGCTCTCTGCTTCAATGATAGCTCATCTTTATGACAGCCAGGGAGTGGCTTAAAAAAACCTGACCAATCCCCAATCTCAGTGTTACATATCCCCTGCTTGTATAGTCCTACCCAATCATTGGGTGACAGGTACAGAAACATGAAAGAGTCATGTTAAGAAATTGCTCGCTCTCAAAAAATATCAAATTTACTGCCATTGAGTCCATGCCGCCTCAGAGAGACCCTATAGCACAGGGTAGAAGTTTCCTTGTGGGTTCCAGAGACTGTAGCTCAGCACTGGAGTAGAAAACCCCAACTCCGTCCTGCAGAGCGGCTGGTGTCTTTGAACTGTTGACCTTGCACTCACAGTCTGATTCCTACCCACTGACGACCAGGGCTAGTGCACAAATGGATGTCAGTCAACATGGAGATAGGGAGAGAGACAGGGATATGACAAGCCCAAACATTTCCAGAGGAAGCACAAGATTTCTCTACAAGAAATATCCTCTTTATGTTATGAAGATAGAGCTAAAAATAATCCTTCTACTGCAAAAAAGTGGTGATTAGAAAGATCAACTGCATACTAATCTAAAAAATAAGTCTATGGTAGTTAAAATGGTTTAAAATGTTATTTGTGTAAGCATGCATGAATAGCAATCCCCTCTCCCCCCAAATATCCCAATATCTCTAGTGGGCAGAACTTATACAAGCATTCTAAAGAAAGTAAGGTGACTTCTCAGTCAGGCCTGGTGGAGAAGGCTAGATTTCACTGAGGATATAGGGTAAGGGGCATGAGGGAAATGTGCAAAGAAAGTCCTGTGTTTTGAAGTACCTTAAAATTTGACTCAGTCCTTCAATTTACACACACACACACACACACACACACACACACACACACACACAACCAACAATGAGGCCATGTTCCAGGTCAAACCAAGGTGCAAATTGACCACTGGCACTATTTTCTATGTTGTTCGCTGAGAGTAGTTAAATTTCACTGATATATAAGGTTTTCTAGACTATAATATTTGGGGGAGAAGGTCCCCTGGTCTTTTCTCCTATGGAGTCACTGGTAGATTCCAACTGTGGTACTTTTGATTAATAACCAAGCACTTAACCATTGAAACATGAGGATTTTCTTGATTACTTGGCTAATGAAAAAGGCTAATGAAGAAAATATGAGTTGGTTGTTTAAAAAAAAAACTTTATCAACTAACCCCCACTATTTTTTTTCCTATTTTACTCTATTTCTTCTATTGAGAGAATCTTAAGGACAGACAAGGAGACCTGAGGGCTTAATGGCTTACCTATTGGGCTTCTAACCTAAAGGGCAACAATTAGAAACTGCCAGGCATTACCAGAGAGAAACACGAGACTGGCTATTCTCATGAAGATTTAAAGTCTTGGAACCCACGATGGCAGTTCTACTCAATTTTAGAGGGTTGTTATAAATCAAAATTAATACAATGGCAGTGTGCTTGCCTTTTGTATTTATTTGGAAAATGAGCTCAATCCAATTAGTGATCTGAGTGGGTGAGAGGATGCTGTACGTCATCCAGTGTGTTACAGTGACACGATGAGACGATGGGGACAGTCTGTGTTCTTAATGTCTCATACTTCATAGACTCAGATGTAATACTCCTCAATGTATGATGTAAATAGTTCCATTTCTAGTACCACCAGTTTCCACTTCTTAAAATGAGAGTTATGAGAATAGCCAGGTTTCTTCTCACAGACTTTGGCCATATTACCAGGAAGGACCAGTCCCTGAAGAAGGGCATCATATTGGTAAAAGTAGAAGTTCAGCAAAATGGAGAAAACCTTCAAATGCAATGGATTAACACCACGGTAATGACAGTGGATAGTTATGAGGCAGCACCTAGAGAAAAATAACAAACAGAGAGGAGGGAGGCCACTGCTTTACTGAGAAATAAAGCCCTTAGCAAGGGTTTTGGTATGCATTAGATGTTCATAGCAAATAGTTGTAATGCAAGGGTTTTACAGACATTTAATAATATATGTCATCATAAGCATGGGCAATGCTGGCTGTGTATGTAGTACATCTATTGCCCAACTCTGTAAAAATATAAACACACACATATATATGCATTTAGATATAAAAATTAGACATATACGCACACATATTTATATATCATGACTGTACGTCTTTTATTGTGAGTCCTCAAAGGGATGTCTTTGCCTTTTGACATATTAAAGGGGTCATTTCCAGCAATTTGGCAACTCAGTAGGGCATTGTTAGATTAATTTGACTGGTGCTTCTAAGGGATTTATTGTTCAATCATTTCAAATGGAATCCTTGAAAAAAATCAGTATTTACACATTCCTATGTATACATTAATTGAAACCATTCTCAAATTTCAACATTAACTTACCTACAGCAAGGCTATGAATGACATTACAAAGGATAGAAATTACAGAACACTTAATGGTGCTCAAGCAGACCCTCTACATGGACCAAGAGGCAGTTCTTTGACCAAAACAGAGACACTGAATGGTTCAAAATGAGGAAACGCATGAATCAGGGTTGTACCCTCTCACCAAACTTATTAAATTTGCATGCCGAAGACCTAATCTGAGAAACTGGCTGCATAAAGAACAGGGCACCAGGACTCAGAAAGGCTTTCACAACGTGTGACACAGATGGCAGAGGTCTGCTGGCTGAAGACCAAGAGGACTAGAAGTGCCTACTGATGTAAGTCAAAGAATACAGCCTCCAGCATGGGCTACAATCAATGTAGACAAAACAAACTACTCACAACTGGGCTGATAAATAATATTTTGATAAATGGAGAAAAGTTTGAAATGTTCAAGTATTTCCTTTTGCTTGAATCAACATTCAGTGATCATTGGAAACAATAGTTAAGAGATCAAAGTACACATTGGGTAAATCTTCTTCAAAATATGTGTTTAAAATTATGAATAGTAAAATTATAACTTTGAGATGTTTGACCCAAGCCATAGTATTAACAATGGTCTAATATGCTTGCTAAAGCTGGACAATGAATAATGGAGACCTGAGAAAAATGTTTGCACTTGAATTATGATGTTGGCAAAGAATATTAAGTTGCCATGGACTTCAAGAAGAACAATTGCTCTGTCTTGGGAAACGTACACTCCAAATGGTCCTTAGAAGGGAGGATAGGGAGACTTTCCCTACGTTGGGCATGTTATCAGAAGGAGCAGACCCTGGGGAAAGACATTATGCGTGGTAAAGTTGAGGGTCAGCAAAAGAGAAGGAGCAATACTCCAACTGGGTTGGATTCACAAAATAGCTGAAACAACAGGATCAAACAGATCCACAATTGTGGAAATAGAACAAGACCAGGCAGTGTTTCATTTGATATCAGGTTATTATGAGTTGGAACCAACTCTACAGCACCCACAGGCCAGGGCATGAATTAATTCTCCACAAATGTCTTCTGCAGCTAAGTAGGCACTCTGAGGGTGCCCTTGGATCCTCCTAAATGGCATCCTTCCTGCAGGCAGCCAGGGACCCACAGCTGACCAGAGGCCTGGGCATCCTGTCTGCTCTCTCCCCTGAGCCTTGGGTATGTCAGTGTCCTGGCGTTAATGACTTTCAGCAGTTTGGATAGCCATCCTCATTGTCTCTTACTAACAGGTGACCCCAAAAGACCCCGCTTGGTGGAAACTTTCTTGTGCAGGCCCCTCCACTTGCTAAAAGAAGCAGTTCTCTTCATATCAGTTAAGGCACCAATTATGATAAAATACTGTCTCTCAGATGGGCTCCCCGCAGTTTCTCAGCCTCTCCATACCTCTGAATAGTGAGAGAGTCTCTCTTTGGAGCTTGAGCCCATCCATCACCAAACAATAATCATGGACTGGCTGAGACATAAAATCTTAAAGTTCATTTGTTTCCATCAAGTTGATTTTGAATCTTAGTGACCCAAGAAACAGAGTAAAATAGTCTTACAAAATGTGACAAGATGTAATCTTTAAGGAGGCAGGTTGCCACTGCTTTCTCACACAGAACATCTAGCAGCTTCAAGCTGCAGAACTTTCCGTTAACAGCTGAGGGTGTACCATCTGCACGACCAGGACTATTGAACACTCTAAATTCTCCAGGAAATGCTCAGGGAGAACCAGAATATGGGCTTCCTGGACCCAGGTTCTACAGACCTCTTGAGAGAACATAGGGTCTTTGCTGCCGAGTCTGTAAGTCCTTATGAGAATAAACATTTCAGCTTTCTCTCAGAGCAGCTGGGATTCAAAGTGCCAATCTTACAGATATTGCTGACAATACAATAGTGGACTTGGGTGGGGGGAAACAGAAACATTTATTTTGACTAAATTTATTCGTATTCACACTAAAATTTAGTATTTCCTTAAGGTGCCAACAACTGGTGGTAATATTATCAGAACCTATAACTTTCGACCAACACAAATCACAGGACAGTATAGATGGTGCGCGTACCCCCAGGCAGCAGTTGTATTCCCAACTACAACAAGAACATGATGAAAGATATGAAGCCTGCTCCTGGAATGTGCCATTGAAGGTCTTAGTAATGTGTGACACGTAGGATTATGGCATATGCTTAAAACGATTTTTAGTAATTTTATTTCAACACAATGAGATGTTTTTATAATCTTATGATTTCAGTAATAAAGGTATATCTAAAACTATCAGTCTGAAAAAAAATAGTTCTTAATCTTTACCAGCCTGTCAAAGAGGTCCATAACCACACACAAAAGCAAAAGGTAAAGTAGCCTGCATCTTGCATTTAGAAGCCACGTATCATGAAAAAAAACCTCAGGTAGGTTGATGAAGATCAACTAATTTGGAGCCATTCTGAATGTGGTGGGTACAATGTTGATCTCACAGTAATTAACTGAGAAAAGGCTTAAGCAGAAATGAAGCGTATTGTAATAGAAGTATATTTACATATCAATTGTTCTTTCTTTATGAATTTTTCTAACAAAGCCATCACTCCCTCTCTTCACCACTTGAGTCACTACTGATTCTCTATCTTGTGCTGAACTCTTACTTTAGTAGCACAAATAATAGAAAATGTCAGTCTTTCCTTGATAATTCAGTGCATTTAGACAACTCAGAGCATGTATTTTTTTAAGTACATTTTCTTGCCAAACGTAAACTATATGATATATTAGACTTCTGCAGTGAGAATGGAAGGATTCGCTTAAATCGATTTCTGTAAGCCCTAATTATACCGCACATTACTGAATGCGCATTGCAAAAACTCAGTTTAAGAACAGAAACCTCTCCATGAGCAACACATTGTCCCTGCAATGGCTGATGTGCTGTACTGAATTCACCGATGTACAGGAGGGAGCCGTGTGAGGCAGGCGGAAGTCGAATGTGAGCCTACTATGTATCTAGCATGACATGATAATTGAGAAACGTTTTAGGTGGTTTTGTCTTTACAATCAGGATCCCTCAGATGTCTCAGCGCATTCCTCTGGCAGATGGTCAACGCATGGCTACTTTCTCTGAAACAGCGATACTGCCGGCTGCGGAAGGGGGCTATAAGGGTGGCATGGAACGTCCCTGGAAAAAATCCGCTAGCTTTTCGTCTTATTTTTCCATGAACTTTTAAAAGTACGCTCATAAGTCTCTTCAGCACAACCTATTTTTCAGTAAAGTTGGTCCTTGCTCAGAATCTGCCTCTGTGGCTTGAATTATCCAATCCCTATCATTAAAGGTGGCAGCCCCACACTTGAGAATGATGTGGGAAAACGCCAGCGAGAGTGATAATTAAACTTGGAGAATGAAGGGTCACCTTTCCTTCAGCTCCTTGGGTTTCGCTTCAGAGTAATTCCAAAACAGTGGGGGAGTTTCTACTCTCAGCATGGTGATATCTAGGTGTACCCCCATGATTTCTATGGGTTCCAATGAGAGCACTATTTTAATTGTATTTCCAAGGTTGTCTTTGATATATTGTTGTGCTCTTTATAGTCAGTTCCAACTTCTACTGACTCTATATAAGTATAAGATGTTAGAAATTAATTCAAGCACTAGAGAAAGGAAAAATTAGTATTATCAAAATGAGGAAGAAATCATAAGGAAGGCACAAACTGCTTTCTCAGGGGAAAAAACTAACAATATAGGAGAACATTATTGTCAGAGAAGTTGAGGAGAAAATGTGTGTCCCCTCTTTCTATATAACTGTCATGGAAACACAAAATGAAGGTTTCCTCTCAGCTTTCTTCTCCATTTAGTGAATTCCTTATTCTTATTTTAACATCTTACTCCTGCTCAAAACAACCCATGGATAGTTTCCAGGAAAGGGATTTGTTGCCCCAGATACACTGAAAGGAACAAATATCAAACTCATCGCCACCGAGTCCGTTCTGATTCACAAGAGAACGAAGTAGCAGCGCCCTCTGGGCATGCCGAACCTGTAAGTGTTCAGAGGGGTAGACAGCCCAAGTCTTCCATGGAACGGCTGCTGAATCCAAGCCACTGACCTTCTCACTAGCTTAATTAACTACTACTGAAGTCATTTTTGGGAAATGATGTTCCATACAGTTCTGATGTTGCACCATCAAGTAATACTGACCAATGCTATACCAGAAAAATCAAGATAAAGGCATTCAAGGTGAAAGAAGGGTTTGAAGGTGGGGAAGGGGCAGGGAAGTATTAGGCTTGACAGAAGACTGGAGTCATTTGGTAAATGGGAAAGATGATACACGCTATCGGGAGGTTTCGTCACTTGTCTGCCGGTTGGCTGAACTGTGATGGCTTGTGTGTTGCTGCGGCGCTAGGAGCTATGTCACTGATAGTTCAAATATCCACAGGGTTACCCGGAGTGAACAGCGTATAGCAGAGCTTCAAGACCAAGAACAGAGTAAAAGAAGAACTAGGCTGTCCACTTCTCAGGAATTAGCCACTGAAAACCGGAAGGATAGCATAGCAACCTTGTCAGACAGCTGAAGGTCTAAGGCGTAAGCACAAGAGATGGTGCCAGAAGAGGAGCCCATCCGATCAGAAGGCTCTCATAATTTGACTGAAGAGGAGCGGTTGTCTCAAAGCAGAATCGACCACAGGTTTGCGAATAGAGTAAAGCAAGTGAGAGTAAAGCCCTGCGGACCTGTCGCTTGCCGATGGGACACAATTCAAAGTGGGGAGACACCGTTGCACACAATTCCAAGTTGGAACTTGGAATGTACAAAGTATGAATCTAGAAATATTGAAAGTTGTTGAAAGTGAAGTGTACCACATAATGATAGATATCCTTAGTGAGCTGAAATGGACTTGTATTGGGCACTTTGAATCCCCAAATCTTATGGTTTATTATGCTGGAAATGATAGATTCAAGAGAAATGTCATTGTATTCATTGTAATAAAGGACATTTCAAGATCTGTCATGAAGTACAATACTGTCTGGAAATAGATGACAGAGACAGCCAGTCAATACAAATATTATTTAAATTTATGCACCAACCGCTAAAGTTCATGATGCAGAATTTTTTTTAATTTACCAATGTTTTCAGGGAATTGATCAAATATGCAAGCAAGGTGCATTGATACTTATTGGTGATTGGAATGAAAACGCTGGAAATAAAGAAGGAATGGGAGTTGGAAAATATCATCTTGGTAATAGAAACTAACCTGGAGATTGAATGTTAGAATTAAGCAAGATCAATTAATTGTTCATCAAAAATATTCCTTTTGAAGAACACACACAATGACTGTGAGTATAAACTTCTCCAGATGGGATTCGCAGAAACTAATTTGACTACATTTGGGGGGGAGGACCACCTAAAAACCAGACCAGAGGCTAATTGTGGAACAGATCACCAATTGCTCACATGCAAATTCAGGTTGCAGATAAAGAAAATTCAAACAATCCCATAAGGGAAAAATATGACCTTGAATATAGCCCACATGAATTTTGAGACCATCTAAAGAACCTGATGAACTGTGGGAGATCATGAAAGACACCTTTCTTGAAGAAAGAAAAAATCATTAAAAAGAAAGAAAATATCAAAGGAGATTTCAGAAGCGACTATAAAACTTGATCTTGGATGAAAGGATGATACAAAGAACTCAACACAAAATTTCAAAGGGCAGTTTGAGAAAACAAACAAAAATATTATAATGACATGTTCAAAGACTTTTGAGTTACAATAGAAAATCAAAACTTGAAGAACACACTCAATATATCTTAAACTGAAAGCTCTCAAGAAAAAAGTTCAAGCCTTCAGTTGCAACACTGAAAGGCTCTGGGTCAAATCTTGAATAATCCAGGACATCCACAGAAGAGGAGGACAATTCAGAAAGTCACTGGACCCAAAACAGCCAGTCAACGTCCCGCCTTTCAACAGGGAGCATCCGAGCAAGGAGAGTGGTGGAGGAAGGAAGAACCGCAAGCTGCACTGAAAGCACTTGCCGAAACCAGAGCTCGTAGGAAAGCTGGGCTATCGATACACATGGTTTAACATGCTGCTGAAGCACCAGAAGCGCTTACCTGTCTATGCCAGGATGTTCAGAAGGCAGCTACTTGGCCAACTGAGTTGAAGGGAACCATAATTTACCCCTTCCAAAGGAAAGTGACCCAACAGAAAGCTCAAGTTTTAGAATATCATTAATATCACATGAAAGCAAACATGTTGCTGAAGATCATCCAATAACATTTGCAGTTGTCCTTGACAGGGCACTCCCAGAGGTCCAGACTGGACAAGGACGTGGAACAAAGGTTGTATTGCTGATGCTGATGGATCTTGGCTGAAAGCAGACAATACCAGGGAGTTATTTGTGTTTTATTGACTATGCCAATGCACTTGACTGTGTAGACCATAATAATTATAGATAACCTTGAGAAGAATGGGAATTCCTGAACATTGCATTGTGCTCATGAGGAACTTGTACATAGATCAAAAGGCAGTTGATCCATATGCATGTGAAAGTTGGATATTGAATAAAGAAGATCAAAAGAGAAATCAATGCATTTGAATAAAGGTGCTAAGGAAGAATACTGCACATTCCAGGGACTTCCAAAAGAATAAACAAGTCTGTGTTGGAAGACCAACCACCAGAATGTTCCATAGAAGCAAGGATGGGGAGACTTTGTCTCGTGTACCTTGGGTATGTTGTCAGGAGAGACCAGGCCCCGGAGTAGCACAGCATATGCTTGATAAAGAAGAGGAACAGTAGACAAAGAAAAAGACCCTCGACCAGATGGGTTGACATAGTGGCTGCAGCAACGGGACTGAACATAAGAAAAATAGCGAGACTAGTGCGGAACTGGGCAGTGTTTGCCTCTGTGCTGTGGGAGTAGTTGAGCTGACGGCATCTTACAACAACAATTGGAGGTTTGGTAAATCGTTTATTTTATTGAATGTAAAAATGGTGACCTAATATTGAAACCCCATCTAATTCACAATAATATTTTTAAGTTATACTGAATTTTTTAAAGCGTGAAATGGTACTGCAACATAGGCAGCCATACTAGCGAATATTATCTTTAGACAATGGTATGTACGCTAAACGCATATTTCAAGTTCTAATTCTGACTTTATCATATATGAGCTGTGTAATCTTGACAAGTTACTTAATCTGTGTCTGTCAGTTTACTCATTTATGAAAAAGGAAAAATAATATGAATTTCATAAGGTTGTCAAAAAGATTACATGTGATTAAATGTATATAAATCATTAATAACAGTGTCTGTCACAGAGTATTATATAATTATATTTCTTAATATTATAGACCAAAATTTAGATAAATTCATATATTTATGGCTGATCATTATTTTTTCATGTCATTCTTAGACATACTTACCCCAAAGATGTGGGATTTTAATAACACAATATCTAACCATAATTGTGATATAGAATGAATCGCATATTGTGCAAATAAAGATCATTGTAGCATCAGGTCTAGAAGGTAAAAAATTCCTAATAAACTAAACACAATAGATTCTTGATAATTCACTTCACTTCTGAAGGCGGTCTGAAGGAAAATGTTTTAATTGGTTCTATGTGATATATATTTTTTTTTCATGGTGACAGAATTTTGAAACAAATCAGTTGCCCTTGAAAGGACTCCCAACACAGGGCACCATGTGTCAGAAAGAACTATGGCTTCATAAAGTTTTTAATGGCTGATTATACAAAAATTGAGGATTAGGGTTGTTTGTTTGTTTTGATGTTCTTCTAGGAGTCAAATAAATAGCCTTTTAATTAGCAGTCAAGTGTTCTGACTACTTACACCACCCAGGGATCCCTGTGCATACTGGTTAACATTGGGCTCCTAACCGCAAGTCCAGTCATCTGAAACCACCCACAGCTCCACAGGAAGCCTTCTGCAACTGTAGAGATGTGCGCTTCTGGAAACCCACAGAGGCGGGTCTGCTGTGTCCTATGAGGTCACTCTAGTAAACCCACAGAGGCGGGTCTGCTGTGCCCTATTAGGTCACTCTAGTAAACCCACAGGGGTGGGTATGTTATGTCCTATTGGGTCACTATAGGAAACCCACAGAGGCGGGTCTGTTATGTCCTATAAGGTCACTATAGGAAACCCATAGGTGGGTCTGCTGTGTCCTATAGGGTCACTCTAGGAAACCCACATAGGTGGGTCTGCTGTGTCCTATAGGGTCACTCTAGGAAACCCACAGAGACAGATCTGCTGTATCCTATAGGGTCACTCTAGGAAACCCACAGAGGTGGGTCTGCTGTGTCCTATAGGGTCACTATAGGAAACCCACAGGGGTGGGTCTGTTATGTCCTATTGGGTCACTATAGGAAACCCACAGAGGCGGGTCTGTTATGTCCTATAAGGTCACTATAGGAAACCCATAGGTGGGTCTGCTGTGTCCTATAGGGTCGCTGGCTGGTAGTGAGTGAGAAAGGAGGAAATCCTTTGTGGTGTGGGATTAATATGGTATCTAAATTTCTTTGTAAAATTCTGTGACTGGTAATATTAACCATTAGGGAAAAAGTGTTCCCTTTTGCTTCTGAAGAGCAATGCAGACAATTTCTCAAACAGCATAAATACACAATTGACTCAAACCTAAACCTCCATTTACCAAGGGCTCATGAGCAAGGAAAGGGAGGGAGAGAGGAAGATAGCTACAGGGACAGAAAGACAGAGAGAGAGAAAGAAAAGAGAAATAATACATAATGATAACCCTAACTAGACTATTACATTTTTAAAATATTATCTCTTAGGTTAAAAAGTGCCCAAAACATTAAAATCCACAAATAAATGGAGTTTCCTCTGTCACTGGGGTTACTGGAAGTTGAACTAGATTCAATGACACCTAACAATAACTAGAAGTCTGATTTTGCCCTAACATTTATACATAATTTGTTTGTTTTAAGCTATATAAATGATAGTTGGCTGATTTTGAATAAAGGTGTTAAAAGGATTTTCTATTGAAAATATATAAACTCTATCCAAAAATATTCTGCCTCCGGTTTACATTTAAAATGATTTACAGCCTGTAATGTCTTCCTGGGGGCATCGCCTTTATAAACACCAGCCACACACAGTGGAAACCAACTCAAGAAAACGAGTATTTCATTTTTCTTCCTTCTGCGCTGCACATGCTTCTTCCACGGACACGGCCCATTCACAACAAAGCCGGCACTGTGAGGAGTTTATGAGCTCTTGAGCTTTCCTTTCGTCTTTATCTTTCTGTGCATCAGCAAAGCAACTGGCAGCTTCTTTAATAAAATATATTATACACATTAATATTTATAAGCCTATGGATTGGATGTTTAAATAAACATTCCCCAACTTATGCCAGTTCTCTTGTTTTAGACGTTAAATCACACTTACATTGTCTGGAAAGTCAGCCTTTAGCTCGGTGACACTTTGACACCAATATGCAGCCGTTTTCTCGCTGATGAGTTCAATATTCAGGAAGGAGGTCTGTCCAGGGCCATACATGGGGCCAGAGGTGGTTCCCCGGACGATTCTGGGGGAAACATTTGTCACAATGTCCTGAAGAAAGAATAAAGATATTAGATTTCCATTTGACAAATAAAAACTGCTATCTTTATTATAGACCCATTTATATGACAATATTTTACTAAATGCTTTCTCACATTGCAACAGAATAATTTTAAATATATACTTTAATTCAATTACTTTCTATAACTCTAGATTTGGCATAATGGAAAAATAAAAATATTTAAATTTATTTACACTAGTTCTGGTCATAAATACTTTAATTTGTTTGGAATTAAATAAGGAATAAAACCATGAGCAGCATAATGCAAGGATATTATTTCACTCTATTAAATCTAAGTATTTCTAATCAAATTTTGACTCCAATAAATTAATGCTTGTAAATTTTTCCCTAAAAAACTAATTCTCATGTAAATCAACTGGATATTAGTACTACCAGCTCATCAAGCTTTAACATATTCTACCAAAGTAACTACATCAAATCACCTATAGTATTGTCACTTTTCCCAAGACAGAAATGAGGATATCAATAACTTCCTGATAACTATAAACAGTAAACAGCAAAATTAACTTGCTTGTTAAGTATAATTAACAATCCACAACTGCCTCTAAAGCTGCATTAACAAAGAAGACTAACATTCTTACAATACTTAAAACTAAGAAGAAACAAAGAAGGAAAATGTTTCTTTTGCCAACTTCCAATTAAAATTAATTTTGAGTAAAGGTCATTTAGTTAAGGATTTATCAGAATTAGTCATTTAAGTACCCCTCCTCACCATCTTGTCACTTTTAGTGAGATAACATGAGCCCCCATTAGTATATAGCAATTAAGGTCAATTTACATATTTTAATTAAGAACCACCCCATATAAAACAATTAGTGTAATAGGCATACTAACTGGATTTCATAACATTTGGACGTTTTTCCAACTAGATAGACAGGAAACCCTAATTAGCATTAATTAGTGCTGATCTGCATATGTTTGATAAGGCATACCCTTGCCACAAAAGATTATTTATTCCTGAATCTGCCAAATGCTACAGTTGCAGAGGATAAAAGGACTTTTCTTCACATTGCATGTTAATTTCTAGTCATTTACATTCACTTTTACATTCGAATTAGTGTATTATAAAATAAATAGTATAAATGTTACAATAAACCTCCTTAAATATGTACATTTTTGCTTATAGGAATTGCAATGGTTAATTTTTTGACTAATTAAGCCATTCTGCTCCTATTGTAATCCTGAGTAACATCAATAGCCTCACTCTGATTTGCTATTGTGAAACTATGTTGCACAATCATAATGGGGGAAGAGACAAATAGATGCATTCCAGGAAGCTCAAGCCTAGTGGGTCAAATTTCCATCTTGCCAAGTGCTTAGAGAGCTGCAGTGCATCTCAGCAGGTGGCTTCTCTGCAGTTCTCGCTCCATATACTTTGATGTGATGAAGAACTGGGAAGATAATTCTAGAAATTTCTCATTCCAGTGAGTCTAGTTTTCTTGTGTGTCTCAATTTTCAATAGCCACAACTTTTAGCCCAGAGGTTTTCTTTCCCCATGCTCGACCTCCTCATGTAAATAGGCATTACTCCAACACTCAAAACTCGGCCATAGATTGGGTTTTGCACAAAATAGCTTGAAAGCAGAGCTCAATCAGGCGACCACACTTTATGACAAGAACTGGACAGCGTCCAGAAAAGAGACACCTTGAGAATAACTGTCCAAGGATCTGCAGGTGACCCCCTCCCTGGGGGACGGACAACAGAAAAGGGGGGGAAGGGAGACGCCGGACAGGGCAAGACATGAAATAATAACAATAACTTATAAATTATCAAGGGTTCATGGGGGAGAGCGGGTGGGGAGGGGGGGGAGGAAATGAGGAGCTGATACCAAGGGCTGATGTAGAAAGAAATGTTTTGAGAATGAAGATGGTAACAAATGTACAAATGTGGCTGACACAACGGATGTATGTATGGACTGGGATAAGAGCTGTATGAGCCTCAAATAAAATGATTTTTTTAAAAAAATAACTGTCTTGTAATTCATTAGTTTTGAATAGACAGACTCTGCTCATCTAACACAATTGTCATATGGCTTAGTACCATGCTTGGGCTAGTTTTCAGGTATTAGTACAGACTCAAATCCCTTCAGTAAGTCTTTCTGACTTCCACCTCTGCCTCGATCCCACCCTGCCACCATATATACTAAGGACACATTACAATAATGGCCTTCTGTGTTGTGCTTGTCCTGTGTGCCCTGGTGACATGTAAGGTGCCCATGTGACATAATGGGTTATGAGGTGGTCTGCTAACCACAAGGTCAGCAGTTCCGACCAAATAGCCACTCTGAGGGAGAAAGGTGAGGTTTCCTGCACCTGTAAAGATGTGCAGTCTTGGAAACCCAGTGAACAGTTCTACTCGGTCCTGTAGCATCAATATGAATGAGAAACAACTCAATGAAAACAGTGAGCATAAATGGAGAAGTTTAAAACTAGAGGTCACGATTTTCAGGTTTGTGTCATGCCCAGGAAGCAGAAGGGCAACATGTAATTCATTTGTTTGAGGGACGACTGTGTCGAGATGTAAACACCTAGTAGTTCCTGGATGGGGAAATGTGTTCACACTTGCAATCATGAACAACTGAGTCAGTTGGCACAATTTACCCAGGTGGTTAACTCAATCCAATCTAGCCAAGTGGTTGATTTTTTACATTTCAAAGAAGTTTCCTTTGAAGCTGATCTTATCTATAATCAATAATCAACCCTCTACTTTTGTTTTCTATGTATGGGGAAAAATGCAACTATAGTTCCAGCCCAAACATGCATAGGCTAGTTTCAAATAAAACATGACTAACTGGGTTATTTTTAATCAGTGGATGACTGAAAACACGTTATCTCAGTAATACAATTCTCCTACACTCATTAGCGTTGCTTCATAAAAAGATCCAATCAAATACTGGTTTACAAGGGAATTTGTTGTACGTGTTAAGTTCAAAGCAGAGAGGTCATTTCAGAAGCTTATGATCACTGGATTTTTTTTTTGGTTTGGAAAGGCAAAACCTTCCTAGATTATTTCAAAAGACAAGAAATTTGTTTTTAAAAAGCTGAAAATTGCATTGATGCAAAAAGGGCCAGGCGAGTTGCACCAAGGCATTTGTTTTCATCACAATGCACCCACTCAGTTGTGGTGGCAGTCAGCACTGTGCTGCGGAAATTATACCCAATGTTCAGAAATATTGCATGCACACCTTACAGCCGCGATCTGCCCCTTCAGAGTGCTTCTTTATTCCCAGAACTCAAGAACATTACAAAGGAACGCAATTTGAGTCACGCAAGCATGCCAAAGATGCCACCTTAACTTGGTGCAAATTAAAGAACACATAATTCTCTGGAAAAGTCAAGAGAGATAGAACCACCACCTCAGAACAAAAAGAAACAACACACTGTCCTGAGCCCTCCTCACAATTGTCCCTATACTTGAGCCCATTGATGAAGCCACTGTGTCAACTATGACGTCCTTCTCCAGGGACTGATCTTTCCTGACAATATGCCCAAAGCAAGACGAAATGGTGTCATCCTGGCCTTAAAGGAACACTCTGGCAATACTACTCCCAAGACAAATTCACCGGTCCTTTACATGCTTGTGATGCAATGGAAACATACCATGCTTTGGGGTCAGGCACACCTTAATCCTCAAAGCAATAGCCGTTTTTTTTAAGGCTCTAAAGAGGTTGTATGCAGCAGATGTGCCTAATACAATATGCCTTTTGATATCTTGACTGCTGCTTCCAATCGCATTGCTTTTGGAGTCAACTTAGAAAAATCTTTGTCAACTTGAATCTTCTCTCCATTGATCATGATATTATCTACTGGTCCAGTTGTGGGAATTTTGGTCTTCTTTACATTGAGTCATAATCCACACTTAAGGCTGCATCCCTTGATCTTTACCAGCAAATGTTTCAATTACTCCTCACTGTAAAGTTGCTGCATCATGTGCATATTGCAGGTTAATAAGCCTTCCTCCAATCCTGATGCCACATTCGTCTTCATGTAATCCAACTGCTCTAATTTTTTATCAGTTTACAAGTATGGTGAGAGAATACAACGCTAATTGCAATCGCTAGGATTCTGTGCCAAACGACACCTATAAGAAGATATGGGTTGAACCTGTCAATTAGGCTGCAACCTGATGACTTCCCTCGGAGGTTCAACTAAGATCTACAGAGATCTGGAGATGGAATTCTCTCTCTCTCTCTCTCTCTCTCTCTCTCTCTCTCTCTCTCTCTCTCTCTCTCTCTCTCTCTCTCTCTGTCTTCACCTTTAAGCTTGCTGAGCATCCCAAGACCTGCTGGTGCCCTAACAAATTTTCCACTGATTTAGGATCCACATGACTTTGCACACACCAGCCTGCGATCTTCCTTCCCTCTGCATCATTGCATGTGGCTGTGTGAGTCTGAAGAGGGACTTATGGACTAGTATCAGAATACGGACTTGGGTTGGACTGGGCTGGAATGCTTTCCTAAAGCTATTCATTACACATATATGAATGTCACTGGATTTGTTTCTCTAGTCAACTTGGTTTAGCACACTGATGCACACCTTTCCTGATTTTAAACCAGGCAGCATTCCTTTCTTCTGTTCACACAATTGCCTGTTAATTCCTGTACAAACTTTGAAGAAGCACAATGAAATGTTCTGGAATTCCCATTCTCCCCCCTGGTTGTCCACATTTTGTTATGCTCCACACAGTCGGTGCCTTGGCACTGCCAATAAAACGCAGTAAATGTGTATCTGGTCTTGTCTGCTTTCAGGCAAGATCCATCTGACACTAGTAATGCTATCCTTCTTCCATGCCCTCTTCTGAATCAAGCCTGAACCTCTGGCAAGTCCCTACTAGTGCACTACTGCCATCATTTCTGGATGATCTTCAGCAAAATTTTACTTGCACGCATTATCAATGATATTGCTCTATAGTTTGAGCAGTCTGTTGGGTCACTTTTCTTTGGAAAGGGCACATAATATGAATCTCTTGCAATCAGTTGGCAAAGTAACTGTCTTCTAAATTTCCTGGCATAGACGAATGAGTCCTTCCAGTTTCTCATCAGCTTGTTAAAACATTTCAAATGGTATTCCATCAATTCCTGGAGCCTTGTCCAATTATGATCTGAGCTTAATAAGAAAACCACCTTACCCAATGTCCTGCAGTTTCCATTGATGCAAAGCCTACATGTAGGTTCCCAATATTGGAGGAATAAATAATTGTGATCTTGAATTAAAATAATGATGAGGAACATTCTTTAATACTGTCAAGTAAATTACCATCCATTATACTCTTTATAGTTAATACAATCCAAGAAACTACCTTTAAGTCCCACCTGGACTTTCTGAATCTATGCATCAATGACAGTTAAATTGCATGCTGTGTCTACTCTCAAATGGTAACAAATACGTATCAGTAATGATTTGCAGATTTCTACTTTGGGTAGTATCCACCCCTACCATTGTACAATTCCAGCTTCCATAGCAAAGGATCCTCTTCAAAACATTAGAGCCATCTGGAGTGAACAAAGGTTCTATAGGGATTGGGGGATTCAACAATCAAGTCATCATGTGCAGAGTTTTTCATTACCAAGGCGTACAGTGTCCTAGTCATCGTCAGTGTTCTGGTCCATTAGAACTGGTAGAATAATAATAATTTTAAAAATCTAATTCCAAAGTGTATGGAAGTTTAAACTTATCCTAGATTGAACTTTCTTTCCACTGTCAATGAGTTCATTCTGACTCATAGACAGCCTCTAAAGGTTTTCAAGGGTGTAAAATTTATAGGAATAGATAATCTGAATTGGGCTATAAATCTTCACCAAACTAGATCGTCTCCATTTTCTCCTATGCAGTTGCTGGTGGTTTAGCTGGTGGGCCATGATTACTTACTTCTTTGCTTGGTTCTTTTAAATCTGAGGTTTCCATTATTTGATTACACACAGGTGCCCCTTTGGAAGAATCACTAGGAAATCCATGGTCCTTCTTATGCCCCCATCCCTGATCGCCCACCCACTCATTACTACTGAGTCACTTCCAACTGTCGGTGAACTCTGTGGGGCAGATGATGTCTGCTACAAGCGGTTTCTGAGTTTGTAAACCTTTACAGGAGCAGACAGCCTCGTCTTTCTCTCATGGTTGGTGGGTCTTAACCACTGATGTTTCCGTTATCAGCCCAATCATAAACCAAATGCACTGCTAGACCTCTTTGCATGGACCCAAACATCACACAACCAGAATGACTGGAATATTGTCCCTCTTTAATCCAATATTCTAAAGATGAATTTAAAAGGTTAGTGAATACTTTCACAAAGACAAACTAAACTCTTAAATGCCTAACATTGTATATGTTAGAAAAATATGTATATTAGAAGTGAGGAGATTTTGTGCTGGGCATATCTGACCTCTTCTGGTTACAGAAAAGGTAATGAGAATCGAACTCCACCCTGGCGTCAGACCAGTTCCTATTAGGCAGAAGTCACTTTCCAGCTTCAGGTATGCTACTTTGACATCTGTCCCAGGGTACTCTGCATCTCTGCTGGATTTGATAATACCTGGTAAAAGCCACTAGGAGTGACAGAACATACTCCCACTGATGGAGATGTAGTAGGGAAGTTAAGAGTTTCCAGAGGAACTCCAGTGCACAGTGGGCTATGTGCTGGGTTCCTAGCCCCAAAGTTGTTATTTCAAAACCACCAGGGGCTCCTTTGAGGAAAGGTGAGTCTGTCTGCTCCTGTGAAGATGTACTGGCCAAAGAACCCATTCTATCATGCCTTATAGGTTACTATGAATCAGAATTGACAAATTTGCAGTGGGTTCTGCTGCAATAGGATACAAATCAGGATCTGGCGTATAAAGATATAATTTGTTTATTCTCAGTTTTGGTCTCTTGGTCCCTGACCTACTCAGGCAGGTGATACAAAGCTCCTTTAGCACTAATCCATGCACAAAGGGTCCCTCACGTTGCACACGATGCTCTTGCTGAAGGCACTAAGCTTAATTCACTGCATATGCTGGGAGGCTCAGGACTCTGCCTCATGGTTCAGATTCATGGCCGCAGTGCAGATACTCTGCTCTGGCTCATCATTTAGGCGCCTCTTCCTGCAGGGATCTCAGGTACGCTTCGCTCTTGGTTCTTCTTTCTTTCTGGTTGAGGGAGTCTTTATTCCTGCTCCTGAAAGGGTGCACTTTACACACAATGGTAATGCCCTCTCTTCCACGTATCCTATTAGCATTGTCCCATCCAATTATTTGCCGAGGTCTATAGACTATGAATAAAAGAGCAAATGAGAGCAAATTCACTTCACCACAGAAGATACACAAAGACTAAATGAACTATACTTAGTTCTCTTCATTAATCCATGTGGAGCCAACCAAGGGGGTGGGGGTAGACCTTGGATCTATTTTTCATAGTAAAAAAACTCCCCAAAAAAGATTTATCTTTGGATTACTTAAACTTCTGTAGAATTGAAAGCTACATATAAACATCCCTGTGGAAATTTACATTTAATCACCCAATCACCCAGTGGCATGGACATTCCAAAGGTGGCACAATGGTTCCTGTTAGGTTGCTAACCAAAAGGTCAGCAGTTCAAAACCTCCAGCTGACCTTCAGGAGAAGGAGAAGCTTTCAGAAGGCCACAGCAGCAGTCATCCACCCTCTATGAGGTCACTATGAGCCCGAAGGGACTCCATGAAAGTGAGGTTGAGAGTTAGATGGCATAAACAGAAGAAATCTGAGACAGGCAGCGAAAGCGAGATCCTAAATGAAGCCTGAAAACACAACTCTGTACTCTTTTTCTTTTAACCTTTATTACAGCAATACCACTAGCAATATACTAGTAGATTGGGCAGATGTTTCCATTGTTGGATACGTGAGGCCCTCCTAACTTCAACTCAGTGTAACCTGCCCTAGTGGTGTTGCTACTATGTGTTGCTCTTGATCTCAGCATAAATCACTCATTACCATTCACAAAGGGCCTCTTGTTGGTTCTAAATGAAGTGCAGACCATAACTTAGCCTTTAGTCTGAATGCAACCCTGAATGCATTCAATAGAACCACCCAAGACGAGCTGCTGTCGTCGTTCGCTAGGTGCAGGGAGTCCGTTCCAGCTCAAGGCCACCCTACTTAAACCGAGCACAACCCCATGCTCACAACTGTGCTGATGTCTGAGTCTGGAGAAGAGCTAGATACAGAATAAACCTGAGCTACAAACATGTCATAGCATAGGTCCATGTCAACAACTTTGAAAAACTATCTCTGTGCTAAGACGAATCTATCTTAGTAAGTGGTTAAGTCAGGTTGCTCTTCTTGACTGGAAATGTTCTATTCATTTGAAAACCCCAGCTATCACCAGAACTACGGGATAGCTTCTTCTAATGCCCAAGAAGTATGCTAGTTATAACCTTACAAGCCCCAGCCTGGTTCTTCAGAGACTTCCTAATAAGCTCAGGTATCTATTGAACAGCCCGAATGTACCTTTCAGCTATGTGAAACCCACCTTTAGGCCTGACTCCTACTAGGTTGAATTGGAAAATATGCTCTGGACCTGATCTGAACTGTATTTTAACTGAGTTTCCTTTACCGGGTAGTATATTCATATTAATGATCATTGACTGCAGTACCCACAACTTAGAGAGGACTTGACCATGCATGTGTAGAAACGTTAACTGAATATATACAAACTGCCTTAAATGACTATGCCCCAGGACTTCAAGAGACGATGCCAAAATAAGATTTATGAGAAAAGTAATTCTACAAAGTCAAAGGTCATTATCACTGTAGCCCAAGGAGGTAGCCGTGCCATAATCAAATCTCATTGCTACATCTATATTCCTGAAAATAGTGCTAATGGTTGTATTACAATCTATGTTAAACATATGCAACCAGAAGAATTTCATCTTAATGATCAGATTCTTCTTTATTTAATAAGTAATTGGCTTTCCTCATGAAGAGAATAGTTTAAAAATGCTACTTTATTTTATTATTTTCATATCCCATATCATTCAGGTTATTGTAATTATAAAATGCACTTTTGCTTTAGTTTAACACCTTTTAGCCATGAAATGCTATACTTCAAGATCATTTAACTCTTCACATAAAAATATGGTGGCTCAATAGGAGTTTATTAATGATCATACTGTTTAATCATGTCCATTTGATCTCTGTGAGTATGTTTCATCTTGGCTATTCGGCCTTTACTGAAAATTTTTCCTGAAATGTGGCCTTGTCCATTAAGATGTTCCCCATAAAACTTAGGCACCCTGAAGATGAGACTATTAGCTATGTAAGGAGAAGAACGTAAAGGTTTCATTAACAAAAGCCCTGCAAGAAAACAAACAAATTACTCACAGAAGAAAGGCTACTCCCTGGTGAATAAGCTGCACTGTCATGTATGTTTGAGCAAAACTGGGGCATGTACACAGAACCACTTCAAAACTGGAGGCACTTGTGTCAGGAAGCAACAGTGAGGCTGTAATTCACTTGTTCATGGAATGAATGTATCAACACAAAACATTTTGAACCATGGAAAATCATGTATATCATTGCAATCATGTATAGCCCAAACAGCTGTGCTAAACCAACCAACAAACACAGATATCAAGTGGATCCCAACCCACAGCAGCGGTAAAGGACAGAGTGGAACTGCTCTTTGGGGTTCTGAGACTGCAAATCTTTACAGGTGTAGACAGCGTCATCTTTCTCTCACAATGTGGGTGCTACCTTTGAACCTCTGCTAACTGCAAAGTCATTGGTTCAATCTCACCACACAGTCCAAAGGAGAAAGAAGAGGCTTTTTGCATGAAGATTTACAGGCTCGGAAATACTAAGGAACTATTTTATTCTGTCCTATAAGGAACCACTAGGAGTTGGAATAGACAAATTGGCATGAGTTTGAGGGGCTCGGGCTCATGAATAGAATATTTTATATTCTACATTAGCATTTCCCAGATGAAGCTGTTGTTGGTATTGGTGTTGTTAGGTGCATCAAGTCAGTTGTGACGTACAGTGATGTTACATACAACAGAATGGAATGCCCATTCCAGCACCAATCTCAGAAGTGCTCTTATGCTTGTGCCCATTGTCGCAGCCACTAATATCAATCTATCTTGTTGAGGAGCTGCCTGTTTGCTCTGTCCTTCTACTTTATTGAACAAGACGTTTTTCTTCACTGTGTTAGTCTGGGTACTTTAAAGAAACAAATTCACAGAAACTCATGTATAAGAGAGAGCTTTATATAAAGGGTACGTGCACATCAAGAAAACATCCCAATCCAGTGCTGCCCAAACCCACAATTCAAACATTAGCCCATATGTCCAACAACAATCCACAAAGTCCTCCTCCATCTCACAAAGCACACACTATGATGCTGACTGCAGGAGGAAAGCTGAGTCAGTGAATGTGTAAGCATCTCAGCGCTGGCAGGGGTCTTCACACCGGTGCTCCAGAACCCAGGAGTACATCAGGGTAGGTCCATGTGGCTTCTCCTAAGGAAGGTCTTGCAGGAAGTGAGCCTTGCCAGCTGAGGCAGGGAACTGGCTAAGGCAGCTGCACCCTGGTCCGACCATCAGAAAGCAAGATACCTGAGAACTTGAAAGGTGAGGCTCACCGAGCCATTTATCTCTCCACCCTTCAATTAACCCCACGTGTTTATCGGCCAGGTTGGCACAATAAACTAACTACCTCATTCAGGGTCAGGTTCTTCCTGACAACATGTCCAAAGTATGTAAGACAAAGGTCTCATCATCCTTGCCTCTAAGGAGCACAATGGCCAGACTTCTTGGGTTTTCCATTTAGCAGTCCAGGGTACTTTCAATATTCTTCCACAGCACCCCAATTCCAATGCATCAGTTACTCTTCAGTCTTCTTCAGTACTCTGTGTCCACCTTTCATAGGTATATGAGGCAATTAGAAATACCATGGTTTGGGTCAGGCCCACACAAGATTTCAAAATACTAGCCTGCTTCTCAATATTCTCAAGGGGTCTATGCAGCAGATTTACCTAGTGCAATGTGTCCAGTGTTCCGAAGCTTTCCCTAAGAGTTTCAGAGGCAAATTCTTCTGAGGTGGGCAGCTGCGTCCTTCTTCTGAGTCTGGAAGCTCAAATGAGCCTGGTCCCTTTGGGTGGCCTTGGTGGTATTTGGAATACTAATGAGAAATGGCTTCCCACATTCCAGCAACATGGACGTCACCACAGTATGACAAACTAACAGATGGAGCTGTCGTATTCCTCAAATAAGCAATTTCTTTCGCACCTAACAGATTACAGAATTTAATTCTCTGATACAGCATTCGTCTAAATCCTTCACTATTGTGGAAGCTGCATAAGGGAAGGCATTGTGTCTCATTGCTGCTCTAGACGAAGCTTCTAGCCTGGCAGAAAATGCCAAACTCCACTGCCACGGAATCAATTTAAACTCACAGGGATTTGAAGCACGTACTAATGAAGACCAAGCATTGCAACCTTCAGTATGGATTGTAACTCAATGTAGCAATGTAAAAGAGACCGACCAAAATCCTCAAAAGTGGAATAATAGATAACATGATGATAAATGGAGAAATGACTGAAACTATTACGGATTTCATCTGGCTGGTGTCTGCCAATGTTCATGGAAGCAGCAGTTAAGGGGTCAAATGATGCAGACCTCTTTACTGTGCTGAAAGCAAGAATGTTGCATTGAAGACTAACGCGTGCCTGCCTCAAGCCATGGTATTTTAATTTCTCAATATGCACATGACAGTTGGACATTGGATGTGGAAGGCTGAAGGAGAATAGATGTGTTTGAATCATGGTGCTGTCAAAGACTATCTAAAGTACCATGGACTGCCCAAAGAACAAGCCAATATTTCTTGTAAGAAGTGCAGACGAGAAAGCTCCTTAGAGTCAAGAATGGCAAGACCTTGTCTCATATACTTCAGCCATGATGTCAGGAAAGACAAGTCCCTGGTGAAGGGCACCATGCTTGGTAAAGCGAAAGGACAGGAAAGAGGAGGACCTTCCTCCACAAGATCCTGGCGACAATGGGCTCAAATATAAGAAAAATTGTGAGGATGACAAAGGACTGGGCAGTGTTTCATTCTGTTGCGCATGCAGTCACTGTGAGTTTGAACTGACCCCGTGGAACCTGACCACACCTCTTTCTAGAAGTAGAACATTCTTCCACTCTCCTGTTGAGTGGCCGGTGGTTTGGGACTATTGACCCTGCATTTGGCTGTGGGTAACCCTTACATCACCGTGTTTCTTACCTGGCATAGCCTATGGTAAGAGTCTGGGCACTTGAAGAGGCCTTGCAATGATGGCTGCCCGTTCTGTTGTTCACAAGGTAGTGGGCATGGGTTTATATGCAAATTCCAGGCCCTTGCACTGTGCCTTGGACCCTTCCTATCCTTCCATTCCTCTGACATTGGGGTCCTGACTGGGGTACCACTTCTCTAGAAACCACTTTCTACTATGCTATCTGTCCCTGAGCCCAAACTGTTGTGCAGTCTCCCCACCAGTCAACGTCATCACACCGTGGCTTTTAAAACCTGATGGCTGGCAAGAGATGGCTGGGGGATTTAAATCTACAGAAACCAAACATAATGGCCACACTCAGAAATAATCCGGCTTTTATCAGGCTTTTGTTTTCTTCTTCGGCACCAGGGAAGGGGTGATGTAGCAGTGTATGTGAATTCCTACCAGGAGCCATGATTGCACAATGTGTTCTTACCTTTTGAAATCACTTTATGCAACCACAATTGCTAACCAAGAGGCCAGCAGTTTGAAACTGCCAGCTCCTCCATGTAAGAAAGACATGGCTTTCTATTCCGATAAAGATGTACCATTTCAGAGATTCACAGGGAATTTCTGTCCTGTCCTATTGGGTCACTGTAGGATACTAGTGAGTTTCTTCTTTGGTGTATGGGCCCTGGTGTGGGCTAATATATTCATACTGTGTAGACTTTGTGAATATTTATTCCTTTTCTTTACTTTAAAAAACCTTTATTGTGAATTGAGTATAAGTTTACATAGCAAATTCCTTTCCAATAAATAATTCATACATATTGTGCTTCACGCATTGATTCTAGAGCCCGCAGTGTTACATTCCTCGTGTCACTTCTACCCCATTCATCCTCTTCCCGGTCTTCTTTCTTTGCTAATCATTCTTGCCTCCCAGCTCTGTCTTTGGGCAAACGCTGACCTTTTGATCTCAAAATGTGCATTGATTTAAGGATCACATCTCCACTTAGTGGTATCCTTGACCTTGTAGATCTGCCTATTGTTCTGTGGAAAATTAAACCATGGAGGTGAGTTTAGGTCCAGAGATAAAGGGCGATGAAGACCATAATCTAGGGGATTTCACCAGTCTCAATATAACTAGTAAGGCTGATCCTTTTTACAAACTTGAGTTTTAATCCATATTTTTCCCATTTATTTAGGGGCTTCTAAAGTGATCCCTTTCGGGGTAGTTGGTAGTCGTACCCAGGTCTCACCTAGGTTTCTGGGCCTCTGAGTCATGGAAGCTCGTGATTTCATGACACATTAGTCCTTTGAACTTATTCTGTCCAGGGCACCGTTGATTTTCTTCACTGTTCTATGCTCCAGATAGTGGGGAGATAGTGACTACTGCATCTTAAATGGCCTTTCACTCCTTTCACGACTCACAGACTCGGTACACTAAATCTGGAGACACCCATTGTCCAGAGATTGCTATTAAAAGAAAACCTTCTAATAAGAATAATGCCAGCAACCTAATGATAGTCAAAAGGTAAACAAACTAAAAATGGGGTAATCAGTGAAAAGTCAAGAAAATGCTTGGTTGTTTTTTTTTGAAATGTTATGCCCTATTATTAACTCAGAGCGCTAGTGGTATAGTGATTTCACCTTAGGCTGCTAGCCACAAGGTCAGTGGTTCTGAGACACCAGTGTCTTTTCTGGGGGAAAAATAGGGATTTCTACTTCTGTGAAGAGTTATAGTCTCTGAAACTCACAGGGGCAGTTTTACCCTGTGATTCATTATTAGCTTGATGGCAGTGACTTTGGGTTGGTTTGGAGGGATTAATTAAAAGGATCCCTGATGGCCAATTGAGTAACTGCTAGAGCACTAACCAAAAGATTAACAGTTTAAATCCATCAGCAGCTCTGAGGAAGATTTATTCCAGCCTTGGTATCCATACAAGATGATTTTACTCCGTTCCATTGAGTTCCTTTGAGTCAAAACGGACTCCATGACCATGAGTTTTTGTTTAAAATCCAAGATAGGAAACTCTACAGAGACTGTCAGAAAAGAAGAGCCGAGAGTAGAGTACCTCCTTGGAACATCCAGTTTCCGACCCTAGGTGCCGCAGATGGCTGGGGTTTAGAAAGCGGGCATCAGAGGCGTGGGAGAGCAGCAGCAGCTGGACCATGAGGCGGGTACCAGACAGAACAGTGGCTTCCCAGGCCACACAGTGCGCAAAGCATAGTGTCTTCAAGCAGGAGGCTAGTTCCTGACTAGGGTGTCTCCAGACACATACCTGTGGGAGCTGAATATGCTAATCCACAGAGCTAGACCCGAGCATCCTACAGTTGAGATTGATGGCAGAGTGGCATGTTCTTGGGGCAGGTGTTAGCAGGGCTAAGAGAGCTTGATGACATTGTCTTGCAGGATAGATGCCAAAGTGTTATGTGGTGAGAGGTGGAGAGCCAGAGCGAGATCTACCTAGGAGTATCACTAGGAAGAGACTGTCCAGACAAAATAACTGTGTCCTGAGTATTTCTGACCTTGCATTTTAATCTGCCAACTCCTCTAACAAGTAAGCTAAACAGGAAGCCGGCCTGTTTGTCCTGTGTTGCCATTGGAATGGATTTTTGAACAGAGCAGAGAAGTGTAGAGGGTCTTGAGCAAGATGCTTGGCTCCAAAATTGGTCAAAAAGAAAAAACAAAGTTGGAGGGTGGAAGCATATCTGGCATCTGTGTCGTAGGAATTGGTCTTGAATTGATGGCTATGATTCTCCTTTCACTCATGAAGCCACCGGAGGTCGAAAATGACCCCGCATCATTCTTTAAAAAATGCTTACTCCTTTTTGTACTTTACATAGGAAATGTTTCTTTAAGCAAGTCTATTTTCTTTTTCCTTAACTCAAGCAAAAACAACAACAAAAGTAAGAACCTTGTGCTTGTTCAAACTGATCTTGTCAAGTCTCAGTGACATGATAACAATTCAAAAGTTCAGAATATTTCACACAACTGCAATGGCAAAATTCCAATATGGTCATCAAGTGATAAAGCTGTAATATAAAACTTATGCAAAGTTCCCTCCCCCCACACCAAATTCAGTCATGATTGCTATTACTTTACTAAGATCTTTCGCTGCTGAATTAAAGCTTTTTGAAATTTTTTTAATTATGTGAAAAATGAATAAAAGCTTGGATAAAGGCAATTATCATTGGTTATATTACTGGAAGTTAGAGCTTCAATAATTGGGCATTAACTTACTAAATCTTTTGACCTGCATACAAATTTGAATATGATTTTTAAAAGAGAATATTTTGTTGTATATTTAATGGTTAAGTCATATTAGCATTGCTCAAGGGAGTTATTATAACAAAATAAACATATTCAAGAATAATTAGGATAGAAAAGAGTTGGTTCTACATAATAAATAAAATGAATAAAATAGCTCTTATCTCCTATGCATTAACAATACTCAGAATTTTTTAAAATAAATGCTATAGGTAGAGGAGTGTGCAGTGATAGCCTTGCTTTATTTAGGTATCCTATGACTATATACTGATTTTACTGATGTTTTAGCATTTGAAGTCTTGGTAGTGATTTTTCACCATTAGTAAGGATATTTGAATGGCAAACAGGCTAATCACATTTGTTCATTAAAGTTCGTTTACAAGACCTCTAACCCTAAAATGCTATAGTGTTTCCATGGTTACCTCTGGATTAAGATAGTCACCATGACATTACTAGACAGAAAAAAAAACAACTTTGCAGAAAAGTCTTGATAAGCAACTACAATAATAATTGGGATCAGACAAAAAGGATGGAACTGAAAAAATACAGTGGCATGTAACACCATGAATGAATTTTAAAAACTTCATGTTGTGTGGAAAGAACAAGATGTGAAAGAATGTGTAGAATATGGCACTCTAAACAAACAAAATAAAACAATATATTGCTTAGTTACATACACGCTAAGTGATGAAACTATCAGTATAAATAGGAGAATGACTGAAAATAATTCAGGATTGCAATAAGTAGATGGTGAGATTAAGTCAGGGAGGAGCAAAACAAGAGGGCCTTTTTTGGAGTCCTATAGGAGTCCTAGGGATAAGGTGGTAAAGCATCTGCTGCTAACCGAAAGGTAAGCAGTTAAAACCCATCAGCTGCTCTGCAAGGAAATGAGGTGGCAGTCTGCTTCCAGCAATCTGACTCGAATGGTTAAAATTGTGTCAGAAGACCCTCTATGACTCATGAGGACCTGAGCTGGCTTCCTGAATTGTCTTGTTCTCTCTCGTGTTTGCTTGTCCATATTAGGATGCATCTCAGAGGGGTCATGTCATTGGAGGTCACCCTCTTGAAGTTGTGTTACATGTTTTTCTGTTTTTCAATATATGAAACCTAGGAAGGATTGACCTATGGATATATAGCAAGTGGAATAAGGATTTGGGGGAGAGGGAGTGGTGAAGGGGAGATGATATCAAGGAGTCCATGTAGAAAAGAATATTTGGAACCTAATTGTGGTAGCAATTGTAAGGTTCTGTGTAACGTGATTTAACTATGGATATACATGGATATATATAAGTGAATCAGAGCCAAGGGAACCCAACGGAGCTATTCCTCTCCGTCCTATAGGGTTGCTGGATGACTATGTTGGAGGACAACAGGTCTTATTTTGATTATTTATTTTCTAATTTTTAAGGGGCATATACCTTTAAAGGGGATATGTACTTTATTATCTGAACAGTAGAAGCATATGGTTGAGAGTGAATCTTGTTTCCATGAATTATGTTAAATGGTCATACATACAAATTAATAATACTATTATAAGTAATAGAGAATGTTTTATTGCTTTAGCTGAAAACCAAAATCTTAGGACTGTGTTCCGTTTTAAAATGATATGATTTGCTTTTATTGTTCTTGGTCAAACATGTAACTACTTGACTTTGTCTGCTATAATTTCAAATCTGAAACGCATTTCACAATGAACTATCTTGTGAAATGTATGGTTTTCTACAGAAAAAAAGATTTAACTGTGCATTGTTTTATAAAAAAGGAGAACCATTTTGTAAGTAAGTCTAACCACAAATGTCCACTTACATCACATGATTCCATCATTGTAAATCTGGCATACTGCTATCCTGGGAACAGCAAAATGTAAAGAATATTTACTTTTTGGTTTCTAGTACAACTCCACTATTATACAAGAACTCTAAGATATCTTACTTTTTTCATAAATGAAGTATATCAATATTTTATTCCTCTTCAAAATAAATATTATAATGGCCATAATAATATCTAGTGGGCTATTTTCAAATGTAGAAATGAATAAAATGACTACTTGTTTTCAATATATCAAGTTTTTATCTGAGATAAAGGTGGTATATAAAATGTGACCATTCATTGCGTACAGAATGTATTCATTTGCAATCTAGACATTTAAATTCCTCTATCTGCATTGGAAAAACAAAACAGAACAATGTTATCCTAGAAATACAAAATAAACTATTTCAGAAATTGTGGAATGGAAGTTAAAGAATTTAATAATTTGGGTTTTGTAGCACAAATATTTCATACACCTCATCTCATTTGATTTTCACATCTCTACCATGATGCTGCTAATGATACAACAGAGGCTGATGGGAACTAAAGGGGTTTATTCCTGGTTGCGCAGCTAGTTAGTATTGGAAATTTGACTAGAATCTGAGTATATTATGATTTAAACAGCAAGATGAATTTAGTGGCCCTTAACATTTCAATATTAATTAGAACTGACTTTAGTTACAAGAAGCAATCGATTTGAGCAAGTTAGCTGAAAACAGAAAGATGGGTGTAGTGGAGTGGATTCACGTTAAGGATAAACATTGTTCAATGTAGGACTACAGACATGTAGCTTTGTCTTAAGTCGGGAAGGTTTCTCTGTTTCTGGTTGCATTTTTGCTTCTTTCTGTCTTTCTACAAAGGATTTCCTCTGCCTTCCTTCACATAATAGAACATAATCACTGGATTGATCCAAAGTTCATAGATTATCTGTTCAAAAAAAAAAAAAAACCAAAAACAAACTTACTGCCAGTGACTGAGTCAATGGCACCTCCTAGAGACTCTACAGGACAGGGTAGAATCCCCCTGGGAGTTCCTGGAACTGTCCCTCTTACAGAAATAGAAAGGCCCATCTTTCTCCTGCGGATTGATGGTGGTTTCTAAACATAGACCTTGTTGTTAACAGCCCAGTGCATTACCAACTACTTCATCCCCAAGGTTCCTAGCTGATAGGTACACTGACCTTGAAACAAACAAAAGGATAATATCTAAGTCCCAGTTGTAACCCCTAGTAGCAGAGATTCCACTAAACTTGGTTTTATTGTTAAGTGTCATCAAGCACACAAAGTGACAACTGAAGGAAACGTTGCCAAATGTGGCCCCATCCTCACAGTTGCTATGTTTGAGACGACTCTTGCAGTCAGGGTACCAATTCATCTCATTCTCAGTCTTCCAAGCACGATAATCTCAGCAGAGGCTCTTCCCTCCTGATAGCTTGTACAGAGGATGTGAGATGAAGCCTTGCTATCTTTTCTAAGGAGGAATCTGGCTGTACTTCTTCCAAAATCACTTTTTTTTAGCAATGGTACTTTCAAGATTCTTCATAAACATATCATTTAAATTGGGTTAACTAATGACATATGTCCAATTGAGTAGGACTAATTAGGCTTCACTTAGATGCTAGAAGACCCAGTCATGCAAACGATGATGTCAAGATTAAGAACAGGCGAGATATCCTGAGATCAGTGTAATACGCCAGGACTCAGCCATGTCGGCTCACCTTAGGGAATCATAGAAGAAAAGACAAAACAGGAAAAAGTAGAAAGAGCACCGTAGAACAGCCAGACATGTTTATTTCATGAAATGAAATTCTCCAGAGTGTTGAGTCTGCCTTAATGATTCATTTCTTATTTGATAGCCTATAATTTTGGAATCTCAAAATTCAAAGAACACTTTGAAATCTTCACACATTTAGACTATGTTCCGAAATTTCCTGAAACACCGAGGTGAAGTGATGAAGATTATGACTACAAACTGGCATCTCACTATCTCAGGCACAGGCTGATCTAAACTGACTAAGACAGGGGGAAATGACTAGAAAAGAACACCATCAACAGACAGCAAAAGCAACAGCACAGTGTGAACTAAGGTCAAAGATCAAGAAAGGCATTTTAATCACATAATCTTAGTACTTTGGGCCCACTCTTCCTCATTCCCTGGCTGTTGTCAAAGATCTACAGAATTTGGCCCCTTACTCAGATTATGCAAGAATATGGAGCATGACTTCCTAAACTGTGTATTCAATAAAATACTAAGCCTTAGTCCTCTTTAGCCTTTTATTTTTGCCTTTGACATCACCTACCAAATTAAGTACCTATCAATATGTCACAGAGATGCAGTGGGATAGTAAGTGAAATAGTATAGCACATACCTGGTTATAATTGATAATAAATGAATGGTAAATCAATTTCTAGTCATGCATCAGCTCACCCATTTAGGATGCAGTAAAAAAAGTCATAAAAGTTCTCACTGGTGCATGGGATGAAGTAGAAAAGCGAAAGAAATTAGTCTCACAAGATTGTAGAAAGTTGGGTCAGATAATCGACTGTCGTGAATGACTGCTTTCAGGAGTTCAACTTTTTTCTGCAGACTTTGAGGATCCATTGTGTTCTGTCTCCCATTCAAGTTATTAATACCAATAGCTCACAGCAGCTGCGCATTCACAGAGATAAGTTTTACAAGAACCAGATGAAGAGCTTTTTCAGAGCTGATATCAGATGGATTAGAACGTGATTAATCAACAGACAGACTGATTAAATTACTGGGTTCACTGTTCAGATAAGAGGTTTTGGATACACTCTGCCAAACTGTAATTAACTTAGAAATTTCTGTTGGCCTGCTTATAAGATGACCATGTGATATGCTTTGAAGAAATCTTCTAAGGCCCAGAATAGCAGCCGTGAAGGGTAAGTGTGAGTCAGGTCTAATAATTATTAAGTATCTTCAAGTATTAGAGCAGAATTTTCTTTGAAAATGATAACATTAAAAGAAAAGCTTTACTTTATAGAAAACGTGTGTGAATGCCCTGGTCCTACTAAAGAAGTTACTGAAAAGGAAACGGTTATTATTTAAAGAAAACTCAAACACTGACCAAGGAGTCAATTCTGACTCATAGAAACCCTATGAACTGCCCCTGTGGATTCCCAAGCTCTTAAATCTATACCAGAGCAGAAAGCCTTCCGTTCTCCTGAGGGGCAGCTGGTGGGATTCAACTGCTAACAGACCCATCCATCACCTACTATGCCACCACGTCTCCTTCCATTGAAGGGTAACATCACTAGAATCCTCACAGGTGAGTTTTCCATCCCCACTGTATGGTAGAAAGATACTGATACGAAACCTCTCGTTACAAAATGAGCTGTATCTCCTCAAAATGTGTGATGAAATCCTAACCCTGTGTCGATGGCTGTAATCTCAGTTGAGAATGGGTTGCCTCTGTCCTATTAGTGACATAGGAGTATTGTGTGTTTTAAGTGCATCTCTTTGGAGATATAAGCACCAAAAGAGCTGCTAGTCAATTCTGACTCATAACTAGAGAACAGGAGAGCGTAGCACTGCACTTGAGGATTTCTGAGCTTGGCGGCACAGCGCTTGGCTAGTGGGTTGCTAGGTACCAGGTCAGCACTTGGGAACCTTCAGTCTTTCCTCAGGAGAAATGCCGGGTGGCTGGCAGTCACCCCGCTGACCTTCCAGGAAACCGTCCAGTGCAATGTCTGCTACCCCCGGGACAACAGCCAGGGCTGCGGAAATGGGGAGGAAGATCTCCACAGGAGTCAACAGAGAGATTTGCTGTATAGTTAGTGTTTGAATTCCAGACTTCTAGACTATAAAACTGTGAGGAAATATAATTCTACTCTTTAACACCATTTACTTAAGGTAATTTTGTTAGAATAGCCAAATAAACTAATAGAATAGGAAGACCAGGCTTTCTACTCCTGTAAAGAGTTAATAGTCTCAGAAACCCAAAGGAGGTTGCTATGAATCAGCATTGACTTGCTGGCAGTGAAATTATATGATATTAGATTCTATTTCTCTGGAGAACTGTGATGTGACTTTTGACATGATCAGATACAGAATACAAAATTATGTGATTAAAAAACAAAAGACAGACTTCAATGTATAAAATATAAATAAATTGAATTTTACTATGCAGGTTTAAAATACAACCAAAGGAAGACAATTCATTCAGGAATAATTTGTATAGTTTTAATTAAAATATAACCAAATAGAATTTCTAAGCATATTTATCTATTGATAAAAGCAAAAAGGATCATAATAGAATTAAACAAGAAATATGTCATAACTACAATGAATCCATCAAATGGATGATGCATAATGGGAAAATTACTTTAAAGGTATCAAAAACCAAATCCAGCACTGAAAATCCTCATGGGAGGAGACAGCCTCATTTTTCTTCAGTGAAGCTGTTCATCAGATTAAACAACTGCCGTTAAGGTTAGCAGCCCAAGTCCTAACCCGAAGGACACTGGGAAGATGTGAACCATAATAGAGATATTAAAAGACATAGAGAACACATGAGGGGTTAAAGGAAAAATCAATTTAATTAGCGTTCTTAACACGATACTTTTGGGAGTCAAGAGATGCAATTATTTCAATAGATATTTAATAGAGTTGATGGGGCTAAGAACAAACTAGAGTTTTTGTTAAAAGTTAAAATAGTGCTTAATGGAGGAACAAAACAATCCACTATTGGGAAGTAGTTGGTAATGGCTCAACAAGGTACTGCAATGAAGGGAAATTTTCACTGAGTTCAAATACAAAGAATCCAGACCTTTACAAGAAAATTCTGATTGGCTGACACTTGCAAACAAACTCAGACAATGGCAAGGCTCCTCCAACATTATTTTACTGATTCTGAAGCTTGAGACATTTTACAGCTTTTTCTATGAACGTTTGGAGGACCAGCCTGAGTGAAAGTTCTTCCTAGGAGCTTGCTGAGAGAGGAAGGAGGCAGGAGGAGGGATGAGCTGAGAGAGCACAGAGAAGCCATAAACAGCAGGGGGCAGAAGTGGGGGCAAGGGCTAGGGCAGAGGAGGGATGATCTGGGAGAGTCCTGAGAACCCATAAACAGTGGGGTGTTGGATGGTGGGAATGGGGCAGAAGGAGGGATTATTTGAGAGAGCCCAGAGAATCCATAAGTAGCACTGGGGGTGGGGGCCAGATTCTGGAGGGGTACTGGTCTGCATCTTCAGCAGAGCAGAAGCCACTACTAATAAAAAACCGAGTTCTTTTGAGCTTCTTCAAAGCTAAGAGACTCACAGCCTCAGATTTAAGAACAAAAATAAACTTAAGAATTACATTTTTAAAAAAAGTTACTTAGATGTCCCTTAGTAAATAAAGCTCCCTAAACAAAGAGATGGCTTGAAAATGAAACACAGCATAAAAAGCCTACCTAGAAATGAAAGGTTCTTCTGGCAGTGGCGATGAGAGTTTGAAGAGAGCAAATAGCATCTTTAAAGAAGCAATGAAATATTTTACAAAATTACAGTATGAAAACAAAAGGATGGGTTTTGCAACATTGCATTGTCCTTATTCATCATCCTAGCACAGGCCCAGACTCACGGCAACCCCGTGTGTGTGGAGAGGAACTTCTCCAGAACATTGTGAAGTGTATGGTCTTTTGAAGGCGGTCTTCCAGAGCGTCTGAGTGGATTTGTCACCCAGCGCAACGCAGGCCCCCAGGGATCACAGTATCAAGCGGAGAGAAATGAATGAACTAAAAGCTAATTCCTCCATGAGAATGAATGTAGAATACAAGTATCAAACAGCATAAAAGCACAATGCATAAAACTATGTACTAGGTGACTACTTTGACATGAAGTACAATGACAGCCTAAAGTAGAAGTCTACAATTTAGGGATACACACACGAACACACTGCCGCATATATACCAGACAATATGGAAAAGCAAGAGAATTATCATAAAATCCATTATAGTGATTGCCTCATCAGAGAAAAGAGCGAAGATTAAAAATCAAAGGCACAGGAATAGCATATGTTCTTACTTTTCATCTTGATCCCAATTCATAGCAACCCTGTCTAGAACCTCAAGGACTTAAAAAAATGTATGGGAGTAGACAGCTGTGCAGTTGTCAGTGCGATGCTAACCAGCTTTAGTAAGGTATATGTTATAGTTGGGTTTTATGTCGACTTTCTACAGTTGTGGGAAGGTATGGGTGCAGTCCAATGTGTCCATCAGGTCACTACTGACATCTCCTTGGGGCTTGGATCCTGCACCTGTCTTCTGGGATGGATGGCCCATGTGGCCTAGAACCCTTATGAGCTGTTGGTGTCCTGCCATGCTCCTGCCAGTCTTGGACCCAGGCAACTCTGTACCCACCCGCCTATGACCTACCCCAGGTATGCTTCCTTTTTCGCCTCATTGACTGGCAAAGATGGCTGAGTCTGGTAGAGCCTCAATCTACCATCTGATCCATGAACTTGAGTTGGAGTGAATCAGGCTGCGGGTTTCGTTTCTGCAGATAACCCAACCTAATGCTGATTGAAGTCCCCCTAACAAAGCAATGGCACTGAATGTTCCCCTGCCTCACTTTATGGACCCACTGATTAGGATACCACCTATTTAACCAGCAAGTATATAACACAGGAACATTTCCAATTAGACATGAAACTATTTTTGATCATGATATAATTTTACGATATAGTGCCAATCTCAAACTCATTAAACACACGTTAGGCAATATACACTGTGATACTATTTGAGGAGTCCTCTCTAAAATATTTAAACTAACTAAAATGTCAGAACATTTTGTAAAGGATAAAAGAGAAATATATGCTACATATATAAGTAGGTATATATGTACTTATAAATATATATTCCTATATATATGTCATATTTATAATAGGGAGTCCTGGTCATATAGTGGGTGTAGTAAGCTGCAATTTGCATGGGCAGCAGTTTGAAACTGGGATTTCTACTCCCATAAAACGTTACAGTCTTGGAAACCCACAGGAGTTAGCTATGAGTCGGCACTGACTCAATGGTACTATGTCTGGTTTTTGGTTGGTAAATTATAAATACAGATAAATATATTTCTCTTTTACCCATATATGTAAGTACATATATGGATATCCATGCATGTAAACTAGAGAAATATGTTGTGATATAAATATGTATACATACATGTATCTCTTATCCATATACAGATGTATGTATTTACACATATACATCCATATATATGAGAGAAGTATATATATTTCTCTTATTAATACATATATTTCTGCTAACATGCACTGCAACCATTAGCTAAAGAAAGATCATGCATTTGAGCAAATATACAAAGTCAAACTCCCTTAAATGTAAGCAGCCATGAGATTAAATAATTAAAAGCATAAAAGAATAAGGTTTAGAGTCTGTTTCCTCATAATTCTAGCACCCCTACTCAATTGATTTCTTTCAGAGATTAGACCATAAAGATTCTCATATTATAATAACAAAACACTGCTTTGAAAATGTATTATGTCCTACAGCACTGAGTCTTGAAAACAATGACTAGATATCACATTCAAGGAACACAAAAGCCATCTTTATCGCAAGGCTCAAATTAGCCTTGGAACAATAAATGCTTTCAAAGGGATTCTAACCCTCAAACTGCTTTGCACCAGTCTCTTTTGAGCAAATGCAAACAAGTAAACCGAAGGACAATTGAAAAACTTCTTGTCAGTTCCTCTAAAATTTTTTTAAGGGTTTAGTTTTTTAGTGTATAAGGAATAATCATGTTACATTTAAAAAGTCATCAATATGGCTTTGTAAGAAAATATTTTACAGATTAAAAGCAAAACAAAACAAAAATAACCAATAAACAAAATCCTGCATTTCTGTGCTTCGGAATGTGTTATTCTCAGTATGGCCCTGTTGTTCACTTTGGATATCAAAGACGATATAATTAAAACCAAGTCTCAAGGGTTGAGCCATGTGATTTTTTGTTTAATAGCAATTGTTGGAAAGACCCATATATGAAAAATCTATTTTAATTACCAAGACCAGTGGTATCATTTAGAGAAGAAATGACAAATAAAGTATGTCTTCAATAAAGCAGAGGAGATCTTGGGGATGAGTGAAAAAATTGGAGATCAAAGGTTCTAGGACAAACATCAACCATCTGCCCTCCTTTTGTGGATGTCCGTAGTGTGCATATATGCTTATGCAAGGGCCTGAGGTCACAGAACTACATTCTACCTTTAAATTTTCTGTAACCCTTCATTTCACAAACTCATTCGACTGAAACTTAAAAAATAGATTTGATGTCAATTAATATCTTGTAGGACATTGCTATTGTATATTATTTTATTATACAACATAGTATGCCATTATAAAGTGTGGGCCAGTATTCTTCAAATTCTAAAACATATTTTGCACCATGGATTTCCAAATGAAACATTTATAAGAACCTCAACCAGAAAAATTAAAATTGGAAGGAAAGGTAAAATAAATAAATGTGAGTATATTTCTTATCTTATACTACTTCCTTAGAGGCTTTTGAAATATTGAGAAATGGAGGGCACTGAAAAATACCTGCTCAAAAGTGCAAAAGCAAGAATATGCCAGAGAAGCAACTAACAAACTGAGTGCTTTCAGAAGGGCAGGAAGGTTCTCCAGATCAGGGCTGGTCCCATTTCTACTGCAGAGTTAGGTAATCCATGTGTTAGGGCTGTGGGTTTCTATAAGATCTTCTTCACAACTGCTCAACTCTGCTATCGTTCCGAGAAAGCAGCCATGGGAAGACTTAAAGAAGTGGATGTGGTTTTGTTCCCATGAAAGTTACTTACAGACATTGACATGGAAGTTCATATCTTTTTCTTGTATCACCTCTGTTGTGGGCTTTTTGAATCTATGCCCGCCCCTCCACCTACTCTCTAAAATGATAAACCTTGTTTGTTAGCGTCTGAGCTGTACAGCACAGGCAGAAATCCAGGTTTGGCCTGTGGAATTTCATCTTCAGATCATGATACCAAATATATCAAGTGGAGACTGAAGGGAAAGTTAAGAATGAATAAAGAGGGTGTGTTAAAATCGCTATTTTAATTTTCCTCCCTACTGACAAGGGTGAAACACTAAAGATGATCCTGTTTCTTAGGGCTTGCAGGAATTTAGAGAATCACCATGACACCAGTTGCTAGGGCATTGAAGGCAACTGTAGCCACTGGGGGGGGGGGCACAGTAGAAGGGCGCACAGCGCTGCCCGGGGCGGCCACCTGCAGGGAAGTGGAGTGCCTCATCTTTCTTCTGTGCAGAGACCTTCTGAGGAGCAGCAGAATGTGCCACAAACCTTCCTTGAAAATTTAGAAAACACCTCTAAGTTTAGGGAACTAGGAGAGTAGTAAGGAACCTTGGTGCCACAATGGTTAAGTGCTCAATTGCAAACCAGAATGTCAGAGGTTTGAATCCAGCAGTAGCTAATTAGGAGAATGCGCCTGATGATCTTTTCCCATGAATATCACAGCCTGGGAAACCCTATGGGGTATGTTTACAAGGAACTGACACTACCATAAGACATCGGCAATAGTGAGCAGGTGCTTCAGGATGTTCTAGCTACCATTCCTATTATTCAGGCATCAGACATTGGAACTTCTTGACAAGTAATTAAAAACCAAGAGCTACTTAGCAAACAAAACAACAAAAAACCCACTGCCATTGAATCTATTCTGACACAGTGACCATATGGGACAGGGCGAAAATCCCCCTGTGAGTTTCTGACACTGGAAATGTTTACAGGGGGAGAAATGTCCTCTTTTCCTCTGGAGTAGCTAATGGCTTTGAAATGGTACCCTTGTGGTTTGGCAGCCAATTTCTTCTGACCTCCAATGCCTGAATGAGCATGCAAGGGAGACCTCCTCATCACTTTCAGAACTCTTGCTGTGTGCTATAGACCCTTGCATCCGCTTGCCTCAGCCTGACCTCTGGTTCTTGGGGCTTGAAGCTGATATCAACAGCTCCTGCATCCATGTGGGTTAGGAACGATCCCCCAGTTGGAGGTCTGAACTCTGCATTTGGGATGTACCAGCACCAACAACCACTTGAGCCATTGCCTTCACAGGCTCATGTGTCCTGTGAGACATTGCACCTAACTGCACAGTCCTGGATGTTTGGGAAATGTGGAGGGGAGGAGTGGTGGGTGGTAGCAGGGAGAACGGTATCAGGGAGAAGGGAAAAGCTGGAAATTGGGGACATCTTTAATCTCTACCTCATTGAGACATTTTCAGTATTAATAATTCTAAAAGAAATTATTTTTACATTACTCAATAGGTATCTACTGATTCCTTAAATATATTAATTAAAGAAAGTTATTCAAACTATTTCAAAAACCATGGAATATTTGAAGGTTTTGCACAATTCCAAAATTACAATTGACTCCATGATCCTTATAAGCCTCTGCACATAGTCACTGAAAATTTTCATCATCAGGAATTGTTTTGGTAAAAATGGCATAAAGGAACTGCCTTTTAATCGATCAGCCTCATTAAGAACTATGAGCAGGGCTAATGTTTGATAGTACTAAAAATAATTATTGTCAAATTTAGGTGAGGGTTACCCAAACATCATATATCTCCAGAAGCATTTTATCTGATAAATCTAAATGTAATAAAACCTCATGGTTCTGATTACCAAAGGCAAAAGAATGAGCAATTTATAATCTGTAGGCCTACAGAAGTACAACTTGTCTGCTGAAATAGCCCTAAGGGAAGCTAAAATTGAAGACACAAAAGACAGATAAATAAAATGCCACTATTTCCTCAGAAGCCTTTTTGGTTTTGGTAGGATCTTTATAATAGTATTATTATCACTGGGTTTCTGGCCGTTACTGAGAATGAAATAGTAATTATCAGCACTGTTTAATAGGAGCTACAGAGGAGAGAATGTTAAACTTCAGTAATTAGCATATTGATAAGGTTCTGTTTCTGTAACAAAATTAAATTCTACTGAAGTTCACAACTTTGGCTGCAGATACTAACCATAGCACCATATTACGATCTTGTAATTGGATTACAATGCTTTGGGACAATTTTGTAATGGGAGTAATTTCAAAGTAATCTGATTTGTATTTTGAAATGGTTACAAATCTAATATCCAGAAAAATGTGGTAGATCCACATGTAGCAAACCTAAACTGTAGCAAGAGCAGTGCCTGATTTTTGTTGAAACAAAAATGGATGACATGGTCTGGGAAAACGCTATATAAAGGGAAGGTGTATTCATCTGAAAGGGGGGTTCCAATTTTGCGCAAAAGGATCTTACTCTCACTCAGACTAAGTGCATGATTATCAAAAGATCAATGACTAGCTAAGGAGCCCTCCTGTGCAGTGGTTACACCCTGGCTGCTCACCATCAGGTCAGCAGTTCAAAACCATCAGCTTCTTTTTGGGAGAAAGACAGGGCTTTCTACTCCTGTAAAGAGTTCCAGTTTTGGAAACCCATAAGGACAGCTCTATCCTGTCCTACAAGTTCACTGTGAGTTGAAATCGACTTGAGTGACTTGAGTTTTTAATAAATAGCTATATGCAGGTAAGTAAAATGTATTGCTACAAAATAATAGAATGCTTTAATAAACCCTAAATGTGAAGCTCTTGCTTGTTGGCAAATCTCTAGGTCTGCGCACTTTTCAGGCACAGGCAATGTTTCCATATCTCTAACCCTCCTGTGAAGAATTCTGAGTTCCTCAATTTAAACCACATCAAAATGGCAGATTTGGCATCTTCTAGGGACTGAAATCCTGTTCCTTAGAAATAATCTGTGTATTTTGAGAACTAAAAGAAGTCTGAAGGGGCAAGATCGGGATTGTAGTGATGAATGGGGATAAGGCTTTCCAATGAAATTCTCATGGGACACCCTTTGTTATCCTGGAAGAGTGAGTCAAGTGCATTGCCATGACAAAAAAGAAACTATGGTGCAAAATCCTTGGCCTTTTTCTAATCAATGCAATTTTCAATTTTCTTAAAAATTCTTTGATTTTCTTAAAAATTATAAGTCCTCAAAATTATCCTTTTGGAGAAAACTCTATAAGAGCATTTAACTGGCCCAGTAGGTCCCCTTGGCCATCACTGTTTGGATTGAAGGATTTTTTTTTGTAATTTCTTTTTATGGCTCCCTAGAAGACTAAGAAAGGTGTTTTCATGAGAGAACTTGTCTGAATTTATCCGATGATCAGGGAGACATATTTAAACATGACATATTTGGTGCAAACCTGTGCATGTGTAAACTGGCTTCCTGGTGGCAATGGATTTGACGTACTTTTTACATGGACATGAGAGTAGATATAAAACAATCATGTTTATTTTATGTGCTAATGCTATTTAAAGGGAATTGGATGAAGATAGCCCATTACATTCTGAGGCCAGATTAAGAAAGAGTCAACATTGATTATCTAATACTATCATTCACTCCCTCTGCTATTTTGGGGAGGGTTTTCAATAGGAGGAGGAAGCACGCTGTATTGATTGGTTAAAAGGAATAAAGCCACACTGAGGTCCCATGCTACTAACAGCATCACTTAGACAAGTAACCACCTCTTTTTAACACACTCTCCTCATCAGTGAGACACACAGGAAAGTGGGCGAAGGGAGACAGAGGTCAGTGTAAGACATGATAAAAAGTAATAATTTATAAATTATCAAGGGGTCATGAAGGAGGGAGGCAAGGAGGGGGGGGGTGAGCTGATACCAAAGGCTCAAGTAGAAAGAAAATGTTTTGAAAATGATGATGGCAAAAAACAAACCGGGAAATGATGATGACAACATATGTACAAATGTGCTTGATGCAATGGATGTATGGATGGATTGTGATATGAGCTGTAAGAACCCCCAATAAAATTAGTTTTTTTAATCTTAAAGAGTTTGGGATTGACCTGTATGTGCTTAAATTCTAAACCCCGTGCCCGTGGTTATAAATTTATTTGGCAATGAACTCTCTTTGCTATGCTCACCTGGAGCAATCTCCTATGAGATGTAAAAAGAACAGATGGGACAAGCAGGGGTGGGGAACAGAGGTGCCAATCTCACAGGAGCAGACGCTCAGAAGCGACAAGGACCTAACTCAAGAGTCCATAGGCAGAGAATATTGTTGGAAACCTGGACATGGAAGATTAGCCTGCTGGCTAAAAGTACAGAATATACAAGTTGACTTCAAAAACTTGGCGGGACAATACCAAGTCATTATCTTTTAACTACCAATTTTTTCCTCAAATTTTTGAAGTTCCCTTTTATCACGGACTGTGAAAAGAAGGAACAAAGCTGCCTGGAAAGAAGCATGTGGTGAAAGTGGGCACAGCTGATCATGGGGTCAAGACTGGCAACTGTGGCTGAAAAAAAATGACAGGTTTGGCTTCCATCGCTGTGGATTAAGTTCAGTGGTGACAATGAGACCTGAAACACTGAAAGAAAGAAAGAAAGAAAGAAAGAAAGAAAGAAAGAAAGAAAGAAAGAAAGAAAGAAAGAAGAAAGACACATAGCGGGCATGCTTTGTAGGAAAGGCCAGTGAGACTTCCTCTCACTACTTATACTCATTACCAGGAAGCACCAGTTTCCTTTCAGAAACTTCTCACTGGGAACCCAGTGATGGTTTACGGGGCAGATAATCAGTTTTACATTCAATAGTTCATACACATCTTGTTTCAGCTCATCCATTACACACTGAATCTTCCCTCAAGGTACAAAAGCATACCCCACTTCTGTTTCCTGTTCCTATCCTCCTCCTTCTTCCTTATCCTCAGAACTTCTTTGGGCGAATTTTGCTCTTTCCATCTTCAATGGCTGATTGTTCTAACATGGGGGTCAGTTCCTTTTCCGACCTGAAGGGTGACTAAGGGTCACATTCTTGGGGGAATCTCCCCACTCCCTAGCCGACCAGTAGGGGGCTCTCTTTCAGGAGTTGGGGTTTTGATGCTGCACAGTTTTAAAGGCCGCTGCATGTTTGAGTGGAGGCCAGCATGTAGCAGCTGCTGTGCCAACCCTGCTCCCTGAGGGTCTCCCTCATCTTCACGCGGTGTCACCGAACCCCACAGAGGGGCCATTTTCTTGGGACAGGTGTTAGACTTGGTAAAGCAGAGGGTCAGTGAAAACGAAAAAGGTCTGATGAGAATGGGTTTCCACAGTGGTTGCAACAATGGGCTCAAACAGCTGTGCTACCAAAAGGTACAGACCTAGGCATTGTTTGTTCTGTCCCACAGAGAGTTGCTGCGAGGTGGAACTCAGTCAACAGCGCTTCTATACAACCATGACCCATGGGAAAGCAACTGTTTGCTGAAGCCATGCAGTGGTGGTATTTCCTTAAATAGAAGCTCTCGGTAACTAAGACACTGTGGTCACATTAAATATAGTAAACCTATATAAATTATTCAAAAAATATAAATTATTAGTTGCTAGACACACTATAAATGTTTATTAGTATTTTGTGGTTCTGTGCATTCACATCCTGTATATTCCTCATGGTTACAATACATGAAACACAGTATCCAAAGGCCCCTTTTGTTTGTGGAAGACACAGGTAGCGCTGAGTAGAAATATAATGCCTACATCCGGAAAGAGCTCTGATGTTGAAGAAGGAAGCTGCCCGGGTTAGTAATGGACATGAACCCACAGGGAGATTATAAGATCTCTGCATTAGTTCTCTAGACAACACGCCACACAATCTTCCCTGGCAAAGGGAGACAAGTAGAACTGGAAAGAAATATTGAGGAAGCAGTGTGGAAATTGACAGGCCATATATTCTTTAATGCAAACAATAAAATCTGATAGACATAGCTGGTGGATGCAAGTGTACAGAATGGCAATAATAAAATCCCTAATGACTTGCAAACCACTGTGATGTCTATTACAGGGTTATGGTGCAGTGGCTGTTTTACCAAAAGCCTGCTGGTTCAAACTCACAAGCTACTCCAGGAGAAAAGGATGAGACATCTGCTTACATAAGGATTTAGCAGTCTTGGAAACCCCATGGGCTTGAATGAGTCAGAATCAAGTCTGCAGCAGTTTTTGTATATTTATTTTTAATATAAAGACCACAACATCAAGGTGGGCATCCCAGGAAACAGCAGGAAACAAAAAAATTAGATAACAACAACAAAAACCAAACCAAAGATGAAGGAGGGAGACAAAACATGAGGTGTACCCCCTCCCCTGCCCCCTGAAAAATGATCCTCATCTGTTTTTTCAGTGTGAGGGGGATAGTGCATTCAGAGTTAATTTCACCAGGTCAGACTGTTTATCAAGCTCCCTGTTTAGAGGTTCTGAAAAGATTGTGTAACATTACTTGACAAAAGCCTAAACCAAAAAAGCCTGATTTGTGGCAGACAGGTGACTGTTTTTGCCACTATGCAGTGCACCTTCTCATGCAGCCATCTCAGTGCGCCAATTTTTGGCAAAAACCAGCAAACCTCACTTGGTCCATGAACCTGACTCACCTGACCTCACTCTGGACTTCTTTTTGCACGTGTGAATGAAGAGAGACATAAAAGGACAACTTGAAGTTGTAGTAGCGGTGAAGGAAAAAAAACAACACGGAAGTGCTGTCAGGCATACAAACAGATGAGTTTGAAAATGTTTTCCAAGAATTTAATCACAAATTTGACAAATGTGTTCAGTGTAATGGAGAATAATTTAAGGTGACATGGTTGTTTTGTAAAATAAATAAAAAAATTAATTGCTTTGAAAAAAGAAAGAAAAGAAAATGCTGGGATTGGGGGATACCTCCTTTTATGTTAGATACAAAGTAAAGCCTCAGAAGTTTTATTGATGGACCAGAGTGACTCACTTAATACATGGTAGGTAGTTAGATTTTGGCATCTAAACTTCCAAATAGACAAATACAAAGCACCATTGAGCTCTTAGTTACTATTACTTAAAAGAAGTGAATTAGTGAATATATTAGTGAAAGTTAGCAGATTAGAAAAAGAGATAGGACTGTATCACTCTGCAGCTCTTCAGAGTGCCGTCCACTGTTCTGAGACAACTAGAACATCTTCAGAGGAAAATGAGGAGAAGAGTCTTGTCATATGAGGAAAATGTGAACGGAACAAGCATATTTATCTTGGAAAAGATTTTTTAAAGGCGCACCCAAAAGCTAGGATTCTGAACCTGAAGGACAGTCCCAGAGAGCGGGTTTGGAATGGTTCTGAAGCACCAGTAGATGGGATACCAGGTACAATATTTAGAAACCGCTCAAAGGCTACTTGACTGCACTGTATGAGCTCCAAGGTTATTTAAAGAGGACAGTACCTGTCTCCAGAGCTCCTCTCCTAGGAGAGTTTTGAGAACAGACACCTACTAGCGGATCTTGCCAGCACTCTTTTCTCACCAATCAGCTTTCTTTTTCACCCACATGGTTGCAGGCACAGTGGTTGTGGGTCCCCCTTTCCCCCCACACCCCTCCTTGGCCCTGAGGTCAGCAGCTTTACACAGTGGAGGCATGGTTCCCCTTTCTAAGGATACGTTGTTCCTTAGGCAGGCTACATTCTTGTCTTTGGATTCTGTGCTTCTTACTTCATACTTCATCTTTTCATTCATTGCAACCAACATAAGATAAATATACATTAGTCATGACAATAATTGACACTAAGATTTGTAGTAAGGTGTAGACATTGGTTCCAAATTCTCTTACGATTGATATTTGATTAGTATGATCATCTATTTCACATAAGCATCTATCTTTCAGAGCAATATTTAAGAATTTTATTATAAATACTCAATTCTATCAAAATTGTATTAAGACTAAAACATATGAAGAAATAACATAGGATAAATTGTTTATCAAAGTATTAAGATACTAATTTTTAAACAAGTACCTATACTTTTTTTCTAGATTATGGACTATAGTACACCTTTCTTTTTTTTCTGAAAAGGGATTGGTAGGTCACATAAATTTGGGAACATGTGGATTAGGCCAAAAGACTGTTTTATGAATTGAGTTTAGGATCTGGCTGTACTAGATTTATTCTGTTTTCTTTTGACTATTGTTATCAATATAATGATGAATAGAAGTGATTATTGGGAAGTATACATCGAGAGTTTGTAAGCTAACCTGTTCAGCCATCAATTTGAATCTTTAAGTGGGTTAGGAAAAACCAGCAAAGAAGGCTCTGAAAAGATAAGCCCCACCCAGTGCTTTGGAGTACTCAGGACATCTGCATTGGAAGACACTTGCCTAGGGGTGGGGGTTTTGACAAACTGAAGAGAAAAGGAACTTTGGGGCTTTTTGAATTTTGAACCATTGGTTTGTTCCTGAGGCTGGAAAAAATGTGGAGCCATGGAAGGAACTCCCGTCTCTAGGGCTGGATTATTAAAGGGAGCCTGTGGCTGCATGAGATGTTTGCTAGGTGACACCTTGGATCCTCTAGTTGAGTGGAAGGGAAAGAAATGCAGCAATAAAGAACTGGGTTGAGTTCAGACACTGCACCCTTGAACCTGGTTCACGGCAACTAGAGGAAACGATGAGAGCGCTTTGACTAGTGTGAAGTTCATGACCTAGCACAAGGGGGCTAGGGTTATTGAGAATGTTTGACAGTGCTCATAGTCTCAAGGCAAGGTGACCAATGGGCAGCCTGGTGAGGCTAAGTGATGTGGTCCACATTGAGTTGACCAAAACTTGACCTGATGAAGATAAGGTATTTGAGCCTGTGAACAGGTGAATATTGCTGCTGACTTTATGCTACGTCTCTCTTAATATGACTTTGCTTATGGATGCAGATTCACAGGGCTCCTCCTATCCTGGAACCTAACCCATTGTTGTGCATCATTTTCAGCCAAACACTTGACAGGTCTATAAGATGAGTGGCAGCATCATTCATCCTTAGAACCATCAACCATACGATATAAAAGGGCAGCACTTACTCAGGGATAAAGGTTAGAAGGCAGGAAGGGATAGGAAAATAGGACAAGTGTAAATGTTTAACCCGGTCAGGAAATGGAAGATTACCGTCCCATTTTAAGTACCTACCCGAATATCTGCCAAGGGACCCAATTTTATCATAAAATCTGCAATAAAAACATGCTGAAAAACTCAGCTTATATTCCAGATATAGGGTATTATAATCAATGTCATAAATTTAATGTGTATAAATTGTGGAATTAAAGACCAGTTTTCCCTGCAAATTTTCACCCAAATAAAAAATATTTTAAATTAATTCTATTATGATCAAGTATTCTGTCAGACACATTTCATATTTTATATTTAAAATGGACATATTTAATGATTGTAGATATTTGGAATTGATTGGTTGGTCAATTTAGATGTTAAATAATTACTCTTTCTTCAAACTTACATTGTCACACTACCCGTGAGAATGATCATTTGAGTACTTTTAACATACTTATTCATTAGTATAATAACCATTTATAGGGTAATTACTTTGTACCAGGCTTCTGGAGGATTCAGTTAAAGAAAATAAGGAATCCAACAAAGAAAGTAAAAAATGGAATTCAGGACACAAAAGGAGAAAAACACAAAACTCCAAATTATTTGCCTTGAAGTCAGTTCATGTGTCTCACTGTAGACCAATGTTCTGTAGGGTTTTCATGGGAAAGAGATGACTACGACTTTCCCCCAAGGTGCCCCTGGTTGGGGTCGAACATAAACCCTGCTTTGTGATAGATTACTTAGCTGATTGCAATATCTAGGCACTCTATGGGGAGAGCCGAATAAAGTCATTTGATAACTTAGCAATGCAATAAGATTCAATTGGAACACATATGGTAGGAATCTGAAAAAAATAAATAAATCCTATATATACTTGAGTAAAAGCCACAACACCTAATTTAAGCACAAAAAACTGGGGGGGGGGATTTTTCACCATAAAAAAGTGTGGGAAAGAAATGGACTTATACTTGAGTATATACAGTAATTGAATCTTTGGAATATATAGATGGAAAATTATTTCTAAACCTGCAGCATATAAAGTAAAATATATAGAAAAAATAAGTATAATTATATCAAAATAAAAATTTTAAGGGGAAATTTCAAACATTTGTAAGGAAACAAGCAGAACACAGTACTTGTGTCAATAAGGAATAATTCTGTACAGACATAGAGATGTAAGCATTGATAATTGAGAAGTAAAGACTAAGAAAACACCATAGGAAGCTAATAAATGATATCTACATAATGGGGCCAAAGGAGATAGAAACAAATTGCAGTATAAAATATTAATTAGAAGTATTGATTTAAAAGTGTAAAAATGGTGATAATTGAAAGTAATTGCCTTGCAAGTGTAAACAAGGACGGTGTGAAAAGGTGACGCAGAATGACAAAGTCCATCAAAATATTTTTTTTGTTTTAACCATATATATATAGAAATTACTTTACTGTCAGTGAAATTACATTTTTTAAAGTCAGGTTAAAACAAAATATGATATGGAGATGGTTGCACTAAATACTGCTGTCCTGCATTATAAAAGCCACTAGAGGCTTCGCAGGAGAAAGAGCTCGCTTCTCCTCCCATAAAGAGTTACAGTCCTGGAACCCCCAGAGGCAGTTCAACCCTCTCTATCCTGACAGTTGCTATGAGATGGAATGAACCCGAAAGGAGTGAGGGTTTTGTTGTTTTTGTTATCGTTCTGTTATAAAACTACTCCTCAAAATGTTATAGGCAAACTAAACAATAGCAACATAGTCGTGGATGTCCAAAGTCACTTCCAAGAAGGTTACAAAGAAGTATGAACAGGCATGAGGAAAGAAGCTCTCTAGCACATTCGTGATAGCAGCTGCCACTGGGTTTGTTCCACCTTGCAGTGACTCTGTGTGCCAAGCAAAGGAAACAAGGCTGGCTCGGTGTCGTCTTCGTAAGGGTCTGTGTCCATTGTGACAGCCACTGCCTTCATCCCTCTTATTTTGGACCTTACTTTTCTGTTGGTGACCCTTTGCGGCTCCCGTTTGCCAAGCATGAAGCCCTATCCCCGTTGGGGACGCACACAATGTCGGCGAGGAACTCCTGCCATTCTCACTTCTGAGGAGCACTGCCGGGGCGTCTTCCAACACAAATCTGTTCATTCTCAGGCACAGGAGTAATGAGAAAATGTAGCTGAGGCTCTGTCAATCAATAATGTGCAGAAGTATGCAACTTCTTGAAAAGATTTGTGAAAAATACCCACAAAGCATTTCTCTTCTTGGAGCACACAATTGACAATGAGAAGCACAACTGATAGATAAATAAAACCACATGAATTACTAAAAATATTTAATTGAAAATTTTAAAAATTGATCAAATTCAAACTATTTCTTATCATAGAAGTCACAGGTCCCTCTAACTGCAATGTCTCATTTCAACTAGTGTTCACTTAATTTTGTTATCTTTCCTTTCCATGGATACCTGCATTTGACCTTTATTTTTGGCATCTAATGTAGAAGTGTTTTGAATAAACAGCTCCTCAGAGAAGATGACACGGTCTCCCACTTGTCTTTCTCTGTGTGTATGTGTTTGCTTCCAAATACACAAATATATTTAGGTATGCTCAGATTTTAGGAAAATGATATGAAAAACTGATGTACGATTCTGACTCCAAGTGACCTTATACATGGGTAGTGGAACTCCTCCATAGGGTTTTCTATGCTGCCGTCTTTATGGGCCCAGATCAGCAGCTGAGTGTTTATCCCACCGTGCCACTCGGCTCCTTAACAGGGTGTCATAAAGCATCATTACATTGGAAGTTTTTTTTATCTTCAGTATTTCTTTCACTGAAGTCAGCGTATTACCTTTCCTTTGTGAGCAGGAGGTTGGAGGAGAGTTCATCATATTAAAGGTTACAAGCGGTAAATTACATATCAACTTGACAACAATCGAAGAAGCATAGTGCTATTGTTGAGCGTAAGGTCTGAGGGGGATATATAAAATCTTAGATGTAAAAAGTTACTGTCAATCAGTGAACTGTACAGTTATTTAATATGTGGATCTATCCAGTTCTTCCCATTGCATTAAACTGTCTCATTCCTCCTTTAAAATGGTGTTATCCGCCTGAAAACATATTCAATTACATTTTTTGCTTATGACGAACTGCTAAAATCAATGCGCACACCATAGACACCTGTATTTTTCTTTCTCCATTAGAGTTTAAGCTCGCTACAATTCTATAAGTATTGACCGACATCATTAGATTATTTAGGGTGAACAATGTGCAGCTAAGATGCTCTTTGCATGTGAGTACTCTAATAGCAAATATATACTTAAATTCTATACACGTGCCCCTTGCTCCCAAGACAGGGCTCAACCAGATCCATGTACAGATGGCCAAAGAACTGGTTTGAATAAATAAATTATGTGTGCTGCTTAATTCTACTAGAGAATAGCAACGATATCTTTAAAACTATCTAGGAAATCCAAAATAGCAAATTTAGTTTTCATAACATGATTAGTGAAAAATGTAAAGTCTGTATTTCTGTGTTGATTTGGTAGTGAGATTAGATCTTTGTGCAAAGAAAGTGCATCGTCAGCCTGGCCTTCTCCTCTGGCTCCCTTTTTATGAGAGATGAAATTTAACTCTTTCAAATACTTTCATATCTAAACGTATGCTTCGCTAATGTTCCATTGAAAGAGCCCTGTTTTCCCAGTGGCTGAGAAGTCGGACTATAGCCCCAGGACGGGCATTTCCAAATGCCCAGCCGCTCTGTTACACAAAGATGAGGCTGGCTGCTTCCGTAAAGATTTGTGGAACCTGAAGGGCCTGTTCCACTCTATTCTGCAGAGTAACTGTAGGTTGGACTTGACTCAATAGCAGTTGGTTTGCTGTTATTTCCCAATGTATTTTAAGGCATTTCAGTTAAGTGTAGAAGCACTGTTTTCTACATTGTGGCTACGTAGATAAAGTCAAACAGTGTTGTACTATCTCTATTCCATTTCCTGTACAACTTTCTTCCCACCTCAACTCCCAGAACACGACACACGCTCCTTACATAGCTGCCGTTTTCCAGAATCTCATGCTGAGTCTTCCCATACGATGGATTAGATCCATGAATTGGCCCTAAGCTGATTTCCCAACAGGTCAACTTGCAGATAACAAAATATTCAGGTTTTCTTGAGGCACCAATCTTAAAGACCCTTGACTTCTTGATTCCGGATTGCTTTTAAAGCTTACCACTGATATATCATTGTAAATTTCTCTTTGTATCCTCACCTACAGTTTTGTTTTGAGTATCATTCTTTATGTCCAAATTTTTATGTGGTATTTTCTCAGTAGTTTCTTGAGAATGGTAAATGTATTTTCTTCGCCTTCACATCTGATTACTATGTTGGTTGGCACACAGTCCAATACTAAAAATAATTGCTTCGAATTTCATGGCGTCATCTCCTGGCCTCCTGTGTTAATAGTGTCCACTGCTCATGGACAGTCCTAGTTCTGTAGCTCTTGTGACAATTAATTGTTTTTAACAGGCATGTTATCATTTTGCTATTGTTTATTGAGTAATGATTAATTTTGAAAATTAAAAAATGCTTCTTTGAAAACTTAGAAAGTTCATGATTATGACATTAAAGGTGTGTTTGTTACATATGTAACATATCTCACCACAGGAACAATTACCCCTATCATCATATCCATGCATGAAAGGTTGATGGGAAGAACTAATTTTTCACTTAGACTATACTATGTTCTATCTGAAATAATAGGCACTTTTAAAAACTTGGAGTTTAACAAACTTTATCATACATTGCTGACAAATTTTATGGTTCCAATCCATGACTGACAACATAATACAGAACTTTCACTGTGCAGGTCATGAGTTGGGAATATATTCTACATATTATCCACCTCAGTGAAATTTAATGTCACAAAAGACTATTACCCATTCAAACTATGTTATCCAAAATCATCCATTAATTTTTAAATACTTTAGATTTAATTGACTTTGTATGTTACAGGAAGATAGGCCACTGTTAGTTACCCAGATCAATTATTTATATGAATTTAAGACTAATTTAGTATGTCTAATAATATTCAGAAGAGATTAGAATATTTTTGTTGGAAACTTAATTTTTTATTCTCAATCATTATCTGAATTTACTTCACAGAATCTTAAATACAAGTTAATGACAAAATCATAGAATTATACAATGTGAATTTCCCCTCCATGTATAAACTACATCTAAATCCGTCATAACAGGGTTTTACTCTATAAATGATGTTTCATTATTTTTCTAAAGTTACTAGTTAATCTTATTAAAATAAGAATAGCTAATTAAGAAGTAAAACATGAAGGGCATATAAACTAATTATTTAGAAATTGAGTTTTATAAAGGAACTTGAGGGATAAGATCTCTAAAAATCATTTACCTATACCCTTATGTTATATTTCACATGGATTCTAATAAATTAAAAAGAAATTTTATATTAATTTTCTTAGCCTAAGTTACTTATTGACATATTAACTGTGTGAAATTAAAGATGAACAAGTTTGAAGTGAGATTGATTTATTTATTTCACTCATGATATATCTACACAGTAGAAAACTATACTGCTGTATAGTTTTTGCTGTTTAGCAAAAAAAAGAAGATAAATAAATGTGCATTCTGTTATAGGATGACTTGCAAGATATTAAAATTTTAAGAAGTCTATGAAGACATGCACATTCCCTGAATAAGGTATAAAAAAAATCCCCCTGAAAAGTTTAAGTTCACCATCAAGTTAAGTTTGGCTCAGAGTGACCTTATATGGCCCACAGAGCTTCTGCAGCTACAGATCCTTGTAGGAGCACCCACCACATCCTTCCTTCATAGATGGACTTCTTCCATGACCGATTTGCTCCTTCTTCGATAGGTGATGTCATAATAAATGTTCTTTGTGAACAACATAATTTGCATGCATCAGTTCTTCTGTGGTCCTTATTCATTGTCCCATTTTTCCATGAATGAGATGCAATTGAAAACATGACAGGTCAGGCCCAAACCTTCAAGGTGACATCTATCCTTTTGGATGGTTTAAAGAGATCTTTTCAGAGGGTTCCCAGTGCCATCATTTTAACTCTTAGCTGATGCTTTCATGGGCATGGGTTTTTGATACAAGTAAAACAACAGTCATCAGTATTTTCTCAATTTACTAAAATAATCAGTCCAATTGTGAGCATTTGGGGTTTCTGTTTAAGTTGAGGTGTAAGTCGCACAGAAGGTGGAAATCTTTGGTCTTCATCAGTAAGTAATGAAATCTTCTTCACTTTCAGGAAGCAAGGTTGTGTTGGCTGCACTTGCAGATTGTCCATGAGTCTTTGATGCTGATGCGTAGTTCTTCTTCAGTTAGTCCAGTTTCTTATGTATTTTCAGCATGGGCATGACAAAAGTCTGCAGCCCTGACACATGCCTTTTGTGGTTTTGCACCAGAACAAAAATGAGCCATCTTTAATGCTGTCCGTACGGGTTTCTAGTGACCCCACACAGAGAGCTGAGCAGAACTGTTGTGTAGGTTTCAAAGATTGTCATCTTCGTGGGAGCAGATTCCCATATCGCTCTTCCTCCAAGAGCCTGCTGGTTTAAATCACTGACCTTTATGCTCAAAGACACACTGAACTTCTGTGCCTCAGGACTTCTCAGAAAGAAAAAGAAATAGAACCAACTATTGATAAATTCAAAATGTAGACTTGATTCCAGGGAATGGTGCTGAACGGAGAGAAAACAGCAACAACAAAATGATCCCTAATGTTTGCATACTGAATAAGTCACCTAATAAGGTTTTTGAAATGATGAAATTGATTAAAGAGATGGGAAGAGGTATGGTTATAAGAGGGCAATGTGCGTCATCTTCTTGGTTACACGACTGTGTAGCCTGACTGTAGTCGTGGACACATGGAATTTTAAAATGTAGTAAAGGTGCACAGAACACAACACAAACAGACACAACGTCTTGGTAAACCTGGAAAAGCTGAATATGATTGATGGAGTATATCAATCACAATACTTGTCTATGCTATTTTATTGTAGTTTTCAAAGATGTTGCTATTGGGAAAAACTGGGTGAACTGGATGTAGTTCTTTTAGAATTGTTTCTTAAAACTGCACAAGAATCTACCAGTTAAAAAACACACAGAAAACCATGGTGGAAAATTAATGTGTACTGGCCTTTGTTTGAGGTACTCTGGGGGTGCTGCTGGTTAGGTGTTTAGCTGGTAAACACCTGGTTGGTGGTTCAAACTCATCAGCTCCTCCATGGGCCAAAGATGAGGCTGTCTGCTTTTAATGATCACACTTTTGGAAACCCTACCTGAGGTCACTATGAGCTGGAGCAGATGGTAGTGGTTTTGGGTTTTTGGTGCTCTTTGTTTAACCAGAAAGGCGGAGTAGAGATGCACATGTATATTGTATATATCATGTATACTGCATGGATCTAACACGAGAAGAACAGTTAATCCCAATTCTAGTTTACAAATCTGGCTAGAGCAGAGGATGTCCATCGGTACAGCTAGCAACTGGAAACACAGGGAATCCTGGACAGATGACTCCTCCAGGACCAGTGGTGAGAGTGGCGATGCCTGGAGGGTGGAGAGAATGTGGGGTAGAAAGGGGGAACTGATTACAAGAATCTATGTATAGACTCCTCCCTGGGGGAGGGACAGCAGAGAATAAGGCAGGGGGAGATGTCAGACGGTGTGATGTATGACAAAATAATAATAATTTATGAATGATGAAGGGTTCATGAGGTAGGGGGGAGTGGGGAGGGAGGGGGAAAATGAGCAGCCGGTGGCTTGCGTGTTGCTGTGAGGTTGAAAACTATGTCGCTGGCATTTCATATACCAGTATGTGGTATTTCCACTACCAGGAGGGTCACCCGAAGTGACACAGGGTTCAGCAGTGCTTTCAGACTATGAACAGATAATGGAGGAGGACTCACACCCCCACTTTGGAGGAAGAAACTGATGAAAACTTTTTGGATAGTTTCAAACATTGTCAGATACTGAAAGTAAAAAATCAGATCACATGTCTTCATGGATATGTAGTTTCAATTATTCTGTACAATAGGTAACAGCTTTGGAGGACGGAGGGCTGCACCAAAGTTTTGGATCTTAAGGGTTTGCGTTCCCTAGGTGAAACATGTCCTCCTTCCACCCCAAAGTAGCAACATCAGCCGATTCTCCACTCGATGGTAATGGTAGTATTGGTATCTGAGGGCATTTACACGTCATTTAAAGGTTAGTGCTATTGTGTTTCATCAAGTCAATTCCAACTCATAGTGACACTATAAGAGTTGACCTGCCCCACAGATATTCCTGGGCTAAAATGTTTATTAAGATTATTAGAACAATGCCCAGGTCTTTTCTCCTAAGGATCAATTGTTGGGTTCAGACAGCCAACATTTTGGTTAGAAGCCTAGTTCTTCATCACTGACTCATTAATAAGTCTTACTATAAATATATTCTGTTAATATCCATATGTCTGAAGTAGATCTCTTCTGATACCCTATGTTTCACTTACTTGCTTTTATCAAAGAAAGGGGGGGGGTATCAAGTTTTATTTCAACTTTGGGCTGGCCCTGTGCTGTGTGGTAATCGACATCACCAAATATGATGCTGCTACACATGTGAAGCTTAATCCAGTCAGAAATTTGCACTCTAAGCCCTCATTGACTTCCATAGGGCTGGGTCCTTGTAGAATGATTGCAGATCAAACCATGTTGATACAATGTAATTTTTTAAGTAGCTTTTTTCCATAAATAGAAACATGCTGGGAATAGCAAACTACCGCCCCGCATACACACAGCAGTCAGTAATCCTGCTCCTTGTCAAAACAGTTTCTGTTCATATGTGAGTGTTGACTATGGTGAGAGACGTCAAAGACTTTAAAGAAAATCTCTGTGGCCATTCTACTCACTACTAGCATAGCATAGTCTGAGCAGCGTCATGAAAATCCCTCCTTTTAGAACCCTGCTTTGCATGCTTTATTACAGTACATAAACCATCTATTGGACTATTGGCCTTCTATGTATGCAAATCATAATACCTTTTCCTTTGTTTTAAAACCAGCTTTTGCTTGCCAATGAAGATTTATTTTGCCAGTTGATCAGAGTCTGAGCCTACACCATAAATCACTCAGAGCACAGTCTGCAAATGTGTGTTTCAAGTACAAGCAGCACTGATCTGCTACTCATGAACCTGAAGACAATAAACATTTTTATCCAATCAAGCAGAGTCTAAAGAAATTCAAAGGATGAAAACTCTTTGAAATACACAGGCTTTTGGGTATCAAATTAGCTTTGAAACCCCCACCCAGAAGTATCTCTAACAAAATCCATCTGAAATACTGCTTCAATATTCTAAAAAATCAATAATTTAAACCACAGGTTGAACATTTTTACTGCTTCCACTGCAGACTGTCATTTTTTGAAATGAAAATGCTAATGATACCGAAGGGGAAAGCACTAAGCAGAAGAGATGCTGAATGAAACCTCGGATTGGCTAGACTTGCTGGTTTGATCTTTCTCCCTCACTCATCTGTGACAAAATGTCTTTTAAAATCAACAACTTTCATTTCAGCATCTCTAAAAAATTCACTCTCTGTTGTACATTATATCCTTCTCTATAGGAAGTTAAGAAATGTGCTGTAGCAAGATATTTTATAGTAAATATAAATACAGAATGTAACCCCTAGTAGGCTGCATTACTACAGCATAATCTATAATGTTGGGACATATTTAAAATATTGCCCAGAGCACTGAGAAGATAATCCTCTAGTGCTAAAGGTTTTCATATTCATACCAGTGTACTAAATAAAGCACATGCTATGCAGTGAGTCATAGCAACACAGATGACAGGGGAGTCCACTTCAGAAGCATCTTTTTCATTGCATCTAGAAGGGCTCAGTAGTGTTTTAAGAGATGAGACATATAGGTGTGGTTACCTATATGGGCTCCTGGCTGTGGAATTGTTCATCCTCACTAGCAAAGGTTGGTAGATCCCCAGGTAGAGTCATTTGTGTCCAGGGTCCATTTGATTCATGGGATCACAACTCACCTGTTCAGGCCAAGGAGCAGGTCACTGCAAAACAATGAGAACCACAAAGAGCCAAACATGGGCCATGGGACTCAAGACAGACAAATGTGCCAATAGATAAGACAGCTACAAAGAAGCCTCTAGTACGTCTTTCCATGATTTTCTCATTTCTTTCCCTAAAATCCACACTCACCTAAATCGAATCATGGCAAGAATGATATTATTTATCAGTTGCTTTTCTATTATAAATGGAAGCAATGATAGGTCAGTGGTAAAATTCTGACCTACCAGGTGGAGAAGCAGGATTTGATTTCTGGCCAATGCCCCTCCTGTGCATAAAGCAGAGGCTTCTGTATTGCTATGAAGCTGAAAAGGTTGCAGCAAAGCATCAGACTAAGGCAGGCGGCTCAGAAAGGCCTCACACTCCACTTCCAACACATCAACACTGAAAACCCTGTGGATCGTGCAGGTCAATCAGCAACCAATCATGTGAACGGCGCCAGAGTGGGCAGTGTGTTGCTTATTCTGCTATGCATAGGCTTGCCATGATTCTAGAGCCAACCGGACAGCAGCGAATGACAACCATCACCATATTATAAATCAGAATGTGCTTCTACCTCAAAGAATAAACACATAATCATTCTGACGTGAGACTCAAACTCATTGCCATCTAGTCAACACTGTCATAGCAACCCTATAGGATAGGGTATAACCGTCCCTGAGATGGTAACTCAACTGGTGTTTTCAAACTACTGACTTTGTGGTGAGCACCAACTTGTCACCATTATGCCACCAAGGCACCTCTGATGTGAAACAGGTGAGGGAAAACCAGCTTTTCTTGCAGGCCTGGAGAGGCTAAGGCACTGAGTTTGGTCTATGGAAGACGTGAAGGTTGTGAGGCTGAAATCGTTAAGACTCACTGATGCATGCAGCAGTGGGGATGATTGGGTCTTTCATAGAGAGGTGCTACAGTTTAAGAGAAAATGCAAAAGATAAGACTTGCAGAATGAATGACATACTACAAACTTAATATATGCCCAGTGCTTGTTTCTCAGAGGGAAATGGAGTCAAGATACATACAACTTTCAGGAAAAGTAAAAATGTTTTGATTTCAATTTAGCATGGTAAGTCAGAGGAGCTGGTTGATAACTAGCTCACCCTCTGTAACATATGTTTGTACACTGTAAAAGTGGCATAATTACAATTCCCTTGCAAGCTTTTTATTCTACCTATAATAATAAACAGTTCTGTAAGAACTCCAAAATTATATAGGAATATCATTTATTGGGTAAAGAAAACTTTCTGAAGAAGTCATATCCCAAATGTATCCTCAGAGTCAACTATGTTCCCTAGAGTTGAGCTACAACTGAAGGATTCAAGATACAACTGGAGTGTAGACGCATGACCACGTGGGGGCCAGGATTCAAGATACAACTGGAGTATAGACGCATGACTGAAGGATTCAAGATACAACTGGAGTGTAGACGCATGACCACGTGGGGGCCAGGAAAGCACAAGCCTTCATTCACAATGGAGAGCTTCCTTGGGAGTGGAGAGCTCTGTTTGCTTGAATAATGAGAAGTAGTTTAATAGCCAAGGTGAAGTCTTGGAAAAGTTCTAAGTCTAGAGAGGTGCATTCACATATAAAAGAAGGGTCCTGTTACTGGGTCTTCTTTTATGAGGAGGCAGTAAGAAATGAGTACGAGACTGAAGAAAATATTTTGAAATTGTGATTACACAACTCTTGAATGATTAAATTGTATGATATATGAATTATAAGTCAATGAAATTTTAAAAAAAGAATACTTAGCCTCAAACAAAGTTGGGTGTAGGTGATGGAGAGCCTTCTAAAGATGTGCTATAGAATATAAACTTTCTCCCACTGGGGAAAGACCTGTCCAAATATGCGTTGTGGAGATACATTTCGTTAAGAGTAGGTATATTAATTTGTACTAGTAGGGACTATGGAAAGTTCACAAAAAGTCTGCGTAATGTCTAGGTGAAGGTTAAGTGAGGTTTTGAACAAGGAGTTATACGCAAAGAGGATGTATTCAATTCTTAGTCTTGGATTCCTAGTCTGATTCTGGGTGCATAGTAACTGCTTCTTTTTCTAGAAAGAGAAATGGTAAGAGAGAGAGAGGAAGAGAGAGAGAGAGTCAGTTTCATATCTTAGTAAATTACAAAAGTGTTTCTGTACCTTTCCCCATGGGCCCCCTTCACTTGAACTGAAATAGGAAGGACGCCAACAAAAACACGGGTGAAGTGGGTTTCGTTTTGTTAGCCTATTCACATGTGAACTCCATTAAAAAAAATTTACCTGTCCAATATGCATCAAGTTTATTTGTTCCATTGTTCATGTTATTATTATTGATTATACTATTATTGCATTAGCATTTGCAGTAGCAAGGTGCTGCAAGATAGTTTGTGACCAATTTGTCAGGAACCCTCTGCTGGGTGGGAGGATGGCACACCTCATTTTCATTATCATTGAGATTTTATTTTACAGCTGGTAACATGATAAACGATGTGTAGATAAACAAAACAATAGTCAAGTTATTTATATCAAGATAATTAATTATATTGATTTAGCAGCGTGTTGTTATTTAATTTTCCCTTTAGATCCTGTACATCTAATTTTAGAATAATTATATTGAGTTTAAACTTTAGAAAACTACATGAATACCTACCTATACCACATCAGAAAAAAAGCTGCAACAGTTTCAGCTTAAGTTTAATAACTGAAGTTTCTGTATTACGTTGACCTTTCCTTCCAAATATTTGCAGTAATTGTAACCGAAAAAAATTAAAGCATCCTGGAGCGTTTTCAGAAGAAAGGCCCTGCCCCATGGAGTGGCACAGAACCTTGGAAGCACCTATAAAAGCAGCCTGGAAGCGATGTCTGCCCTCCACTTCCTTCCCAAAATGCAAGAGCATCCAGAGCAAGGGCTGGAGAGGGATTCCTACCTGTCACCAATTAGGTCGCCGTTGTCCCGCCCATGGTATGTTCCACATCTCTGCTGGCTTAGCCGATAACTTGAAAGGGCTGCACTGAACGCACAGACAGGACTCACAATTAAAGGAGTTCCTAGGTTTCAATTCAGGTTCAAGAATGCAGAAGATGAACTTCCACTCTAACAAGACACAGCTGAGTTTTACCCAAAGGGAGTTCTCTCCCAGACCCCCAGTCCCTTGGCCTGGTTTGTCCCATACTCTTGCAAGTCTCAAAGCATCTTTCAGCTCTGTCTAGAAGTGTCCAGAAGCCTCCTTTACAGAAAGGTCAAAAGGAAGACAGCAGCCAGTCAGGATACATTATAGCACCAATGAGACATACAGCTCTCCTCCAGTTCTTTAACGCTTCTCCCGTACCCCCAATGCTTCTCCTCCACCACCCCACCCCCATTATCACAATCCCAATTCTACCTTACAAATCCAGTTAGACCACAGCATGTACACAGGTATAATTAAGAGCCGGGAACACAGGGATCCAGGGCAGGTAAACCCCTCAGGATGAATAATGAGAGTAGTACTACCAGGAGGAGAAGGGGTGGTGGGAGGAGAAAGGGGGAAGCGATCACAATGGTCTTCATATAACCCCCTCCCAAGGGGATGGACAGCAGAAAAGTGGGTGAAGGGAGACATGTCAGTGTAAGAAAAAGTAATAATTTATAAATTATCAAGGGTTCGTGAGGGAGGGAGGAGGCGGGGAACGAGGAGCTGATACCAAGGGCTCAAATAGAGAGAAAATGGTGATGGCAACAAATGTACAAATGTGCTTGACACAATGAATGTATGTACGGATTGTGATAAGAACTATATGAGCCCCCAATAAAATGATTTTTTTTAAAGTGTCCAGAGGCACCCACTCCACCACTAAGCCGTGCCTGAAGCAGTCAGCTCTAAATCAGGACGTTAGAAAGCAGAACTCCACCAACTCCCTGAGATCACTGCACTGGGCTAGCAGGATTCCTGCCCAAAGACATTCAGCCAGCTCACCGTAGGGGCTGGGAAGCCCAACATGACACTTCTCATGGGTCCTCTGGCTCTGCTGTTGTCGTTTCTCTGCCACTGCTTCTTAGTTCTTGATGTTTCCAGTATTATAGTGTTCTCTGGCAAAAAGGTTTTCAGTGCAGGATTCCTGCCCCAAAAGATATGTTCCATATCTGTTTCTTCTTAATGGCCATGAAGTCACCCTGTTCTGTCTAGTGGGATGGCAAAACCAGCAATTCCCTCAGTAGGGTTCGGTCTATCTTAATGGCCTGGTCCCAACTCCCCTGAGAGGGCCATCCTCACTCTTCCCATTCTCAGATAACTACACAATCCCCGTTGTTGGCCTGAAATACCTTATTTGCATAGTTCTAGGTACTCTGTACTATTAGTCATTTAGTGGGAGTGACATTATCAAGTAATTCACTACACTGCACCATTCTTTTCTCCTATATTCTCGCTTTGTGAATAATTAAAAATAAATAAATAAACAGCTTCCAACGCAGAGAATCCAGAATTATCCTTTGGCCCCTGGCCCCTATTTCTAGCCTCAGGTAACCAACATTGATACTCCCACTTCAGTTTTCTTTCTCCATTGCAAACAGGTTCACGTTATTTTTACTTAGTGCATTGCACTTGTGCCTTGGGCTGTGGAGGGCTGTGCTTCGGGCTGCTTAGGCAGGTTCACACAGTGTGACCCCCCCTCCCCCACCAATTGCTCATGGAAGAAAGATGCAGACAGTTACTCCTAAAGACCATTGTGATCGCTGAAACCCAAGGGGCATGTCTACTCTGTCCATAGGGTCACTGTGAGTCAGAATCAACTCCATGGCTGTGAGCTCTTTGATGTTTTGTTGTTGTTTTGACTGCAACTAGGTTTTACAAGGTTAGGACCTTACTAAATTACTTACTATTATGTTTTCAGGGCTCAAGCATAATGCTTGGAAACAGAGTCATAAAACATTGTAAAATAAAGATATTGTTCTTCCCTCATCCCTACGTGCCTAATTTCTAAGGCATTTTCCCTACAATAATCAATCCTGCCCTATTTTTTTTTGCTTTAAAGTCCATTACTTATCATTTAAAATAAAATTCAAATCTTCTCAATGGGTGAAAAAGGTCATTTATTGTAGGAAAACATTGTCAGGTCCCCCTGAGAGGATGCTTGGGTGCAAAGACGATGCTTAAGCTGGAGAGAGTAGCCATTGGCACGTTCCAGGAACATGGTGCCAATGCCGTGTGACAAAGAGGTTCGGTGCTGGAGCCCGAAAACTCTATCAGGTCAAAATGCGCTTTCAAACAGGAATGTTTGCTAGCCATACAGGAATGTTTATTAGGCATGTGACAATATTTGTTAATTATGAATCATGAAAACATCTTAGGCCTGAAGTCGTTGTGCCATAGTATTGCCCACACATTTGACCTTTTGTAAACTTTCTCCTTTGCTGTGCAAATAAAAACCAGGGCATGGGGAAGCTCAAGAGAATCTTCTTCCTCTGGAGCCCAATTCCTTTCCCTCGGGACCCAATCTCCAGTCTGCGGTAGTTCTTCCCTTGGTCTCCGACAGCTCCCAGCTGGCTGCAGTGCTGCAGTTATTCTCTGGCGTCAAGCGCTCCCGGTTTTCATTCCACCACTCTTTTAGTGAAACGTCTTGTGGGCTTTCTCTCAGAGCATATGCAACATGTTCCTTCTTCTTTTTCCAACAGACACTGTTCTTGGGCATCTTCTCTTGTTTTACTTTCCTCAACGCATTCCTCACAGCCAACTTGCACCAGTCTTCCTCTGCATTGATCGTATAGCACATTCTGAAGCCCTGGAAGAGTAGGGCTTACAAATTCAGCTGCTAACTGCAAGGTCACCAGTCTAAAACCACTACTACTCTGAAGGAGAACAATGAGGTTCTCTAATCTAATAAGAATTAATTCAGTAGACTCCATTAGGTAAATCAGCTGCATAAGACCTCTTTAAAGTGGTATTGATAAGCAAGGTTGTCACTTTGATGACTAAGGCGAACCTGATCACACCATGGTATTCTCCATTGCCTCATATGCATGTGAGAATGGGACATTGAAGAGGCAAGACGGAGGAGGAACTGTTGCACGTGATTGTGGTGCTGAAGGATATGGAAAGCAGCATGCACTGCCGAAAGGACAAAAAGAGTTATTAGAAGAAGTACAGACAGAATATCCCTTGAAGTAAGGATGGCAAGACTTTGTCTCACGTACTTTGGGCATATTACCTGGAGACCTGAGTCACTGGTGAAGGATATATTGCTCGGTAAAGTGCAGGGTAGTGACAAAAGGAGGGCCCTCACGAAGCTAGACTGACAGAATGGTTGCAACAATGGGTTCAAACTTAAAAACAATTGTGAGGATGGCGAATGACTAGCAGTATTCCCTTATGCACAGTATTCCCTTATGCACAAGGTTATTATGAGTACAAACCAAACTGAAGGCACACAACAACAACAACAACAACAAAGATTTACAGCCTCAAAAGCCCCAAACTTTCTACCCTTACTTTCAGGAAAGGTCAGAACAGACTAGATCTCAGTGAGATTTTCATGTTTGGGTTACAGCACATTTTATACTGTCTGGGAACTTCCTACTCACTGTACATTGTACTGCAAGGATTTTAACTGCTTTTAGGGTCAAGGCAATGTCTTACAGTTGGATATGCATTAATCTGTCAAATGGATTACGATTAATAGAAAATCTATAGAGCCATAGAACTGTCTCATAGGGTTTCCAAGTCTATACAATTTAAAATTTACAGAAACACTTTCTCTCTCTCTCTCTCTCTCTCTCTCTCTCTCTCTCTCTCTCTCTCTCTCTCTCTCTCTCTCTCTGTCACACACACACACACACACACACACACACACACACACACATCTTTTTCCAAGACAGTTGATGGTGGGTTCGAACTGCTGATCTTTCAGGTAGCTTATATGGGCCTAACAGAGGGGTTCTACAAAGAAGTATAGAAGATACCATAATGAACACAGTGCTGAGTGTCAATGCATAGTTTGAGATTGTCCAATTACCATCTAAATCAGTGATTCCGAAAGTTCATGTTACCATCCCCAGGCAGTGTTGCAACAATTCAGGCAGCTAAAAAGGCTTTTTCCTGAATTATGGAACGTAGTGACTAGTTCTTTTTTTAATTGCCAGGGAGACACAGAGTAATTATTTTTGTTGGAGTAGTAAGTAGGCTAAATAACTTTGGGAACCTCTGACCTAAATGTATTTGAACAAATCAATTAATGTAGAATTTATTCTCTGCATCTGTAAATGGCAACTCATAGACTACAGCTCATGCTCAGGTGGGTATTTTAGCACCCCCAGTTTAGATAGTACAATTGAGAATGATGGTATAACGCAGTAGGACAACACTGAGCAGGAAAGGACCACCGATTCAGACTATGGCATGAATTAAATTGCATCCCCACCCACACAAAGTATATATTGCAAGCCTTAACTGCTGTATTTGTGGATGCAGGTGGCTCAAATAGTGGGCCACTCATCCACTAACCCCAATGTCGGTGGTTTGAACCCACCCAGAGGCAGAGTAGAAGGCTAGCCTAGCAGCCTGCTTCTGAAAGGTCACCACATTGACAACTCAATGTAGCAAGTTCAATTCTGCACATGTTGTGTGATCTCTATGCCCAGAATAAGCTACATAGCAACTAATAGCAAGGAGGACACCACCAAGCACGTGGATCTGATCCTGTCTGGGAAGAGAGAGTTACCCTTCATTTCAATGTGTCATCTCCGTGAAAGGTGTGGTTTAAAGCAAACACTTCTGAGATATAAAAGAGCAGCTTAGACACAGAAGCAAGGAAGTGCAAATGGGAAAGATGGATGCCACACCATAACGTGCTTAGGTCAAGAAACGAAGGAAGAGAAGCAGCAACGGAATGAAAACCTCCTCCAATACCAGAGGGAAAGAGCAAGCCTTCCCCAGTGCTCTGAATTCAGACTTCTAGCAGTTTAAATTGTGAGACGATGCGTTTCTGTTTGTTACAGCCCCTCCCCGCCCCCCCAACTCGTGCTGCTTCTGCTGTAACAGTTCCAGGAAACGAAGTTTCTTATGCTTCAGTATATGGTTTTAGACTTATGGTCCATGATTTTTTGGAGTTCTTAATTTTGATCTTAGCTTCAAATTTGAATTTGGAACTCATTGTTTTAACTATATGAATAAGTAAATACTCCAAATAATCAAGCAATACGCAAAGAAATAACCAAACCACAGATCCACACCATCCTCTCACAGACTCTCTCAGAGATCAGGTGTCCATTTGAATGGATTGTTCTTGAGCTAAAGCTCCCTCTAGTCTCCTAAATCCTGTCTTTTGACTTGCTATTCGATCATGTCTCCGAGGGAAAGAGTCATCGTGTGATGACCACTCTTTCTGGATTAAGAGGAGAGATCATAAACAGCGTTTGTCGTTGGTGTTGCCCCATATAAACAGCTTCTTGAACTGACAGCTGATTAACTAGCTGCTGCCATGGTACATGGTGAAGAAGAGCAACATGCCTTTTAGGCATTCATATTTTCATGGTTCTAATCCTAGATGTCACTAGGATGCTAAGATATCCTTTCACCCATTAAAAACAAAACAACTGTGTTTGAGATGATTCTGACTCACGGAAACTCATGGGAACTCTGAGCGATAGACCTTCGACCCACAGGATTTCCACTGGCTGGATGATTCAGACTACTAACATTTTGGTAATCTGGGCTTTAACCTTTTGCACCTCGCAGGTGACCGTTACTCATTAGGCACCCTATAAGTAAAATGTTATAATTGGTGAAAATGGAACCCTGGTGTTATCAAAATTGAAAAATAATTAGGTGATTTCTAAATTAGGTGATTTCTGAAATCATGGATGCAGAATTATCCATTTCTAATACATATATGGAAACAATTGAAAATATATGTGTACTCACAAACATATGCTCAAATGTTCATAACAAATCTATTCATAATAACTAAGGAGAAAAAACAAAATAAATGTTCTTGAACTAATGAATGTTTTAAGAAATTGTGATCTGTTCATGAACATTGATGAAGTTCTGATAAATGCTATCCCCTGGATAAACCTTGAAAATATTCTGCTCAGTGATTAAAGTCAGAAATAAGAGGTTTCTTTGGTTTTATTGATATGACTTACCCAGGATAAACAAATTCATAAAGATAAAGGGTAGATTCCTTGTTTTGGGGACTCAGGAAGAGAGAGCTGGAAAATTACTGTTAATGGCATAAAGGTTCTTTTTGGAGCATAAAAATCTTCAGGAAATAAATAATGTTGATGGTTATATAAACTCTATGAATATACCAAAGAATTACTGAACCTTCAACTTTAGCCAGATGAATTTTATATGAGTTACAAAACTCAATCAATGCACTCACATTAGAAGTGAAGCTAATGGCTAAGAGTGCTAAATATGGTATTCCTTTATTTTTTGATTAAGGAATAATTATTTCCAAGGGATTAAAAAGGAATGTGTTAATCGACATGTGTGCATATGTTTAAAGGCCAAAATCAACTATAACATCCTCAGCAAATATACACATGGAATAATAATATCTTTATTCCTGGGAGGACTAGATATTACTGGAAATCATCTAGATTTTGACTTAATACAAAATGACCTGGCATTTAAATATAAATACAAATAATAGGTTTTTCTTGAAGGTTACCTCTTACAAATTTTTTCTTTAAATGTTATTATGCTGGTAAACAAATTTGTTAGAAGTTTTAAATGTAAACATTTTATCACTGTAGTAGACAGACTTCTTATCTTCATGGGGAATAAAATAAAAACGTTGAGTGGATTACAATATAGAATAGTTGGATTGCAACATCAGCCCCTGTTTCATTATTCACCCTCAGGAGATATATCTTTAAATAAGCAATTTCAATGTTTAGTTTTGTATTCTTTGGGAAGTTCACTTTTCTGCTATCTTGCATAATTTCTTTATAGAATCTTCCAATACATAGTAACCTAAGACTCTAAATGGAATAAATATTACTTTTCTTCATTCCTACTATAAGTAATATTTTATTTTACATCTACTTTCATATCTGTGATCTATCATTTCAAAATACTTCTCTGAAATAGGTCTGAAAACACCTTTTGGGTTAAAAAAGTAATTTTCATTTACCATGGAGATATCTCCAAGTCTTAATCCTACTTCAAAAACACTTTAGAAAGTGTACTATGTGTATTTCTCAATCTTCCTGAAAAATACATTCCAATTTCCTTGTTGAAAAAGTGGCAGGGGTGATATAAATACTCCTCCCTCTCCCCCCACAAAAAGTTTTATATTGTAATATAATTCAGACCTTTTTTTATCTTTTAGAAGTTGTTTGGAATACTTAGAATTCTCTCATGCTTTAATAACTTAAAAGTGTAAATCAATCCAAGATTTATTGTGTACCTGTGGCCGTTTATTTCAATTACAACCATATGTTCTATTGAAAAATTGATTTCAAAGTCTTCAAAGAATAAGAATTGGAAGCTTGAAAATGATGAGAGAGGTGATCATTTTCATGAGGGCACCTCATGAAGAGGAGATGTGAGGGCCACACTTCCGGCATCGAGGTCAGCTTCTTCATGCCGTGAATGTTCACGCTCACATTTCAATCACAGATTACTTTTTGAAATGCAAAGATGAATTTACTCAGCTGTAAAGAACAACAAAACATTAACTTCTGGATCTAATATTTTAAAAGCATCCATATTCTTCATATTGGTGGTTCATCAAACACTGTTCACATCCCTTCAAAATGGAAATAAATTTAATGGCATATTGCAGTATGCTGCTCTTCCAGTTTACTAGTTTGTAAGCAAAAGTCAGTTACATTTTTTGCAGTCAGTAAAATTGCATAAATGCTGACATGAAAATTATCCTGTTACAAATGAAATGTGGATCTATAATATACCTCACATCTGTATCTATATTAGATTGAAGACTTCTATACTTCAAGGTAATGCATGAATTAGCCATAAAATTATGATCTTGAAGGTCTTCTATCAAAGGCCCTCTAATTAGTCATGCTTGTTCTGCTCTCATTTTTTATACAAGAGGCATTTTCCCCATGGCGGCATGGGACCATTGTATCTCTTTCCTCATCAACACATGTAGCATATGTTAAAAGGAGGAACTGCAAACGCATGTGCGGATATTCATATAGCATGATATCATGTAGCCCAGGCAACACATGGCTAGGAAGCCCCCGATGTTACATTTTGAAACACATGTGAAGCTTTCTTTCAGATATACTTAGGGCTCCGCTGTGATTCTCAATTGCTCACTGCAGAATAACTGCAGAACTCACGCAAAACCTTCTGTACAAAAATGACAACCCTTTTGTTTCCACTGAATCCTTATTCTGTCATCCCCTGGCACTGAGCGTTCAGTCATGTGCTCTGCCAGTCCTTACCAGTTTGCCAATTACACAAGCTGCTTCCCAGCCATCAGACAAAAATTCCACAAGACTGCTGTGCAAGCGTACCCTAATTAACCATCAGCTTAATTAGACAATTTACTGTGTAATTAGCAGACAATTAGTCAACACCTCTCAGATCGTATTGACTGCTGTGACAGCCTTTCCTTCCCTGCACATTCCAACACACAACAGCGACCGTGTTTCTCACACTCGTAAGCCCTGTAAGACATGGTTCGGGGTGGAAGAGTAGATAATATTACATAACAAAGGAAAAAGTCAATATATAGCCTGTTCAATTATTGAACTGCTTATAAACTTCTATCCCTCTCTCTCGCTTTAATATAGGAAGTAGTGTATTAAACATTAATGGTACTTTAGGAACCTGTTCCAAAAATGGTTGAAGAGTCAACTTCTTAATATGTTTTCATGTAAAACACTTTAAATTGTATTTACTATAAATTATGCTCCCTCATTGTCTTTGCCTGCAGTAATTTGTCTGAATTTCCTGATCTGTGTGTAGGAGAACTACATGATTAAATCCTATTCATGTTAAAAGCAATTAGAGACTCAGGTCCCACACACACTGATGGAAAGTTCTCTAGGGATGGCAAGCACCTTCCAGTTTTCTTTCAGTGAAATATGACGACGAGGTCCAGGGAACAGGAATCACAGGGGACATTTGAACAGTGATAGCAGCACGCACCCATCTCACATGGAACAGTGTTTCTTAAAACGTTTTCATTTCAGCCCATGCGTGTCAAGGAGCCATGTGTATGTCATGTGTATGTCAAGGAGCCCCCACTGCATTTTTCTGTGCAATTTCTGACCCCTATAAAAGACTGCTCATTTTCTGCGTATTTACTGATTAGTAACTAATGAGATCCCAGCAGCTAAGACCAGCCCTTTATTTTCTTTCTCTTCAGAAATACTAGCCAGGACACTTGTGTTGAGTGATTTAAAAGTTAGAAAATCTTTTGTTAACAGGGAGGAAACTTGGGGAGAACTCCATATTTTTTAATGGAGTAGCCATGGCCTTTCTCTTCTGACATCAACTGCCTCTTCTGGATAAACGTCAGCAAAGGCAAAGTACTTGTGATGGTAGCATTACTTCTGTGTTATTTCAATATACTTCCCATTCGTTATTAGTTATTTCAATATACTTCCCATTAGTTATTAGTTATTTCAATATACTTCCCATTCGTTATTAGTTATTTCAATATACTTCCCATTCTTTTTTTGACTCAGCTCCCTGAGAATTTCAGTCAAGGAGAAGAGATCATGAAAAGGCGTAGGTATGAATGGAGCTGATTTTGCGAAAGAACCGAGAGTGGCAGGACAGCTGAAACCCCGTGGTTCATGGTAGATCAGAGTGAGATGACGTTTGAGACAGATTTGAGCCATACAGTAAAGTGAGGACTTAGATTTAATTTGAAGAGCTATAGAAAGCCACTGAAATGCCTTAAGTCATGGCGAGATAGCATCTGATTTAAGTTGTAAGAGATGACTGGCTGCTGGCATGGAGGACCAGGGAGGGAGCACACAGGATCCTTTAAGAGTGAGAAATCATGGAGTCCTGGACATGAGTGATACTGCTTGGGATGAATTACAGTGACATTTCTAGATTTTAATCAATAATAAATGATCACATATCTACCAATGTTTCAGTTTGGCATACAAATTGTGTTAACACGAATGATAACTTTTCCTTAGATGGTGCTTTAAATGTTACAAATCATTTTGACACCTTTAAATTTTTTAACTTAAATCTGAGCATCATGAGAATACTGTAATAAAGGCAAAGCAGCTATGATGGTCTTATTTTCGAGCTAAGCAGCTGAGGCCCTTCACTTTACAAGGCAAGTAAAGTATTTACAGTCGCATTACATAAAAGATGATGCACAAGTCTTTCTTCAGAACAAAGGGAGAGCATTATACCATGCAACTAGCATCATTTGGTATGAAACCCACAATTTAAAAGTTGGGGTATCTTTTTTTCTCTCCACTTATTTGCATGTAAGTCTATTTCTCCTTTTTATTTTCTCACACTACATATCGGTTAACAAGGAAATTGCAGTAGAACTTTAATTGTTGTTTAGTACATCACTATCCATCCTTAGCATCCCTGGTGGCACAGTGGGTACGATTTAGCTGCTAACCTCAAGGTTAGAAGTTCGAAAACACTAGTCTCTCCCAGGGGAAAGCTAAGGCTTTCTACTTCCATAAGGAGATGTAGTCTCAGAAAGTAACAGGGACAGTCATACCCTGTCACATTGTGTCGCCACGAGTCAGAATTGACACGATGGCAGTGAATTCTTTTAATCTATATTTAGTATAATTGAAAGAAAATGTCAAAGTGCAATGCAAATATTTATTAATGATTCTGTTTTATACCAAGTTGCTGCCTACAGTAGGCTGGTTATGTTTGATAATCCAAACATCCTTATAATCCAAACATCTCACAGCACTACAATTACCAAGTGTGGTGCTGACTAAGACGTCCTACTATTGCATTCAGAAATCCCTTCTTCCGCTTGTGTTGTGGCCATGTTTCCCATGAGGTGCTCACAGCCAATCACTGAGCAGGGGCAGGAATCCTCCACCAGCCCCGTTCCTGAGAGATATGAGGACCCTCTGATGGCTTCAATGACATTTACTTAGACTGCACAACAGTCTAGCATGCTCCCATCCAATTGTCTTCTCTCCTTCACGTGCGGTCAGACTTAGCATTCTTATCACAGAAACTTCACTTCATGTAATCCTTTCATGTTGGATCAAATCTTAGCATCTATTTCTTGGTGGACCTGGATGTCATTTAAAAAATGCATATGATACCACAAAAAATTAAATATGTATATATATGAGACTATATATGATATGAAGTTTTTTGATAACCCACTTCATGGAATTCATGCCAGTGATTCAAATCAATATAGGCTTTAGTAATGTAACATACCAAAATATAAATTTTGACTAAGACTCTAAAGGGTATCTACATGAGAAAAGTGAAATTTCTTTAACTAGTTACACACACCAAGGGAGAAAGGCTCCTAAGATTTACAGCCTCAGAAACCCCCAAAGGCAATTCTCCTCCACCTTGTAGCATCTCCACGAGCGATGACATTGAGCATGGTTACTGTCATCCGTAAGAGAAGGAATGCTAAAAGATTCCTCAGGGCCCTTGATTGTGTTCTATGTTGCTTTCTTCTCCTCCCTTTTGGAAAATGAGACTGGGTAAGGGAGCTGGGGCAGAGGTTTGGACAGAGACAGCATTGAGACCGGGACAGCATCTCAGAACGCTTCTCAGAACCTCATGCTAACCTGGTGGAAGTTCCTGAGAATCTTGTGCTCAGGAGAACCTTTAAAAAAAAAAAGAAAAACGTGGTGATGGGATAAGAAATAGCTGGGGTGGCCATTTTGGCTAGTAAAGTTTGCTTCTTCTTAGGAGCTTCTAAAAAAATGTTTTCCTCTGAAACACCGTATGCCTTTCACAAATACATTTTTTGTTTTGGCAAGAAAAGAACCTAAATCCCCTAACACATTGGAGGAGCACAATAGACAGGCTCCAGAAGCTGGACGTGGCTAAAGGTTGAGTGTCTAGTTGTTTCTGACTGGAGGAGGAGCTCCAGGAGATGACACGCCACCAAACCAGGGTCCGTGCGTCAAACTTCGTCAGATTCCCTGTGGCCTACACACAACCACATTTCAATCCCCAGTCGTAAATGTTTTCCTCAGAATTTCGACAGCTATCTTTTTATCCTGCAGGTTCTAACTATCTAGTTTCCTTAGGATCGTGGATTTCCACTTTCAATTGTTGCTCCTTGGAATACAGACACAGTTTAAATGATCATTTGTTTTTTCTTTCATTAATAAAGAAGAAAAATACAATTTATTCAGTAGCCTTTTCTGTAAGAACCGTGACAGTTTTGTGCCAGCATTCTGTCGTATCCTGTATTTTGACATATAGATGCATTTTGACTAGACTTTCAGTGTGTTAGCGAAAAGGGTATTTCTTTGCATGTATGCATACACACTACATTTTCAAGGACCTGGGGAGTTTTGCTGAGAAAAAGAGTAAAAGAAGAGCTTCCCAGATACATCCAGTGTGAAGACATTCCAGTGACTGGGAGAGGTGGGTAATAGGGCAGGGAAAGGCAGCAGATGGGCATGGAAATAAGAAATTGTCATTGGCATCTAAAAGAACGGTGGCATTGGACATGCCTTTAAAACACCAGTATGTTTCTTGTGCATCTAATGCCATCTTACTTCAAAGTAGTGGTGACTGGATTTGAAGCAAACTGACAACTATATGGGAAAGATAAGTATAACAGGATCCATAATTTTACTGGCACTAAGTAAACCTAGTAAAAAAATACGCAATGTCTGTATGCCACTAGTAAATTATGGGCAATACAGTATGTCCTGTGCTTTATATTTAATTTTTGAAAGACAGATGAAAAGTATCACTACTTCAAATTGTCTGAGATATTGCAAAAATGCACACATTGTCCAAAATGTACCAAAGCCACTCTCGCCACTGGTCCTGAAGGGATCATCTGTGCTGGATTCCCTGTGCTTCCAGTTCCTATCTGTACCAGTGTGCATCCTCTGGTCTAGCCTGATTTGTAAGGTAAAATTGGGATCATGGTAGTGGGGTAGGGGGAGCATGGAGCGAAGGTGGGGTAGATAGGGGGAGCCAATTACAAGGATCTACATATAATCTCCTCTCTCGGGGATGGCCAACAGAAAAGTGAGTGAAGGGAGACATCACGCAGTATAAGATATGACAAAATAATAATGATTTATAAGGGAGGAGGCAGTGGGGAGGGAGGGGGAAAATGAAGAGCTGATACCAAGGGCTCAAGTAGAAAGCAAATGTTTTGAGAATGATGATGGCAATAAATATATAAATGTGCTCGACACAATGGATTGATGTATGGATTGTGAGAAGCATTGTATAAACCATATATATATATTTTCAAAAGAAAAAAAGGTACCAAAGCTAAGGTTAGCAATATGGACTTAATTGATGTTGTTGTCATCCAGATTTCATCATTTTATTAGACTCCAATTGTGGAAATCCATATTTTTTAAATTGTGGTAAATTGTAATTAACAAAATGCATAAAATTCCAACCCTTGCTACATGTACAATTCTATGACATTGATTAAGTTCTTCAAGTTGTATGATCATTCTTATTATCTGCTCCAAATTATCCCATTACCAGGAACAAATTCTCCCTCTGGAAGATGGAGATCTTTACTAACTTAACTTCCCCAAGAAAGGTATGGTAGAGAGAAAAAGGATACAAATAGTAAGATTGCACTTTAAAGAAATTTTCATTAAGCCATAATATGAAACTTTTCTATTAGCCTTGACACCAGATGCTTTAGCACTTATCAAGGAGCTGAATAAGAAGCATTTTTCCATTATGAGTAAAGCTCCACCAGCAAGCCCAGATCAAAATTGTACATCAATTTATATTATTTAAAAGTCTATTTGAGTCTCACTTTGTCCACTCTACCAAAATGATTAACTAATTAACAAGTGTGAAATCATGGTCTGAAACTAGAAGGAAGTAAAGACGCAATTATTTGGGGCAATGGATTACTTTATAGTCAACTAACTCAAACTGTGAAATAAAAATGTTAAAATAAAACACTTGGGCAATTTAAATCATTTTAATGTTCTGCTTGTTTAAAATGTTCTAGTTGTTATATTTCTTTGGCTACCATTATATGTCTTCTACATAATAATAGAAATATATGCATTAATCTGTGTATTTGGAAATTTAATATTCTATATTTTCTATTTGAGAAAATTCTTGTACAAATTGCATCGCTGAAAATTAAGATTAATTTAGAATCTGATGGACAGATAATGGTGTCTTTATTAGATTCTAACTTGCAAGATTTAGCTTCAATAGTGCAAGCAGACAGAAACATGTGTATCAAAAGATGCACCTGTTTGCTGTTGAAGACATTACAGTAGCTTCATAGAAGAACTGGTTAAACAGCCTTGACTCAAACATTCTTAAAGGCTCTCCCACAGGATTACCACTTGAAAAGTAAAAGTGATTTGGCAATTAATTAATTTTATGTTACAATAATATAAATCTAAATGTTAAAAACAGATATAATTAAACTACTACTACGCAGAGATCACTTATTATTTCAGCATGTCAAATGCCTTCTAGATGAAACTAGAACACTGAGTCTATTGAAATAACTAGAACCCCTTAGTTAATGCACAGCTATATGTCAGGAGAACAATTTAACACACAGAAAGCAATAAGTCATTATGTACACAATGCTGGAGCTGGATCTCCAATAGTGAAAACACTGCACTGGACTAGTGTTTGCTTGTGATTTCATAGACAGTCATCACACGGTAAGGGAGACACTCTTAATAAGAAAATAAATCAGTTTGATTTAATATTTTAAAATTACAGATATTCATTTCAAAGGCCTTCTCAAACAAATTACAAGAGTAAATTGTGATTTTTCTCTACCACAATCTGAAGAGAATTACCCATGCCCTAAAATATTATCATATGGCATACTTGTGAAACTTGTCTTAAGAACTCGCATATTATATTTAGCATGGATGGTCCTGACAGTGCTGCTCCCGAATACGCATCTGGTTGATATGTGCTGGCAATCTGTACACAGATAAAGGCAACCTCCTCTCAATTAAGAGGATGTGGATCAAAAGAAGTTTCTCGAAATCCACATGGGAGAACCGACAACCTACATGATAAAATGTGTGCAAACCTTATTATGTGAAGGAAAACAGGACTATTTAGAAAGGAAAAGAAAAAGGCTTATGGATAGGACATGAGAGCTGTCTCTAAGTAACTGAAGAGCTGTCATGTGGAATTGTGATTCAAATTAGAGTCCTATAATTATTCATTCATCTAACAAGTATGTATTGAGTCCTTGCTATCTGCTAGACATTGTTCTTGGCACTGAATAGAAAACAGTGAACAAGAGAAACAACATCTCTCTTCTTATGGTGCTTTCCTTCGAGTGGTAAAAAACAGAATGTAAATGAGTAAACAAATAAATGATCACAAGAGCATGGTGACTTTGTATGGCAAGGAAAGTGCAGAAACAAAAGCAGAACCACCAGGAAAACGTGGCCCTGAAACTGAGTTCTATGTGGGCAGCAAAGGACTCTCTGAGGAAGTAACTTTTGAGCTGAGGCCTGAATGAGAGAAGCAAGTTCCCATCATGTGTAGATCTGAGGGTAGAGCATTCCAGGCAGAAAAAAAAATCAAGCCCAAATAATCCAAGATGGGAAAGTGCATGGTATATTGGGAGAATTATAAAAAAAGGCCCAGTGTATGAAGAAAAGTAGTGTAGTAGGAAGTTAGTATGTGATGCCAGCATATTCAGTGAATCATAGCATTTTAACTAAAAAAATAGATTATTATGTTCATCCATTTTTTTATAAAAAATTTTTAGCAGAGTGGTAATGAATATTTTTTCTCTATGTGTCTGTCGGTTACTGTATTTTCACAGTCTCTCATTCCCATAATACAACTTCACACACAACCTCAGTGAAAATAAAAGCACAGCTTCTGCTCTGCTGAAGCAGAGCCTGGATGGTCCCTGCTCCCCTAAACTCCTGGTCTCGCAAGAAACCGATGCACTCAAACTGTTCCATCTCAGACATAAACTAATGAGATTCAGTGCGGACAAATTCTGAAGCCCCATGGCTAGAGAAAAGAGCACACATTTACCATCAAAATAGACCTTGGTTCAAATCTGATGGAGTGCTTTACAATCTTTTGATAGGAGGAGCTATTTCTGTTTCCTGTGCCTGGTATGTCCTTGTGCCTTGTTCTTATCAATAGGATATAGAGAAAGTTATATTGTACGATTTATGATCCATATTTCAAGAGGCCTGCCATTTCCCCTTGCCTTCTTAGAACAAGGAGTCTAGCCTCCTTGAAGATGAGACCATATGGAGAATGACAAGTGCTATCATGTCATTTGAAGATCATGTCACGTGAATGAAGTCATCAAGAACTAGCCAGCCACCAAGCCATGTGCCAATTGATTGCAAAGGCGTGAGTGAGCATGTGAGCAAGCTCAGCCAAAATGCATGGAACAAAGGCCAGGCAACCAATCTGAGACATTACAAGATTGCCAACATATAGAATCAAGAGTAAATGATGGTTTGTGTGTGTGTGTGTATGGGTGTGTGTGTGTGTGTGTGTGTGTAAGGCACTGAATTGTTAAGTGGCTTTATAACCAACCATAGACAAATGATACAAAAATCAGTTAGGTTTGTTAACATAGCAGCAACAAAAACCAGGTGCCACCAGCTTTGGGAAGAAGAGATGGGTAGAAGCCTGAAAGACAGAATGTTGTGGGAGCAAAGGCTAGGGCTGGGAAAGACTTTTAGTTGAGGCTTGAAAGGCACTGTGAAAATTGTTATTGGAGACTGGAAAAAGTGCAGCCTGTGTTATATAATGGCAGAAAAATTGGCAAGAATGTCATTGGTGACAATTTGGAATACAGAAATGATGCTTGATGCGTTTGTAGCGCTGCCTAAGGAAATCTCTAGACAGAATGCTTAAAGAAGCACTTGAGTGGTTTTTTATAAATGAATAATATGTTACTGCAAGAGAGAAAAATAAAGAAGCATCCATTTATTTTGCCAACCACAATTTATAGTAAATCTGGAAGGCCCAGAACCTACTGAGTTCAAAAGTGAAACTGTTTCTTTCCGTTTCAGGGGGAAACAGTCCTGGAGAGCGGCATGGCGTCAGGCTAAAGATCAATTCAAGGGTTTTGTGCTAATACCCTTTGTTAAGAGGATCTATATTTAAAGCAGGTCCTGAGATAGCTTCTCAGGTAGATCATGGAAATTCTAAGAATCCTAAAGCGCTGTTGGAAGCAGCGGGACATAAACTGGAATGGTCATTCATAGAGCCTCTAAATCAGTTTTTTTAAGTTTTATAGTTTCATTCTTGGTAAGTATAACGAAAAGGAATCCTTGAAAATGAAAGGAGGAATCATAGTTCCATCATGCTCTCGGGTTGACACCGGCTGAGCAGACTACTCAGCTGAACACATGGGTCATCTATAAAAATAACAAAACCCTCAGCGCAGAATCAAGAGCACAGGAAACAGAGCCACTAACAGAATTAAAATTGACAAGCAGCAGAAGGCACGGATACAGCGCCAGGGTAATCACAGAACATCTCCTGACTCTGATCAAGAAATCTACCCTGACACATAGGAGGCTTTGTCGATGTGTGATTAAATTAGCTTCACAATTTCTATGGACCAGGGACTTCCAAGTGCCTTCCATTTATCCTGCTCTGAATGAGCACATAGATACACGGGTAGGTAAAGAAGTCTTGCTGCGAATTATGTTGGTGGAGCCAACAAGTTGCTTCCTTTCCATAGCTATCCCATGAACAACAGAACACTTGGCCCTGAGGCATCCTTACCATGATTATTGTCCAAACCCAGGGTGACAACCCCAATGGAAATTTATTTCCTTTAGAATCTCCCTCTTTTCCACTGATCCTCTACTTTACTAATGATGATGTCCTTTGAAGGAGATTGGTGTCTCCTGATAGCATGTCCAAAGGACATGAGACAAAGTATGAACATCCTCCCTTCCAAGGAGCATCCAGGCTGTACTCCCTTCCAGGCATATGTGTCTGTTCACTCCTCTGGCAGCGCGTGGTATTGTCAATGATCTTTGCCAACGATTAGTTTAAATACTTCAAGGCATATAGTATATTAGACCAATGAAAATGCTTTGGCACAGCTTCGTATTTGTAGTGACATGCTTGCTCTTTAACACTTTTTGAAAGGTCTTGTGCTGCAAATTTACCCAATGAAATAAGTCTTTGATTTATTGACTACTGCTTCAATGGGTTTTGGTTAAGCACCCATATACAATGGTATCCTTGACAAATTAGATCTTTTCCCTATTTATGATGATATCTGTTGAGGATTTTATTTTCTTTATATTCACTGTCATCAAGACCGAAGGCTATATTATTTGATCTTCATACTGAAGTTTATATTATTTGCACTTCATCAATAAAGACATCAAGGCTTCTTCAATGTTAGCAAGTAAGGTTGTGGATCCTGTATGTTGCAGGTAATTAGTGAGCCTTCCTCCGATCCTTATTCAGTGTTCTTCTTCATACAGTCCAGCTTCTTGGATTATGTGCTCAACATACAAATTAACTAAGTATGGTGAGTGGCTAAGCTCCTGATACACATCTTTCCTGAACCTTAAAACTGGCCATGTCCCCTTGTTTTTGATCCATAGTCTATGTAAACCAGGAGCAGGATTAAGTGTTTTGGCATGCCCATTCTTCTCAATGCTATGTGTAATTTGATATGACCCACAAAGTGCAATGCATTTGGACAGTACACACACACACATACACACACACAATTTTTAATAGTTTCTTCTTTTAGCCAAGATCCAACTGGTATCAGTAACAATACCTCTCATTCCATTCCCTCTTCAGAATCTACCTTGAATTTCTGAACTCTCATTATCAATGTACTACTGTAACCATTCTTTAATTGTCTTCAGCAAAATAATACTTTCAGGTAAAATTAATGAAATTTTGATACAATTCTGTTGGGTCATTTTTCTTTGTAATGAGAACAGATATGATTTTTTCCATCCTGTTGAACAGGTAGACATCCTCAAAATGTCTTATTAGAGACTAGGGAATCTAGCAGTGTATCAGTTATGAAATATTTTCCATGGTGTTTCATCAATTACTAGAGTCTTGGTGTTTGGCCGATGCCTTCAGTACAGCTTGAACTTCTTTCCGCACCATTGGCTCTTCAACATAGGGTACCACTTGAAGTAGTGAATGTACACCAATTATTTTGGGTACAATAAATCTGTGCAGTTCTTCCATCTTCTTTTGATGCACCCGAATCATTCAATATGCTGTCCAAAAACTTCAATATTGCAGCTTAGGGCTTAATTTTTACTTCATTTCTTTCACTTTAAGAAATATTGAATTTTCTTCCCTTTCTGCCTTCAAACTCCAGGCCTTATATATAGTGGATTACAATGGTAATTACAATGCTTTACTTTGTCTTCTCTGGTTGCTTATTAAAATGCTTTGTTCGGCTCTTCTATGTCATCACTTCTTCCATTAACATTATTTGTTTTTTTTTCTGGGTCATTTAGGATTTTTTTTAATTCATTATAAATTAGTTGGGGTTTATATTTCAGATCATTCTTCATTCACTTTAACTATTGTATGTTCAAGAGCAAGTTTCAGAGTGTCATTTTACATAAATTTTGGTCTTTTTTTCTGTATTTTAAATGACTTACTGTTAGCATAGTGGTTACTTATTGTCTGTGATCCACAAGGTCATTAGTTCAAAACCACCAGGCATTCTGAGGGAATAAGACAGGGATTTCTACTCTCATAAAGACTCATATTCTCTTAAACTCGCTGAAAAATGTCTACCCTGTCCTATATGGTCTCTATGCTCAGCACTGACTAGATGGCTTTAACTTTTTTGTTTGGTTGTATTCCTCATAAATGATATAGACTGGTATTGGCCATCAATGTTCATGCATCCAAGCTGCATTGGAGTTGTACTCAAGGTGGGTGTACTGAAGGCTCTCACAAACTTATTTCAATATTCTTGTTTGTTTTCTTTCTAAAGAGTAGTTGTTTCTTGAAGTATAACTTGCATGCATGAATTACAGTCTTATAACCACCACCCTTCTCAAAAGATGCAATGCTTTTGCTATTAGCAAAGCATCCCCTCACGCTCCTCTGTAGGCAGATCTCACTTGACATTCAACAGTGTGGTTGCATATGTCAGTAGCTTGTCCTATTTTATTTATGAGAAAGACCCTATGACGGGATGTATCATGATTTGCTCATTTGTCTCCAGTTAATGAATGATTGTATTGTTCTCAGTTTGTTTCTTAAGAATAAAACTATAATGCACATTCATTTTCAGAAATACGTCATCATCCTCTCTCTTGGGAAAATGCATATGAGTGTGCAGGCTTGCTTTATCTTGGAATAAGCGCATGCTCAATTTCTCAATACACTAGTATCCTGTTGTTCAAAGTAGCTGTATATTTTGCACTCCTAGCAGTGTATGAGATTTCTACTTGTTCTGAATCCTTGCCACCTTTTGGTATCGGCAGCTGTGTGTGACTGTGCGTGCATGTGTTTGTTTATAAATTTGGTCCATGATACTCAATTGTATTGGTATTTCATTTTTAATATAAATTCAGTGTATAATTACATTGAGTGACACCTCCCATGGCACTTCCATTCTGTGCACTTATATGCATGGCACATTATACCGAGGGCTTATTTGCCATATGAATCTCCTCTTTTAGTGAAATATATCTTTAAATAATTTGCCCCTAGTTTTTTCTTTTTAAATGTTTTATTGTGAATTATGTGAGGATTTAGATATAAGATAACTTTTACATTAAACAGCGCAGACAATAAAAGTTTGCAATAGCTTGTGCTGTTTCCACGAATCACCATTCCCTCCCTTTTGGTTAAACCTTTTCTCTCCTGTAGGAAATCTGCTTCCTCTTCACCAAAGTAAACACCTATCCACACTCTAATCTTTTATGTTCATTTTTCCATTTCCCCTCTCACACCTGGGAACCATCAACGTCTGTTTCTTTGGGTATGAAAGCTTTTCTTGACATTTTTCCTAACCATAGTCTCATAAAATAGTTTCCTTTTGTGATTCCTTAATTTCACTCAGTAAAAAAATCTTTACCATTAACCTAACCTTACCCTGGATATGAGCAATTGATGGTCCATTCCTCAGTCAGTCCCTAGCCTTGCTTTGACTAATGATATTGAGCAAATTCACCATGTCTTCCCACAGATGTAGTCAATTGATTCTTTTGTGTTTCATCAGGTGAGGTCTGCGTGTAAACTTACCATTTATGAATTGATAAAAGATGTTTACAATGAAGAAGTCATTGGTCTTGCCAAATATAATCATGCCATCTCCAACTTTATTGCAATCAATAAGACCATATTTTCTAAATATTAATTCTTCAGGTTTGTTACAAAATTTTCTCTTCCCATCTCCAGTAACTATTGATATTTTGATTGTATGTTTTATTAATTTCAGAGTGAGCAAGTTGACAGAATTCTTCAATCTTTTCATCAGTAGTGTTAGGGGATGGTCCATACACTTGAATAATAGATGGATTAACTGGTGCTCCTTGTAGATGTATAGATTTTATTCTTTTGCTTACACTGTTGTACTTCAAGACAGATCTTGAAGTGTTCTTTTTGAAAGTGAGTGCAGTGCCATTAATTTTGAATTTGGGATTCCTCTCTTAGTAAATCACATGATTGTCTAGTTCAAAATATCAAGCCACTCCATCTCTTTATGAATTCCAATTTATTTTTAATAAATCCCAAATATCTGAGATTTATATAGCTGGACAGTCTACATTATGAATAGCAGTCATTTCTTCTCATTTTGAGTCTGGCTCGCTCAACAAATGGAGGTCTAAGAGGCTTTACTTTTTCCATATAATTAAGGTGAATTCTACTTCGAGGAAAAGGCTCTTCTCGGTCGTACACTCAGTACGATGTTAGGGGCTCATCTTCTGGAACCATATAAGACATTCCTTTGTTGTTATTCATAAAGTTTTCAGTGGCTAATCCCTCAGAAGTGTGTTGCCTATTCCTTCTTTCCAATCTGTTCTGAGTCTGGAGGCTTCCCTGAACTTGTTCACCACGATATTTGAAAGAACTGCGGACAGCTTCCAGAATCACAGAGATGTGCAAGTCCCGTGTCAGAAAATCCTAGAAACTGGTATTAAACAATAATATCAACATGTACCGCTTTCATTTCTTGATGTAGCCTCCATTTGGATTTATACACAACTGGATGTCTTACTTCCTGCCTGTTACCCTTCCCTGAGGGATTTTCCATTGTCTGATTTACACCACATCAAATAGAAAGTCAGGGTAACCGCAAAAGATTCACATGGTTTTCTGTTTAAATATTTGTTGGGTTTTGGGAAACAAATCAATAAGGCCAGAACTATTGTGCATGGAGGGAGGGACAGAAATGAGTGTCCTCGGGTGATAAGTATACGTTTCATTGTGACAAGAAAACATTCTCCAGCACAGATTCCTTGGACTTTTTTCTCCCCAATTCAATTTTCAACATTCTTCTTAATAAGCTCTTATGATGGTCCTGTGTCCTTTGAGTAAGTCTATCAAAATAGTCCCTTGGAATCCAAAAACTAGTTTCCATAGCCTTCGGAGCCAATTGATCTATCTTAAATTTAATTGGCCCAGAAGATCCCTTAGAAGCCACTATTTGGATATGGCTTTTTTTTTTCTTTTAGCGAGCACCCTGAGAAGACTGAGACACGTGTACCACTGTCAAAGCTTGTCTGCAGCCATCCATGGACCACCGAGACTTGTTTCAACCGTGGAATTTGGAATGGATTCTGTATATGTGACCTGGAACCCCAGGAGTAGTGTTTTCGCTGACCCTTCGATTGTCATGCTACTGCTCATATCATTGTATACAGAGACTATGGGGATCCTTGGGTGCAAATCATAAGTAAACAGTAAATGCTAACGAAAAGATTGGTGGTTAGAGTTCATCCTGAGGCACCTCTGAAGAAACGCTTATTTCTGAAAACAACCATCCACTGGAAACTTTATATAAAACCCAAACGCTCTGCACTAGAATCCATTCCACATCACAGTGAGTCCATAGAACAGGGCAGACTTGAACTGTGGGTTCCCAAGCCTGTCCCTCTGTAAGGAATCGAATGACTGCTCTGTCTTCCGCAGAGCCACTGGTGGTTTCCAACTGTGGCCACAATGTCATCAAGGCTCCGTCAAACTTCAGAGAGCGCAATGGTTTCCTGACACTCATATGCTTACTCTGAGTTAAAATCAGCTCACTAGCAATCAAGCCCACAGGGATCATTTGTCTTGCTATTTCATAGAGTCCTGAATGAAAAATAAGAAACTATGCATCTCTATACTTGGAACCTCTAATCCTTTCGGATTGACAAGGTCAAAAGGTCATGGTTAGATCAAAAGGTCAATATTATAATTGGATGATATTATGGGTATATTGGAAAGTGGGGCTTCATTTTGCAAAAGGGTGGAATATGATTATTGTGAGAATAAATTGGATTAACATATTTCATAGTGTCTCAGAAGAAAATGTAGGAAAAATTGATGCAACTTTTGTGAAGGCAAACTTAGGACTTTACAGAACTGGGTCCTCCCACAGCTAGCACCCACCACCCGTCACTCAGTTTGCCATACTACAGTGGCTTGTGTGTCGCTGTGATTCTAGAAGCTGTATTCAAATACCAGTATTATCATCAAGGTGGACAGGATTCAGCAGAGCTTACAAACCGAGACAGACGAGGAAGAAAAGCTTGGGAACCAGAAATGAGCCAATGGAAATCATGGATCACATCAGAATGTTTTCGGAAAGATGCTCGGAATACACAGAGACTGACACGATGGACTGAAGCGTATCGGAGAAGGTTCAAATGGCACATGAGCGAGTTAGAGAGAGCTTGATAGCAAGTAACACTTTGGCTACAAAAAGTTGCTTTAAGGATAGACCTTGTTCCTTTAACTGGAAGTACTGAAGAGCAGATGAAATTTCTTCTATTAAGACTACTGAGCGGGAATGGAGAGAGGAGGGGTGGGAGGGGGAACTGATCGCAACGATCAGCACATAACCTCACACACCTCTCCAGAGGGAAGAACAGAAACTGGGTGGGGGAGGGGGAATAGCGGTCAGTGTGAGATATGAAAATAACAACCATGTGGACTCTCTCAAGAGGCCAAGAGGGTGGGGGGAAGCGGGAGAGAAGCAAAGAGGAGCGGATCCCAGGGGCTCAGCAGAAGGTAACTGTCTAGGAAAGAAGGACAGCAGTAGGCGTACACATGTCGGAGACAACTGATGAATGGATTGTAATAAGAGCTGTAAGAGACCCCAATACAATGATCTTCAGAAAAACAACTTACTGGTGTACTCACTCACCTAGTTGGGTCAGGTGATTTCTGTGTCCCTTCCTAGTATTGTGTGGTTATTAATGTCTTTTATCAAAATGACTTTGCATTTTAAAAGCCTATGTAACAACTTAACTTTTAAAATACATTTAGAAAGTTTGTGACATTTTCATATGTAGGCACATGTAGATGTCCAAACATGTGATAGGAAAATATAAACGGGCCTTTTCACCTTTGATTGAGATCAGTACTCAGGACCATCAATTGTTTTGTACTACTTATTCATAGAGCTGCTTGGTTGGGGGGGAGGGCACTCAATATATTGCTGTTGAAAATCTGCTCCCTTATTAATTAATTTATTCAATAAATATTTATTAAATATTTATCAAAGGCAAAAAGGCCAGTCTAATATTTTCTTACATTATGTTTTAGAATCACTATACTAAAAAATATATATAATGCATACTTTTTCAGGTGATATAAGTTTGTGTTTTATGGGAATAGGTATAATCAATACTTTGGCTCCAAAGAAATAATGAAGAACCTTTAATATTTATCAATTTTTAAAATACATAAAATTATGTATGCAATATAAAAATCTATGCAATGTGCACATATGTGACAGCATTCGGTACTTATGAAAACAGAGTGTGGACCTTAAACAGCTTTTCTTACTAAAAATCAATCGTGTTCTAATGCCTATAGAGTTTACAAATGAAGTATATATAAGGTTTGAATTTGAATTAGGAGAGTAATAAAGACTTCTTTATTAGCTTTTTAATAGGTGCAGTGATAAAGATATTGGCAACTCGCAGTTAGTTAGGTAATGTCTACTCACAATATATAACATAAAAATCTCTGTTAGAACAAAATTTATGGAGATGGATACTGAAAATATTTATTTTTTATCTATTACCTATCAATATAATGTGAACACAGGGCAATAGGTGATTTTCTGTCTAGTACACACAGCTTCTATTCGTCTCTGTTAAACAGAACATTATTGGATTTGTTCTGGTCATTTAGCTCTACTTTACTCTTGACAGGTTGATTTATCCTTGAACTTACAAAATTTAAGCTCGAGCTCAAAATATATTTATAAGGAAACATGATAATTCATAATTATATTTTAAATATAACTTAAATATTTTTATAAAACATAAACATCATCTCATGCAAGGCTCTCCTGGTGTTTCGGACATCTTGGAAAGACTGATTCGGGAGAAGGAGCATAGTTAATAAAATTCATCTTTGATGTTATTGAACACAGAAGCGAACACAGATCTTTTTATATTTGACATTAAAAATCTGATCATTTGCCTCCCTAAAGCAAGCACGTACAGCTTTTATACAGACTGCATAGTAAAGAATAATATTTCTGTTTACTGAGCTATCAACTGGCATTTCACTGTAAGTCAGTGGTCTATCGTTGCTACAGCGTATTAGACCTCACTCTGGCATCTACAAATGTCAAGAGTATAAAAATATATAGGATGAAAATCAAAAGCATGTTCTGAACTCCCCAAAAAAATGAAAACAGGGAAACAAAGTTCACCTAAACATATTTGCTGCAGAAATCAGTGCAATATTCAGCTGTCAATCTAGAGAAACAAGTAGAGAGCCACGCCGTCAGCAGGACAGGATAATACAATTTCCGGCAGATGTTCAGGCAGGGCTCTAATTTTTATGGAACTCCCTTGGTAAGCATTTAATTTCTTTATCATATGCAGGCTCGGCAAATTGTACTTCATCAAAACTGTATTTTGAAATATTAATATTTCATAGGATAACAAAACTCCATAGAATAACCTTTGTCATATTAAGAACATCCAAATTTCAAATGTCAAGATTTTGAATTTTAATACATTTTAAGTAGCTCTTTGAATTGGCCTACTAAATTATAATACATCTAATCTAAATTGGTATTCTATAATGTCACACAATATATAGTACGTAGAATATTTAGGCTAAAGGGTTGGGAACAGCACGTGTTCTCATTCTCATGTTGCATCCTGCAGCACTTCATCAGGAAGAGGGGGGGCGCTCCTAAGGCACATGTCCACATTCACAACAGGCTTACTCACACATTAGGGCAACGTAACAAAACAAAGCAAAAGAGAAAGGAAAACTGATCCTTTTTGAAAATCGTCTATGAAAGCAATCATGTTTGAAGGTGGCAATTTTTAAGCCTGCACAAATTATGGCCTTCACTAATATGCTTAAAATAGTCTCCGCACAACTATTTTGTGGTACCCACCATCAAATAAATAAAATAAAGTGTCCTAAATCCCCTTCTGCTTCTTGTGCCAGGTTTCCCTTTGTGCGTAATACTCCCTTTGCGCCATCATTGCAGACTTGTGAATCGGTGGACTAAATTCTAATCGGATATTTAGAAGGAAGTTAGCTTCCAGATTTATATCTATTGGTGATCCTAGCAGAAGCAACCATACCTCGGTTACTGAAAGAGACAGTACCACAGATCAATGCACATCACCAAGAGTAGAAACAGATGTTTCTGATGGATCTGAATTCAATTTTTACAAGCAAGGAAAACAACACATTCAAAGAAAACTCTCTTTTTCTGGCCCCAGTTATTCACTTATATGAGACACCTAATGATGCTTACATATGAGTTTTTAAAATAGAATAGCAAATATAAAGCTATCTCACACTCAGTTTTCCCTAATGGATTAACCATTTGATTATTTGCTTCACAGTAATCCTTAAAGAATGAACTAAAACAAAGACAAATATATAATCAATATTCTACACTGGTTATAAACAATTGATTCATGATATTCTTAAATGGAAGCCAGTGAATTCTATCCATTGTGTACCTTGTTTAATTAAAGTGTTTTAAAATTTAGCTTAATTATTTGAAGAGAATATCCCATTAATTGATTATTGAAAAATCTATTATATTTTTCATGCACTGATTTTCCGACTCCGGAGCATCCTCTGGATTTTCTTTACCATTCTTACATACAGCATCTTGCAGCCCTGTCAGAATAAGACAGCTGTAATGTTTTAGCCATAATAATGCCAGCTATTGATCCCACTAAGAGGAGAAAGAAAGCCAGAATGTGCTTAATGGGGCATGGTTGCTCTCTACTATTTTCTTTGCCTGAGGATAAGGCTGATTTAAATAATGATGCCCTTTTCTTAGTCACTAGGTTCACACATTCTTATTCATTAATTATTGCTAACTATTAGTACTAAATACATACATAGGTTTAGCTTTTAAAATATTATCAATAAAGGGAGTAAGAATATTAAAGTCTGCTGTTCTTTTCTAATTCAAAATCGTGTAAGGATACAATGTTTTAGTTCATAAATTATCCTCCTTTGAAATCATGCATTTGCTCTTTGAAAATGTGTTGCATGTGTTTTGTGTTGTTTTAAGAATGAATCACAATCTTAACATGGACTTTCTTGTCGCACAAGTGTGCCCTCCTCGTTTGAGCACAGTGTCATACTGTCGCATGAGCTCCAATGCACATGTTTTGGGAGAAAGTTCTAGATTCAAAAATTTAAGAAGATTTTATGGTTCATAGTCAGCACCAATGAATTGCACTGAAATATTCATTTTGACTTGAATTGGATCCCAGAATCTTGTACAAAGCAATTCCCCTGGCTCTCTGAAAACTCTAAGCAAGTGTTTTCACTCCTCCATAACCAGAAAACAGAAGCAATGAGTATTATCATACTATAAATCTATAAGCAATGAGTATTATCATACTATAAATCTAATAAAACTATAAGTTGTGATTAATAAATTCAACAATCACCTCTGTAGTATTTATATTTTTGATACCCTCTCTACATAATGCACTCTGAGAAAACGATGATTTTATTGTCGTTTAATTCCATTTTTCCAGGAACTTTTGAAGTGCCCTTGCATGTATGTGCCATTCTTCTTCAATAGGACTGATTAAGTGGAAGGAAAAACTAATATGTGAATAATATGTTCATGTTAGTGAGGGAGTTTCTTTTTTTCAGGAGCTAGACAGATACTAAAGAGCTAATATCCAAATTGTCAACTTACCCACAAGACTGTTATTGTCCTCCTGCAATTATCAGTGTAAAGGTGGCATCCCACAGGATGACTGGGCAGATTCAATGACAACACTACTGCAAAGTGCATGACACTCTGGCCCATGGTATGTGCTTGCTAGCTATGGTTCAGATCTCATCTGGCCTTTTCTTAATGAAGGGCTTGTTTGTCTTCTCCAGTCAGGTCAAACAATTTAACAACGATTCTCCTTTGGTCTGAAAACTCTCACGAGTGTCATAGGTATTCCTTAACTAAATAAAATGCATGACAGACATAGAATCATGACTTCAAAATGATGTTCTTACCTTATCAAGGGAAAAAGTTTTAGTCAGAGCAAAACCCCATCCTGCTTCAAACGCTCTTCGAATCATCGACGCACTGGTAGTTGGAGTGGCGCTAGCCAGCCCAAAAGGATTGATAAATGTCAATCCAGCCATTTCGACACTAATGTCCACCAGATCGATCGGCGTGTAGAAGAGGGGCAGTTCTGGCTTGGCAGAAACGGAAGCTCCAAACTGTGACTGCAAAACACAAAAGCGCCAACCATTGGTCTTGCATCACATCCGATTTGCCCCTACAATCCCTTACAAAGCATCACCCAGCACACCGGTCAAACTCGTACAGATAAACCGTTCTGTCTGCCGTGAGGGAACCTGGCAAAGAGCCGGTTAGCAGTGAACTGGATCCCTGAGACGCCCTCCTTTTCGAGTCTAAGAGGGAGCGTGCAGACTATTACCAGAAGTAAATCCATTAAATAAACAAATGAAGAACTCTGTTTAAACCCACTTGAGATTCAAGCACAACTGGGAATGATGTTATAATTTACCTACCTGGTCCTATTAACCCTTTGCACTTCATTTGTGCAAATGGTCTTTATTGCTCAGAGATATGGTCAATAGCTAGTCAAGAGGCCTGACTTAAATTTCTAGTAATCTCCCTAGCGGTGATATGATATTATACAATCCACCTGACATGTTCCTGTCATTTTTCCTCTGCAATGTTCAGCAGCAGGAATGCTGATTGCCTAATTCCTGACTCATAGGGATCTTGTAAAATTCAAAACAAAAAAATGAAGCTATCAGGCAGTGGGCATCTTTTGGAAAAATGGGTAAGTGGGTAATGTCCTCACAGACACACACACGAACCAACATGGCACGAAGCAGTTAATGTGGAAATCTTCTATTGGCATTCAAAACTACATTTCCCCTTTGATGTGACTCAAAGGATTTGGGGAAGTGGCCAACGAAAACAGTTGTGCAAAGAGCATGGCACGCAGAGCAGAGTAGGTGCACGTTAAACATTCTTAAAGATCTCATCGGACCTTTTGTTTGGAAAGATCAGGCTTCTCTTCTCTTTGCTTCTCTGCCTTCCACTCCCTCCTTCTGTATGTCTATCTCTGAAAGACAAATAATACTGGGAAACACAAAAAAGGACAGATTTGTCTCAGCCACGGTGGTTACTGAATGGACAGAGTGCACTAATTCAGAAGTAAGAAATCCATGCTCTTGAATGAGTCTTCGCTCAAAGGAAAAGTGACTTGAGCAGAACTTTAATTTTACCGGAGTGTGGTGTGTATAGATAAAGATTGCCATGACTTGCATAGAAATTATTCCAGGCCTGCCACCGTTTATGATGCAAAGTAAGGCTCACTTAATATGTGGAAAAGGCAGCAAACTTGTCAATTGAACATTAATGTGCCTCTGGCACCTACAGAAAAAGTAACCAACGTGCCTGGCCTTCACCATGGCAGACACCTTCTGGCAGAGGGTATTCTGGGCTTGGGAATATATTTCTGAATAGAGGTCAGTATTGTGAGGAGAAGTTCTCTTGCCCTCACACAAAATTTTGTTAATAGTAAAAGGATTCTTAGCAAAATCAAAAGTTATAATGTATCCTGTCAAGGAATGGGGGATAATTTGAGGTCTAACAATTTTAGGAGTATGTGAGTGGGAGAACAGGTGTGTGTATGTGTGTGTGTGTGTGTATGCATGTGTGATGGTGTGTTCACGTGGGTACGTGGAGGAATGACTGTGCCATAAGAACCACTTTGGGTAGAGTATATTCTTAGTTTTGTGTAGTCAAAATTTAAATTGAATAAAGCAACATTTAGGTTAAAGAATAATTTCCTGGGAGCAGAGGTTAGTTAAAACTGGGAAAAACAGAGAAGTACTTTTCCCGGTTGAGGAATCATGGAAACAATATCAGGCGACTTTCTGACTGATGTGGGCAATAGAACTGCATGTGGTCCTATATTTAGGATGACATGCAGGCTTTCTTCTCATTTCATAGTTGTGTCTTCAAATATCTATTTTCCTGCCGAATGTATTTTTCATAATTAAATATATATGGAATTATGCAATAATCCAAAAAGGAGGAGACTGATATAATTTGTATTTCAACTAGCATTTCTTAATTTGTGAAGTTTTAAATAAGCTAAGCATACCTTTGAACATCTAGTGACCATAGAAAATAAATTGCCTGGACAAACTTTATACGATTTTCTTTAAGCTGTAACACACACACACACACACACTAATCAAATCAAATAAACAAAGAGAAAGAAATGCACACATACTGTTCAAAGAAGAAATACATCCTTTATACATTTTTCTTTTAATGACAAAATGATAGCTACTGACGTGTATGTATATGTGTAATAGGAATAATTTAAAATTTTCATTTGCAATAGGCAGTCTTTGTTCATACTGAATATACACAGGGTGATTTTGTTTTTTGTCTCTGTGGGTTTTTTCATGGTCCTACATCATCCAGGCAGTTCCACCTCACCACTACCCACATCCTCAGTCAGGCATCTTTTGCTGAAATTGAAAAGAATATTCCCTCTTTGCACCCTTGCTCAGAAAACTCATGTATCTCAAATTTCAGCTCTCACCACAAAATTACTCTTCTCAAATCCTAATCTCAACCTCTAATTTCAGATTCCTAAGAGATTCTAAAACCTTGTAGAGGTATGTCTGAATTACTGTAAGCCAACCCATTCACAGTTACTTCCAAAGCAACAATGACCAGATTTTTAGCTTCTGATAATTGTTTTTTCAGGCATCCAACAGTGTGAGTCGATACCAATAACAGTTAGACACACAGACAGCAATCTGGATGCTGGATAATTACACTATTCTATAAAAGAATGCATGGCTTCTATTAGGATTAATATAGAAAAATGAAGTAGTGCAATGAAAGAACATTTTAATGCACTACGTGGCAAAATCAGTATGGATTACAACTCAGTATAAAAAAAAACCAAAACCCTTACAACTGGACCAATAGGGAACATCATGATAAAGAAAGAAAAGATTGAGTTGTCAAAGAGCATGTCCTGCTCATGGAAAAGGCAGTCCAAAGACCAAAGACCCATTGCATTCCATAAACCTGCTGCACAAGACCTCTTCAGAGGTTTGAAAGGTGAGGATGATACTTTGTGAACAAAGATGTGTTTGGCCCAAGCCAGTCTTTTCAATTGCATGTGCAAGTTGGACATTGAATAAGGAAGACTGAAACCAAGTAGCTGTATTGGAATTAAGGTGGGGGTAGAAAATATGGAGAGGACTGTGGATTGCCAAAAGGACAAAGAAAGTTCTGTCTTGGAATCTGACCTGAGTTCTATCTACTTAGAGGTACAGATGATAAAAGTTCGTCCTAGATACTTTTGACAGGTTATCAGGAGAGACTGGTCCTGGAAAAGGACATCATTCTTGGTAAAGTAGAGAGGCAGTGAGAAAGAGGGAGGCCCTCCACGTGATGAATTGACATGGTGGCTGCAGCAATAGGCTCAAGTGCAGGAACAATTATGCATTTTAATTTTTTTGAAGGGAGGTGAGTTTTGAGGGGGAATTTTTGTACTGCTTGGTGTATCTATTTTGAGAAATCCAACTAATATTTCCAAAGTCAGCCATGTAGCCAGCTCCTCCAGCAAACTTCTCTGGTTCCTCCCAAATCATGTCCTCATCATACCCTGTACTTGTTTAGACAGATCACCATGTCTCCCGTTTAACTTCAGCACGTAAGACTTTGCAGAAAGAGTCACACATTTTATGTTGAGTGTATCATATTAATGACCTTTGGTATCTTGCCTCTTTTTTTACGTACAATACCAGTAAGATTACAATGATTTAGAAGAGATCAACTTAAATATTGTTTCAAATATATATGTGCATATATATGTGTATATAGATATATTCATATGTCTGTGTCCATAATGTTTATGGTTCCAGTGGTACCACTTCTCCTCAGCCTGTCATGTTGTGATGGCTGTGTTTGGTTGTGATGCCAAAATCTATGGCATCAGAATGTCAGAGATCAACAGTGAGCCCCAAAGTGAATAATTTCCACTGGAAATTACAGACTAAGAACATACTAGGAATAATGAGGAGGTAACCCACTTCTAAAGGATCAGCCTCTGGAAGCTTCATGAATAGCAGAAACATTACATAGTGCTAAAGATGAGCACTATGTGAAACATTCTAAATATGACTGGGAAAGAGCTGTCTCTTCAGAGCAGAGTTGACTATAATACCAGCGATGCAGCAACGCTTTTAAGACCCTCATGTGCTGAGGGCACCACTCAAAACACACAGGAGCAGCAGCAACTATCTATTAACAATTAGAACATGGAATTTACAAAGTATAAATCCAGGAAATTTTCAAGTCATCCACATTTAAATGAAACACATAAATATTGATACCCTAGGCATTAATGAGTTAAATGGACTGGGATTGGCTACTTTGAGTTGGGCAATACTAGTTTACTAAGCTTGAAAAAGACTGTGACAAAGCCAAGAAACGACATCGCATTCATCATCAAAAATAACATTTGGAGATAAAGTTTAAAATCTAATGCTATCTGCAATAGGATAATATCTACATACATACCTCCATGTAAATCCTCATAATATAAACACTATTTAAATTTATTCACTAACGACTAAACTAGTGGCAAATAAAAATTAAAGAATTCTACTAAATTAATTGATAATTACTGGAGATGATAATGCAAATTACTGGAGATGATAATGCAAAATTTAGTATCAAAGAGGAAAGTTCAGTGTTTGAAAAATATGGCTTTGGTAATCGAAGCAAAGCTAGAGATGGTGTGATGGCATCTGGCAAGACCCATGACTTCTTCATTGAAAACACCTTAAAATTTTTCAATGATAACTTAAGAAATTAACAAGTGAATGCGTCAGCATTCTAACGAAGCATTGGAAGTACTCACTAATAGGCTGGGAAGTCAGTTATCTGGCCGGTCACTAGAAAAGATCCATATTTGTACCGATTTCAAAGGGAAAAAAGCATAATAGAATGGGGGCATTAGTTATTTAATGGTAAAAGTTATTTAACGGTAGTAGTAGCAATCTACTGCAGCACTATATTGATAAGGAACTACCAGAAATTCAAGCTGGATTCAGAAAGGGAGGTGGAACAAAGGATATAATTGCTGATAGCAGATGGATCTTCCTTGAAAGTAGAGAATACCAGAAAGATGTTTGCCTGTGCTTTAATTACTATGTAAGGGCATTTGACTATGAATCATACAAATTTTGGATCATATTGAGAGGAATGGAAATTCCAGAACATGTAAGTTCATGTGGAACCTGCACATTGGCTAAGAAGCAGTTTGTCCAACAGAACAAGAGTATAAGGTATGAATCAAATTTAGGAAAGATAAGTACAATTATGCTTGATCTAATTGAATTTTGGATTGGTATAATATCTGTAAGAGCTCCCAATATAATTATTTTTAAAACAAATAAATAAATAAAATGGGAAAAGGGATTAGGAAAGATATGTGTCAGATTTGAATCATTTTATCATACTTATTTGATCTATACTCTAAGCAAATAATCAGAGAAGCTGGATTATATGAAAAAGAAAATAGCATCAGAATTGGGGATGGCTTAGTAACAACCTGGGACAACATAAGCAACGTGACGCAATTTTGCGTGCAGCAAGTGAGTATGATTTGAATCACTTGTTGATGAAGATCAAAGACTATGGATTATAACTCAATGTACAGAAAATAAAAACCCTCACAACTGGATCAATAGATAACATCCTGATAAACAGGGAAAAGATTGAATTTAAAAGTTTTATCTTTCTTGCATCCACAAGCAATTCTCATGGAAATAGCAGGCAAGAAGGTAAATGGTGCATTGCAGGTAAATGATGCATTGCATTTCGGAAATGTGCTACAGAGACTTCATTAAACTTGAATAGCAAGGATGTCACTTTGAGGACTAAGTTGCACCTAGAACAAACCATGGCATTGTCAATTGCCTCATATGCGTGTGAAAGTTGTACGCTGGATAAAGAAAACCAAAAAATAAAGGTGTGTTTAAATTACATGCTGGGAAAGATTATAGAAAGTATCATGGACAGCGAGAGAAGACACACACACACACACACACACACACACACACACACACACACACAAATATCTTGGAAGTATAGGCAGAATTCTGTTCAGAATGACTTTGTCTCATGTACCGTGATCCTGTTGCCAGAAGAGCGTGGTCTCTGGAAAAACACATCATACTTGGTAATGTGGGAGGACAATAAAAAGAAGAAGACCCTGTGGTACACAGGGTCCGTGTAAGTTGGACCAACTCAATGGCACCTACAAACGACAAGGACTACAGCAACAAGCAGGACTCCAATAGAGAGCGACATTCCATTCGTATCTCTAGACCGCTGGACGCAGCAATAGCTCTCACGAGAGGCCTTTGGTAGCAAAGAGGAACCTGATGCTAGAGTAGCTTTGTTTTGGGTGACAATTGGGTGGCACGAGGTCAACACTTTGAAACTACAGGCCACTCTGTGGGAGAAAAACGGGTTTTCTACTCCCATGAAAATTTAGTTTCTGAAATTCACACGGGCAATTCTCCCTTGTCCTATAGAGTCACTATTAGAGGGAATGACCTAGGTGACAGTGAGTGTCAAAGAGAAGACACACTCAGAGCAACTAAGGTACTCTGCAATGTATACATTCCATCATTTGGGGTTATAAAGTACCATGGAAGTTGTATTCATCTCACAATTTTTCCAAATATTGGCCTCACGTCAAGGAGTTTCTTCATTCCTCCTGATGTTTTGCTACTGGCTTAGAATGGACTCTGTCGAATAACAGAAACTAGCATCGGAGGATTATCCTGGAGCACAAACGGAGCTCATGAAATGATGCAGAAGGGCAGTTGACTCTCCATAAGGTCCGCAGGTTTTGCGGAACACCATGAGACATGTGTTCCCCTTCCTGAGCACATAGCGTATCCTTCTCCCTGTCAAGTAACGTCCAGGGCTGTTTTCTTCAGCGTGCTCACCCAACCCCCCAACCCCATCAAAATTGATATTTTATAGCTTTTCCTCATTCATTCAGGAAACACACCTGTTGTTGTTTTTTTAACATCCTAAGGTCCAGGCCACCTTCTCTGCTGTTGTTTAGGTTTTATCCAGTCAATTCTGGCTCTCACAGACCCTAAACACAAGAGAATGAAACACTATCCAATCCTGCACCAGCCTCACGACTCGGGATCTGTGCGTGGTCCATTGGTAGAGTGGCCATGTCAAGCCGTCTTGTCCAGGGACTCCCTCTCTTTCGCTGCCCCTCTGCTTTGCCAAGCATGATGTCCTTCTCCAGGGTCTGGTCTCCTCTGGCAACATGCCTAAAGTATGTAGTTCAAAGTCGAGCCACTATTGCCTCTAGGGAGTATTCTGACTATACTTACTTACTTTCAATGATCTTCATCAGTAAAATAATTCAAAGGCATCAATTCTTCTTTGGGCTTCCTTAATCAAAGTCCAACTTCTGCATGCTTAGAAGGCAATTGAGTATATTAAGGCTTGGTTCAGGCGCACCTTCGTCCTCAAAATAACATCCTTGATCTTCCAGAATCTAAAGTGGTCTGGTGAAGCAGATTTCTTTAGTGTTACTCTGCTTTTGATCTTTTGGTTGCTGTTTCTATGAGAAATGTGGATCAGAGCAAGATGAAATCCTTGACAACTTCTAACTTTTCTGCATTTATCGTGACGCTACCTATGGGTCCAATGGGGAGAATTTGGGTTTTCTATGCATTGAGTTGCAATCCATTGAGAAGGATATCATCCTTATCTTCATCAGCAGGTGCTCAAGTTCTCCTCTCTTTGAGCAAGCAAGGTTGTGCCAACTGCAAACCTCAGACTGCAATAAGCCTTCCTTTACTCCTTATGCTACATCCTTCTTCATATAATTCAGCTTCTCTGATGACTTGTTAATCATACAGATTGAATAAATATGGTGAGGGAATGCAAACCTGTCACCTACCTTTCCTGATTTTAAATCCTGTAGCATGCCCTTGTTCTGTTTTCAAACTGCCTCTTGTTCCATGTATAAGTTCACATGAGCACAATAAAAAGGCCTGCAATTCTCATTTTTCTCATGGCTATCCAGAGTTTGTTATGATCCACACAGTCTTGGATCTGCACTAATTACTTCAAAATAACAACTGGGATTCAAGCACCAGTGCATTTTTTAGTCATTTATTTGAGTTTGATTTGAGTTATTGCTCATTCCCCAAGTGATTGCAGTTTGCATGAAGGTTGAGAACCACTTCCCCAGCCATGTGGATGTGCTTTCTACTTTCTAATTAATAAATGAGACATTCTGGTGGGATAAAATTCATGTCAAATGTATTTAAGTAAAGGACAATTAGGGATCTGTTCGAGACAATGAAGTATTGTTGTCATCTGGGCATTTACTCCAATGGTGCTCACATGGGTTCCTTTATCTGCTTATAAACTATTGCACTGACAAATACCAACAAATTTTCCAAATGTCAAGGCCTGTCACAAAAATATTATACTTGTGTTATTTTTTAAATCAACAAGTTAGTCACACACACATTGTCTATTTTCAAGAAAAGCTATGCTAAGCAGAAATATTTTATTTCTATTTTCTTTATGATCACAACTCTTCAAAATAGACATATTATTTGTCTGTTACAAATGACTTGAGTAAGGCTCCAAGAAATTAAGAAAAACAACTAATACATTGTAGCGTAAGGCCTGAATTGACACTTGTACTTTCTGTGTTATTGTAAGCTGCTGCATGATGTACAATTAAAGTAGGAATCCCCTCAAATTTTTGTAAGTTAACTAAAAGTTACTGATGATTGCTTGACTGACTACACATGCATACACACATACATACAGGGATTTACATACATTGAAAAATCAATCATAAAATGTAAGGTCAAAAGAGCATGAAATTAAAACAGTATTAGGAAATCAATCATATAATCTTTCATTTAAGAATGAAAATAAAAATCAATACAATAATAAACTTTATTAGCCTATTTGTTCTATATTCTGACACTTTACTTTTGGCATTATTCTTCTATACCTGGTTTGGTTGTAGACACATCGATAGAGAAATATTATTGTGCAATGATAAAATTATTGGAGAAACAACTAACAAATAATTATGTACCCCAAATGTATTTTTCTCTAATATACTTTATTAGAAGAATTTTTTAAAAGAGCAACATTAAATGGAAATCTATCAATAGTGTTATATTTGATAAGATGAAAAGAAAACTACACTATATTCCCTCCAATTTAAAATCATCAAACATCTTTTACTTGCTCATTTTATTTATCTTTCCTTGTGATATTACCAGAAAGGCCCATATCTTGGGTCGCAGCTGCTCTACAAGCATCCATTCTGAGATTATTTTAAGCCAAAAATAAATAATGTGTACAGCTACTTATGGTTAGATTAATTCATAGCCTGGATTAATGCATCAATTAACTCAAGCTCAGTTACTCTGTGCTTTGAAGAAATGTCTGTTGAGGGGAGAAAAAAAGTACAAACTAGAAATTCATTTGAATTCAATGTTTATAATGTGAGAAGATCTAGATATATTGATTACAATTATAACATAAAATTAGGTTTGGGCATCTACATGTCAAGAATTATTATTTGTAATGAAAATTTTAGAAAGGATGTGAGGTGATAGAAAAATATCCAAAAACAAATGATCCCATTTTACTCTTGAAGGGCTACATTCCATTGTTCAGAGTAAGATGGTTGTACCCTGAGCAGAGTCTAACAAGAAAATTAATTGATATAACAAGCTCAAATCCATTTCATCTATTCCAGGTCTACCTGAATCTCCAACTATGATCTCTCTTAAGCACCTCAAGTACAGTCATGGCAGCCACCTCCACAACAAGCTGTTCCTCACTGGCCTTGTTTTTGCCATTTGGCTTATGACACTATCATTTACTCATCTTCACCCAAAATACCTATGTACAAGCTCTGAGATCTCTTTTCTCTCATTCCCCATTTCCATTTAACCAGAAAATCCAATGATTTTTAAGTGTAAGATATATGATTCAATCTACTTTTATCCATTTTCTTAGCCACCACTCTCTCTTACCAGGACAGTGTCTTACTGGCCTGCCTATAGCCCTGGCCTCCATTCTGCCAAGCCATTCTCCCTGTGTCAGTTGAAACTTGCTACCATGTCTTGCTAGCCTGCTCTCTTTTGTGCTCTGTTCCCGTGTGAACTCTACTCCCACCATCTAGTACCAACTCTTTTAAAAACCTAAAATAATATCACCAATGAAAAAAATTAAATACTAAAAATCTGTCTCCTAAGCCATGTGCTCTATAATCTATACCATTTCCTAAGCATATTCAAATTTTAACAGTATTTATTGAGTGTCCACTATATACAAACCTTGTGGTCGTATACTAGGAAAAGAGCAAAAAGCAAAACTATATTTCTATTCTCAGACATCTCAGATGACTGTGAGAGAAAGCAGACAAATAGCAATGTAGATATGTATGTGCATGCCTGTGTGCATGTGCATTTAAGTAACTTCCCTAAGGTCATGGAGTACAGTGTAGGCAGGGTAGGGTTCAAATTAGTCAGAGTCAGAAGCAATTTATATACAGGAGTAGCATGGAAGGTTTCTTTGATCTGACAGCAAAAGGAGGTGATGAGGACAGTCATGCAGATAATAGCAAATTCTTGGTATAACCATTACATCTTTGAAATGAAGTCTAATTTGCTCATCAAGTGAACTACGACAATAGCATTAGTTGCTTCTACATTCTACTAATTGTGATAGCCACAGCTAAAGGATTAGCATGCAGACTACTACTTAGCTCCTTAATTTCACAAACTTTGAAGAGTCTGTTCTAGGGATAAAACAGTGTGTTCGCTCCAAGAAGAGCAATGATGACTATATAACCCCACTCTAGGTTAACAAAAAACAGAATTAAAAGTGAATGGATATATTGAATGGTCTAAGATAGAAGAAAGAATGAAAATAATAATATATAATATAATAATCAGGGTTCTGGGGCTAGGGTGGAGGAAAGAGGGCATAAAGGGGAGCTAATATCAAAGAGTTCAAGGAGAAAGAAAATGTTTTGAAACTGATGGTGGTAGGAATTGTAAAATTATGCGTATCTAACTGAATTATGGATTGTTATAATCTCTGTAAGAGTTCCCAATAAAGGGCTTCTACTCAAATACTCCCTCAGCATAAGAACACTTTGTTCTAATCACCTGGCATTCTGTGATGCTCATTTTTCTGAAACAATCACTGAAGACAATATGGGTACCTTAGCAAATGTGGTGGAGAAACCTGATGGTGTCCAGGTATTAAAATTATAGCATCTGAGGTCTTAAAGACTTGAATATATACAAGTGGCCATCTAGCTGGGCAACAACAAAGCCCACAAGGAAGAATTACACCAACCTGTGTGATCATGAGGTGTTGACAGGCTCGGGTATCAGGCATCAGAAGACCCAAAACAATCATATTGATATATCAATGCAAAAAGCAGGGATGTACAGAGTGGAAACCCAAAGCCCATCTGTAGACAATCAGACATCCCCATCACAGAAGGATCACAAGGAAGAGATGAGCCAGCCATGATGCAGTACAGCACTGCTGAAACATACAATATTCCTCTAGTTCTTTGATGTTTCCTACCCCACTCACCCACACACTCACACATTATCATGACCCCAGTTCTATCTTACAAATTTGGCTAGATTGGACCATGTAGACTGGTATACATAAGAGCCCTCAACATAAAGATATGGGTTAGATAAAGCACTCAAGAACATTAATGGGAGTAGTGATATCATGAGGATAGGGTGGAGGGAGAAAGAGGGAACCAAATGCAATGATTGACATATAACTGCACACACACTCAGACACCCAAAATGACAAACAACAAAAACATGGCTGAAGGGAGACAGACGAGAGGGTAAGACATAAAAAAATAATAGTTTATAATTTATCAAGGGTTCATGAGGGTGAGGTAGGGAGGGGTAAAAATGAGGAGCTGATACCAAGTGATCAAGTGAAAAGGAAATTTTTTGGAAATGATAATGGCAACATATGGTCAAATGTGCTTTACACAATGGATGTATGGATAGTTATAAGAGGTGTAAGAGCCCCAAATAAAATGATATTTTTAAACTTGCCAATTAAATGATTAATAATAAAAAACAAGAAATGGTTTATAAGTAAGCCAGTGATTCCAAAATATAATATGATGACAAATTTTCAAAGATATCAATCAAGAAAATAACAATTGCCATATTCACAATCCCATGGGTGAAGGTGGTGACACTGCTGACAAAATGTCAATGACTAGAGTGACAAATGCCTGGTGACCAGCACAGTGTGGTGACAGAGAGCAAATCCATGTAATACAAAGGAATTAAGTGTATGATCACGGTAAGAGTGATGAAAGTAAATAAAAGAAGTTGATATCTCAGAAAGATGACAGCAGTGATGTTAAATATTAAGACATGGAATAAAAGCTCAAAATTGCAAGTCAACAACCTAACAGCTAATTTCTGTTGTTCTGGTAACCTACTAACCCTTAAACATCTTGGAGGAACGAAATATCTGAAATAGATAAGAGCATGGAAATGATTCAAGGAGAAAAATCAAGAGAGTCACTTAGTGATAAGCTAACAGCTTTATTTTGTGTAGGTCAGTTCAGTATCTTTAAAATACATTTTCCTCATATTTAAAAAAGTATTAACGATTATGAAGAAAGGTTATGAGGAACAAGTGAAGCACCAGTATACATTTGGATCCTTCAGTTTTTCATGTAAAATGTTATGTTCCCACAATCAAGTCACAGCTCTTTTAGCAGCCTCAGGCAGTATCCATTACCACTGAGCCATGCAAGCACGTCATATTGGCTATTTAAGGCCCATTGTCTATAAATAAAAACATCTTGTCACCATATTAAAATTTTCTTTCTTTCTTTTTTTAATATGGGAAGCATTTTGTTATTCTACATCTGTCTCATCACAGAAATCCAGAGGAGCGACTGTGCTCAATCCTATAGGGTCACAATTACACTCAACGGTAGTGATTTAGGTTTTGGAGTTCTAGACACCAGAGATACTATAGAGAACAAAATTCATATCGGAGGCACACTCCCATTAGATATTGCTTGTCACTTAGCATAAAATACATACACGGGAGTATCCCCTAAAAAAAAAGGTAAAAAAACTCAGCTGGGCAGAGCTTTCATAGTAGGCATTTTTTTCCACCACTAGGCAAGCATCCAGCAACTCGCTCTGAGTTTGTGCACCCAGTGGCATCACCTGGGAAGGTTCTCTCTGGTCACAGTGAATTTTTTCACAAAAGTCATTTCACTGGAACCTTGGTTTTCTTGTGATAACCAATTCAAGAGAAGAGTGTGCAGCTGTGAAATTTTGTTTCCTGCTCAGGAAAAAAGCTGCAGTAACTGTTGTGAAGTTGAACACAGCTTAAAAGGGCAGCGCTATAGGAAAAACTCAAGTGGACAGGTGGTTTCTTCATTTCAGAAAAAGTGAAACGTTGATTGATGACAAAACTCACAAACCTCATTTTGGTTGTCTGTCAACTTTCCTAATGGAAAAAAAATGTTGACTTGTAGTGGAACTGGAGTTTGTTCCACCAAGTCACACTGCTAATCATGCTTTATATTGAGAGGTTCTGAAAAGACTGCATAACAGTGTGAAACACAAAACGGCTTCATTTGTGGCAGATGGTGGAATGGTTTTGCCACCACAATACACCTGCTCATGCAGCCACCTTGGTGTGCCAGTTTTGCCCCAAAACAGGATGGCCCTCCTGCCCCATGCACCTTACACCTGACTTCACTGTGTGTGACTCCATTTGTTTCCAGGAGTGCACAGGGACAAAAAAGGACAGAGATTTGGTCGTATAGAAGAGGTAAAGAACAAACAACAATGCAAAAAAAGCATGGGTTGCAATCCTAATCTCAGAAAAAATCGACTTCAGTGCAAACCATAAAAAGAGATAAGGAAGGGCACTATATAATGCTCAAAGGAATGGTGGACAAAACACCACTAAGCCTTGTAAACATATATTCCCCAAATGAGAGACCCGCTGAATACGTCAACCAAACACTCCAAAAGATGAACAAAGAAATCACAGCCTCAACAATTATAGTGGGTGACTTCAACAAACCACTCTCTGAGAAAGAGAGATCACAGGGAAAGAAACTCAACAAGGAGGCTAGAGAGCTAAACACCACAATTAGACAATTTGACCTGATAGATAATTACAGGGCTTTTCATGCAAATACGAAGAAATTCACATTCTATTCAAGTTCATATGGCACGTATTCAAAGATAGACCATGTACTGGGCATAAGGCGAAGCTACATAAATTTAAGCACATTGATACTATACAGATCTGTCTCTCTGACTACTGTGCCATAAGGCTGGAAATCAACAAAAAGAAGGTGAAGAAAACAAGAGCAAGCAATTGGAGGATGAATAACTCTCTACTACGAAAGGAGTGTGTACTGACACAGATCATAGATGAAATTAGGAAATTTCTAGAAACCAATGAGAAAGAGCACACGCCATACGAAAACTTATGGGACATAGCAAAGGCAGTTATCAGAGGTAGTTTCATAGCAATGCATGCACACCTGAGAAAGGAAGAGAAACTCATGATTGATATGCTGTCATAAAATTTACAACAACTAGAGCAGAGTCAGCAGAACAATCCTACTAATAGCAAAAGAAAAGAAATTATAAAAATCAGGGCTTAGATTCAGGAGAGAAAAAATAAGAAAACTATGGAAAAAAATTATGCTGCTAAAAGTTGGTTCTTTAAAAGGATAAACATAATCGACAGACCACTGGCAAATCTAACCAAAGAAAGGAGGGAACAAATTTCAATGAAGTCAACAATTTTGAAGGCATGGACAAATTCTAGGAAAAACAATCCTTCCCTAAACTATCCTTGATGGACATCAAGAATATCAACAGACCCATAGCAATGGAAGAAATAGACAAGGTTATCAAGGGATTATGAACAAACATATCCCCTGGACCCGATGGCTTCACTGGAGAATTCTACCAAGCTTTTAGCGAAGAATTAACACCAATCCTACACAAACTCTTAGAGAACATAGAAAAAGACTGCAAACTCCTGAATTCCTTTTATGAAGCTTATATAACTCTGATATCCAAATCAGGCAAGGATCCCACAAAAATCGAGAACTACAGACCAATATCACTAATGAACATCGATGCAAAAATCCTTAACAAAATACTAGCCAAAAGTATATAAAATAAATAATTCACCATGACAAGTGGGATTCGTACCAGGGATGTAAGGATGGTTCAACATACGAAAGACCATTCGTATTACTCATCACATTAGCACGAAAAACTATAAGAAACACATGATAATATCGATAGATTCAGAAAAAGCTATTGACAACATACAACACCAATTTCTCTTTAAAACACTTGAGATGATAGGAATGGAAGGAAAATTCCTCAAGACAAGACAACCTATATATGAAAAACCAACAGCCAAAGTCGTAGTCAATGGAGAAAAGACTAACACAATCTGAAAAAGGGACCAGACAAGGATACCACTTGTCCCCACTCTTATTTAATATCGTGCTTGATATTTTAGTTAACAGCATAAGGCAAAGAAAATACATCAAAGGTATTCATGTCGGGAAGGAAGAGGTGAAACTATCATTATTTTCAGATGAGATGATTTTATATATGGAAAATCCCAAAAGTTCTACAAGGGTAGTACTGGTAACAATAGAGGAGTTTGGCAGAGTGGCAGGATACAAGATCAACAAACAGAAGTCCATCGGACTGTTAAACACATTGTATAATACCACAGAAGAGGATATCAAAAAGGTGGTACCCTTTACAATAGCCAAACGCAAATTGAAATATCTAGGGATATACATGACGAAAAGAACAAAAGATCTATATGGGGAAAACTATAGAACACTATTACAAGAAGCCAAGAGCGATCCTCAACAAATGGAAGGATATCCCATGCTCATGGATTGGAAGACTCAATATAGTCAAGATGTCAGTTCTGCTAAAGGTACTATATAAGTTTAATGCGATCCCAATACAATTACCCTCATCTTTCTTCAAAGAAATTGAAAACCAACCTGATTACCAACTTCATAAGGAGAGGGAAGAAGTCCAGAATTAGCAGAGAACTCCTCAAGAAGAAGGACACAGTGGGAGGGCTTGCTTCACCTGACTTTAGCTCATACTATACAGCCACGGTTGTCAAAACCACATGGTACTGGTACAAAGACAGATACTCAGACAAATGGAAAAGAACTAAAACCCAGAAATAAAATCATCAGCATACAGACAACTGAACTTTGATAAGGCCTCCAAAAATGTCAAATGGGAGGCAGATGCCCTCTTTAACAAATGGTGCTGGAAAAAATGGGTATTTTCCAGCAGAAAAAAGAAGCAAGACCCTTATCTCACTCCATGCACAAGAATAAATTCAAGGTGGACCACATACCTTGAAGTTAAACCCCAAATTATTAGGGCCATCAATGAGGGAATTGTCATCAACATAAGAACTTTGACAGAGAGAATACACAGGCTATCAGAAATAAGGAAGGGCACAAGCAAAGAGGAGGCACAAATTGACAAATGGGATATACTGAAGATAAAACACCTGTGTACATCAAAAGAATTCACCAAAAGAGTAATAACAGAGTCCACAGACTGGGAAAACATCTTTAGCAATGACACATCAGACAAAGGCCTTATTACTAAAATCTACAATACTCTGCTAACTTCCTAAAAGAAACAAAAAAAAACTGATTTCCCACTTGAGAGGTGGGCAAAGGACCTGAACAGAAGTTTCACAGGGGCAGAAATCCGAACGGTCAATAAACATATGAGAAAATGTACCCAATCTTTAACCATAAGAGAAATTCAAATTAAAACAACAATGAGGTACCACCTAACACCCTCAAAGGTAGCCCAATTCAAATAATCAGAAAGCAGCAAGTGTTGGAGGGGCTGTGGGAGACAGGAACTCTCATCCACTGCTGGTGGACCTGTAAGTATGTAAGACCACTGTGGAAATTGATCTGGCGGTATCTAAAACAGATGGAAATCGAGTTACCATATGACCCAGCAATCCCCCTATAGAGCGTATACCCAGAAGAGGCAAGAAACAAACTAAGGCCAGACATCTGTGCTCCAATGTTCATTGTGGCACAGCTCACAATTGCAAGGAGTTGGAAGGAACCCAAGTTTCCATCAAGTGACGATTGGATTAAAAAGTCTTGGTATATACATGCAATGGAGTACTACGGATCGCTAAAAAGCATTGAAGAACATATGAACATTGCTGCATGGGAAGAACTGGAGGAAATCATGCTAAGCGAAGTAAGTCAAGCACAAAAGGACAAGTAAGACATGATGATGTAAGCTTTTTAAAAAAATGCAAAAGGTGCATAGGGAAAAAGCTACTATATACAAGTCTTCCTGGGGTGACGGCCAGGTAATATGGCAGGGACCAGGTCAAATGCAGGGATACACAGGGTAGACAATATCTCCACAGGGAAAGAGGGATCAGACTTCAACTGAGACTTCAACCCAGTGCTCCAAGATGTGAATACAACATGCCGGTGTGGAGTAGGGAACCAGTGGAGAGGTCTGGGAGGTTGGCCCCAATCATGTCCCTGAAGAATTTATTTCAAAAGACGGCATTGAATCTGCAGTTCTGGGAGAGGGCGATATCTGATAAGAGCACACCTGTGCTGATGAAGGGGGAAGAGGAGAGAGTGAAGCACATCCTGACCCACCATCCCTTGAGGATGATGCACCAAATTAGAGCAGCCAATCCACAGAGAAGACCACATGGGCAGCCCAACTATGAGAAATGACGCCCCTCACTGACCCATGGCTCTCCAGAGGACAACACCAGAGACACAGTGTGGAAATTGCACCAGATCTGATCCCGCCACACAGAGGCAAAACACTAAGGGGGTGCAATAGAACAGTAAGGGAATGTAGCGGGGAGGTCTCCAGGGAATGCTGAAGGTAGACTTTGGGGCCAGGGCATGGTGCCCTAACAAGCTGGATTGCAAAACACTCCTAAAGGCCAAAAAATGATCTTTCAACTAACTAAAAGTTTTCTTTCTTGTATTTGGTTTGTTGGGGTTTTTTTTTTGTCATTGGTTTGTTGTTGTTTTGCTGCATATTGTTGTTTGGTTTTGCTGTGTCTTGTTTTTATGCATGTTATTATCTCCACAGGTCTGTCTAAATAAGATAGGCTGGATGAACACTCTGGAGGGGAAAACAGTTCCTGGGGGACATGGAAGAGGGAGAGGTGAGGGGAAAAGAAGTGGTGTTAACAAACCCAGGGACAAAGGAACAACAAGTTATCTAAACTGGTGGTGAGAAAGTTGCTGGAGGCCTGGTAGGGCATGATCAAGGGTAATATAACAAAGAGGAGTTTCTGAAACCCTGTTGGAGACTGAGCATGATAGTGGGACAGGAGGAAATTTAAGGGAAATAGAGGAAAGATCTGGGAGGCAAAGGGCATTTATAGAGGTCTAGATAAAGACAAGTATATATGCAAATATACTTATATATGATGATGGGGAAATAGATCCATGTAAATATATTTATAGGTTTAGTATTAAGGTAGTAGAAGGTCATTGGGCCTCCACTTAAGTATTCCCTCAATGCAAGAATAATTTCTTCTATTAAATTGGCATTCTATGATGCTCACCTTCCTGACAAAACCTCTGAAGACAAAGCGGGTGCATAAGCAAATGTGGTGAAGAAAGCTAATGGTGCCCGGCTATCAAAGGATATAGTGCCTGGGGTCTTAAAGACTTAAAGGTAAACAAGCAGCCATCTAGCTCAGAAACAACAAAGCCCACATGGAAGAAGCACACCAGGCTGTGCCATCATGAGGTGTCGAAGGGATTAGTTATAAGGTATCCTTAGAACAAAAAATCTTACCATAGTGAATGAGGTGGGGAGTGCATAGTAGAGACCCAAAGCCCATTTGTCAGCCACTGGAGATCCCCTTGAAGAGAGGTTTAGGGGAGGAGACCAGCCAGTCAAGGTGCGATGTAGCAACGATGAAAAATACAACTCTCCTCTAGTTCCTAAATGTTTCCTACCCCTACCCCTCACTATCATGATCCGAATTCTACCTTGCAAGTCTGGCTAGAGCAGAGGATGTACACTGGTACAGATAAGAACTGGAAACACAGGGAATCCAGGACGATGATACTTTCAGGACCAGTGGTGTGAATGGCGATACTGGGAGGTTGGAGGGAGGGTGGGTTGGAAAGAGAGAACCCATTACAAGGATCTACATGTGACCTCCTTCCTGGGGGATGGACAGCAGAAAAGTGGGTGAAGGGAGATGCAGGACAGGGCATTATATGACAAAATAATAATTCATAAATTATCAAGGGTTCATGAGGGAGGGGGTTGTGGAGAGGGAGGGGAAAAATGAGGACCTGATGCCAGGGGCTTGTGGAGAGCAAATGTTTTGAGAATGATGAGGGCAATGAATGTACAGATGTCCTTTACACGATTGATGTATGGATGGATTGTGATAAGAGTTGTATGAGCCCCTAAAAATGATTTTTTAAAGAGAAAAAAAAGATGTGAAGAAAAATGAGGGAGGTATTATCAGCTATCCAAACAGATGAATTTGAAAAATTTTTACAAGAATGAAATCACAGATTCCACAAATGTATTAAATGTAATGGAGAATACTCTGAAGGTGATAAAGTTGTTTTGTAAAAAATAATTTAAATACATAACTTTGACAAAGGAAACATTCTGGGCTTTTTGGGTACCTACTTATAGACTGTGACCCAAGAACGATGTAAAGTGAAATTTGGGAACTTACAAATTACAAAAGTTCAATAAAATTGCTCTCAGTTCTGTAGTCTTGATGGTAGACAGGCACTTACTTACGTGTGCTTCCTTTCATCTGCTCTGCCATAGTCTAGCCAGAGATTAACCAAAAGGAAAGAAGTACGGCTGCTGAACATTGGAACTGGTCAACGGATAACCCGGATCCAGTGCGTCTAATGTTATTATAGGGCTGTAAGAAAGACATTCTATTTCTTCTGATCACTTTTTAGTGCCGCTGCCTTTTGGAGGAACGTTGACTCTCGCTGCTAGCTTCCCTTGAGAGGCACCAACACACAGCATCAACTGTATGAAGCGCTGTCCACCCCTGCACCATCATCATGGTCATCTCTCACTCTCCCACTCCCATCAAATCAATTCCAACTGATCGCGACCCTATAGGACAAGGTACAACTGCCCCTCTGGGTTTTCTGAGGTTGTAACACTTTATGGGAGTAGAAAGGCTCATCTTTCTCATGAGGGATGGCTGGTGATTTTTAATGTTACCATTATGCCACCAGGGCTCTCTGCTTCATAATCACAGGTAAGTTTACATTTATTGTTGCAGCCATTGTGTGGCACCATCCAAACAAGGGGGCTCACTTCCCATTGCTATGCACAATGATTATCTGTTATAGCTTTTACATTCGCTAATGTTCAGAAAGAGATTGCCAGGCCTTTATTACTAGTCTGTCCAACTCTGTTGAAATCCCTCCACTATAGCATTGGTAGAGCTTCTGGGATCACACAAGCAACATAAAAAATCACTATAGGATCTTTTACGTGGGTGTTTTACAGCCTTTTCAGGTAGTCCAGTTATTACTCAGTTTTCTAAAGTCTTACAAACTTAGTTTATTAATTAAATGCACTTTCTCAACTTTCCAACCAGTATAATGTCTTTGGATCAAATAATCACAAGGGTCATGTGTTAGTCTGGATAGACTAGAGAAACAAATTCATAGAGACACAAATATGTGTATAAGAAAGAGATTTACCTACAAGAACAATTGAACATTGAGAAACATCCCAATCCAGTCCAGATCAAGTCCCTAAGTCTGATATTAGCCCATATATCTGATACCAAGCTATAAAGTCCTTCTCAGACACAAAACACACACAGTGATGCCAAATGTAGAAGACACAGGCCAGTGAGAAGAAAGTAATTGGATCCAGTGGCACTGGAAACATCCAAGGGCTGGCAGAGGTCTCTGTATCAGGGTGGGTCCATCTGTCTTGTCAGCGGCCATGTCTTCCAGGGTGTGAGCACAGTCTCCCACCTCCAAGGAGAGAATGCCAGATTTCCAGAATCTCAGGGAGAAGGCCATGCCCACACAGAAACTCAATGGCTATGATCTGATTGACAGACTAGATTCCACCCCTTCACTCAAAATCCTCTCAAACTGACAATTATATAACTACCCCAGGTAATGACTGTCACAACCAACTTCAACATGAGCTTTACGTTTTGAAACAGGAAGAAAGCACAAAATCCAGAGGTAATTTTGAGTGCAAAGCAAAAAGACAATTACCACATAGGTAAACGATGGGTCAGCATCCTCTCAATGGTAGTGAGAAAATGAAAGATGTTCAATACATTTCATTTTTTATTCTAATATATTGCTTTAGAGTTATACAAATTCACAATCCTGTCTCTTGTATGAATAAAAATAATGAGACTGTCTTGTCTGGGAAAAAAACAAAAGAGCTGGAAATCCACCTCTTTGATGACATTTTTGTGTTTAGTTTACCTAAAAAGGAAATATGACATTCCCCAAAACTCCAAAAGAGAATTAATGCCTATGCTTTTCAACATGGGTAAGACTTGGTTTCCCTAAATCTCTGAAAGCACTGGAACAAAATTCAAGTCACAATTTACAATTGAATTATTTTACATTAAGATTTCCACCACCAGATTTTAAAGGTTTGTAACCTGATGGTGCCATGAGTTGCCTCAGGGCTTTTAGATTGCCCTGGGTCTCGGAATACCTGTTTATCTTTAGCAGCCTTGGTGGGGTAATGGTTATGCGTTGGACTGAGGTCCGCATGGTGGGCTATTTGAAACCACACGCCACCATGGGAGGATGATTGGACTTTCTAATCCTGTAAATAGTTACAGTCTCAGAAACCGACAGGGGGCTCACTGTGAGTCAGCATTGATTTGTTGGCAGTGAGTTTGATTTTCTGTTATAGCTTATTAAGCTCTTTCGGGCTGGTGGTGTAATGGTTACAAGTTGAGTAGTGATTCTCCTCTAGGTGAGCAGCTAGAAACCACCAGCTGCTCCATAATTGAAAGACTGGGTTCTCTATTCCCACAGCGGCAGCTCTACCCCATCCTATAGAGTCGCTAAGAGTCAGTATTGAGCCGATGGCGTTGCGTTTTGAGTTATAGCTTTATGGAACAAAGACAAGACAGCCTATTGCTGGCTGAAAAGTTCGAAGGTAGTTTAAAGCCACCTACAGTTCTACAAGAAAACCAGTTGGGTAAGCTGTCAAGGTAACAGTGCAGGAAATGCTTTAGGGCAGTTCTACTATCGCATCTCTATAGCAACTGTCAGAATCTACTTTACAGCACACAACAACACTAACATAGCTCATTTGGGCCAAGAGACACTGCAACGACTAATTTCTTTTATACCTTATCAACACATAATGAGGTCAGGATCCATAAAGTATAGATCACATTTTTCAGTTATTTTTTCAACCCATTCAAATTTTGAGCTACTCTGCTTAGTATCAATCTTCTGCTGTAAGGGCAAAGAACTATTCTGCCTTTATGGAGACAATTTCATTTTAAATTACTTTGCAGGTCAAATTCTGTCACTTAATAAAGGCCAGGGACCCTATACAAAGTCAATAAAAAGACATTCAAATTATGGATTAGTCATAGTAGTTTCCTCTCCTATCCCCATTTTGATAGTTTTGTTTTGATAGCTCCATTAAGTATAGGCTCATTCTTTATCCTTGATTTCCTTTCACAACATATAGGTGTTATAAAGTATAAATCCCTGTTCACACACACGAGCTACATGTTAATAGGAAAAAAGAAGTTTCAATAGAACAAGTGTCAGGTCTTATATGTATGGTAACGATCTTACATGTTAGCTGGGAACACACTACAAAATTAGCCTGAACATATTACCAAGGAGGCAAATTCTACAGAGTACTAGGTGCCTGATTGTACGTATATTATGAGCAGCTAAAATGGACTTCATCTTTTTGATGACTCAAAGTTAAATTGACTTTGTTTAGTTTCTGTAGCCAAGAAAGAGAAGGCCGTATGCCGTTTGAGTGGTGCAGATCTTAAAGGACCGCTTTCCCAACGAGAAAGTGGCCTGCAGTCACCACAATGAGATAATGCGGGTCAAGTGGAAAAGCTTAGCATGGAAACAGCATTTAGCCATGACACACTTCAATATTATTTTTTGGCAGCTATCACATTCTCAAACCGAATCCATTATGATTTAAAAGTGCTTTTTTATTGATATTCATTGTTTGTCAACCTGACAGTGGCCAATGGTTTATATCAATCTTCCCTTAACAGAGGCATTAAAGAGTTTGCAATATATCTTAGACGGAAGGACACTTTTTCAATAGGTCCCAAGGTTTTAATACAGTTGTCATTTCAGCAGCTTTGCCTCCTGCCATGGAAGATGGTTTTAGAGAAAAGGCAGCCAATGCATTTGGTAAGATTGTTTTTATCTTACGCAGTGAAGGATTAAAAAATTAGTACAACACTATCGACGGAGCTCTTTTTGGTTTTTTTTCCCTGAGCCACTTTCATCTCATCGCTCAAGAACACCGAAGTCCGCTGTCAATCATTAAATGACAAAATGAAGTCTCTGCCTAGCTAGCGATTAGTTTACCGTCACTGGTAAACTAGCCACCAAATTGTAGCCTTTTCTCCTGCCTCACCCAGATTTCACAGGGGCTGCACACCCAAATAAATGCCTCTTGGCTACCCATTCATCTAACAGCTGGAAGGATGACACTTGACATTTGGAAACTTTCCTGTGAAGATTGCTACAAGGCTTTCCCATTAGCTTCCTGGTGAGACTGTAAGGTCGAATAAGCTGCCTCAAAACCTGCAAAGGGTGACGGAAATGCTCTCATAGTAAGCCGGTGCAATTTAAATTTCTAATTCTCAAATCATAGCTCTGCAGATCTTGGAGAAACCACCGGCATATTTTAGGGCAAAGTGCCTTTGAAGATGTTGGAATTAAAATTATATTTTAAGCAATGATAATGATAACAAGTATCTTTTTATTCAAAGTTGGCATTCAAGGTCTTTTAAGTAATAGAGTAACTTGGATATAGATAAATTCTTATAAGTTAGTTTTCTATAGTCTCTGATTGCTAAATTTTTAGCATATGGTCATTGTTGTCCAAAACAAAAATATCTAACATGAGGTACAGTTTGGGGGTTGTTTTTTTACCAATTTTAGGGTTTATTTTCATATCATAAAATGATTTGAAAATTCTTTAAAATTCTTCTAACCCCAAAGTGTGGATTAGTTATGAAAATCATTGATATGAATAAATTAAATATTGTGATTTTATCAATTTATCAGGTACTAACAAAGCCTGTTTATTCCTCGTTAGATAATCCTCTTAAAGAACCCCAAATCAGAACATTAATAACCTAAACTATTCAGTGAAGATATTAGAAAGTCCAAATCACGCGCACAATCTAAAACCCTAAAAACTGACAGAAGGTGAGAGATTTTATTTATTGATGTAAGTGTGTTCACTTCAATTAGAATCTGTAGGCATGGTTCTTTTGCACTGTGCTCAATTTCAACTTCCCCAACTTCAAAGAACCCTTACAATGTGCTGTTTTGTTTGATCGCTCAGAATTTCCTAAGTGAAAGGCTGACAGGCAGGAACAGTCAAGATAAATATTCAGTCATATGGCCACATGCAGATGAAATTACCAATATGATTTAAAAGGAAAATGAAACATTTAAAAAGTATATGCAGAAGGGCACCTAAGAAACAGAAGACATGAATGAGCCAACATCTTTTCATGAATTAGTCACTGTCTGGGTTTAGCGATGATAAAGCGTACCTTATGCCAAGAATGACGGCGTTTCCTACGGAGGCGTATCTTTTTAAACTAAAATCACACAGAAAGGCATATCATTAGCTTTGCCACTGTTCAATCAACAAATCTACCAAAAGGATGCTCCTGGAAAGCAGATGGGATAATTTAGTAGCAATTGGGCTTCTTTATCTTGAAAACTCAAACATAACGATCACTCTGTACTCATTCTATTAGCTCCACGACACTAATCTGTCTTCACTAGGTTCTGAAAACACAAAATAGCCTCACATAGACTATTGAACTGCCATCAGATAGTAATGACTTTCTGTCACTCTTAACCTGGGGCAGACTTGAACTAGTCACCAAGGGGTTAAAGGCTCTGTATCTCATTACCAGACCCTGACATACCTTGTTCCCTTCATAACTAGTAATCCTTTTCTGCTTCAATTTAACCAAACTTGAATACCCAGAACACACAAAAACTTGAAGCAGTAGAAATGCCACTCAAAAATGCAAGAATACAAGGATTTCATGATGATTTTGAAGAACCTTATGAACACTTTATTTCAAAAGATATTCATGTACTACACACAACATAGTAAAATCATATTAAAAAACTTAGTTATACATTTTCTAAAAGTAGCATAGAAGCTTACTGTGACATGTAGAAGTGTTGTAAACCAAAAAGTGAAGATATCCATGCTTGGTAACTTACAGAGTAAAAAAGAATAGATGTTTTTGACCTAGTATGCCTGAATATTTACAAGTGTGTGTTCTCTGTATTGGTTCTATGATAATTCTGCCACAAAAATACTTTCATTGGGGACTGGAAAATGAAAAGGACTTTAGATTCAGAAATGAAATAATCAAAAAAGACATCAGTCACCATAACATGTATGTTACTTAAAGAAATAAAACTTATTTTAATAAAGGATAAAGTTGGAGAGAATTAAAAATAAAAGAACACCATTTTGCAGCATGGATTTAGATGAACTAATGTATATAAGGAAAAGATTGAAATTAAGTATGTCATAATCTCCCCCCTGTGGTTGTTAAAAGTTGACCTCAAAGACTGACTGTTCATAACAATACTTTCAGTCATCCTCAACTTGTAAATGTACTATGCCAAATTCTGACTTTATAAATGTTTAATTCACCAGTGACTCCTTCTTTATCCTTTGCATTTTTCTCATAAAGTTTGACTTTCATAGAATGAATTATATCTGGGAAAGAGTGGGGGTTCTTTTGCTGTAGTATACATATATTTAAAGAAGTGTTACAGAAAAATTCCTTTTAGAAAATTTTATGATCCTAAATGCTTGATTTACTATGTTCCAACTAATAACTCTTTTATTTTGATTTTCAACATCTATCACTTGCCCACCTTAGTCACTTTCATATCAGCAATATGTAAATACAGTTGACCCATTGCTTTACTAGTACACACCACTTTATCTAAGTTGCATCTAAGAGACAGTGAATTTTACAAATATTCCTGAATCACAGAATAATCACACAAATGGAGGATTTCTCTAACAAAAATATCTAAGCCAGTGAATATTGAAAATATTATTTTCATAAGACAATAAGCCAGAAAGTATTACTACAAAATTATAGACATATTTGGCATCCTCAAGGGAAGAAAATAGAATTATAATTTACAAAAATATATTTTATTGGCATATACTTCATCTATCATACAATTTAATCATGCAGTCATACTAAGAATACTGGTTCAATCATCACTAAATTTCAGAACAATCCTTCTCATATTAATTGTTATTAGCTTCCCCATTTCTGCTGCCATTGCCCCATCCAGCTACTGTTTCTATGAATCTACCTATCCTGGATTTCATACAGAAAATCCCACAAACGGAACCAGAAAACCTCACAACCCCCAAACAATCACTAAACGCAAACAAACTAACAAACTCAACAGCAATGACTAGACAAAACATAGAAAACATCAATGAGAAGGCAGAATATATTCCAAACGGAAACATCTTTAGAACAGGTCAAAAGGGAGATCAAATGATAGGGTGTTGCATTTGAACTTAACTACTTCTGCCGTGATTTACCTCACAACGGTCTGGTATCAGAGAGCAATGCTGCTCTTATCCCTAAGTATGATCTGAGGTGATTTACTAGACACCTAATCCACGTGGAGACCTCGGAACGGTATTTGAGGCTAGTATCCATCCACTTCTGCTAACTGCATGTTCACAATTAAAAGTCTTCAATGCAATTCTCGGATCATACGTGAAGGTGCATTGGTTCCAGGTGGACTTAGTCACCACCTCACTTAGATGGCTGCTTGTTTTGAGACAAGCCTTTAAGAACCCAGACACTATTCTTTCTGATAGCCAGGCACCATCTGGTTTCTTCGCCGCTCTTTCTGTAGCCCTCATATGTCCAGTGATCCCTTCATGAGTCAAAAGAATGGTAAGGGGCAGGATCAAGACTAGAGGGTGGAAAAAGTAAGGTTCCCAATGAAAGAATGAGCAGGTTCAGTGTCAAAATGGGGAAGAAAAAAATCTCAGCACCAGTTTTTTGGCTTTTATGTCTTCAATGCAGTTTTCAAAATTCTTGAAACTCCTTCAAAAGAAGCCTCCACAATCATCAAGTCTTTTCAATGTATCGAGATTGTTATTTGTCACCCCCCACCCTCCAAATATAATAAGTGTCATAACCTTCTAAGCCAGTGTTTGCTTTGACTTTAATTATCCCAGTAGATAGCCATGCAAGCCACAGACTAACACATGTTTATGACAGAGGCAAGTTGTCGAAGTCATCCACTGATTGTAGAAATATGTTGTGATTCTCCAGGCAGAATCAGCTATCTGTCCCTAAGCCTTTTCATGTTGGTTGCAAAAGACTATTGTGTACATTAATGAGTACTGCAAATGAGTAAACCAAGAGGGTTGATTCTGTAAAAGCTTGAATATTTTTCAAATGATATCATAAAAGTGAGTTACTAAAAAGAATCCATTGTTGAAAAAATTTTGCTCGATTAAAAAATACCAACTACAATGATTGCAGGAAATCATATAAAAAGTCGGAAAATTGCTTTCCACGAGGTTTGAAGTTCATGCAATACCTTTGGAAACAAAACTAGATACCATAAGCAATATAATCGAAGCAGATGTCAGCCAGAAACCCTGTAGAGCTCGACACATTAGCTTGGGCCTTAGCATTGGGGTAATCATACTACTGAAAGATTTATAGAGAGAAACTCTACTTCAGACAACAATGTCATGCTTCTCCCACTTGCACATAGGTTCCTCCTAAACAAGTCCTCACTTGAGCCCTCTTTTGCTCATGGAAGCAACTCATTACTGATTTGGGCTAAATAGAATTTGAGAACTTCTTTTGTAGTTCTGTGTTTTAAAATTAATGTTCTGAACTTAACCAATTTATATTTTTAATGAATGTTCTGGAGTTGCCTATATAAATAAAATTCCTTATTGTTGTCCACAATTAACAATTAGATTTGGATATTTAATCATACAGCCAATTTTCCCTCCAGTTTCATTCTCTGCAACTTATAAGATGTGTCATGTTCATGTTCCTAGATCTTTTCTGTACACTTAATCATTCTAGTTAAGTAGTTTTTAACCACATCCAAATTATAAGTGAACTCTTCCTTTAATCACTATCTTCTAAATTAAGTTTTAAAATATAGAACTAACTAAAAGTTTAAAGCAATAAATATCATCTATATATGTATGGGTATATATGTGTTTCAATACTATCTATCTATTCTGATGTAAATACAAATAGTCTCCTTAGGGCCTCCATTAGTGTGCAGACTGTGCCTTTGGTGAAATACAAAGAAGCTGCTTCACTGGTGCAGGGCTCAGGAAACAGCAGAAAGCACCTTGGTGGAAATTCAAGTAAGGCATTCCCTCCTCTGAATGGTCACAGGGTAACAAAAGATACCATTGTTTGGCGAGTAGAGCACAATCTGCATGTCAGCTACCTGGCTCCCTGCCCGGGTGCCCCTTGTGAAGAGCGCTCAATTCTTTTCTAGTTTTCCTTGTTATAGTGCATCCAAATAAAATCAGTGTTTCTGAACTTGTTCCTATCCTCCTTTTTAGCTGGATGAAGCCTTTGAAAATACCGTGGCCTGATACCAATATCCAATCATGTTATCTTTGTATGTTATCATTTTTAATTTTAGCAATGAGGTTGGATTATTCACCCAAGTGACTCCCTGACGAGGCCACTAGGTTCCTGATGGTAACTTTAGATTTATAAACCTGTGATTAGTATTATCTCGAAGTACTTTGTTTATTGACATTTCAGTTATGATTTTCTAATAGATGACTCAATGAATGAATGAATAGGTGAATGACTATTGGAATAAATGGATGTATGCATGTATTCAAAGATATAAATCATTAAATGACTGAAATGCCATTACATTTACCTGAAATTTCATCTTCATCTGTTAAAATCCCATTAATTTTGGTTTCTATTCAAATACCTTATTTTCTAAAACAGCCCTGAAAACAACAACTATTTATATGGCAGGCGATGTACTAAAAGCAACATAGTGGTGTAGGAATTCTTAAATAGCATAATCCGTTGTAAAGCAGTTCTAATGGAGTAGATCTTGGGCCTTGAGCTGAAATCCTCAGGGCCAACTTTCTCCTCCCATAAAGAGTTGTAATTTCAGAAACTTACAGGGCAGTTCTTCCCTGTCCTAAAGAGTTCCTGTAAGTCAGCATCAATTCCATGGCATTAATTTTGAGTTTTTTATTTGTTATAAGCTCCACATTTGCCTTTTGAGAGAAAAAGTGTTCTCAGCCAAAGTCAATGAGTTGGAAAGTCTGGGAAATGGTTTTGAAACCAAGTCAGTTTAATGTGGAGCACAGATATGTAACCACTAGGGCATACCTCTCCTCATTTGGTCCCCTCCTAGTGCCGAGGTTGGGCATAACAGCTGGTTGTTAATAAGTAGTAATGGAGCAAACCAACTAATAAAATATAAGTGAAATTCTGTCTATAGGATTGCGGGAGTCATTGAAACCACAACATGAATGTTGTTAGTTAAATAATCGCATTTAACTAAGTGTGCATATTATAAAAAATTATTAAGACTCGATTGCAATGATCCTATGCTACGTTCCTACCATAATAATTCATTTTTTGAGTGCTGCTCATGCTGTCTGGAAAGTTCATGCCTCAGTCCCACCAGCCCTCCACAGGGGAGACGAGACTATCGGCTGACTCTCAGAAGGATTTTACAGTCTTGGGAATTTAAAATAGGAACACTGTGAGTCAGAATCAACTGAATGACAATAGGTTTTTGGTACTGATGGACTGTTTTGCTTCCCTGCTGTCAAAATAATTCACAATATATGACAAGGTGTTACTTATGAATATATTTTATACATTGTATAAATTTTTCTCAACAAATATTACAGTTGTAACAAACCACTATTTTAGTTACAATGCTAACAAGCCCTTTATTTTTATTATCATCCCTTTCAAATCATTTTTAAATGGAAAATCTCACTAGGGGGTTGTCTCTATTTAAAAGATGAATCCTCTGCTTTATTTTGAGGCTACAACATTAAGCAATCATCTTTCTCACTCTCACTACTTTCTGGTCAAGGTCAACTCTCAGCATCCGACCCTGTAGAGCTGGCAGAACCGCCCTCTGAGTTTCTGGCACTGTAACTCCTTATGGGAGTAGAAAGCTGGCTTTCTTCTCCTGGGGTCAGTGGTGGTTTTGAATCAATGACTTTGCAGTTATAAGCCCAACACATAATCTCTATGTTACCAAAGCTTCCCTAAGCAATCACAATTGCTGGCTTATATCAGAGCAGCACCCTGAAGGTGTTACAAGCCACAGGGAAAGAAAAGAATAGCAACTCTTTGGAGACAAGGCGGTAAAATCTGATGGACAAGAGTGTGCTGCAGATATAAAGAGTAGAGTAGAAAAAAGAAGCTCCATCCACAGGAGACTGGGCGTGTTAAAGAAAGTCACATGGGCTTGAAGGCTAAAGAATCTGGACTTTACAGTGAGTGAAAAGAGAAACTATTGAAGACATGGAACACGAGGAAGTTGTAATAAAACTGAATCTATAAGAAGATGACTCTGGTAGCAGGGAAGAGTGTTGAATTGGAAAGGGTATAAGGTAGAGATAATTTAAAGCGATCAGAGAGGCCAGAACTTAGAGAAAAATCCCACTTTTTCCATATGTTCTTTTATAGTCTTATCACTGTTTAGCACTTTGCATCCTACCCTCTGGCATGAAGTTGGAAGTGTTGATTTTACTTGACAGATATTTACCTATATCCTATATTGTACACCATCTGGGACTGGCAAGTGTGGTATTTAAATCTTTAAGTCAAAGATAAACATTTTTTATAGAGGACCAAAGAATTTATGGCATCCCACAGGGAAAAATGCACAATGTATATTTTTTAATCAACTAAACCGTTCAACTCTCCAGCAGACAAGTTTTATTTTATCCAAGTATATTTGTATACTTGCACCTAACAACAGCAAACAACAATATACAGGTGCATAAAACTACACACACACACACACACACACACACACACACACACACACACAGAGCCCTGGTGGTACAGCGGTGATGAGTTGGGCTGCTAACCACCCACAAGGTCAGCAGTTTGAAATCAGCAGCAGCTCCGCGGGAGAAAGAGGTGGTCTTCTAATCCTGTAAAGAGCAACCTTCTCAGAAATCCTGCCATTTAGGGTCACTAGGAGGTGAAAATGACTAGATGGCAGGGAGGTTTGATCACATGCACAAACACACGCCCCTATGATAAGTGCTCATAGAGGCAGCCTAGGAAACAAAAGGACGCAGTTCTACGCTGTCCTTGAAGGCCACGAAGAGTCAGAATCAACCTCACAGCCAAGAGTACGAAGCTATAGCAAAAGTAATTAGAAACAATGAATTCCAATCAACAGCAAACTTTTTACCTGGATATATTTGTGAATGTACCAAGATGCCTGCTTTCCGTCATTCACCGATTCCACTGTTGTGTTAGCCATTCCAACAAGATCACCACCAGCAAATACCCACGGTTCACTGGTCTGCATAGTTTCTGGATCTACTTCTGGGAGATCCCATTTATTAAACTTTATAGGACTCAAGGCTTCTTTTACTGTGAGAATAAAAAAAGGCAATAAGCAATAAATAATATGAATAGCACATGTTGCTACATTAACATTAATAAAATATTTAATTATTGTTCTAATCCAATGAACCATAAAAAAGAGAAAGTGAATGAAATATGTAAGTTAACCACACATTCAAAGTGTGCTAACGGGGTCAACTGGTTTGAAATACTTTACATGTACAATTAATCACTAGAGATTCAGTCAATGTTTCAGACTTAATATTTTTTGTGTATCAAGCATAGGTCTCTGAAGAAAAAAAGTAAATACAAATAAAATGTGCTTTGTAAACGTATTGATTGATATTTCATTCAAATCTGTTGTTCTTCCTCTGATCTCAAACATATTCCTTTCTGTCATAGGACTACGATACCATGCACGTCTGATTCAGGAAGGGTGGCCTTCTCAAACAAGGGTCCGCCACAATGACGTGAGGGCACAGAGCCTTCAGGATAGCCATTTGTTGATGGGCATGACTCCAGATGTGAAAAATGGCTTCAAACATCTCCTAACCTTTGGAATCATTGGAACTCAGAATGTGCATAGTAATAGTCTAGGAATATTGAACATCATCAAAAATGAAATGGTGTACATAAAGATCTTCATCCTGCGCATTAGTGAGCTGCGATGGCCTGATATTGCTTAGTTTGAATCTGAAAACCGCATGGCTTACTATCCCAAGAATGACAAATTCAAGATGGAATGACTAAATCTAGAGGAATCCTGATGTATTCATCATTAAACCTGACATTTCAAGATCTATCTTGCATCACATTGCTGTCTGTGACAATACCCACATCCCTACAAGAAAATCCAGTCAATACAACTATTATTCAAATTATGTATAAACAAAAAGTTTAAAAAAATCACAAAGCTAGTGATGACAAAATTGAAGAATTTTAATTGATCAAATATGACATGAAAATGCATCAATACTTGACAACTGCAATGCAAAAACTAGAAACATAAAAGAAAGCACAGTAATTGGAAAATACACACTCAGTGGTAAAAACCAAGCTGTAGATAGAATGTTGCAAGACCAATGACTTTCTTCATCACAATTACCTTTTATCTTATTTTCAAAGATATGACAAGTGACTGTACCCATGGACTTCTCCAGGTGGAATACACAGAAATGACAGTGACCACGTCTATGCAAAAGGAACTCTGGTATCAACATGGTCACACACGGAGCTGTTAACTGCAAAGTCAGCTGTGCCTCAAGAGAGCTGTGAAACTGCCAGCGGTGCCTCCAGAGAACGATGAGACTTTGTCCTCCCAGAAGCGCTGCAGTCACAGAAGCACTATGGGGCGGAATGGACGCAGTGTCAGTGAGTTTGATATGGTTTGGGTGGATGAGATGATAGAGATGCTTGCTCATGTGTGAATTCCGGTTGAAGGTGAGAGAAATTACATAAAACCACAAGAGCCAAAATACAACCTGGATTATATCCCACCTGAATTTCAAGAACAGATTTGCAGCATTGGACACTAGTAACAGAAGACCAGCTGCGCTACAGGATGACATCATGAACATACTGCACGAAGAAAATCTAAGGTCAATAAGAAGTAATAAAAAATAAATCAAAGTATACATTAGGAAAAACTTTTAAACTTGCTCATAAGTGTAACGTACCTCAAACAAATGGAAGATCTGATGAATTAAAAGAGCTGAGAAAAAAATGTCAAGGTAGCTTGAGAAGACAAAATAAAGTATTATCATGAAATGTGCAGACCTACAGTTAGACAACCCCAACGGAATACTATGCTAAGAATTATCTTAATATAAAGAACTGAAGAAAATATTCAAGGCTAAAGTTTCCATATTAAAAGATTCTATGGCCAAAACACCGAACCATGCAAGAAGCTTCAAAAGGAAATGTGAAAAATATAGAGTCATGGTGACCAAAATTATCTAGTTGGCATTCAATCATATTGAGAGGTAGTATATGATCAAGAACTATGGCACTGAAGGAAGAAGTTCAAATTGCATTGAAAGCCTGATCCAAAAATAAGGCAGCAAGATTGGACAGAATACTAATGGAAATGTTTCAACATCCTGATAACGCATTGGAAGCACTCATTAGTCTATGCCAAGCCATTTGGAAGGTGGCTACACGGTCAACTGGATGAAAAAAGTTTATATTTGTATTCGTTGAAAAGAAAGGTGACCCAACAGAATACTCAAATTACAGAGCAATACCTTTCGTATCACATGCAAGTAACATTGGTGAAGGTCATCCAATAATGGTTGTACCACTAGATTGACCAGAGAGCTGCCAGAGGTGCAGGCTTGATTCAGAAGTGCATATGGAATGAGGAATGCCATTGCCAGTGTCGGAGGAAACTTAGCTGTAGATAGGGAAGGCCAGGAAGATGTTTACTTATCTTTTATTGACTATGCAAAGGCATTTGAATGTGTGTATCATAACAAAAACTGAATATCCTTGAGAAAAATGGGAATTCCAGAATACTTAATTTTTCTCTTGAGTAACCAGCACATGAATCAAGAGGGAGTTATGCAAACAATACAGGCGCGTACTACATGGTTTAAAATCAGAAAAATTATGCATCCGAGTTGTACCCTCTAACCATAGTTATTCAATGTGTATGCTGAGAAAATAATCAGAGAATCTGGATTATATGAAGAATGAGGCATCAGGATCAGAGGAAAACTTATTAGCAAGCTGTGATATGCAGAAGACACAACCTTGCACGCTTAAAGTGGGGACTGATTGAAGCATTTCCTGATGAAGATTAAGCTTCATAGTGTTCAATAAGGATTACAATTTAGCGTAAGGAAGACCAAAACTTTCACAACTGAACTAATAAATAATATCACTATAAACTGAGAAAAGAATGACTTCAAGGATTTCATCTTGTTTGGGTACCCAATTAATGCTCATGGAAGCAGTACTGCGGAGAGTAAATAAATGACGCATTGCATTCGGTAAATCTCCCTCCCAGGACCTCTTTAAAGGACTGAACAGCAAGGATGCTTCTTTGAGGACTAAGGTGCACCTGACCCAAGCCATGATATTTTCAATCCCCTCATGTGCATGTGAAAGTTAGACATTTAATATGAAAGACCAAAGAAGAATCATTGCATTTGAAGTATGGTGCAGAAGGTACCATAGACTACCGCAAAAAGAAACAATTCTAATTCAGAAACACAGTCTGAATGCTCCTTAGAAGCAAGGATGTGAGACCTGATCTCATGAACTTTGGGAAGAGATCAGTCCATGGAAAAGGACTTGATCTTAGAAGAGATCAGTTATTAGAAGAGATCACTCCATGGAAAAGGACATGATCTTGGCAAACTAGAAGGGTAGTAAGGGAAAGCTAGGTCTTTGACAAGAGGGATTAACACAGTGACTGCACAGTGGGTTCAGATATATCAACTGTAAGGCGGGAACAGGAGCAGGCAGTGTTTGTTCTGTGTTTCACGCTCATGAGGAGGCGGAATGGACTCCATGGCAGCCAGCCATTGCTCTTAAGTAAAACAAGGTGTTAGGTTTCTAGGAGCTTCTTGTCACACAGTTTCCATAAACAGCGGAATACATATTCTTAACACCTGTGCTTCTGCAGAGTATATTATTTAACAAAAAAGCTTATTCGTTAACGTTGAACTCATGGCCAACAGCACAACAACAAATGCCCCATTTAAACTATGTACCGCACACATTGGCTCCATAGGGCACAGCATAGTCATGCGTCTCACGAACAATGGACAGCACTTAAAACATCAAGATCTCCACAAAGAGCTAAAGAAACGTCTCCTAGAGGGACCATGCAAAGGATGTTGTCTGATGGCGTGACAGTGGAATCAAGAAAGCACAGTTCTATCTTGCTCAGCCTCAGCTGAGAATGTGTGTGTTTGTGTGATAAAATTCAAACCTTTTATTTTTTCACTTTTGTGCATATAAGAGCAGAAGACCACAGATTCAGTATGAGGGTTTAATTATTGTTATGAGTAAGTTTTAACAGATAGGCAAATTAACAATATACAATTTGCAAATATTAAACTCTGACTGTGCCTACAGGAATATTAAGTAGAAACATAAGTATAAGGTTTAGAAGCCAGAAAAGACTATAGATTAAAGAAAGATCTGATCAAATCAAGATGACGAAATATATATGGTGCCTTCTATGATGGAGCAAGTGAGTCAGTGTCTAGAACAAAATTTTGCTATCCTCGGGTATTTATGTCATGGTTTATAAATGTAGCACTACAGGACAAACTAAGGGAAACCATTCATATTTCAACATAAAAAATAAAATGACAACTTAAGCTAAAAGGATTTTAGGGATCTTGGAACAGAAAACCAAGTTTGAAATAGATGAAAACATCAAGTAAAACAGAATAACCCAAATGAACAAGTTGTTATTCTATCATCTAAAAACATTTTCTCCTGAACCTATTCCAGTGCCGGGGGCACAGAAGACACTCGATTTGATTGATGAATAAATCAGATGACTAAACGGACTAATGCTATCATATTCAGGTTTTATTTTAAAATATGCTACTGTTTCTACTTATTATGTTATTTCACCTTTCATGGAGAATGAAATAAAATATTCATGTAATTATTTCCAATGCAGAGTGGCATTTGAAGCAGGTTTCCTTGTGTCTTTAAAGGTCACGTGAAAAGAGACCTTTATCACCTGCTCCTTATTGCATAGCAGGTCACCCCACCATCTGTTGACAGCTGCTTGCATTGCAAGACAGTCAATAGTTATCATGACACTCAAATCATCCTATTGTAACAATGGCAACTGCAACCATTAAATGGTTTATGTCAGGAGTTTTATATAAGGAAGGGCCTTCGAAATGTTTGCAGTAAATGTGTTATTGTCTTTCATTTCATTTTTCTCACAAATATTTTGAAGGCTCATTGTAGAGGTGGTTTAAACAAATGACTTGATATGATTCTTCTGGCCATAGTCTTTGTAACTCCCAACAGTGACCGTGTGGGACAATGTGAATGGGACATTACAAACTCTAATAGGGGACTGGCCAGTTTTGCCATCTTGTTGTGCTTAAAGTGAATCATCTTCGGATCAGAGAGGGATCTCACTAGCATGAAGAAAGAAGAGCCAGTAGTGGGGCATGCCATTTGGATCTCAAGATCCCTGAATACCAAACCTCTCAATCCAGGACTCATAAAGCTGTGTGGTACCATGAGTGACCCAGAAGCAGCAAAGGGACCAAGAACAGAAAACACAATAGCTTTCTGAGTGAGGAATCTGCATGCCTTTGGGCAGGAGGTTGTTTTCAGAGACAGTCGCTTTTAGATGATTGTTATCTTTGTTGTTGTTTTAATGAGTTCTAAATTATGAGGATTTTTTTCATATAAAATTGAACTCAGATTCCTTTTGAAAATTACATACTCAGCTTTTTCACCTCTCCTTTTGGAGAACTTCAGGTTTAACTTGTGTGTAAGTTTCCAGGAATAAAGAGGAAATACAAGGGGAAGTCAAAAATTATTGTAACAAAATAATATAAATCTTTATTAAGCAAAATAACAAAGTGAAGAGCTGGTGTTTCCTGCCATGACCTTTCTCTAGGCCTGTGGACTGCAGAAAGCACAGAGACTATCTCTCCAAGAGTTCCTTGCGCAATTCTAGACTCTTCGATTTGCACCACACCAGAGCAGAAAGACAGGCACTCTTCAGGCCAGCCACTTGTGTTCCTTTTAAATGTCCTTTGTTTTGTCTCAAAAGAAGTCTGAAAGGGCAGGATCAGGGCTGTATGTTAGATGGTGAAAGGTTTCCATAGAAATTTCCCCAGGCCAACTCCACTATGCTTGAACAGTAAGTTATAATGAAAAATTTCCTTTGGGCAAATTTCTTGTCCTTTTCCTCATCAGTGCTGTTCTCTGTTATGTTCAAAGTTCTTAAGAATAAGCGTCAATGATCTCCCAAAATACTTTAGGAAAATGAAATATTTGTACTCCTTTAAAATATCTGAAGTCAGTTGCCGTGACTCCTGAGCTGACCTATTGGCCTTTACGTAATTGATCTATTTGCCTTTATGTAATTGAGGTATTTTGATTGGACTTTTCTCTCTGGATCATGCTGGCAAATCCAAGACCTCACCCCAGTCACAATGGGGTCATATTCATTAATTTCAATTTTGCTTGAAACCGTGATAGAAAAAGCAGATAGTTGATTTTTGTGCAGTTTTGACACCTGAAAGAAGAAAATTCTGAGGAAAAAATGCCTGCTTAAAATTAAAAATGCCAAACTATGAGAGATCCCAACTTCAGTAACTCTCACGTTTATGGAAATTCTCCCGCATTTTTCCCCTTGCCAGTTTTTCTACATCAGCTCGCTTCTTCATTCACGGAGGTTGACGTTGAGATGAGTCATCTTTAGGGTCATCTTTGTGGTCTTCGTGATAAAGCTATGGTTTCATGGGAGGCAGAATTGCTACAAAACTTGTTGAAATGATTCAGTTATTTTGGAAACTATCCACACGAGTTTTATTTAATAATGTATGTTGGCCCTAGCCTCAAAATGAAGGTGCTTTTCCTCCCAATGGTACAAAAAGCACACGTTGGAAGGGACCTGAAGGACACCAGACAAGTGGGTTACTGAGACCTTGTCTGCAGCCACCCGCCAATCAAAGAAAGACATTTGAATAGTTTGTTTGGAATAAATCTGTGAATGCATGACTTGCCTCACTGGAAGCAACACTTTGTGTGCACCTTCCTGCAATCAGGAGTTGAGTAGAAGACAGTAAGATTATCATCAAACAGTTGAACATGAGAAATCATTGAAAACATAGATCATGAAACTAAGACATTCTACTCTAGGTAAGAAATGGTTTCTGACAGTGGATCCAAGTGACCAATGGAAGATTGATTGTTCACACACAAGCTTCCAATGGTGAGAGTCTATTAGACTGTATACACATGAGACCTTATTTAAGCATATGATATGGAAACATCATGGAGCTGAAAACGAATGGAGTTTTCCACACACTTTTTGAACCATCTTCGTGCATGTGTGTGTATAAAAATTTTTGAGACTTTTTAAAATCAAATGATATGCTCCATATCACCACACTCTTAAACTATACCTATAATTTAACTGCATGTATTTTTAACTCCAAAGCATCTAACTAAGAACATATTTAATTGAAAAGAAACCCAAAAGCCAAGTGGATTTTACTCATATCTTGACATGGAGGAAGTCATATTTAACCGCGTCTCATAAGGTAGGTGTACTGCATCCTAGTGTGGTACCCGCCCATCTGTGATGGCCTCAAAGCTCTCTTATCTCTCTGCTGATACATTTAACACAGAACAGCATGAAATGAATCTCAGAAATTTATCTTCCTTTCTGTCTTTATCCAGCTTGGAAAGAGGGAAAGCATAAGTAGATGAAAAATGTATATTGACATTTGCAAGCCAAATAATTGCTTGCCATTTCCTGTGAAGTGTTATGGGAATATTAATATAAAAAATGCATTTTTAGAAACTTCCTATTTATAAAATAAAAGGGAGGGAAAGACCTCCTGTAATGATCAAGCACAGTTTTCCCACTGATTTCCCTGAGAGTGCATCTTGATGGAGATGGCAGCATATTGTCACAGCTCCATAGTGGAACAGGAAAAGAGCTTGAAAGAGAACCCCCAAATGTGCTTATGCACCGTCTGTATTATTCCACAAGTGGGAGATAAATGTGGTAAACGACACGATGCCGAGAATGTTATGCAGTCTTTAAAAAGAACTAAAACATCCTTAATTCATACCAAACAGTCAAGATTTATGTTAATTTTCTGCTTTAATTACTACTATGTTGAAATGAGCTTATTTAAAAAACAAAGACACTCTGAGGTAGCTTTATAACAAGAAATGGTTTTGAAATGGGAACTTTTAGTCAATTTAATGTTATGCATGAATTTTTTTATATAGACTTAATTGTATTGTGACACGCACGTTCTTCCATAAGCCACAGCTTAAGATTGCAGAAACCGTCCCTCAGGGACACATCACTACCAGATGCAGATTGCCAAGGTCAATTAAACTGATGTAGCTGTGCTGTCATATATGGAGAAGAGAAATCCACATGCATATGACAAGTATATTTCTCAGTATTTATAAAAAGATGTCAAGAATGTTATATTTTACTATATAAATATAAATTAATTCTCCATAAGCAATAAAACAATGCAACAGAAATCATAATGGAGGAAGATTATTGGCATTCTGTAGAGAGTTTGTAGTGTTATAAAACAATGGGGAGGAGACAGCCTTTTTACCATTTATATCTGGAAAGCATAGATGAATCCATGTGCGTACCTGTTTAGCTTTACATTGCCCAGTACACAGTGAAACCAGAGCAGAAGGAAATAAAAGTGAAGGCACTAAGATGCTGAAAAGAACATCTTAGAAATCTTCAATAAATTCCAATTACAGGCCCCACATATCACAGTTAGGTTTAAATAAGATCACCCAGAGTATCTGCAGAAGAAAGACAGGGCTTTCCACTCTAGTAAAGAGTTACAGTCTCACAAACTCGTAGGGGCAGCTCTATCCTGTCCTATCCATCTCTCTGAGTTGGCATCGGCTCCATGTCAGTGAAGTTTGTTTTGGGACACGGGGTGGGTGGGGTGGTGATGGTGGTTAAGGCAGGGTAAGGAAGAAAATAGACTCAGAGAATGCCCTAAACCAAGAATTTTAAAATCCTGATAGGATGAGCGGTCACTTTACATCTCTCCTTTGCCTTTAATCAGTAGGCTATCTTGCTGATGCTGGAACGTACATCACTGGCATGTAAAATGCCACCAGAGTTGCCCATAATGAGCAGGTTTCAGAGGAGCTTCCAAACTAAGAAGAGACAACAAAGAGGACATGGGTCCCCACTTCAGAGGAAATAGCCACTGGAGGGCTGGTGCATAGCTTGTAAGCATTGTCAGCTATTGAAGGCCTAAAGAACGGAGGCAGAACATTGTCAGAGATATGAAAGCTGACTGCGGAGGATTAGATTTCGCAGACTGGCGTTGCAGGGTCGTCGTTTGCTGATGGAACTCGACTCAAAGGAGAAACAGCTGTGACACCTGTTAAAATTGGAATTTTGAATGTGTGAAGTATGAATGTAGGAAAATTGGAAGTGGTCAAATATAAAATGGAACGCCTACAGTTGCGTCTGGTCAATCTGCTGCACAAGACTTGTTTAGAGGATTGAAAACGAGGGTCCTATTTTAAGGACTAAGGTGCACCTGACCCAAGCCATGGTATTTCCAACTGCCTCGTATGCCTGTGAACGTTGGACATTGCCTGAGAAAGACGGAAGAATGATTGGTGTGTTATGATTGTCCTAGAACAGAATACTGGAAGTACTGAGAAGTGCTAAAAAGCTCAACTAAAAGTGTCTTATAAATCTACACCCAGAGGAGTCCTAGGCGGCAAGGGTGGCTAGAGTCTATCTCAATACTCTGGAGGAGTTAGGAGAGCCATCATGTTTAGAAAAGGAGGAGGCCATCATGGTTAGTGAGAGAGAGGTGCAGTGAAGGAGAGCAGGGCCCTCAAGGAGATGGATTGACACTGTGGCTGCAACAGTGGGCTCAAAAGAGGAACAGTTGTTGAGAGGGGGCAGGACCGTGGTTTGTTTGTGGTGCATAGGGTCCCTATGGGTCAAAGCCAAGTTCATGACACCTAAGCACAACAGCATCTTGCAAACTCGATGAAAACCATCATGATGAGTCACCATTTTCCTCTGCAAAACCCTCTAAAGGGACCCTGATTGTCTATCTTTCCTCTCCTTCAAGAGTCTATCATTTTCTTCTCGGTTAGCACATTGCATTTCTGGATTGCTCCCTTTCTTTTGTTTTCTCACCTTTCATTTAGAAAACGTTGGCTCTGGATAAATGGATAAATAAATGCATCAAGGAACAAAAGCAGTCACCATAACCTCATCCAATGGTGCCTAGCTCTAATTTAGTTCTTATATTCTGTTAATATCATCCTCACTCCACGAAGAATAAAAAGAAGTGCAACTAGTAATAGAGTCCTTGTATATGACAGGTGTAGTGCATGCTCTTCCCACAAAGCATCTTATTTAAGCAACGAGGGATCTCTTTGAGGTAGGTGTAATCGTCCTAACTATAGTGATGTGGTAGCAGAATTGACATTTGAATTCAGTCATGTCTTACTCTGAGGTCTTCCTCCTCTCTCTCTCTCTCTCTCTCTCTCTCTCTCTCTCTCTCTCTCTCTCTCTCTCTCTCTCTCTCTCTCTCTCTCTCTCTCTCTCTCTGAGGGCAAGAGAGAAAAATGAAAGAGGGAGGAGCCTCTCCAAGCTGTAGTTACTATGGGAGCGACTGCAGCGAAGCAGGTGGGGGTCGGAAGGGCACCGAAGAATCCTAGTTTTACCTACGAAGACCATATTTACTAATTTAGCTTTTAAATAATCTTTTCCACTGGAAACTTTATTTCCCCTCCCTTTTAAGGAGTGATTCCTGGTTCTTAATACACTAACTTAGACAATTAATTTAGCAACTCTGTAACCTTGTGTCAACTATTTGCTTTGTTGCCACTATAACTTACTACTGTTAGCTCCTTCCTCAGCATTTGGTACAATAATTAACACATAGTAATATCTCAATAAAAATTTCTAGTTAATAATGGAACAGTAACTTCCTCTATTTAATCAGCATTCATATTATCCTGTATTCATTGATTATTTTTGTCACAGGTTCAACTTCCACAATTAGGTAGGGTTCTGTGAATTTGACCATCAAAATTAAGTGTACAAAATATATTTTATAAAAGTTCTACAGTAAACACACTGACTAGGACCCAGAATGGGCACATGATTGATTCATTTTAATCAACTTAACTATTTGATTTTACTATTGCAAAGGTCCGATCATTTCAGTTGGGATAATCTTGTAGAACTCAGGACTGTGGGAAGACAAACCTACTTTCTTTGCCTGCACTAAGTCAAAGACCTTCAGGGAAATGAGACGCTGGATGCCACAACAGGCTCCATCATTGCAGCACAACTGTGCACCTGTTCTGTTGTAGAAAGGGTAGCAACTTAGTTGAAACTGACTCCACAGTACCTGACAACAACAAAATGTTACAATAAAATCAGGCAGGCCAAGTTCAATAGGAAATGTGGATGCCAAAAAATGACTCTGTCTCTTACTTACATCCGATTGGGAGATGTCACATTTCTTTTTTGACCAAATAGTAAATTCAGAATTAAAATAAGTCCAGCTACTTCACCTTCATTTGCTTATTTCTCTGCAATAATTCTATCTATTTAAGACTGTAAACTCCTTGAAGATTGCATTTTCTTTTTATCTCAAAGATATATCCTCAAAGGGGTCAGTGTCCTTGAAATAAATATAAGGGGATTGGTTTCCAATTCTCTGTTGGATTCCCAGATGCTGCACTTTGATTTACTTATTTATATTCAAAGACACCATCTACTTAAAACTATAAATTCCTTGAAGGCAGAGATGATCCTTTAATCTGATTTGGACCATAATAATCATAATTCTATGCACATTTGGGTGTTTAATACTTCTTGATAATTATAAAACATTGAAAAAGCTAAAATGCTATCTAAATACTCTACACATACTTTTCACTGAATGAAACTTTAAAAATGCTGAATGATGCCCTGAGATCATGCAAGCAATTATAGAAAAGGGTTAAAATATTTAATACTAGATCACTATTTGCTGTATTTAAAACATAAAAAGAAATAGGAAGTCAGTAGTAAATTATACTACTTGTGAAAACAATATTATTAAAATATAAGTGAATACTGAAAAATATTTTAATTAACAAAATAAATCAAATGGAAAAGATTCCCTAAATAGAGCTTTAAAACTAAGTCTATGTGTGTTTGACTGCCATGACTAATTATGTATCCATGTAATGTGTGTTCAATTTGGGCTTATTTAAATAGCAGAAATGCTCATTAGCTGCAGTATATCTGTGAAGCTTCGGTAAACAGTTTAATGGTTTTTATGTTTAACCAATTTCATAAGTTCCTGTAATTTTAGCTTTAGCAGCTCATTAATGTTATTTTTGATATCCATCTTTCAGCTTTTTTCCCCCCTTGTCAATCGAGGGTAGGCACTTCAATGCAAACTTAGAATACACAGTATGATTTAAATAATTTTAATGCATTTAAGTAAATGTGCAATTCAAAAATATATAGCTTCTTTAAATTACACAGTAGTTTATTATTATGCAGTCAGGTAATATAGTTGGTATTGTCAAAGACTATGTTCAATAGAAACCAAAATAATATTAATGCCAAACTCTTACTGAGTGGGTCCCACGTGGCTGGTTCTATGTTAGTCTCTGTATAGATGCTATTGCCTTAGAGCCTTGTAGAATAGATACTATCTAGTTTTACAGGTGAGAAAATAGTCTCAGATACTCAGATATGTTTGTCAAATCTTAACCTCAGGATTTGAACTTGGCTATAAATAACTGGTAGCTGCAATTACTGGGACAGCCTGGATGGGTGTCTTTATAGGCATAAGAATCCAAATATTATAGGTGACAATAAGATTAAACACTTAATATTTCGAGTGGCAACAAGACTAGCCTAAACAAATCCAAAGGAGGAATCATCAGCATTATAAGAGCATCAAGATATTTCTGAGCCACAAGCAAAATTAAAAGATACCTTCAAGAAGGATCAATTAGAAGTGAACTGTAAGAAAGGTAATTGGATTTAGAGATCCCAAGGCCATTGATGAGTAAAGGTGACATTTGCAGTTAAATGGTGAAAATACAACTTAGAATCAAAGGGATAAGCAGAAAGATGACAAAGCAGGATGACATAAGGCATTCTTTCTAGAAATCTGACCGTGATCATATAGAAAAAATTTAAGGCCAAAGCTTGCATTCATTTATTCAAATAACAGACATTTATGTAACAGTTGTTATATTTATTGATATAATATTTGTTCTTTGAATAAATTGATGCAATTTCATAAATTAACAATGTTTTCCACTTTTAAACTCATCTCTTGTTGTATACACTACTATGTAGCAAAATGGACTACTTCATGCATGTATCCGGTCTGTTCATTCTGACTAGATTGTGTTTTTTCTTGTCTTTTTATAGAGAGTTGTTAGTTGGTGTTAAGTTGCATCTGACTCGTGGCACCCCTGTGTTCTAGAACTGTTCCATTGGGTTTCTTGCCTACAATCTTAATGGAAACAAATAGCTTGGTCTTTTCCTTCAAGGAGAGACCCGTTAAATCAGCGCTAGGGGCCAACCATTGACATCACGTAAGACCCTTGTGTGTTGTCCACCGTGTACAAATACTGCTAGGGTCCTTGCAGTAACCATAGACAAAGTACCCATCTGTGTGGAATGAACATTTCACTTGGCAGGAGACAGAAAATATATAAGAGCAATTAAATGAATTAGATGATGGTGAAAATGGCAATGAAGAGGAAAATGTGAAGTAGCACCAGATGACGTGGAGGAGTGTGCAGAGTGGAGGGGCAATTGGGATTATATACGCACATGGGGGATATCCATGTGAGAGGTGTTGTCTTTTTTATTAGAGGACATCAGCACGGAGACCCAAAGGATAAGGAGGAGGACGTCTGTAAATATTTAGAGGCTGATAAATCCATGCAGGAGGAATAGGCACTACGCATACTTGACAGGCTTGAGAAAGAGAAGAAAAGTCATATGGGTGATGGAAAGCAAAAGCAAGAAAGATGGGACACAGAAGACCAGAAGGAGCAGATAAGGTATGAATTCAGAGAGAACGCTAAGCTGAAGGAGGGTTTTATTCTAGATAACTAGGAAATTAGAGGACTTGGGGCACGAAGTAGATGGATCTACTCTATGCTCATGAGGCTGATTCTGGTAAGATTATACAAAAGCATGAGTAAAGCAGGGTGACCATATAAGAGATTCTGAATTAGCAAGAAAACGAAATCCTCCATCTTAGCTTGTCCTACACACACACACATACACACACACACACACACACACAGAAAGAGAGAGAGAGAGAGAGAGAGAGAGAGAGAGAGAGAGAGAGAGAGAGAGAGAGAGACATCTGTAGCCTGGCCTTTACATGTACCTTGTCATAAACACCAATTTTAGAGACTGTTGGTCTTACTATGAAATCTATACAGGAAAATTTAAAATGAGTAGCTATAATTTTTAAGTCCAAATTTTCAACCATCTTTCAGGAACCCTGATGGATTTTTTTGAAGTAAGATATAAATAGCCTACCCTGAAATCATGTTTTCAATATAATACAGAAATGATAAAACATACAGAGTAAAATAGGGAAGGAGGAGAAACCCCAGAGGAGACCCCTATCTAATTACCTTCTTCCTATTTGTGTGCAAGGAACATAATTAATCAACATTCCTATTTAATCTTTAGTACCCACCATCTCTAGATAGAATTTAGATACCTTAGTTTAACAGCAGAAGTATTGGATGAATTAACATGTTTCCCACTTTTAATATAGTTGTTCTGGTCGTACACACTGAGATCTAGGAAAATGAATTACTTTATGCCATCCTGTTCACTCTGAATGTTTCCTCTTATCTTTAATCAATCCCCATTCAGTCCTTAACCCTTAAAACAAACGTGGCTCCCTCCATAAGACTGTCTCTCATTTTTCTAGCTCAAAATCATCTCTCAATTTTGTGCCCTACAAGAGCAGTTTGCATCCATCATCTCTAATAATTTGATACCATTTGGTATTTTAATCTATGTGCATGTTTCTTCCTCTAGTCAAGATAAAAGCAAGGCTAGAGGAGTGGGAAAGGCTGATTACAACCTGTGATATGCAGATGATGTAACTACTTGCTGAAATTCAAGGGACTTTAAGCATTTACTGATGAAGAAATTTGACATACAATTCAAGATAAAAAAAAATGAAAATCTCACACCTGGACTGAGAGACAACTTCATGGTAAGTAAAGGAAAAAAATGAAGTTGTCAAGAATCTCATTGTGCTTGGATCCACCATCAGTGCTCATAAAACCGTCAGTCACGACAGCAGAGGAAACGCTGTGTCGCGCTGGGAAAATCACCCACATGAGAGTCCTTCACAGTGACCAGAAGCAAACGCGCCACTCTGAAGACTAAGCTGTGCCTGGAAGTCAACCAGCAGCTCAGGCTCACGTGAAAGTTGTACAATAAATGAGGAAGACCACAGGATAATTGGTATATTTGAATTATTGGGATGGCAAAGAATAACAAACGTACTTGAGTCTTCCAGAAGAACGAATACATCTGTTTTAGAAGAAGTGCCAGACTACTCCTTCGAGGCAAGAGTGTCAATACTCTCCCACATACTTTGGGCATTTATCAGGAGAACCCAGGCCCTGGAGAATGCCACCATGCTTGGTGAAATAGATGTTCAGCGACAAAGGACAAAACGCCAGATTTATGGATACAGTGGCTGCAACATTGGGCTGACACATAGGAAGGGTGGTGATAGGGGGCAGGACTTGTCGGTGTTTTGTTCTGTTTCCACAGGAAGTCGGGAGTGGGGACTGACTGGACAGCACGTCACAGCAGCAGCATCCTTGGAGAAATTTACATCCCAGAGAAACAGAATCTAAGGGTTCCTGGCAAGCATCTTAAAGAAAGTTGGTAGACAGCTGAAGTCTGCGTGGTGCATCGGCTTTTCTGGGGATGATGGGGATGGGAAGGAGATGATGCGGTGTGCTCAACCACACACTACTAAATTAAATGTTCCCTTCCCCCTGCCTCACAAACTCTGCAAAGCAATGGACGGACATAGGGGCCGCAACAATGGGCTAGTGCAACAAGGGTTTTGAGGATGGCATAGAACTAGGCAGTGTTTCATGCTATTGTACATCGGGTTGCTGTAAGTCGACACCAACTAAATAGCACTTAGCAACAGCTCTGGAGACACAGCTGTTTACTTGGGCTACTAATCGTAAGGTCAGCAGTTGAATCCACCAGCCACTCCTTGGGAAAAGGCGAGGTTGTCTGCATTTGTAAAGTTTCACAGTCTCACTAACCCTATCTGAGGTTGCTATGAACCGGAACCAACCCAACAGCAGTGCTTGGGCTTTGAGAGTACACTGCAGACATCTATAGTTTGAGATGATGTGTTCAGTTTTGTATGCCCTGGAGAACGAAATGCAGAATTACGTATATTCAATGCATAAAGAACAAAAGATTAGGGGGTAAGATCTCATGAGGATGAAGAAGGACATGTTTGAAAGATTTTAAAGTTAAATTGAGACATTTGTTTTTAAATCCACCATTTTTTATTTTGAAATCTGGGGATTCTGCAAGTTCATCTGGCAGCAGTGCTGGCCAGCGTATCGAGGACAAGTGTAGGCCGCGGCAGGTCAACCAAATGGTCAACAGCACTCTTTGCAGAGGGTTTGGGAAATATCTAGACATTTAATGACCATGCTGTATATTATACTTGACATTTTTCATTTATGTGTATAAAAATGTTCATAGGAATAAAATTAGTCTCATAAAACACTTAAGAAACCAAACCTCATCAAATTATTATGATTATGAATGTCATGGGGAAGAAAGGCTGGCACTAGTCAGCAATATTTCATTCAAAACTTGGGAGGGTCTCTGAATTTATTTAAAAGTAGGTATTAAAGTTTCCACTGAAGCAATGCCAGACTCTGAAAAATCTAATAAAGTTCGCACGCCCATTTTATTTGATTTGGGCTGCTTCCACATTTGGGGTATAGACAGTAAGCATTATTCAATATGATTCTATGTGTTATACAGAATCTACTTGACATTCATGTGGGTCAGTGTCTCATTTAACCAGAAAACGATCAGAAATAGGTCTGCTATCCTTTTTATGGGGCGCCTTGAGTCAAGAACACAAATGCAAGGTACTTAATACTAATCTCAATTTACAGAACAAATGCCCCTCACTAAGGGTATTAGTGTATGATCTCAAGCAATAGTTTCTAATTTCACATCTTTGTTTTACATATTTTCTGCTAGCAGCCTAATGTAGTTTACCATTTCACAAGAGTATTAGGTTCCAAAAGAAATTTGTCTTATGCTACCGCTTAACTAGTATTTAAAAGACAAACAGAAGAGACCAGGATCCATACGTCCAGGGTGTCTCACACACTCATCAGATATTGAATAACATTGACCACATTTTAGGTTCTAAGTTCTCCGAAATAGTTATGCAATTTTTTCACCTTGCTCCTTTTTCCTTCTCCACAAAACATCTCACACGGCACCGCTCTCCTTCTTGTATGTGATCTTGGATTTGATGGGAAGCTACTAATCTACCCTCTGTCCCCCTATAAGGATGCATACGATATCAACCACAGTGAAACCTGGAAAATAAAGATAAGGAAAGGCTCTGAACAGAGCGATTCACTGGGGAAACAACCCGATTCCTGTGCTGTTATTAGAGGCAAGTAAAATAATTACAGAAATATCATGTTGTGCTTCAAATAGATGTCTCAGGTGGTTGTAAGTGATGTGCTGTTGATGACCAATCACTTTCAAGACTGCTATCAGTTCGGCCTCCCCTCCCCAGCGCCTCTCCTCCTTTCAAATAAGTCCCACGAAAAACGGTGCAGGATTCCATGATTGTGCAGGGCTGCTGTACAGAACTGCCAGAACTTGCGTTAGACTTAACACTTCATCTCCTTTGCACAGTATATTTTATGATTGAAGAAGAAACTATCACTCAACCCCCAACATTAAACTAATAAGTTTAATTCCCTAAAGAAAATGTGTACATTATTAATATTGGAGTCCTGCAAAGGCTTTGTACTCAATGTAAGTAAAAGTAAGGTAATGCACAGGGCAGTCTACAAATGGTTCATTCGTAATACAAAAATTAGCCAACGAATACAAAAATATCACTATTGTATGATTCATGACCTATAAATCAAAGGGGTAAAATAAGAAATCACACGCATTTGTAAGAGCTGTGAAGGCCATGCTGCATCATGTAATAAAACTGTCGTTGACACCCTACCTCCATCGAGATATTTACCATCTGAAAATTAGCAGTAATAGAAGATATTTTCCTGTTTACATAATCATCAGTGGAATGATTATGAATGTCCAAGACAAATGGGACATGTTGGAGTTTCCAAAAGCTTGTGGAAAACAGAAATATAAGGTATTGGCTTTGTCCCCAAACTTTTCGAAGTCCCCTGGCATAATCGTATATGTTAAAGAGAGCAGCAGACTTCCTGGCCCACAGAAGAAGACAGCTGAGTGCCTTCAGGCAGGAGAGGGTTGCCTATAGGCACTTACTTTTAAACATTAGGTTTGTTGATATGTATAGCTAATGCTAAGTGCCTTTAGCTAAAGGTTTTGGCAGAGTGGATGGGGACATTTATCAGCAGTGTTACAAGTGCTTTGTCACATTCCCCTGGGAAGGGCAGGGGTTACTGGGTTGTGGGTTCAGTAGTCAAAGACCAGAGAGAGAAACGCCACTGGGCACATCTGTGAAGTGGCATAGCTGACTAGAAGAACAGTATCCTAAGTATTTCTAACCTTGAATTGTAATGTAACTTCTTTAATAAATTCCCTAGTGAGTCTGGTCAATTAATAGCATGGTCAGAATAGAGTGCTGTGTGAGGGATGGCTGGGAGCAGAATTGGAAAAGAGGGTTGACAAGCCTGAGTTGGTACGGGCTAATGTACTTCCTCTGCCCTGTGGAGTCATAGGAATTAGATACTACCACATACTATTCCTACAGCACGTGATGTGGAACAGTTAGGTGCCGTGGTGGAGTGGGTTATGCACTGGGCTGCTAACCACAAGTTAAGCAGTTTGAAACCTCCGGGTGCTCCACGGTAGAAAGACAAGGCTTTCTATTCTTGTAAAGATATAGTCTGAGCTGATGTAAAAGAGTTCGGGAAAAAATACTTTATAAATGGTAATAGCAGCAATTGTACAATTACGCTTGATCTAATTGAATTATGGATTGCTATAATATCTGTAAGAGCTCCCAATAAAATGATAAAAGAAAAAGCTATAGGATCAGAAAAGCATAGGGGCAATTCCATCTGTCACATAAGATCTCTATGAATCAGAATCAACCTGATAGCAGTGAGCACTGTAGTGTTTGCAATGGCTAACATTTTTCAGAATTAAACCACCAAGGTGGACTTAAATTGGCAGTCTTTCACTTAGCAGCTGAACACATTAATCTTGTGGCTCACCCATGAATTTGGCTGCCTTCATACTAAACCACCTTTTTCAACAAAACTGCCACTGTGGAGGGAAATATTTCTTCCATATATTTTACATTTCCATATGAGAAACAGTAATTAGTATAGTCCGTATGGTGTTTCTCTATACTATTTACCTCTTCAAAACATGAGACCATTGTAATCTTAATTATGCTGGATCATACTCGATACATGGCCAGGCGACCTCCCTATAGACACGACCGGAATTTGTTCTATGTGCAAGTATCTCTTAGTGGTCCCTTGACAGAAATTCCTTCCCTCACTTTTTGATATTGATGGGGGTCTTCTCCATCTCACACAGTATTTGTATTGTTGTGTTTAAGCTAATATGATCTTCTCCTTACCACTTTAGTGCGATCAGTTTCTCATTGCTTTCTGTGGGGTTTCCCGGATGTGAAGCACAGGGGGAGTACATGTTTGTTGATAATCACTGATACAAGGCTATTGTTTCACCTTTAAAGCATCATTTTATTGGGGGTTCTTATAGCTCCTTTAGCAATGCATCCATCCATGTGTCAAGCACATTTGTACATATGTTACCATCTTTCTTTCCAAAATACTTTCTTTCTACTTGAGCCTCTGGTATCAGCTTCTCATTTTTTCCTCCCTCCCCTCCCCTCCCTCTTACTCTCATGAACCCCTCATAATTTAGAAATTGATATTATTTTCATATCATACATTGTCCACTGTCTCCCTTCACCCATTTTCTGTTGTTCATCACCCTGGGGGAGGGGGTTGGGTTATGTCTACCATTGCGATCGGTTCCCCCTTTCTCCCTTGACCTTCCCCCTACCCTTATGGTATTGCTATTTGCATTATTGTTCCTGAGGGTTGTATCTGTCTTAGATTCTGTAAATTGAGAGCTTTTATCTGTACCAGTGTACATGCTCCTGGTCTAGCCAGATTTGTAAGGTAGAACTGTGTCATGATATTAGGGAGAAGAGGGGGAAGAAGCATTAAAGTATTAGAGGAATGTTGTGTGTTTCGTGGGTGCTATAGTGCACCCTGGCTGACTCATTCCTTCCTTGTCTCCCTTCTGTGAAGGGATGTCCTATAGTCTACAGATGGGCTTTGGGTCTCCACACCACCACCCCTCGCTCACATCCATGTGATTGTTTTGGGTCTTCTGATGCCTAATACATGATCCTATTGACATCTCATAGATCACATGTCTTTTTAATGTCTTTTAAATGATCTTTGCTTTCCTCATGGGTGATGTTCCTGATGTCATCCCAGATTTTATCAAGTCTTCTATCATTAGTGTTCAATGAGTTAAATCTGTTCTTAAGATATTCTCTATGCCCCTGGCTATGGGCAAAAGACACCTGATTGGTGGTGGTGCTCTTATATGAGTCAGAGGCAGAGCAGACTGGCAGCCCTTCGTTCATCCTAACTTGATGCCTAGATCGTGGCCAGAGGTGTTTCATGCCTAGGACCCATTAAAATAATAATTTGTATATTAAAATGAACAAAAAGGATTCCTTAAAGGAATATGTACATGTATCCTTAAGACTGAAGGCACATTCTGAAAGGACTTAAATTTCTGCTTGTTTGTATGGATTGATTTTTTTTAGGTTGTTGGATTGGCTATATGATTAAAAAGGAAAATTTTCAAAGTCAAAAAATATTCTCTAAATTCATGTGGGACATACTCAAGTTGGCATGTATGCTATTGCACACGTGTTTTAGTGTTCTTGCACCTCATCCTGAGTTTCCACAGAGCAATTGATGTTCTTTTGCACAGTTGGCCCCTGGGGCCAGAGATCTAGTCAATTTAATTCCTGTGTATTCACTCTGGTTAAATCAATCTGTATAATCACCATTTCACTTGTTGAAAAAAATATATTTACAAGGAAGGAGTAGTGTGAGAGAATTCTATTATGGCTCCTCTGGTGTCGATTCTGTCACCAAGGTCATGTTTTCTAACTACTATTCCTTGCTCTTGGTTTCCAACTTACACAGTATTCTTAAGAATTAGCAATACATTTTGACCGCTGATTGGGTAAATCTCATAGTGAAGATTTTTGTAGAATTATTTAATTTCTTCATCACTAGCCTCAGTAGTTCGTGAATAAGTGCAAAATAATTGTATCAACCTGCTCTTTGTGTCTGTGATGAGAATGACAAATTCAAATTGCATTCATTGTCAAAAAGAACATTTCAATACCTGTCTTGAAGAATAAGATTATCTGTGATAGGATATTATTTCCCAGAATTATCTATTATACTTTTGAGTCTTTTTTGGTTAATTGAGCATTCCTTGCAGCAAAACTTATTTATGCTTTTCACCACTTTATTCCTAGAACCTAGCGCAGTGTCTGGATTTGCAAGATATCAGACATTATTGCCCAGACAGATTAATCTGCAAAATTAGGACACTAGAATAGATGTTCTCCACCAGTAGCATGTGGGAACAAAAGAAACATAAACTCCAATGAATTTTATTCTATTGTAGCATATTCAAATGCTACTTTGAATTTGTTACTTAAATTCTCAAATCTATCCCATCCATTCCTGGTTGTAGTAATCATTACAAAGCTGCTGCCTATGAGATTTTGGCCATCAATCCAAATTATCTATGTAGCAGTGAAATGAAGCATTATTTAATCTTTTCTTTGAAAGTGTGCGGCATCTACTTCTCTTTCTAAAAACACACCAAAGTGAAAATTTGGCCACGTATGACAATTGTTCAACTTTTATTACATGATTTCCCTTCTCCTTTCCTTATTTATTTGAAATATTTACTTTTGATGAAGTGAATGCCTACAGAGCAGATTAGTTTCCCACTCAACAATTCACACACAGTTGTTTATCTTCCCTCTTTGATTTGTGGTCAGGAGGAAGAGGAATCGTTCTTGCTGCGGGCCACTCAAAAGTAAAAACCACTCAAAGGACACGCTGCGGAATATCTAAGAGCTACCGACTTTTGCAAAAAGATGTGTTGTAATTGGAAACTTAGAATAAGATGTAAACAAAAATAACAGACTATTAAAATGGTTCATTGTTTTGTCTTCTATTAAAGAACATTCAAATGTAAAGTGTTTTGTGTGCTATTGAACATTCTGAGCCCAGTAGCTGTGTTTCCTTTGCTGAGTGGTGTTTTAGAACCCTGTGCTCGGTCCATCTTAATGTCTCCATCCTAATTATTTTCACCCAAAGCATAGTTTTAATCTCAATGAAATCACTGCAAGCACTTAAAAACACAAACAATATACATAACCGTGCTTTGATCTTTTTCTTCGTAAATTTATTTATTTATTTTATAAACCATCCTATTGGGGCCTCTTACAGCTCTTATAACAATCCATACATCAATTGTATCAAGCACACTGTACCTACATTGCCATCATCGTTTTCAAATATTTTCTTCCTCCTTGAGCCCTTGGTATCAGCTCCTCTTTTTTCCCTCCCTCTCCCAAACTCCTAAACTCACGAACACTTGATCATTCATAAATTTTATTATTTTCATATATTACACCATCCACTGTCTCCCTTTACCCACATTTCTGTGGTTTGCACCCCCCTGGTGGAGCGTTATATATCAATCACTGTGATTGGTTTCCCCTTTCACCCTCTTCTCCTCTTACCCTTCCCCTACCCTCATGGTATAGCTACTCCCATGACTGTTCCTGAGGGGTTTATCTGTCCTGGATTCCGTGTGTCGAGAGCTCTTACCTGAACAAGTGCACATGCTCTGGTCTGGCCGGATTTGTATGGTAGAACTGGGTCATGATAATGGGGGCATGGGGTGAGAAAAAGTATTAAAGAATAGAAGAACATTGTGTGTTTTATGGTTAGTATAATGCACCCTGGCTGACTCATCCCTTCCTGTGACCCTTCTGTGAAGGGATGTCCAATTCTCTACAGACGGGCTTTGGGTCTCCACTCTGACCCCCTTCATTCATATCAATATGATTGCTTGTTTGGTGTCTTCTCATGCCTGATACCTGATCCTGTTGACATCTCGCGATCACACAGGCTAGTGTCTTCCATGTGAGCTTTGTTGCTTCCCTGCTAGATGGCCGCTTTTTTAACTTCAAGCCTTTCAGAGCCCAGATGCTAATATTTTGTAATAGCCGGCCACCATCAGCTTTCTTTACCACATTTGCTAATGCACCATTTTGTCTTCAGCGATTTTGTCATGAAAGTGAGAATCACAGAATGCTAGGTTATTAGAACAAAGTGTTCTTGCACTGAGAGAAGACTTGAGTAGAGACCCAATATCTGTCTGCTATTTTGATGCTCAACATATAAATCTTAAAACAATACTGGTGATTCACTTCATATTATAAACAAAGTATAAAACAACTCAATTTTACTGTTGTTATTGTTTTTAAAGAAATTACTTTAAAATATTTTGTCCTGTACATGATTTGTGGAAAGTCAAAGTGCATTTCTGAAACAACTTAAAATGAGCTGAGGGAAAATTATTTTAATAAGTCTGAAAAAAACAGAACCGATAATAAAATATTATCTAAGTATGTGAAAGTTATAAAAGGTGAAATTTTGATTCAAACAAAATTAAACAAATATCTTAAAGTGTTTTCCATTTTTAATCATCGCGTATGTGTATCTACCAAGATCCAGCTATGATGCGGGCATCCTGGAGGGCTGCTGTGAGGTCCTGATTAGGAAGGAGCGCCTTCCAGTCCCATTCAATTTACACAGTACTGTAAGACGTACTGTCTGTTAATGATCAAAGTATGGTTCTACATAATGACAAGAACAACAACAACAATGAAAAGTTTTGACATCCTAAAGAAGCATGAACATCATTGCTAATGGTAAAGGACTAACAGTTCTCCTCATTAATTCAAACAGAAAAACATGTATTTTCTCAAATTTGGCACTTTTGTTTTAAGCAGAAAAAGAAGAGAAAATAAACTCTAAAGTGAGGATATGATACCAAGGGCTCAAGTATAGGGAGACCACTCCCGGAAAAGGACATCGTGGTAAGACACAGGGGAAGGGAAAAGAGGAAGATAGACCGATACAGCGGCAGCAACTATGAGCTAGAACATGTGAACAATCGTGAGGATGGCAGAAGATCAGGCAGCGTTTCAGTCTCTTGTGTTCAGGGTCCATCGGAGTAACCACCAACTTGATGGCATCCAACAACAATATATTATAAAGCCATTTGTTGAAGTTATTATGTGCTAGAATGGTAAACATTTCATCCTATACTACAGAGCAATACTGATGATTTTAATAAAGAGAACATTTTAATTTATGAATTTGAATCTAGGAAAATATTTTAATATAGTGATAAACAGAACTGGGGCACCAGTTACAGTTACATGAAGTTGAAGAGAGATGAGTTTTGTTTTGTTTTGTTTCCTGGTTGCAATGTTCTCAATCAAGCTACTTAACCTTCGGGTTATCTGATAAGGTGAGTTCTAGTTGGGGCAGATTATCCACTGAGGTTGTTTTAGCTTGGGCATAGCTCTCTTCATGATTTCTTAAATTCATAATAAAAGTATTTATTTCATAGTTATGGTTACACTCTTAGCTAGGTACATTTTAAGTGCCATGAATGTCTCATTCATCTTTGTATTCTTCAGAATAAAATTGGGCACCTGGAATCCATGGAGTACACCATAAATGGTTGTCACATGTAGGAATGTAAATGTGGGATAAAAAGTCTTCAGAGAACTAGGAATTGGAGAAAGAGATTTCAGAGTTATTTATACAGAAATAAAAGAGTACTTTCTGTAAGTCTAGCCACTAGCTTACACAGAGAAGCATATTGAATATTTCTTGTAAGAATAAATGTGCAGAAGATGGATGAGTGAATGAATGAATGAATGAATGAATGAGACATAATTAGTTCATTGAGGGAATAATTATATTAAGAACTGAAACTGGCAAAATTTGACCTTTGGAAGCTACTAAAAACTAATACGTGCAAGGAAGCAAAATATTCAGTAAAAGGATCAGTAATAGTTAAAGGGAAAATAAATAAAATGGTGTGTCATAAACAATAACAATGTATTATGGTTTTGTTTCTAAAGCATTTTCACATTATTTCATTTTATATTTGACAACAGCCCTGAAAGGCAGGGGGAGAGGTATTCTTATACTTTTTAATAGTTAAGAATCTGATGCTCTGAAAGGGAAAGGGTCTAGATAAAGAGGATTTCAAGAAGAAACAGCTTAACATTGGAAAATGCAGAATGCAGAACTGGAAGGATGTCACTCCATTTGGCACCTAGTTCATCAGAGTCTGTGCAAAGTGAGCCCGGGAAGAGGGAAGGGGACAGGTGGAAATAGAGTTTATCAGCTTCAAGGAAAGGCTGCAGGTAAATATGTTAGAGCATCCCATTGATCTATGGATGGGATATGATTTAGGATAACCTGGCATAGTGATTATATGTTGGGCTGCTAGTCCCAAAGTCAGAAGTTCAAACCCACCAGCCACTGTGTGCAAGAAAGGTGATGCTTTTTTACTCTAAGGTATTAAAGAATTCCAGTCTTGAAACCCACAGGAATAATTCTATACCATCCTATAGAGTGGTCAGGAGTAAAACTGAATTCAATGGCAATGAGTTTGATTTGGGCGAGTGAAGTGGGGAAAAGAACACAAACAACTTATCTTTTTACCAGAGGAGACAAATTATTTTCACCATGCCATCAGTAAGTGTAAGCTCATGGAATTTTTTAGATGTTTACATTTCTCTTTTGAAGTTTTAGATGCCAGTGAGATCAGGTCCTCTTGATCAACTCCTGCCAAACACGGGTACCCCGACTCCCACCCCACTCCCCAAGGTTTTCCTTCAGTGCTGACATTGTCTGGATAGAAGTCAAGGCACTTTGCTCGTTGGCATTACCACACTTCCAGGCTTCCGCTTACAGGAGTCCATGGAAACTTGAAAGAACACCAGAGAAGCAGGAAGGGAACCTGGTGTGTAGTGATTTATTCCTAGACTTCTAATTCAAAAGGTTGGCAGTTGGAACCCAGTAGATACTCTGTGGAAGTAAACTGTGGCAGTCTGCTTTCCTAAAAATTACAGCCTTGGAAAACCTGTGAGGCAGTTCCACCTTGTCTACAGGATTATGTAAGTGGGAATCAAAGGCAATGTTATTGGGGTGGGGGAGTACATGACCACAGGAAACATATTCGTGAATAATTTTTCCAGGTGTGTTACTTCCAAAACAACAAGCAAACAAAAGTAAACCTCACTGCCATTGAGTCGATGCCAATGAATAGCAACCCTGGAGGACGTGATAGAACTCTCCCTGTGAGTCTGTGAGACTGTTACCCTTTATGGGAGTAGGAAGCCCCATCTTTCTACCACGGAGCAGCTACTGATCTTGAACTACTGACCTAGTGGATCACAGCCTAGTGAGCATAACTACTACAAACCAGGGCTCATTTCTTTCAAGTCAGAGGGGAGAGGACAACGAGAACCAATTTCCCCTTGACTTCTGTATATGTAGATGTGGCAGCAGTTATGGAAGAAGAACACTAATTCTAGAATAAGACATTTGGGGATGTGTTTGGTAAACAAATACACATGAAGCTTTCTTCTCTTCATATTTTATAAGCTAAATTAAATTTCTCACTCTTCACACACATACACACGCACGAAAACACATCCCTCCCTAGCACAAACCTACCTAAATAACATCTGAGATTGCAGTTGTTTTCTGTAATTGACTGCATCATATATATTTAGGTTTCCTTAGGAAAAGAGATGGTCTTCTCAGTATTAGGATTGCCAGTTGTGCAACCCAAATTTATACGTACAAACTGTTATTTTTTCATAGTCAAATCATTGCCAGTATGATGTAAGATTTTATCCATTTTCTGATGCTATTCAGAGTAGGAAGAAATTATATTTTAGTTAATGAAATGCAATTTTCACATTATTTTTTTGTCCTACTGCACCCAGTTAATGAATAAATAAACCACACTATTCTTGTGTCTACATATCACATAAATATCTAGATGAAAAGTGACAAATTCAGGCTATCATCCAGCTATTTGAAAACATTTATCTTGATGACATTAAACATCTGGATGTTTCCAAATATCAAGATGTTTGATGTCCTGCAGATAAAATATACTGATGACTGGCTGAATGTTTCACTCATCTGCTGTATAAAAATGCACATTGGTATGCACATACCTCTTCCTATTTCAGTTGCAAAATATAATTCTAATCTGGATAGAGTAGGACATTGGGGTTAAGAATTGTTGAGACTTAATTTTTGTTACTGCTACTGTTAAATGATCTCCGACATGAAGAAGTGTCTTTTAATTTTCTCTGAGCAAATAAAAGACTCGACAGACATTTTACCCAGGTTAATTCAATGCTAAATGATATGTACATTGACGGCACCTAAGCACCCTGAATTTTACCTATAGTGGCCCATGAGAACAACCTGTGGGAAAAGAGTAACACAAATGATTTTAATTGATTTACTTAATATTCACTTGAAAGTGCTACATACAATCTTTTCTTCTCTCATTATGCTAGCCAGATGAAATATCACTAGTTCAAACTTTTAAATTTGACAATTTGGGTGTTTTTAATGGCAGCTTGAAATGGGAAAAGTAGAACACATATATGTTTTTAATGATGGTTTGGAATGAGGAAAGTAGAACCTTATTATATTTTTGCCTATTCCTTTTTCCTTATTATCCTGAATCACTGGAGACTGGCAGCTACAACTGCCCTGCCTCCTATTCTTGCTCTATTTTAACTGGAGAAAAACCGTTCGTACATTGGAAAGAAGGCAAACATTATTATGCAATTGAATATGTAGCTGATTATCAGCTGAAAAAGAAGAGCTAGTGTTCTTTTCCACTCTCACCACTTTAGAGATAATTTGGCATAAGCATTAAATACCATTTCTAAGCCTTTTAAAATCAAGATTGCTTGCATTCCGTATGAGAGGAGATCAGTGAGTGTTAAAGTGAAAAACAATTCCCTGAAAGCTGGAAAGGATTATGTCACTAAATAACAGACCATGCATAACACGTTTCAGTTTCTGAGCACTCTACCTTCAGGATCACCCAGCATGGAGCCAAAGGCACTGATGACCACATCGGCTTTCAGGTGGACTAGCTGATCTTCGTCTTCATTCCACTTTCCAGTTTCGTCTTGCTCTGTCCGAACAAACTGCATTCCAACAATTCTCCCACCTTTTACTATAACCTTCCGTGGGGAAAGAAACGGCAAAAATTCACACTTTTCTTCCTTAGCCAGCTCCATCTATAACAAGAACAACACAAAGAAAGAATAGAAAAAACCTTGTATGTATTTCTGCTCCATATATGATTTGATTCTAATTTTACGTGCTATAGCTTAAGATGTTCAGATGAACACATGGCTTTTTAAATGTTCTATATTGAAATCTGAGATTGAGTTATTAGCGATATACATTCTCGGAATCAATGACTGTGAGGGGTCGCAAAGAAGGGAACAGTGATGCGCAATCCGCGGCATCTTTGTGGCCTCGCAGGGTATTTCTCAAGTCGGGGCATTCCGTGCTCTATGATTAGCTGAGGTCTTTTGTTTTTTATGCTCTAATTTCTGTAACTCAAGTTCTCTTTTGGATCATGCCACGTATGAAAATAAATACATCTGTTTATTACTTGGCGGCATATATTTAAGCTGGAAAAAAGTCAATAAAGTGGGCGAGTCAATCTGTGCAAGGACACAATTAGAATGGCAAGTAGGAGAAGAGAGAGCTGAAGGAACCGTGGAACTAAGACAACAATAAACACAAAATTATAAAGTGCTCCTTCTTTCATAAAAGAACAGTAGCAGATATTATGAGAATTTTGATGAACAAGACACAGCAGGCTCCTCCTGGAAAACACCAATCCTTCCACGTATCTGACATCACCCATTGCTCCTCAAAATTGGGGCATGTGTTTTGTTTGTTCTACTACAAAACAATGGAATGCTCTTAAGGCACGATGTGAATATACGCTTGTTTATTTTTGTCACTCATTTACTTTTGGGAAACCTTTGTTAATTGAATTCTAGTGAAAATGCCTTGCACTAGTAGGTAGACAGTCTTTTTCTAAATGTAAAATTGTCACTAGAGAAATACAAATCAAAGCCACAAATCAAAACCATATTACTTTACTTCACTAGGATTGCTACCATCAATACACCAGAAAAATGTAACACAAACAACAGCAAAAAATAAGTGTGCTCAAGAATATTATTAAATTGGATCAATGTAAAATAAAATGGAAGCACCTATTGGAAATAGTTTGGAGGTACCGGTAAACACAACATATTTAAATATTCCATTCTCATGTGACACAACGATCCTCCCTTAGACATGTACCCCCACCCAAGAAATGAAAGCATGAAAAGAAAGGTGCTCTTGTATACTCAAGTAATGAATGCAACACTCGTCACAACAGCCAAAGTCAGATACTACCCAAACGTTCAACAGACGGCCAAACAAACCGTAGTGTATACAAAAGAATATTAATCAACTCTAAAGAAATGAAGTCTTGATCCATACTACAAGGTACACTGAGTTACAAGTGGAAGTCAAAGAAACAGTTAGCATGTGATCCCATGGACATTAAATATCTAGTACAGACAAATGCAAGAGTCCTGCTGATGTAGTAGGTTATGCACTGAGTTGCTAACCGCAAGGTCAGCAATTAGAACCCAGTATTCTTTCCTTGGGAAAAAGATGAGATTCTCTGCTCTGACAAAGATTTAAGAGACCAAAGGGCAAAGGGGAAGGTTCAACTCTATCCTAATGGGTCACTATGATCTGGAACAGATACAATGGCAGGGAGTTGGGAGTTCTCGATAGACAAATGCATCGACAACAGGTTGCAGCAGATCTTCCAGTCAAAGAAAGGCTAACAAGAAAGGCCTTGTGGCCTAATTATAAAAGTTCTGCAGAGAAAATGCTATGGATCAGAACTGTCTGATTGCAACCAACCAAGTGTCTGGTGCAGGTCACGTCATCTTGTTGTATCCATGGTTGCCATGAGTCAAAGCACCACTCCATAAAAGTTAACAACAACATAGAAAACTAAGGTTGTTGGCGGTTACCTGGGTGAGAAGGGAAAAGGAAGGAGGGAATCAATGCCTGTGTGTTTCTGCTAAGGGAATAGTAACATTTAAGAGAGAGAGCTAGACTACACAGTAAATGCAATTTATGTCACCAACTCGTACATGTCAAAAATGTTGAAATGGAGGATATTTTGTTATATAGAGAGTTTTGCCACAATCAAACAATATTAAAAGCATCATGCTGAAAGAGTGAGAGGTGTCTGTTCTGGATGCATCCTGCTCCTGCAGCATTCAGGAAGATTCCCAGGAGGAACTTCTGACAAGTGCGGCTTAAGAAAGAAGTGTATACACTGTTATTTTAAGGATGGCTCAAACACCCTGGGCTACTTCAAGGTTGAAAAATAATAATATTATCCTGAAACATAAAGTAACTTTCTTAATGCTAAAATTAGCCCTGGGCCCATTTATAAGCAATTTAGCCACAACTTCGGCAGACATCAAACTCATTGACAGGTCCTAATAAAACACAGTTTGTATGAGCTCAGATTCAGAGCTTTCCATTCCATATGGTAAAAGGTATATTTGCATTTCTAACAAAACGTTGTGAGCTACTGTAAACTTTAAACTTTAGCTGACTGGCTCTCAATTTAGGGTGCGTAGAACATGCAGTTTCAGTAAGAACGGTCTTTCCCTGGAATTAGGTGTGTGTGGGGGTGGGGGGTTGCTAAACTCGGTCCTTAGAGATGTTTCCCATAATATAAGGAATGATGCTCCTCCACAGAGCCACAGGACATAATCAGCTGTACAGACTATATGCGTATATTATGTGTCATCAATACCTCTTGACTCATGGCACAACCACATCTGACTAGGTCTGTGGAACCTCAGAGAACTCAGCTCGGATGCATGGTTGCAACCACTTTGTCAATCTAACTCATCAAAGGTCTTCTTTTTTCATTTTTCTGCTCTCAACCAAGCATGCTGTCCTTCTCTAGGGACTGGTCCCTGCCGATAGCATGTCCAAAGCACATGAGTGGAAGACTTGTCATTCCGACTTCGAAGGAAAATTTCAGCTATAGTTCTTCCAAAGAAATTGTTTGTCTTCTGGCAACATATGGTATATACAATGTTCTTCTCTAACCTCATAATTAAAAGGTATAAATTCTCTTGTCTTCCTTATTCATTTTCTGGCTTTCACAAGCATCTGAGGTGATTGAAAATGAGATGGCTTGAGTCAGGTGCATCTGACGCCTCCAAGGGACATCTTTGCTCTTTGTCCATTCAGGAGAACTGTGGGCACAGCTGCCTGATGCCGCGCACCATTTGATTTCCTGACTGCTTCTTCTGCATCTGCGTGCAAGTGGAAGGAAATCCGTGACCACCTCAATCTTTATCCCGCCCCCATCACTCTTTCGGGTATTAGTGCAGTTGGGAGTTTTATTTTCGTCACATTGACTTGCAGTCCATACTGAATGCTGCCCTCTGATTTTCATTAGGGTGTACTTCAATGTTGCCTCAATTTCAGCAATCAAGGGTATTTATTCTGTATATCCCAGGTTGATAATGAGATTTCCTCCAGACAGTTGCCAAGTTCTTCTTCATAGAGTTCAGCTTCTTGGATTATTTGCTCAGCATATCAATTGATTAAGCTTGGTGAAAGGACATGACCTTCACACGTTTACTTTGTTCTGTTTTAATGACTGTTCATCTATGTGCAAGTGTCACATGAACACAAGTGGGTATTCTGGAAATCTCATTCTTTGAAGCATTTTCCATAATTTATCATTGAGATATAGTCAATTGATGTAGCTATTCTAGCCATGCTTATTTAAGTGATATATTATAAGTCTGGCTTTTTATAAGCCTGTGCTATCATTCCATTTTGGAGGTCATTCTCAATCTTCAATGAACAGGAGTAAGAAGTGATTAAGACCTGACTTCAGTTTAAGCTGTGAATATGGCACATGCTTTGCTTCCTTGGTGACGTCTTTAAGATTCCACTTGAGAACCCAGCATGAACCAGGCGACATTCTTTGTTTTCCTGGTTAAATTATGGTCCTACCATATAATTCCACTTCCATTCATTGTCTCATTGTCTTGCATGGAAAGCCAGACCTCTATTTTCCTGACTGAGCATTGAGAAAAGAAGCATATCCGCTGTGGCTTTTGAACATTTGGGACTCTGGCTCTGGACCCTGAATTTAGCTGACCAAACCCTCAGAATCTGTACTTACTCGCACCGCCAAAACATGTGACATTTCTTCAAAGTTTCGTGAGTATCCATGGGACACTGCGGTCAGTAAATTGCAGAACCCTGGACCATAAAGGACTATCTATTCACGAGAGGAGAGGGAGAAAAACGGAACTAAGTACTATCTTGATATTTGGGACATCTTCAATCTCCAACTCCTTGACTCTAGTCTGTTATTAATTCTTACAAAAGAAATAATTACCACAGTTATCATCCACAGTCGAAACTTTTGCACAATCAATCGTACATAAGTACACACCTTCCTGGTATTCTCCACTTTCAGCCAAGAAACACCTGATGTTAGCAATGACATCAGTGCCCACTCCATGTCCCCTTCTGAATCCATTATGACTCTGTGGCAGCTTTCCGATAGTGTACTGTTTCCACCATTGTTGAATAATCTTCAGCACAAGTTTACTTGCACAATGTACCACCGAGTAAGAATTGAACTGCTAATCATAATTAGACACTCAGGCCCACCATCCCTTCATGGAAGAGAGATGAGGCTGTCCGCTCCCATTTTTAAAGCCCTAGACACCCTCTGTAGAGCTACAATGAAGAATGAAGATTGACTGGACGGCAATGGATTTGTTTCTTATTATATCAAGGGCATAGTTTGATAGATATCTTCTTACTGAATACACTGACTGCGAATATGATTTATTCTCTCTGCAACCATGACTTCTGCCAAAACAATGATTCAGGGACTTCTATTATGTCTTATCCACCAGTAGGGGACCTCACACAAAATCACCTCAAGGAAGCACAGATCAAAGTACTTGCTTTACAGCAAATGAAGTACGGTGATGCTCATAACACGGACTAACATCACCATGTTCTCCATCCTCCTGAGGCAGATAGGTTGATAGAATGATGGAATGGCCTTCTGAAAACATGATTACAGTTCCAGCTAGGAGCCAATACCTTTCAAGATTGGAGAGACATTCTCCAGTATACTACATATGCTCTAAACTAGCATCCAATGTGTTGAAAGAAAGACAGAAAGAAAGAAAGAAAGAAAGAAAGAAAGAAAGAAAGAAAGAAAGAAAGAAAGAAAGTGGGTTTAAGGCTGTTACCTATTTAGATAGGGATATCATAGGAGAAATAAATAGAATCAAGTCTGAAACTTGCTTCTACTACTTATTTTGGATAAACATTAAATCTGTTCAACAGTTAAACTCCTCATATATAAAATGGGAATGTTATTATTGCTGCGGCCATGGCCTTCATGTCACCCTCCCTATGATGGCAAGTGGACGCCAGGCATAACAGGATTTGTTGGGACTCATTTGATTTCCATTGGCTGCTTTATGGAAGTAGGTAGATCTCATTGAGGTATTTCTTACAAAATGGGAATAACAATATTTAGTTAATTTGTTTATGGAGTTATTTAAGTGGATTGAAAATGCCGAAGGTCTAAACCAGATCCTAACAGGGAAGTGTTGGAAATAAATGCTATATATTTTAGTTGTTATTCCCTGATTTTACTTTTTTCCACATGCAGCCAATAAGAAAGGTGAAAACAAGGAGAGACCATGGAACAACCTTAGAATCCGCTGTACCTTTTTCTACTAAACAAAAATGCCTGCTTTCTGGGGGGCAAAATATTGCTTGAATAATTCAAATTAACAAATAAATTCGGATTCAGTATGTAAGATATGCCTTCTATATTACTTTTGTCACATTTGTGTAATGTAGAACCTTATAACTCATTGATATAAACCAGTTTATTATGCTTCAAAAATGTCAAGTGATGCTAAATTTTAATGATAATGCCACACTTGATTGAATAACAATGCCAAATGTTTATGGTGATAATAAATCAATACATAATGTGTATTTATAATAGTACTATTTTCAATAAAAGGCAGAAATAAAATATTGAACTATGCCACACATATCGGGATTATGTCTCACGGATGCATTTAGCATCAGTACTGTCCCATCTTGCTTTTTTTTCTGTTAATATTTAAATAGTATTTATGAATATACATATAGGATCTCTGATCTCTTATCCTTTTGGGCACAGTTAGCAGAAAATTCAGAAATAAAAAAGACGCTATACATAAATCAGATTTGAAGAATTTAAAATAGAGATTACCAGTGATTTAATGCCTGAGAATGCTTTAATCATATTCTTTCATGGTAGATGATTTACTGTTGAAAGCTATAAGCGATGTAAAAGTATAAATATAAAGAAAATGGATATTAATGTATCTTCAACTCATGATTTTCTACATGCACTATTGTTTATAACTCATATTTTAATATTTAAATATTTTCATTCACAGAGCTTAGGTGGCATGAATTCATAGATTCATATGAATTTCTACTTCTGAAATTTTAGAGTCTCTCCACTCTCCAAAAATTATAAAATTAGACCATGGGGCAGCTATTACATGAATCACACCAATTCTCCCTATTTTGGTATTAAGTAGCAAAGATTCATAATTTACTCTGGCAATGAATGAGAGCTAGAATTTCTGTTAGGTAGCTTAGCATAGGGACTGGGTGTCCATTATGCATGCTCAGAGGTTCGAGCTCTGACCAGGAAGGAAGGGTGGTACATCTAGGTGGGCTTGCACCTGGGTTGGCCCATCTGGGCCAGGTGAATTCAATTCAGCCAATGCATTGACCAGGGTTGTCAGCCATGCCTCCCCATGGAGGAATTAAAAAGACAGGATACCGGAGCACAACTTCCTTGAACAGCTTCTCGGCAGGCTGTACGGGGTGAGGGGCTCTGAGAGTGCCTGTATAAACCTGAAACTTCTAACTTTCATAAAACTCACTTGGATTATAATCCTGGCTTCAAAGTGAATTCTTTCTCATGCAAAGTCAAGGACTGAGGTATAGCTCTCCCCCAAGAGATCTAACGTTTCCACTTCATAATAACAGGAGACATAAGAAGATGTTTGTGTATATATACTCATATATTTATATATATGAAAGTACTAATATTATTCTTGGAAAAAGGGAACTGATATGATAAGAAATAATTTGTAAGCACAATAAATATTTTATCAATGTAATAGAAGGTAAGTAAAGTCAAATTGAAATTTATATATCCTTGGATATGATCAAGGGAGTGATTACTTTCAGTATTTATGAGTCCTGTTAAATATATAATAATAAAACTAATAGTCATTATTATTATATACTAGATATTCTCCTAAATTCTTATTTATTGATTAAATTATTCCCACCAAAAATATATGTTGTAAAGATTAATCCCTTATCTTTACTATATTACTGAGACTATATCAGGCTGTGTCAGTCCGAGTAGACTAGAGAAACAGACTCATAAAGACACTCACATGTGTATAAGAAAGAGCTCTATATAAAGAGTGATTGTACAGTAAGAAAACATCCCAGCCCACTCCAGATCAAGTCCATAAGTCCGGTCTTAGCCCATATTTCTGATCCCAATTTATAAAGTTTTCTTCAGATCCACAAAACACATGTAATGGCTCCAAGTTCAGGAAGATCAGTGGGTGGGAAGATCAAACCAGTGGGTGGGAAGTCTTGTGGATTCAGTGGCGGTGGAAGCGTCTCAGCGTTGGCTGGGCATTCCATGTGGCATCTTCGCCTATGAGGCTCTTGTGTAGTGTCATGTGTCATGTCAGTAGAGCATCTCTCAGGGAATCAGCAGACAGAGAGAGTGTGTCTCCTGCCTCGAAGGAGGAAATAGGGGGATTCCCAGAATCCTCAGAAGGCCGAGTCCATACAGAGGCCACATGGGCTATGACCTGATTGACAGAGAGACTAAATCCCACCCCTTCACTCCTAAATCCTCTCAAATTGACAACAGATTATATAACTACCACGGAGGGTAGAGGTTCTTTGGTTTGTTTGGTTTTTTTCCAGTCAGCAACTTTTGAGTTACAGAAGAGCAGGTCTGTTCAGCCTCACAAGCACAGATGAGTTAGAGGCTGGGGGACATGAAGATCATCAAAGAAGGAAGACAGAGAGAAAGGAGACAAAGACTTTTCCCAAGAACTGAGACAGAAAGCCTTCCCCTAGGACTAGTCCACCAAATCCGCATTCCTAGTCTCCGTAACTATACAAAACAAAACAAAACTGTTTTTTATTGTTAAAACCACCCACGTTTGGCATTTCTTTCATAGAACAAAAAACATAAGAGAGTGCTTAGATCTAACCCATTTTAATCCCCACACAGATGTGTCCTGACACCTCTATATTATTTGTTATCAAAAAGAAAGAAAAGTATTTATCTCCAAACTAAGTTTTTCTCCTGATCTCTCTCTGAAGACCAGGAGCACATTTTCTCTATTATGATTTACAGATTTAACACCCAGCCTTAGGCTTGCTTGTCTTACAAAGCAAAAAAAAAAAAAAAAAAAAAAAAACCTCCAAAATCTCTAAGTGCAAAACCAGTTTGTGGAAAAATGGACTAGAAAGATAAAGAAATTTTTACCTGAACATTTTGAAAACCCCTTACAGAAAAGAAATAGGCTCAAAGAGTCCAAAGCTGAATATCATTGTCATCAACTCTATTCCAAACTGCCCCTGTGGGTTTCTGAGATTGTACTCTTTTGTAAGAGTGGCTTGTGGTTTTGAACTGCTGATCTTTAGGTAAGCAGTATGAAGGGCAACCCACTATGCCACCAAGGCTCCCTAGGCCATATGTTCATGGATGACAAATTTTAGGTAACATCTGGTCTGGCTGAAACAAAATCCTATGTGCTTTGCATTATAGCGAAAGATAGGAACTGTACTATTTCAAAAAATAATATGTATATGGTTTGGTTTACTGAATCATGAAACAGGAAAACATTTGCTCAGTAGCAAGTTGAAGAGTGGTCAGTAGGTTGAAAGCAGGCCATCAGAGGAAATAGAGAATTCATGATTTTCAGTCTAAATGAGTATGTTTAGAGTTTATAATGCTATGAAATATAGAAACCCAGTGATAAACTTGAACTCAATATTGTGAACAGGTAATGGAGACTGGATCTAGAGCAAGAATAGGTTGAAAAATATTATTTCACAATGTAGATAGTAATGGCATGGGACATGTTATTTCAAGATATAAATGTAGGAAATCAATTTAAAAATTGAAGTAAAGTTCTTAGGCAGTCAAAGTAACAAGACTTTCGGCTACAGCTATAGCACCTCACTTAGCTGTCTCAGGACCTTAAAGGTTGGGCTGCTCACCACAGGTAAGCAGTTTGAAACCACCAGCAGCCTCCGTGGGAGAAAGATGGAACTTTCGATGCCTAGAACGAGTTAAAATCTCTGGAATTCACAGGGGCAGGTCTAGCCTGTCCTATAGGGTGGGTATAAGTCAGAATTGTTGAGTTGGTTTTTATCATCCATCTCTAGGATCTCACTATAAGATGCTATAGAGGCACTGAATTCTTAATAGGACTCTTCCCATCAAGAGACCTTTTCCCTGCATGAGTCTGGTAAGGAAGTAGGGGGAGAATCTTATTGATAGGATTCACTGTAACTGTGAACAGGATTCCCTGGAATGCTATCTTGCTGTGTACAAAATGAGCCCTCTGAGAAGCAGGAGGAGGGATCTCATTACCAGCCAGGCGTGAAGCGTGTCATCGGGACCAAAGATCCTTGTGCAGGGAACCCACTGAATCCAAAATCCATCAGAGAAGCGTCAGCAGAACCAGGAGCTAGAGAATGCAACATGTGATCAACTCCCCAGCCCACAGAGCACAGGGAAGCTGAGAGGTTTTGTGCCGGAGGCTGCCTTGCAGAGGCCTGTGCCTCTGGCCACTTAATTGGGGACGCTGGGCTTGCTGCCCCGTGGAAGTGTGACTCAGTGCCCTAGGGCTGAGCTTACTGTAGTGGAGTGTCTCTGGGCACTTAATTGGGGACGCTGGGCTTGCTGCCCTGTGGAAGTGTGACTCAGTGCCCTAGGGCTGAGGCTTACTGTAGTGGAGTGTCTCTGGGCACTTAATTCGAGGAGCTAGATGTTTTCACCCACTGATTTGGAAGTGAAAGCCTTCAGGTTGAGGTTTGCAGTAGAGTGGTATGCCCCTCTGGATATTTATTAGTCGTCCCGAAAGAAGTTTGTTTATTGCGTCCTGCTAAATAATTCAACCCTGGGCAATTCTCATTGGCATTACAACTTGTCTACTTCCTTAATAAACCCTTTAATCAGTAATACTGTCTGTGAGTTCTGTGTAGCCATTGAAATTAATATTAACACCCAGAGAAATCAAATGAGAACATTAATTAATGGCGACACAATGGTTAAAACCCTCAGCTACAAACAAACAAAGTGATTGACAGAGCCTGCGCATTACCCCTCAGAAGAAAGGCGTGGCAGCAGCTTGTGTGAACATTACAAATTGGAAACTACGGGGCAGTTCTATTCTGTCCTGCAGGGTTGCCATGCATCAGGTTCAACTTGATAGCAGGGGTTTTTTGTTTTTTCTTTTTAAATGTCTAACAGAGTAGTACTCAGTGTGATTTTACAATTCAAATACTTTACTGACCTATGACTGACACATGCAGAAAGATGACCATGAAGGCAGAATCTGTACCAGACACTAGACCACGTAGAGAAATATCAAGTGAATCTAAACCCTGTCTCCCTGTATCTACCAAAAGGACTGGTCGACAATATCAAAGACTTTTGTTTATATTCTATTTGATAGGATATATATCAAATTAACTGAATACCCAAATAATTATTCAGATTAATGAAAAGACCATAAATTAGTAATCCGAATGAATGATTACTTAATGCCCATCTCAATACTAAGTGTTGAGGTGCATTCACAATCATGCTTCAAAAACAGATCATTCCTCTGTGGTGAGGTTGAAATTAAGGAGCAAATAGTGTTCCTTCTCAAATGTCACTTAAGATATGATCAGAAAATAATGGATTAGATTTATCAGAGTTCCAACTTCAAGCAAAGGGTATTAATATTTTACTGTTCAAATTAGCCAGCTTTCTGTTATAAATCATTCATGCATGTCAGTGTTCGTCCTTTTAACACCTAATGCTCATTAATGATCACTAATGATCAGCCACTCTATGAGTCTGGTATATGAATATTTCTGTTAATGGTGTAAATGCTTATTTGTTAATGAATACTATTCTCCTTAGGGACAACTAGTACATTAGGGAAACGTGTAGGCGTCTCTTGTCCTAAGCCTACCAATAATTACTCATAGGAATAAAGGAGTAAGCAGCCGTAGGGTTCCAATTTTGAGATCCAATAAATCAAATCGTCATTTTCTTTTCATATGGTATGATGGCAGTGATGAAAACAAAAACCCAGATCACCTTTAACTTTGATTTTCACCTCCATATTCAGGAAAGGGAGGTGGTTGATGCCGAGTGAAATAAAAATAGCATCACATAGCATGCAATAACGATCGTCATTTTAATGATCATCATTTTAACTTTATGTAATGTGATGATTTGGTCTGATTAATATTACAGCCATCAGACTGGGGAAATTATGAAACAACTTAATTTACCATAATTAAAAGCATGATATCAACTCATTTTTAAATTGCATATAGGCCAAGTGAGCATACGTTATAAACTATAATGAGCAGAACTCAAAACCAGCATACATTAAATTCTGGAATAATTTCTAATACCTCACAGTTTAAGAAACAATATGAAGAAATAACGTGTTTTGTAGTTTCTTTTCTAATAGATGACCAGTTAACAAGTTATCAATTCTAGGCAAACACAAAGAGCTAAGAAATTTTATTTGTTAATAGAAAATAAAGGAAAAAACTTAAGTCCTCTTTGATCAGAGACAATCCTGGCCAGGTCAATCTCTCATTTCACAATGATAAAATGATGAGCCATACACAACCATTCATAACTACACAGTAATAGCCTCATTCACTGATAAAGGTCAGCCTGTAAAAGATTCCATACAAACTAATCTGGAAGAGCAAGTAGAAATTCATTCCTGAGAAAGAAATCGCAGCTGGCACGCAGCTCATTCTCTCCCTCTGGGGAGGGAAGGTGTAAATGTGTAGACAGGGGCAGCTGATGAAAGAAAAATGAGAGTTAACTTTATTAAATATTCTTGTAAACCTGCTGCTTTCAGACAGATTATTGATGGATGCAAGTGAGGGCGCTCTAGCATATGGAATGCTTTAGCAAGATATGCCTGTTTGTCTGGGGATTAGATGGTAAAAAAAAATTCTTAAAATTTTAAAATTATAAAGTACAGCTCCTTGAAATGAGTCACATAAGCAACACGTATAAACTAGAACTTCTTTTCCATAAGAATGGGGGAGCTAGTCATTAATTAGAGACCCCCCTATCTTACTCTGGGTTAAAAATGCATCTTGAGACACAAGCAGTGACCAGAAAATTCTGATGTCTCCTTGCTTACCTGACACTGCATTTATTTATATCATTGAAATAATTAACAAAGCTCCATATAAAGTGAGACATCTAATTCATGTGAGTCTGAGTCTGATTTTACTACCCAATCAGGTAGTTAACTTGGTTGCCAAGGAGATGAAGAAAGATAACAGTGTTCCAAGAAAAAGTGACAAACTTTTTCCACATTTGATCTCAGATGCCTTAGCTTATTTCAACCATTCTTGAAAAATGTACGTTTTAATTTATACAATTACTACTGAGTGGTGAAGTACAAAACAATCTTCATATGGTTATTACTCTCTGGTATATACAGATTGATTTTGCAATTATTATTTTATTCAAGAAACCGTTTGCTTATGCTCCTTTTTCACTATCTGCTATATTGTTGCAAAGAACCCTGGCTGCAGTCTAGGCAAGCACTATTCTGCTAGCTGGAGCGTTGCTGGTTCAAAACTCATCTGCCACTCCTGAGGAGGAGATGAGGCTATTTCTCTGATAATGATTTACAGCCTCAGAAATCCTGTACAGGCCTGATCACTATAAGTCAGAATTAATTTGCAATTAGTGGGTGAGATGGCATTTCAGATTTTACGTCCATCTTTAAGAAATGAAGACTCTTGAGCATTAGTAAACGTGTTTGAATATTGGAGGAGCACTACACTTTACACCAATGCAGTTAACCTCAAGGGCGTTTGTAAGCATGCCCGCGTCCTTATTGAGCAGGGACAAGCAGTAGTGCATAGGATCACTTCGAGGCATAATTGTTTTGTACAGAAATAATAAAGAGCAACTTTTCTAACAATAAAAGTTTATTTTTAAATATGGCTAATGTATGATTTACATGTATTTTCTCTTAACATTGACACGCTCTTATTATTCTTCATCCTAGGTTCAGCAGCATTAAGAATTCCTGCTTGCTGCCCGGAGTTCTCGGAACGAGCTGCATGACGGGGACACACTTTGCAGCGCTCTCTTCACTCTTGACACGTTGCTGTGGAACCTGCTGGTCCTCTCTGATTCTGACCGTTTCCATAGCTGTTGACACCTTGTTTGCCTATATTTCTGGTTTTGCTTTTCCTTTTTATTCCTAGTCAAAACTATCTTTGAGAAATTGAACACCATAAATTATTAATTTTTGCCTTTTTAAATGTAGGTTGATATGATAGTGTGATAAAACAAAAAAGTTTTAACATACAAAATTGTAATGGAAAATAATTGAGGTACATATATGTGTATGTATTTATATACACATTTGTGGGTTTTATTTTGCTTATAACAAATTACTGGAGAGTCTTCCTGTGAGACTTCTCATATTCCTAAAATCTAATATTGCCATATCCAACACACATATAGATCATGTATTTTTCTATATTTTGTGTCAAGTTACATGATCTGTTCCATTTAAGAAGCTTGTGTTTTAATTGGTGAAGTAGGTATAAAGTCATAAGCATTGTATAAAGTGACAAATGATGTAATAGTGGAAGGAGTACAAAGCTATAGAAGTATAAAGAAGGAAGACATCATTTGGGAGTGAAGGAAGGAGTTTCCAATTATAATCTGTAAGGTGAAGCAGAAGTGGTAGGGTGAGGAACCCTGGTGACCTAATGTGTCATGTGTTAGGCTGCAAAGCACACAATCAGCAGTTCAAAACCACTAGCTTATCGGCAGGATAAAGGGTGAGGTTTCTACTCCCATAAAAATGTGCAGACTTAGAAACCCCCAGGGTAGGTTGAGAAGTAGCTCTGTGAAAGTGAGAGTTGTAGAATATATTCACCTTAAGCCAAATACAACTCTCTACATCATTTCGTATGCTTCTCTTATATCTTTGCAAGATAAGTGTGTGTGCTTTATCAATTACACATGTCAAATACGAAATTCTTAATTTTATGAATCCAAAAATATGTCGGAAAGCTCTTATGAATGGGACAAGAGATTCTATGTCACATAAATTAATACCCAAATCCATCACTCACCTGTTTGTTGGACAGTGAATTGTACTGTGGTGTTTGCTATTCATTGCTATGACGCTGGAAGCTATGCCGCCAGTCCTTCAAACACCAGCACAGTCAGGTAGGCTACAGGAGAGCCTCAGACCAAGACAGACTGGGAAGGAAAATATAGAAACCATTTCTGGGGAAAAAAGAGCCACTTCAAACTTTATGTAAAGTAGTAGAACAGTGTAACATGTAGTCCAAGAAGATGAGCCCTCAAGTAGGAATGGAAAAAACCACACACTGCTATAGGGTTGATTCCTACTCATGGCTACCCAATGCAGGACCTGGGGCTGTAACATTTAAAAGAGCAGACCACCTCATCTTTCTCCCAGGAAGGCTTGGGCAGGTTGGAGAAGATGACTTTTCGGTCAGCAGGTTAGCAATTGACCAACAGTGCTATCAGGTCTCCTTGCTTCATCTGAAAGGTACTCAAAATGGGACAGGGGAAGAACTGCCTCATCAACATTCAGTTCATCTTAATGAAATGGATGTAACAAAGCCTTCCGCATAACCCAAAATGAGACGATACAGATACAAACATCTATCAACAATGTGACAGGTATGAATTAGAAATCTGGGAAGTTGTAAAGTTGTCTAAAATGAAATCAGATGCATAAAAATCAATATTCTTAGTATGAGTAAGGTGATACAGTTATAAGCCATTTTGAATACAACACTAATATGCTATGTGCCAAGAATAATAAATTGAATATGAAAACTACAATATTCATTGTCCAAAAAGAACATTTCAGGATTGATTTCGAAATATGAAACTGTTAGTGATAGCATAATATCCATACAACTACAAGAAAGATGAGTTAGTAAAACACCTAGTACCACCCAATATAACAACCAAGAAACACAATGATGAAGAAATTAAAAATTCTATCAAATTTCTTCAGTCTCAAATTGAACAAAGAAGCATTAATATGCAATGATTGATGACTGGAATGTAAATACTAGAAACAAAGAAGGAGTCATTGTTGCTAAACAGGAAGTTGGTGACAGAAATGAAACTGAACAGCCCGTGACAGAATGTGCAAGTCCAGACTTATTCATGTTTTCAACAACATAAATGCCCACTGCACATACTGACTTCATCAGATGGGACATATCCAGTTGACTACATCAGTAGGAAGAGACAATAGAAAACTCAAAATTATCAACCAAAACAAGGCCAGGACTGATTGTGCCACAAACCATGAATTGCTCGGGTCAAGTTGAAGTTCAAGCTAAAGAAAAAATTTAAAGTTCAAATTTTAGAGAAATAAGACAATATTGACCATAAGAAATGAGAAAAGTTTGAGAAATCATCAGAACTTCATACTTGAAAAAAGCAAAAAGTCATTAAAAAGACAAGAAAGAAAAAAACATTCAAAAATGGATATCAGGGAAAAAAAAGAATTTGAAATGTACTCCTGAATACAACAAAACTAAAATAAATGATGAAGTAAAAGAGCTGAACAGAACATTTCAAAGGACAACCTGAGGGGAAAATATCATAAAAGTATAAAGAGCAGGAATTAGGGTACTAAAAGGGAAGATACACTCGGCATTTCTCAAGTTCAAACTCTGAAGAAAAAAGTCAATCCTTGAGTTGTAATATTTGTGCTTATTACAGAGAAATGTGATCCAGAGAATGGAGAAGTTTTCAAATCATGTCATTGATATTATATGCAGTTAAAATTTTGCTGTGGATAATTTTTAAATGACTACATCGGTGCAATGACTGGGAGCTGCTGGATATCCATTTCTTTTTCAGATGAGGACATACAATTAGGATTATCATATAGACTCTGCGTTATAGCCGAGAATACCAGAAATCGATTTGCTTGTGTTTTATTGACTGTGCAAAGGTGTGAACTCTAACAAACTCTGGGCAACACTGTGGACATTGGGAATTCCAGTTGTGCTCATCTGAAACCCGTATGTAGACTAAGAGGCAGTCATTTGAAAAAAACAATGAAACATCCCCTGGCTCAAAATCAGGAGAGTGTCTATCAGGGTTGTTATCCTTTTACTATACTTATTGATTTATTTATTATACTGAGCAAATAATCTGATGAATTGGACGATATGAAGAAAAATGTGAAATACGGATTGGAGGGAGGCTCGTGAAGAGTGTGAAATATGCAGACGGCACAATCCTGCATGCTGTAAACCAACTGTTACTGGAAGCAGTTACGAATGAGATCAAAGACTAGAGTATACATTATAGATTACACTTTGACATAAAGAAAATAAAATTCTCACAAGTGAATAAAGAGCATTGAGCTAAATGGAGAAAATATTTACTATGGTGTCAAGGGCTTCATGCTACTTGAATGCAGGGTCAATTCTCATGGAAGCGGCAGTCAAGAGATTGCCTTGCATTGGACAACTCTGTTGCCAAAGGCTTAAAGTTGTCGAAGAACACTTGCCATTTGGAAGACTAATATGTGATTGGCTCAGGCCAAGGTATTTGCCATTGCCTCGTATGCAAGGGAAAGATGAGTAATGCACAAAGAAGTCTGAATAAGAATTGGAACATCTTAATTGTGATGTTGGTGATGACTGTTGAACATATGATGGACTGTGAGAAAGCAAGCATGTCCGTCTTGGAGGGAATGCACTCAGAAGGCTCCTTCAAAGTTAGGGTAAGAGATTTCAACACAAGTGTTTTGGACATATCAGGAACGAAGAGGCCCTGGGTAAAGAAAGCATACTTGGTAAAGTAGTGGATCAATTGAAAAATTAAGGACACTCAATGAAATGGACTGGCATAGTAGCTTCAACAATTGTCTCAAATACAGCAAAAATTTGAGGATAGCCTAGGACCAGAAAATATTTTGTTCCATTGTTCAGGAGAATCTTATAACTAAAACCAATCCAATAACAATTTAAACCTATTTAATATAATGTGACAATGATAAACCAGATTTAAATGTTCACAGTTGATAGATTTATGTCTATTGATGCACATGTGTATCTATATCTGTCTAGAAAGTTACATATACGCACATGTACATACTCATATGAAGAAAGCCAATAGTGCCCAGCTATTAAAAGTATAGCATCTGGGGTCTTAAAAACTTGAAGTTACATAAGTAGCCATCTACCAGGGAAGCAACAAAGCCCATATGGAAGAAGAACTCCAGCCTGTGTGATCATGAGGCATGATGGGAATGGGTATCAAGAGTTCAAAAACAAGCAATCCAGTTGATGGGAAGGAGTGTAGACAAAGTATAGACCCAAAACCCACCTATAAGATAACTGAACAGTTCCACACAGAAGGTCACATGAAAGGGATGTTATATCAAGAGTGAAGTTTATCACTGATTAAACACATAACTGTCCTCTAGTTATTTAATATTTCTTCCCCTTACTTTTATGGTCTTAGTTTTACCTCATTGATCTTGTTAGACCTGTGTATGCTCAGGTTGTATGCTGAAGATAGTTCGATGCATGATATCTAAGATAGATAAACCCCTCAGAAAATAGTAATAGGAGTAATGATTCCCTTAGGGTATGGAAAGAGAATATGGGGTGGAGGGTAGGGGGTATTGATTGCAATGCTGACTGTATAACCTCATGTGAGGGGAACAAGTAACAGAATTATAGGTAACTGGATACATTGGATGATGTAAAATAAAGGAAAAATATAATAATAATATCTACATAATATAACAAGGGCGTTCCTGGGGGAGGGCGTGTATAAAGGGGAGCTGATATCAAAGAGTTCAAGAAGAAAGATGTTTTGAAAATGATGGTGGTAGCAATTATACAATTATGCTTGATCTAATTGAATTACAAATTGTTATATTATCTTTAAGAGTTCCCAATAAAATGATAAATTAAAAAAGGAGGCTTCAAAAAGTTTGTGGAAAATTCTACGATTTTTAATTTAATTTGCCAAGAGTTTTGCAAATCACACACAGATATATACAAATTGATGAAAGATTTAGACAGTATGTAATGTTTGATTTTAATGATATTTCTAGGTAATATAATACAACTCTCAGAATTTTAAAATATAGTTAAGCTTTTAAAATATAAAATCCTGAATGGGCATAGATTCTTACTGTTCCTAGCTATTTATAGTCTTTTTTTTAACTCACCATCAGAATTATCACATGTAGTGCTGAATTTTGACAACTTCACCTGTCAGCTTCTTTGATATCCATTTCTTTAATATAGCAGATTTTGTCTCACCAATTGACTGGGGATACATTAATTGCAAGCTGATTCAAATGTAATGTGTATATACATTGCCAATAGTTTCAGTATAGAGTTTCTGTCATTTCATGTGGAAAGGGAGCCTTCCTGAGAAAATTCTACATTTAACACATATCAATATATTTTCATATGTGTATATACACACATATATATATATAACTTTTGCCTACCTCCTTTTTGACTTTTCATGCTACTTTCTAATACTGTACTGAATTTTTACACCACTCAAAAATATAAACCTATGTAGTTCTTTGGAATGACATTGTCAAATCACCATAAAGCAATAAAGGTGTACATTGTGCTTTGATATGAGAGAGCTTCTTAAAGACACACATTAACTCTAGGTACCTGGGGCAATACTATTTGTTTATTTGCTTGCATTTGGGTATATGTGTATCACCAATCGTGGTGACAGGTTTCTGATTACCATCTATGACAATAGCAAATCAAATGATGTGCAGGTGCCAAATGGTGCAGAGCTGCTATAAATCCCATTCTTTTAATATAAAATTAAATGTGTGTTAGCTTATAGAGATTATTTTCTAAAAATAGTCCCAGGTTAATATTTCTAGTAATTAACAGACACCTAGAAAGAGTGCCGTAGTGTAGAACAATTTGTTTACACAGCAGATGTGGATGATGTAAGTGTAGTTGCAACACCATCACTTGGTCTTAAAAGTGTCTTAAAAGTGTACCAGTCGTGCTCCATAATATATGCCTAGTGGTGACCAACAGACTCAACTAAAATAAATGTATTTTTAATTCATATGAAGGTACATATATCAGAGCTGTATAGTAATAGGAAAAAAATTCAACTAACAAACTAAGCAATCTGGTACTTAATGCTAATAATAATAATAAATGATATTGATGTGTGCTGTCAAGTAAATTTAGAATGCCTCCACAGTGTTTGGAAGGTTGTAAGAAGACAGCTGATTTCTTCCATGGCATCACTGGGTAGCCTTTCTTTTGGCAGCAGGGAGCTTAAGCATTGCACCAACACAGTTCTTGTCAAGAGATGTCAGTGATTAGCAAGAAGGCATTACTTAAAATGTATTCAAATTAAGGGTCTGTTATGTTTTGAAGCTATTGAAAAAGGAACCAGGTAAACAATAGATGGTTGGTATGTTTCTGTGCGTAAGATGTTGCTATTGAAGTCACTCTGTATCACACTTTCTTACCAAGGCCTTCCCCAACGGCATTCTGCACATTACCAACTTGTGCAGGTCTGCTGCCTTCTGACCTTCATGCCTCCTTCTAGGGAATCCCAACTGCCCAAAGCATTCTTTCAGGTCTATCTGATCCATCCACAGCTTTTAATACCGGCATTTGGGGGGATTCTGTTATCCTGTGAAATTTAATCTCACCTATTTAAGCTTGCAGAAAGTACTGGAGGGAATTATTAACAGATTTCCCCTCATCTTCTTAGAGAATAGTGCTAAGTGATTGGCTGTTTTCCCCAAGGATTCATGGCTGAAAAGCACTAGTTTGTCAGTAGCATCCTATTTAGCATGTGTGTGAGGCCACCAGGGATGCTGAAAGACATTTTGAATCAGAATTACGTATATGCTGATGATGCCCCCGAATCCTTGTTTCATCAAACCTATATTCTTTAGGATTAATGCTTTCCTAACTAAGAGGGGAAGTCTCCCCAGACAGCAGCCTGTGGGGCTCCAAACAGACACCTGAAAACATTCTTAACCAGACATAATAGCAGCTGACCTACAAGCAGCTTCAGTGTTGCCTGGGTTTTGTTCAAAATGCATATTCTCAAGCCCACCCAAGATGGACTGAATCAGAAACTTTGGGGTGGGTGCCCAGCAACCTGTTTAAGAAACAACAAAACCCTGTGCACCTAGTCGACTGTGACTCATACTAACCTCACAGGAAGAATCAGCCCTGCTCCCTCAGCTTGCCAAGGCTCTGACTTTTATGCAAACATATTGCAACATCTGTGCCCTGCACGACAGTTGGTGGCTTTGAATAGTCATCCTCTTAGCTACTTGCCAAGCACGTAACCACTGCACGTTTAGGTTTTTCTCAGAAGTTCTCTAGATGGTTATAATATGCACTGAAGTTTGAGAACCACAGCATTAGGGAAATGGTATTTGCAGAATTGGTTGGGTAAACTCTCCTAGGTCTGTCATCGAAAATGTTCTTGAATCAATAATAATGTTCTTGGTAACTAATAACGTGATAGACATCTCAAACAATTTTGTAACTGATCTCTGTAATAAACTCATCAACTGGAGAGGGGGAAGATGGCCGACAGGGACACCCGCATACTCTGAGAGCTCCTCCAAACAAAGCGGGATTGGCGACCAGGTAGCTGAATAGTAAGAGTCTGGTGAGTGAAATATCCCCCTGGGACAGCACCCCAGTCCTACCCCACGTATTTGTCCGGAGCAGGGGTCTAGGTGAAAGAGGACCGGACTCGTGGGACGTCTCTGGCCACTAAGCTGCCTTGAGCTCACTGGCGACCGGCTTAGGCTCCATCCCCAAACCGGACGCCAGCCCAGAGCCGCTTGCCTGCCCTGCCTACTCCAGCGGCCCACTCCCCACTCCCCACTCGCGGATCTCCACTGGGAGAGAAGCTTTCCTCTCCCGCAGTTCCCCTCTCCCCGCAGGGCAGCGATCTGCCCTCGGGCCCACGTCCCTCCCTCCATTCATCCAAGCTCAGGGGAGCGGACCCGCGGATTGTCTGGCGACCCCCACGGGGGACCATCCACCCGCACCGCTGCCGCGGACCTCTCCACCTGCCCTCCGTGCGCTGGCCTCCCACCCCCGCCCGCCCCCGCCAGCCCCTGGCAGCCTAGGGCCAGCTCCACTCCTGGCGGGGACCCTGCGCTGAGCACTTCCCGCCAACAGGAGCCATAGCCCAACCCGCGCCTGTCCCGGACCCTGAGCTTCCGCGGAGCGCCGCGCCCCGCGCTGCTGAGTCTGCCCACCAAGGGCCCCCCCCTGCGCAAGGCACAAGAGTAGGTGCCCTCCCCAGGGTGCTGCGGGGACCCCGGTGGCCGCGACTCTGAGCCTGAGCAGAGGAAGGGCGCCATTACCCCCTGCGGTTTTGCACCAAAAGGGCGGAGAGCGAACACCATTGTTCCCTGCAGTGTCCCGCAGCTGCCTGCGCAGCTATCCAAGGGGCCTCCCCGCGCCCGCTCACAGCCCGGGCAGATCAAACACTCCACCTGCAGTGGAGCCTGGGTCTCGGCTTTGCAGCCCCTGAGGAGCCGTCAGTGAGCTCCAGCCAGCTCTCACCACCTGGGGCCCTGTTGGGTCCCCAGTGCCAGCCCTAAGCCTGCCGCAGCCCGCCCCAGCCACCCCAGGAGACGGCACAGTGGCCTGAGCCTCCACACAATAAGGTTACTCCTGTCTCCCAGAAGCATGGGGCCTATTAAAGGATCAAGGAAAAATCAACAGACCACATCACTCCCAACAAAAAAATCAGAAAAACGAGGCACTTTAACAGACCTAACGTCACTCATAGAAGAAACAGATATAGATCAGCCACAAAAGGAAATCTTCAGAACTCTGCTTGCAGTAATACAGGAGCTAAGAGAAGCAAACCAAAATAAGGATGCAACGATAGAAGGGATGAAATGCACAATAGAGGGGATGAAGTCCACAATAGAGGGGATGAATACTATCCACCAAAAGGAACTGCAGAAACTAACAGAGGAGGTAGCAGAGGCCACACAAAAGGTCACAGAAGCTATATCTAGGCTTGAGGAGGCTGAGAACCGTATCAGTGAACTCGAGGACGCTCAAACCAAACGAAGCAAGCGAGAAAAACAATCAGATAGGAAAATTAAAGAAACAGAAGACAGCCTGAGATCAATGACAGATGCTATGAAGAGGAATAATATTCGAATAATCGGTCTACCGGAACACAACATAACACACAAATCGACCGCCAAGATAGCAAAGGAATTCCTGGAAGAAAATTTCCCCAACCTAACAAAGGAGAATCCGACTCTCATACAGGAAGCAGAGAGGACGCCGGCTAAGCTAAACACCAAGAAGAACACGCCAAGGCATATAATTGTAAAATTATCCAACTTAGAGGAAAAAGAGAAAATTCTACGAGCATCAAGAGAAAGGAAGACAGTCACATACAAAGGAGCGCAGGTAAGGTTATGCTCAGACTTATCAGCTGAAACCATGAAGAGGAGGAGAGAATGGAGCAGCATCTTCCAAAAACTGAAAGATAAAAATGCCTCCCCCAGAATCCTATACCCTGCCAAGTTATCCATTAAGATAGAGGGTAAGATAAGGGTCTTCCAGGACAAGGAAGAACTCAAAAATTATACTGCAAGTCACCCGACCCTGCAGAACATACTGGCTGACTCACTATGGCCAGAAGATCAAGCTCCAACTAGAACCTCCAGGAGACCACCATATAGCCCATCTCCATCTAGAAGCCAACATGCCAGCAACACGTACCAGGACAACACGGTCTCAGATGGAAAAGAGGACAGGATAGAAACCCTCCACTCAAACGCAGTACACTGATATGAAGGAAGATAGGCAAAGACCCAAAACACAAAACAGAATATGGCAACCATGAAGCCAGAGATTGTAATAATCACTTTGAATACAAATGGGCTCAATTCATATGTTAAAAGAAAGAGGCTGGAGGATTGGATTAGAAAACATAACCCATCAATCTGCTGCCTGCAAGAGACACACCTTAAGCAAGCAGACAAGCATATGCTGAGAATAAAGGGCTGGCAGAAAGTTTACCAAGCAAATGGTAACTCCAGGAAGGCAGGAGTGGCTATCTTAATCTCCGACAAAATGGATCTCAAGATCCAAAACATAAAAAGAGACAAAGAGGGACATTACATAATGCTCAAAGGCTCAGTAAACCAGGAAGCAATAAGCATACTGAATATTTACGCACCTAATAATGGTGCGGCAAATTTCGTCAAACAAACTATTAAAAAAATGACAGAAGAAATCACGGAAACAACAATAATAGTGGGGGACTTCAACACTCCACTATCAGAGAAAGACAGGTCACAGGGAAAGAAGCTCAGCAAAGAGGCCAGAGAGCTAAACAATGTAATTAGGCAACAGGGCCTGATAGACATCTATAGAGCCTTTCATCCAAAAGCAAAAGGTTTCACATTCTTCTCCAATCCACACGGATCTTTCTCAAGAATAGATCACATGCTGGGGCACAAGGCCAGCCTGAGTAAATTCAAACACATAGATATTATCCAGACGTCTTTCTCAGACCACCATGCCATAAAGCTGGAGATTAATAGGAGGGCACCCAGAAAAGCAAGGGTCACCAATTGGAGAATAAACAACGATCTCCTGCGACATGAATGGGTTAAGGTCCAGATCAGAGAGGATATCAGGAAATTTCTAGAAACTAATGAGAACGAGCATACAACATATCAAAACTTATGGGACACTGCAAAGGCAGTTATCAGAGGTAGCTTGATATCACTGAATGCATACATGAAAAAAGAAGAAAGGCGTATGACAGATATGTTAACACAAAACCTCCAACAACTAGAACAGAGTCAACAGAACTACCCCTCCAATAGCAAGAGAAAAGAAATAATAAAAATCAGGGCGGAGTTAAACCAGTGGGAAGACAAAAGAACAATGCAAAGGATTAACGCAACTAGAAGCTGGTTTTATGAACGAATTAATAAAATTGACACTCCCCTGGCAAAGCTTACCAAAGATAGAAAGGAACAATCATCAATAGCCAGGATGAGGGATGAATTGGGGGCAATAACAACAGACCCCAATGAGATAAAAAGGATAATCACAAAGTACTATGAAGGTTTGTATTCTAATGAATTCAGAAACCTGGAAGACATGGATAAATATTTAGAAAAACAATCTATCCCTAGATTATCTGAGACAGAGATCAAGAACCTCAACAAACCCATAGCGAAGGAAGAAATAGAGAGTGTCATCAAAAACCTACCAAGGAAAAAGGCCCCAGGGCCAGATGGCTACACAGCAGAATTTTACCAAACATTCAGGGAAGAGCTGACACCGATCCTCCACAAAGTATTCCAGAACATAGAAAAGAACGGCAAGCTCCCAAACTCATTTTACGAAGCCAGCATTACTTTGATACCCAAACAGGGAAAAGACCCCACAAGTGTAGAGAATTATAGACCAATATCTCTAATGAACATAGATGCAAAAATCCTTAACAAAATATTGGCCAATAGAATACAAAGGAACATCAAACATATCATTCACCACGACCAAGTAGGATTCATCCCAGCGATGCAGGGATGGTTTAACATCCGAAAATCCATCAATATCATACACCACATCGAGAAGAAAAAGGATAAAAACCATATGATAATATCCATAGATGCTGAAAAAGCATTTGACAACATCCAGCATCCATTCCTAATCAAAACACTCATGAAGATAGGATTGGAAGGTAAGTTCCTCAAGCTCATACAAGCTATCTATGAAAGACCAACAGCCAACATCATAGTCAATGGAGAAAAGACAAGAACAATACCACTGAAAAAGGGTACAAGACAAGGATGCCCCCTGTCCCCTCTTCTATTCAATATCGTTTTGGAGGTTCTGGCTAACAACATAAGACAGCGGAAGGACATCAAAGGGATCCATTTGGGAGAGGAGGAGGTGAAACTATCGTTATTTGCAGATGACATGATCCTATACATTGAAGACCCCCAAAACTCCACAGTTGGAATACTTACAGCAATAGAGGAATACGGAAGGGTAGCAGGATACAAGATCAATAAACAGAAGTCGGTAGGGTTTCTATACACATCGGACAGGGCCATGGAAGAGGCGATTAAGAGGGAAGTACCCTTCACAGTAGCCAAGAACAAACTGAAATACCTAGGAATATACTTAACAAAAAATACTAAAGACCTATATAAGCATAATTATAAAACCCTATTACAGGAAACCAAAAGTGACCTTCACAAATGGATGAAGCTCCCCTGCTCATGGTTAGGTAGGCTGAACATAGTAAAGATGACAGTTCTTCCTAAAGCACTCTACAAGTTCAATGCTATACCAATCCAATTACCATCAACCTTCTTCAAAGAATTGGAAAAACTGACCACCAACTTCATATGGAGAGGGAAGAAACCCAGAATTAGCAGAGAACTCCTCAAGAAGAAGGACACAATTGGAGGACTCGCCCTGCCTGATTTTAATGCCTACTACACAGCTACAGTGGTCAAAACAGCATGGTACTGGCACAATGATAGACACTCAGACCAGTGGAAAAGAATAGAAAGCCCAGGAGTAAAATCATCAGCATATAGACAACTGATCTTCGACAAGGGTCCCAAAAACGTCAAGTGGGAAGCAGATGCCCTCTTTAATAAGTGGTGCTGGAAACAATGGATATCCACATGTAGAAAGTTGAAACAAGACGCCTACCTCACCCCATGCACAAGAATACACTCAAGGTGGATCACAGATCTAGAAGTCAAACCCCAAACCATCAGGACCATTAAGGAGGGAATCGGGACTAATCTCAGAGCACTGGCCCAGGGAGCACATAGGCTCACTGCAACAGGGAAGGGGACACACACAGGTGATCTGGAAATCGACAAATGGGATCTAATAAGAATAAAACACCTGTGCACCTCGAAAGACTTTGCCAAGAGGGTGACAAGGCAACCCACAGACTGGGAGAAGATTTTTAGTAATGACACGTCAGACAAAGGGCTCATTACTAAAATCTACAACACCATCATGACCTGCAAAAAGAGGAAAACAGTTAACCCCCTAAGGAAGTGGGCAAAAGAAATGAGAAGAACTTTCACTAGAGAGGAGATCAATATGGCCAATAAATATATGAGAAAGTGCTCGAAGTCCCTTGCCATAAGAGAAATGCAAATCAAAACAACCATGAGATACCACCTAACACCCCTGAGGCTAGCCCAGATCAGTAAATCAGAGAGCAACAAGTGTTGGAGGGGCTGTGGTGAAATAGGAACCCTCCTCCACTGCTGGTGGTCGTGCAGATTTGTACAGACACTGTGGAAAGCAATCTGGCGATACCTAAAGAAAATGGAAATTGATCTACCTTACGACCCAGCCATCCCTCTACTGGGCATATACCCGGTTGAAGCAGCAAATAAAACACGACCAGTCATATGCGCTCCAATGTTTATTGCGGCACAATTCACAATAGCAAAGACTTGGAAACAGCCTAAGTTTCCATCGATAGACGAGTGGATTAGCAAACTTTGGCACATACACACAATGGAGTATTATGCAGCACTAAAAAGCACCGATGAGCACATGAAACACGTTATTTCATGGGAAGAACTGGAAGGAATTATGCTAAGCGAGGTAAGCCAGTCCCAAAGGGACAGGTACAACATGAGTCCTCTGAGGTAAGTACAATCAGCATGACAGAAATGGGGCATTAATCCACCCAAGGGGAGGGTATGGTTTATATCTCCACAGGGAAAGTGGAACCAGACTTCAACCCAGTGTCGCAAGGTGTGAATGCAATATCCCGGCGTGGAGGACGGAACCGGTGGAGAGGTCTGGGAGGCAGGCCCCAGCACCATAAATTAAGTGGATTCCTGCCCCTCCCCCGAAAAGAACTTGTTCCAAAGGACGACATTGACTCTGCAGCTCTGGGAGATGGACATATTTGATCAGAGCACACGGGAGCAGATGAAGGGGCAGGAGGAGAGAGTGGAGCACAGCCTGGCCCACCAGGCCGTGATGATGATGTTCCTGAGTAGAGCAGCCAGTCCTACTATGAGACATGATGCCCCTCAGTGACTAAGGGCGATACAGGGGACAGCACCGGAGACACAGTGTGGGAATTGCACCTGACCTGATCCCACCACACCGAGGCAATGCACTGGGGGAGTGCAGCGGAACAGCAAGGGAATGGAGTGGCAAGGTCCCCAGGGAATGCTGAAAGTGGACTTTGGGGCCAGGGCCTGGTGCCCCAACAGACTGGACTGGAAAACGCTCCTAAGGGCCAGCAAAGATCCCTGAACTAACTACAAGCTTTTCTCTTGTGAACTGTTTTGTTCTGTTCTTTTTCAGTGGTTTGTTTTGGTTGTTTTGTTGTCTGGTTGTATACTGTTGCTTTGTGTTCCTCTGTCTAGTTTTCGTGCATGTTAGTGACTCCACAGGTCTGTCTGAATAGGACAGGCTGGATGAACTATCTGGATGAAAAACAACGGGACCGACAGTTCCGGGGGGACTTGGGGTGGGGGGTAGGGGGGGGTAAGGAAGTGGTGTTAACAAACCCAGGGACAAGGGAAAAACATGGGACCCCAAAGGGTAGAGAAGGGGGAGTGGCAGGCCTGGTGGGAAATGATCAAGGGTAAGGTTGCTTAGAGAAGAGGTATACTCTAGCCCATGTGGCAATGAAGCATGGTAGTAGGGCAGGAGGAAGGTCAAGGGAGATGGAGGAAAGAGCTAGGAGTCAAAGGGCATTCATGGAGGTCTAGACAAAGACATGTACATGCAAATATATATAGGAGGTTGGGGAAATAGATCTTTGTGTCTATATTTATAGGTCAAGTATTAAGGTGGCGGAAGGACCTTGGGCCTCTACTCAAACACTCCCTCTATGCATGAATACCTTCTTTTATTAAATTGGAACTCTATGATGCTCACTCTCCCGACACAACAGCTGGAGCCAAAATGGGTGAACAAGTAAATGTGGTGAAGAAAGCTGATGGTGCCCGGCTATCAAAAGAGATAGTGACTGGGGTCTTAAAGGCTTGAAGATAAACAAGCGGCCATCTAGCTCAGAAGCAACAAAGTCCACATGGAAGAACACACCAGCCTGTGTGATCGAGTGGTCCCAAAGGGATCAGTTACCAGGCATCAAAGAACAAAAAATCATATCATTGACTGCACACCTCCATGATAGGATCGCTGAAGACAAATGGGTGCACAAGCAAATGTGGTGAAGAAAGCTGATGGTGCCCGGCTATCAAAAGAGATAGTGTCTGGGGTCTTAAAGGCTTGAAGGTGAACAAGCGGCCATCTCGCTCAGAAACAAATAAGCCCACATGGAAGGAGCACACCGGCCAGTGCGATCACGAGGTGCCCAAGGGACCAGATATAAGGCATCATGCAAAAAAAAAAAAGATATAAGTGTGTGTATGTATGTGTATTTATGTGTATGTGTATATATGTATGTGTATATATATATTATATTAAATGAAGGGGGAAGTGCAGAGTGGAGACCCAAGGCCCAAGTGTCAGCCAATGGAGATCCCCTCATAGAGGGGCTTAGGAGAGGAGATGGGTTAATTAGGGTGTGAGGTAGTATCGATGAAGAACACAGCTTTCCCCCAGATCCTGGATGCTTCCTCCCCCCAACTACCATGATCCGAATTCTACCTTGCAGGGCTGGATAGGACAGAGGCTGTACACTGGTACATATGAGGGTTGGAGATACAGGGAATCCAGGGTGGATGATACCTCCAGGACCAAGGGCGTGAGGGACGATGCTGGGAGAGTGGAGGGTGAGTGGGTTGGAAAGGGGGAACTGATTACAAGGAGCCACATGTGACCTCTTCCCTGGGAGAGGGACAGCAGAGAAGGGGGGAAGGGAGACCCCGAATAGGGCAAGATATGACAAAATAACGAGGTATAAATTACCAAGGGCATATGAGGGAGGGGGGAAAAGGGAGGGAGGGGGGGAAAAAAAGAGGACCTGATGCAAGGGGCTTAAGTGAAGAGCAAATGCCTTGAGAATGATTGGGACAGGGAATGTATGGGTGTGCTTTATACAATTGATGTATGTATATGTATGGATTGTGGTAAGAGTTGTTGGAGTCCCTAATACAATGTAAAAGAAGAAAAGAGGAGAAAAAAATGATTAGGGCAAAGACTGTACAGATGTGCTTTATACAATTGATGTATGTATATGTATGACTGTGAAAAGAATTGTATCAGCCCCAATAAATTGTTAAAAAAAAATAAACTCATCAACTGACAGTGACCCTATAGGACAGAGTAGAATTGTCCTCTGGGGTTTCAGAGCTCTTGAATCATTTTGTCAGTAGAGAGCCTAGCCTTTCTCCTGCGGAGCTCCTGATGGATCTGGACCACTGACCTTGCAGTTAGCAGCTTACTTCATAATCCCTTATGCCAGTTTATCATACTCCAAGAATTCTGGAATCCATTTGGCAAGCAGAAAACCAAGCTCAATACCAATGGATCCATTCTAACCCACAGTGACCGCAAAGGACAGAGTAGAATGGCCTCGTGGGCATCTGAGACTGTACTATCTCTGAGACTATAAAATCTCTGCAGGAGCAGAGCGTTTCTTCTTCTTGAGAGCAGCTGATGGGTTCAGCTCCTGTCCTTAAAGTTAGCTGCTCCCCTTGCAGCCGTCAACATGACCGGGGCTCCTAGACTGCAGTTATTTTTTTAACAACTCACAGAAAAATGAAATAAATATAATATACACTTTGTCAACATAAAATACCATCAAAGTCAGGATATTTTAATAAACAATTTTACCAGCCAATCAGACCATCCCTAGAGAACTGCTGCTTCTGGGAATCATGTTCAATGCAGTCTTTTTTTTTATGTGATTAAGTAAAGCTAAATGGATGCCCTTTAAAGACATTTTAAGATTAGGAAACAAAAATAAAGTTGAAGAAGCCAGACAAGCACTGTACAGTGGCTGCCTAGTGGTTTGTCAAAGAAACTCTCGCCAAATTATCCTTGTTTAGTGAGAGTGAGAGAAACGTTGTGGTAGTAGAGAAGGACTCTTCTGGAAAAGCTTTCTGGGTCATTTTTCTGCTAGAGCTTTAGCTACCTTTCTCAAATCAATTTCATAAGAAGAAGATATGATAGCTCTTTCTCTCTCCAGAAAGTCAATAATTGAAATGTCTTGAGTGGCCCAAGAAACGGTGGTCATGATCTTTACTCTAAATGGATGTTTTGCTTTGATTGGGCCACTTGTCCCTCTTAGCAGTCATTGCTTTGATTGTGCTTTGCTTTAGCCTGCAGGACTGCATTGGTAAAGCCATGGCTCCTCTGCTGTTACAATTACTTTGAAGAAATCCTTCAGGATATTGCCTCCACTTGTTTAAAAGCCCCACTGAAAGTTCGGCCCTTATCTGCAGCTGATCTGGTCCCAATCTTCTTGGCATCCACCAAGCAGAATATTTTCTCAATTTTAATTTTTCAGTGAGGATTTTCTAAGATGACACAAAATTCCTATTGTGGTGGCTGGCTACTGCAACTTCTATTAATGATTGGTCCTTTTCAATGAAGGCACTAAAAGGATTTTTTCCACCTAGCAAATAAATATGGATTGTCTACCACTGCAAACTACATCTTCACGATTGCCTTTCCCCCTCTTAAAATGAAGCATCCATTTGCTGATTTCCTTGTGGACACTGTCCACAGGAAGTTTTGCAAAGTTTCTACATTTTCACCTTTCTTCCACTCAAGCTTCACCATAAATTAGGTTTCAGATCTTTATGGGATTAGAAAGCCTTACTGTTCTCCTAGATATAGACAAGCCTACATAAAAATGTACTGCTATAAAATACAGAAACCTGTGTTAAACAAAAGGATTAAAACATGAAACTACTGTTTCTCAGCACACCCTCCATTTTGGTTGATAAACTTCGGAAGGTGGTATTTTCCTCTCTCTAACTCTCTCCCAAAGAATTCTATGCTCATAGCTTTATGGACGTACCTTAAGTCAAAATGAGTTTTGACATACTAGAAAGGAGTCAACTTGTGTTAAATGTTCTTGGACTTTTGAGTACCCCAAAAATGTCTGAAGGGACAAGATCAGATGTGGAGGGTGGATGGGATAAATGTTTCTAATAAAGTTCTCAGAAAATAGGTGTTCCTAGCCTCAAAAACAAACAGGTACTTTATCCTAAAGGGGAAAAAAATCACTGAAAATTAATTTTTCCTTGCAGATGTAGTTTTCAATTTTCTTAGAAATTCTTTCTCATAAGTCCCATCATATTCTGATGTCCTTCGACAAAAACATACCAAGATGATACTTGTAGACTCTCAAAAATCAGACACCATAACTTACTGAGTTGGTCTTTCTGCCTGGCCCAGAAGATCTCCTTTGAAGCCACTATTTTCATTGCATTTAACTCTCTGAATCTTGTTAGTAAATCAAAGCCACACTCATTGTTATGATGCATGCCATGAAATTGTTTTATAGTTAAGTTTGCTTAATTGATTGAAAGAAAAATCAGTTCACTGAGCTGGCTAATCTTTGCTCAATGCTTTTGCCACGTGAAGAGTAAAAATTCTGCTAAGGCCAAGATGTTCACTGAAAATTGACAATGGCAACTACATGGGATCCCAGCTTTAGTAGCTATCACATCAATGGTAATTCTATGGTCTAAACTAGTTAATTGCTAAGCTTCACTCTCTTGGTTCATCTTTGAGATATTTCTGACTTTCCTTAAAACTTTTGATCATCCAGCTAGAAACTTCTGTTTTATATAGGTCAGAATTCCTATAAATTGTTGGGGGAGCAGGGAAGCAGGGGAAAAATGAGGTACTGATACCAAGGGCTCAAGTAGCAAGCCAATGTTTTGAGAATGATGATGGCAACAAATGTACAAATGTGCTTGACACTATGGATGTACGTATAGATTGTGATAAGAGTTGCAAAGCTTCAGTGTTTTGCAAGATGAAAACTTGAATTTTGTTCAAATTTGTTATTAGCCCTAACCTCAAAATCATTTTTCCGTGGCATGAAAGTATCCATTTTGTTTTGAAGGCATCCAAATAAAAGATGATGAGATGTGTATAACTGAGAGGACTTAGCAACAGTCCGCCATTGATGACACAGACATGTTGAAATGTGGCTGTTTTAAATAAACCCGTGTACGTATGAACTGAAATGCTAATATCAATACTATATATACCATATATACTCAAGTATAAGCTGACCAGCATCCACAGGAAGCTACAGTGGTAGACTGACCCACCAGTGCAACTACCTGCAGGTAGTTTGTAGAAGCACTCATAGGAGTCCCCCAAAAGAGACCCCAGTGTTCTTCAATTCTGGAAGATGATTCCAGGCTCTTCTAAAACAACATGGAGACAGCAAACAGTCCCAACAGGATAAACAAAAAAGCAAGAGAAACAGAACACAATGCCATAAGACATGAACCTAACAATGTACATAGAAGAAGCAAACATTGAACTGCCACAGAAATAAATCTTCAGAATGATGCTTGCAGTCAGACAGGATATGAGGGAAGCAATACAGAAAAAGGATGAAATGAGAGGAGATATAGGCAATGCATCAATGGGAAATATAAGTGATGAAATAACAAAATACAGTAGCAAATTAACGGACTATACCAACAGACTTGAGGAGGCAGAGAATAGCACCAGGGACCTAGAAGATAGCCAGGCAGCCTTCAACAAATGGGAAAAGCAGTCACATAAGACAATGAGAGAAGCTGAAGAAAATCTGAGGGTCATGCCTGATGCTATTAAGAAAACAATATTAGAATAATTGGACTACCAAAACAAGGAACAACAAAGAAGTCAAAAGCAAGATAACAAGATAATTCTCATAGGAAAACTTGCCCAGCTTAATAAATGAAAAATCGGGCAACCATTCCGGAGGCTGAAAGAACACCAGCCAGACTGAATCCCAACAAGTCTCTAAGACACATAATAGTTCAATTATCCAACTAAGAGGAAAAGGAGAAAATCATAGGAGCAGCTAGGGAATAACAAATAGTCACTTATAAAGGTACATATGTTCAGATTTATCATCAGATATGATGAAGAAGAGGAGGGAGTGGACTAGCATATTCCCAAAATTGAAGGAAAATAATTCAAACCCAAGAATACTCTATCCCGTCAAATTACTTATTAAGATAGATGGAGAATTAAGAGTCTCCCCAGACAAGGAAAAACTCAAAGAACACATAAAACGGAACTCAGCCCTACAAAATATTCTTGCCAACCCAGTATGGTCAGAAGATCAACACTCAAAGATAGCAAATAAGAGACCATCACATAGAACAACTCTACCGAGAAGGCAACAAATATAATACAGCCCCCAAGATGACATTAGCTCAATAGTGGAAAGAGGGCAATAATGAATCACACACACAGCACAAACTGATAAGAAATGTGGGTAGGAAAACACCCAACACAAAAGGTACAACATGACATCACAGAGTCCACAGATGGATGTAATAACATTGAATGAACTCAGGCATTATACGTCACAGGCTAACAGACTGGCTTAGAAAATGTAACCCATCGATCTGCTGCCTACAGGAGACAAATCACAAGCTTGTTGACAAAAAATAGGTTGAGAATTATGGGCTGGAGAAAAATACACCAAGCAAATGGCAATGCAAAAAAGTAGGGGTAGCAATCTTAATCACTGACAAAATTGATCTCTAGGTACAAGCCATAACAAGAGACAAGAAGGAGCACTATATAACGCTCAAGGGAACAGCAGACCAAGAACCAGTAAGCATAATAAAAATAAATACATACCCAATGAGAAACCAAAAAAATTCATAAATAAACACTCTAAAAGATAAAAAAAGAAAGCACAGGCTCAACAATATTAGTTGAATTTAATAGATCACTCACTGAAAAAGAGAACATAGGGGGAAAAAAAACTTAACAAGGAGGCTACAGATGTAAACAGCACAATTGGATGATATGACCTGTTAGATCACATTCTTTACAAGCCTACATTGTACATACTCAAAGATAGACCACCCGGGAACATAATTTGAACCTGAGTAAATTCAAGCACATAGAGATTATACAGACTTCTCTGTCCGACCACTATGCCACAAGTCTGGAAATCAACTAAAGGATGATGAAGAAAACAAGAGCAAACAATTGGAAGATCAATAACTCTATATAGCAAAAGGAGTGGCTACTGGCCCAATTTAGAGATGAAATTATGAAGTTTCTGGAAACCAATGAGAAAGAAACTACAATGTACCAAAATCTTTGGGACACAGCAAAAGCATTTATTAGAGAAAGGCTGATAGCAATATATGTGCACATGAAAAAGGAAGAGAGACTTATGGTTGATATGATGGCACAAAAGTTACACCAATTATAGCAGAGTCAACAGAATAATCCTACTAATAGCAAAAGGAAAGAAATAATAAAAATCATATTGAGATATAGGTGATGGAAAACTATGGGGAAAATTAATGCAGTTAAAATTTGGATCTTTGAAAGGATTAACAGAATTGATAGACCTCTGCCAAACCTAACCAAAGAAAGGAAGGAATAAATTTCAATAGTAAACATGAGGGATGAAATAGGGGACATAACAATGGAACCTAATGAAATCAAAAGGATAATTACACAGTATATACAGTGCCTGTATTCCAACGAATTCAGAACCTGGAAGACATGGACAAATACTTAGAAAAACAATCCCTCCCTAGACTATCCCAGATGGACTAGAGAATCTCAACAGACTCATAGCAATAGAAGAAATGGACAAGGTTATCAAGGGATTACCAACAAAAAAAATCCCCCAGGCAGATAGCTTCACAGGAAAATTCTACCAAGCATTCAGGGAAGAATTGACACCAATCCTACACAAATTCTTCCAGAATATAAAAGGAGAAGGCATACTCCCAAATAGTTTCTATGAAGCTAGTCTAATGCTGATACCTAAAGCAGCCAAGGATCCCACAGGAGCTGAAAACTACAGATCAATATCCCTAATGAGCATCAATGCAAAAATCCTTAACAAAATACTGTCCAATATACTACAAAAGCATATAAAACAAATTATTCGCCATGATCAAGGTTGATTCATACATGGGATGCAGGGATGGCTCAACATATGAAAGACCATTAGTATTATTTTTCACATTTACATGAAAAATTATAAGAACCACATGATAATATCGATAGTTGCAAAAAAAAAAGCATTCGACAACATCCAACACCCATTCATATTTAAGACACTCAAGAAGATAGGAATGGAAAGGAAAATACCTCAATATTAAACAATCTATATATGGAAAACCAACAGGCAATGTGGAAATCAATGGAGAAAGCTGAAAACAATTCCACTGAAATGGGGGACCAGACAAGGATGGCCCTTGTCCCCACTCCTATTTAACATTGTACTGGAGGTCCTAGCTAACAACATAAGACAAAGAAAAGACATCAAAGATATTCATGTACAGAAGACGTGAAACTGTTGTTATTCATAGACGATATTATTTTATATATTGAAAATCCCCAAAACTCCACAAGTGGAATGTTGGGAGTGATAAAGGAATATGGCAGGACACAAGATCAACAAACAGAAATCCATTGCACTGCTATACACATCGGACAAGATTACAGAAGAGGCAATTAAAAACTAGTACCCTTACAATAGTCAAGCACAAATTGAAATATCTAGGGATATAACCAACTACAAAAAAAACAAGCGAGGAAAACCACAGAACACTATTAAAAGAAACCAAGATTAACCTCAAGAAATGGAAGAGCATCCCATGTTCATGGATTGGAAGACTCAATATAGTAAAAATATCCGTTCTGCCCAAGGTACTACATAAACTAATGCTATCCTTATACAAATACCATAATCCTTCTTCAAAGAATTGGAAAAACTGATTACCAATTTCTTACGGAGAGGGAAGAAGCCCAGAATTAACAGAGAACTCTTCAAGAAGAAGGACAAAGTGGGAGGGCTTTCTCTGCCTGACTTTAGCATATATTATACAGCCACAGTGGTCAAAACAGTGTGGTACTCATATAACTGCAGATATTCAGACCAATATCTGTCAGGGAATACACAGGCTATCAGAAATAGAGAAGGATACAAATACAGAGGAGTCAAACATTGACAAGGGATATACTGAAAATAAATCACCTGTGTACATCGAAAGAATTTACCAACAGAGTAATAAGAGAGCCCCAAAATTGGGCTTTTTAGCATTTTTAGCATTGACACATCAGACAAAGGTCTTATTACTAAAATATACAATACTTGGTACACTTACAATAAGAAAAAAAGCAACGGCCCACTGAGGATTTAAGCAAAGGACCTGAACAGAAGTTTAACAGGGGCAGAAATTCAAATGGTCAATAAACATATGAGAAAATGTTCCTGATCATTAGCCATAAGAGAAATGCAAATTAAAACAAATATGAGATACCACCTAACACCCTCAAAGATAGCCCAATTCAAAAAATCAGAAACCAACATATATTGGAGGGGCTGTGGTGAGATAGCAACTTTCGTCCACTGCTGGCAGATCTGTAGGTATGTACAGTCACTATGGAAATTGAATTGGTAATATCTAAAACAGATGAATCTTGAGCTACCATATGACCTTGCTATCCCCCCACTGGGCAAGATTCCTCCTCAGAAGAAGCAAGAAACAAACCATGACCCGCCATCTGTACTCTAATGTTCATCACGGCACAATTCACAATTGCAAGGAGTTGGAAACAACCAACATTTCCATCAACTGATGAGTGGCTCAAAAAACTGTGCTACATACACACAATGGAGTCCTACACATCCCTAAAAAGCAGCAATGAATGCATGAAGCACAGTGCCCCTTGGGAAGAACTGGAGGAAATCATGCTAAGTGAAGTAAGCCAAGCACAAAAAGACAAGTACAACATGAGTCCACTGAGGTAAGCTTTAAAATAAATGAATAAATGAATCAATCAATAAATAAACAGGGCATAAGGGAAAAGCTACTATGTACATACATCCCTGGGGCGAGGTTCAGCAACTATGACAGGGGTCAAGCCCAATCCAGAGATATATACGGCAGCCAACTAAATAAGAGAGGGGAAAAAAGAGAGAAAAAAAACATGGGTATAGAGGGAGCAGGGCACTAACCCGCCCAATTTTAGGGTATTGTTTATAACTCCACAGGAGCGGGAGAGAGAAACCAAGCTTTAACATGATGTGCCAAGACATGAATACAACATACCGGCATGTACCTGGGAAGCAATATAGTGGTCTGTGAGGACATCTCCAAACTCAACTATGTGGACAACCCCTCACCCCCAGAAGAATGCATTTTAGAGGACAGCATTGGGGCTACAGCTTGGGTATAGGGGAGCATCAGATTAGAGCACATGGGAGCATCAGATTAGAGCACATGGAGAGGGAGGAGAGAATATCTTGGCCCACCAAGCCCTGCTGACAATATATCTCCTCAGAGCATACAATGCACAGAGAGAACCATAAGGCTTGTCCCACCATGAAACTTGACATCCCTCATTAAACCATAGCACTGCGGGGAACAACACTGGAGACAGTGCAGGAATAAGGCATAATCTGACCACATCACACTTGGGTGAAACTAAAGAGCAGCAAGGAGAGCAAAGGGAGGAAATCCCCAGGGAATACCAAAAATAGACTTTGGAGACAGAGTTTGCCATCCCATCAGACTGGACTGGAAAACACTTGTAAAGGCCAACAAACAGAACTTGAACTATTTATGGGCTTTTCCATTTTTGTCAGTGGCTTTCTTTTGTTATTGTCATTATTGTTTTGTTGGTTTTGATTTCCTTTGTTGTTTTATTTGGCTTTGCCTGGTTTTTGTACTTATTAATGTATCTGCATGTATATCTAGATAAGTTAGGTGGGATGAAAAGAACAGGACCAATGGTTCGGGAGGGGATACAGGAGAAGGGAAGGATGGTGGAATCAACCTAGGGACAAGGGAACAACAAGCGAACTAAATCAATGGAGAGAAAGGCATATGATTGATGCCTGGTGGGGCTTAATTAAGTGCAATGTAGCAGCGAGGAATTATTAAACCTGAGTGAAGGTCAAACATGATGGTGGGACAAGAGGAAAGTAAAAGGAAATAAAGGAAAGAACCAGGACACAACGAACTTTTATAGAGGTCTAAATATAGGCATGTACATGTACAAATATATATAATAAGAGGGAAATATAACTATGTACTCATAACTATAAGTTAAGGTTAAGGTTGCAGATGGACATTGGGCCTCGACTCAAGTACACTCTCAACACAAGAACCTTTTGTTCTAACACTGTGGCATTCAGTGATGCTCGCCTTCCCAACATGATCATTGAAGACAAAATGGGTGCATAAGCAAATGTGGTGAAGAAAGCTGATGGTGCCCAGCTATCCAAAGATAACATTTTGGGTCTTAAAGGCTTGAAGATAAACAAGCTGCTATCTAGCTCAGAAGCAACAAAGCCCACATGGAAGAAACACACCAGCCTGTGTGATCATGAGGTGTCAATGGGATCAGGTATCAGGTATTTAAGACCCAGAACAAAATCATACCAAATGTGGATGGCGGGGTGGGGGGTGGGGGGTGAGGGGCGCATGGAGTGGAGATCCGATGCCCATCTGCAGACAAAGAGGAGTCACAGGGAAGAGATGAGCCAGTCATATATATATGACACAAAAAAGAACATGAAGGCACCCTCATTTGTACACATGCGCATATCTATTGAAATGAATGAGTTACGCTGCTCAAACCTTGACAAGGTTTTCTGTTGGTTTGTTTCATTTCATTTTTCATTTGCCTACTTTCTAGTAGTTTCATAATCTGTGAGGGAAATATAACCTTCTTGTGGGATTATAAAGACTTTTCCCCAGCTTTGTTTCCCCCAAAGACATGCCAACATTAGAGTCTATTTGCCAGTATATGGAGAGACATCCTCCCTGAAAACAGTCTGGTCCCACCACAGGTAGCGCCCCCCCCCACTGCTGTTAAGGACATGGGTTACTTCTCCCTAAAGACTTGGGACCATTGCTTGGTTCCTATAGGTGGGGTTTACACCCGACTGATAATGGTTTCTATAGTGGGCCAGAAAACAGGTCAAACCAGTTCAGTGACATCCAAAGTTAAGCTGCCATCCGGAATCTAGGATCCGCCCTTCTTGTCACAGGAATACCCCTCATCCCTCCTCTTCCTACTGCATGTATATCCCTAGATTGTCCCCATCTCATTGCTGTATAACCTATAGTGTAACCCCTTCCTGTGATGTTTATATTTTCTGTAATTAGTGGGCCTGCACGCCCCCCAAAGATATATAGACCTTGATTAGCAATAAAGAGCTCTATTGAGATGTTTTATTAACAGAAAATCATGTTATTCCCAAATTCTTCCCAAGAGTTTCAGAGCTGCAAAAACTCACATATTTGAGAACACCTCTAAAATATCCTGATCCTGTATCTTTTTTGATTTTTAAAAAACAAAACATTATTCAAGTGTGTTAAATGTAGAAAGCATAGGATAAATGGCATAATGGCAAAGTGATAAAGTATGATATAAAATTATCCTAATTTTACCTAGTTATATTAGGTAAAAATGTATCCTAATATAATCTGTCATAAACCTATATATTCAGATAGATTTATAACCCTGGCTCTCTACTTCCTGACTCTACAGCTTCATGAGGATTAGCACTGCAATGTCTTGGCCCTCTTTTGATGTTCACAAAACAAATGATGGGCAAGAGAGACTAACACTGGAATCTCTATAAATGTTCCAAGTCCCTCATCCAAAACAACAATAAGCACTAGCCACACTTCGATAATGCTTTATGTATACATCTTCTCTCATTCCATTACCTAAAATAATGATATTAGTCTACAAAGGCTACAGCTGTAACACTTATTTAACTTGAAAGTTTCTAATTCTTTTAATGCTAGAATCTCAGATTCCTGACTCACTCCAAAAAATATCCATTCTATAATTATTTGTTGAGAACTATTATGAAAGTGCCGTGGAATTCCACAAGAACAAACAAATCTGTCTTAGAAGAGGTGTATCCACAGTACTCCAGGAAAGGAGGGTGAAATTTCTTACATACTTTCTTGTTGTCTGGAGACAACAGGACATGTTGTCAGGAGAGATCAGTCCCTGAAGAAAGACATCATGTTTGGTAGAGGGCAGTGAACAAGAAGAAGGCACTCAAAGAGATGGAAGGACACAATGACTACAAATTGGGCCCAAACGGAGCAACCCGTGTGAAGACGGAGCCGGACCGTGCAGTGATCTGTTCTGTTGTGCATAGGGTCATTGCATGGCACCTAACAACACCTGCGTTATGTAGCATCCATAGTGCAAGGCAGGGAGAAGACACAGCTGACCAAAGGAGATGGCTAGGACACCTCCTTTCACACCGTACATGTTTGCATAGATTCTACGCCAACAGCAGGTTATTTGGTTCCCTCTAAGTCAATAAAAAAGAAAAAATCCAATATTTTATTGTTCTGCTTCTAATTGATCCCCAGTTAAATATTAACAATTATACAATGGTGCCTCAAAACGTTTGTGAAAAATCCTGTTATATTTTAGTTCCATTTTTTCCACAAGATTTTTGAAACCTCGCCTAATAAGTTCTACTCCTAGTGTTATTGCTCCAAAACCTCTAGCTTTCTCGCAACAATTGGGAAACCATGTTTGAGCTAAATGAATTTTAGACCCTCTGAGCAAGTTAGGCTTAAACTTTGATTCTTGCCTTCCCATAATCCAGTCATAGTGGTCAAGGGGTTAGTCTTTCAATTAGACTCTGACTAGTCTCCATGTCCTAGTGAAGCTCAGTTCTCATCTGCTAATCACTAGGTTAGTGCTTTTATCTTATGCCATGACACTATGGTACAAAGACCTGTAGACCTACTTCTATAAAGATTACAGTGTATGAGCCCTATTGAACAGTTCTACACTGTCACTTGGGGATGCTATGAATCACTGCAGTGAAGTGAAATTACTTGATGTGGCTCCTCTATCCATAGTATTTGAATACCTACGAAGTGACTGGGTGATACCATGCATAAATGGTGTAGATGGCTGTGGTAGATATATAATTGTTGGTCAATTGGAGGATTAAGAGTGTAGGGGTGGAGTTTAGCTTGTCAATCAGATCATAGCCAATGCGGCCTCTGTGTGGGCATGGCCTTCTTCTGAGAATTTTGGGAAATCTGGCACTTCCTCCTTGGAGGTGGGAGACACTTTGCTCTGTGCCAATCCCTGGGAGACATTGCAGCTGACAAGACACATGGAACTACCCTAGAGCCCTAAGCTGGAGAAGCTACATGGACCTACCCTGATGCAACCAGACTTGTAAAGCTGGAGAAGCCATGTAGAGACCCCTGCCAGCGCCAAGATGCTTACAACACCACTGGATCCAAAGACTATCTACCCACTGGTCTGTGATCATCCTGCATTTGGTATCATTGCATGTGTTTCATGAGTCTGAAGAGGACTTTATAGATTGGTATTGGACATATGGGCAAATATCAGACTTACAGGCTTGGATTGGACTGAGTTGGGATGCTTTCTCAATGTTCAATTACCCTTGTATATAAATCTCTTTCTTATACACATATGTATGTCCATGGATTTGTTTCTCTAGTCTGCCCAAACTAACACAATGGTGCTAACTAAAGGATTGACACTTTTTGCCCTTTCACTGGGTAGAACATTGAGCCATCTCAGAAACATGTACAAGAATTGCACGGTCCTCAAGAACGCAGAGTTGCTAGTCTAGTGAGTGAGAGATCAGTACATGAAGCAGTAGTGGCAGCAGAGGTACTAGAAGCTGCAGTACTTAAAGTGACCATCACTCACTTTGTTTCCCAAGGTGAGTGATGCCATCCCCTGGGGGTGCTGGAATGATGTATGGAGTTGCAAAAGCAGATACCTACATGTTTTCACCTAGATAATGGGCTATAATACAAACGTTTTAATTTACAGGAGGAGATGAATCATATAATTTCTAAAAAAGCAGGCCAAATAACATGGAGAACCTATGACTTCAACCATGAGGCAGAGCAGAGGAGCAAGGAAGACCATGAAGCAGAACAGTGGGCTTCTCAATCACAGGAGGAGAGTAACACTCTCCTTTGCACGGGAGGAGCGTGTGCCTTTACACGGGAGGATTGCTTGCAGAGTGAAGTGTTCTCTGGGCATTTATCAGCACTTCAGGAGTTTCATAACACTTGTCCCTATAGGACAGAGGCCAACAACTGTTTGTCGGAGAGGATGAGGACTCTATCTGCCAATAGGAATAAATAAAGATGCTTCAACAAATGGACTGTATCCTTAATGTCTGTGTGTTGGTTTTAATGTTGCCACGTGAAATTTCCTCATAAACACCCCTAATGGTGAACACTGTCGGTGAGTCTGTGTGGCCATTGCAGTGGATGCTGGGACCCAGAGGAGAGACTCCTAGGAGGGATGGCTGGTGTCTGACAGTGGTAAAACCCGTGGTGGATGAAGGCGTGTTTAATCTCTGCCCCATAGGAAGCATCCTGGGACAGATGCAGGGTAGTATCCTTGTTTCCCTCGTGTAGTGGAGGTGGTCAGATATGGAAGCCATGCCACTCCCGAGTCACCTTGTAACAATAAACAACTATAGTCCCCCAGTTTCTGACTGACCCCAAATCATTACAGTCTTTTCCCAACAAAGTAGTCCTTTACAATTTACATCAGAATTCATTTTCTCTGCTCCAGCAGCTTCCTTTCCCACTTGGAGAAAAAGACAAAGGTCTACTGAAGGCGTACAAGATCTCATCTGACCTGCCACCCACTGCCCTTTCTTAGTCTAGTCCAGTCACACTGACCTCTTGTATGTTTCTAGAAGACCAGGAGCCTTTCTCCTCCATTGTTGAATCTATTTGCCTTGTTTGAGAATGTTTTTCTTCCACACATCTGCATTCCTTAAATTTCTTCACTTCCTTGCTCAAACTAAGACACCTTTATATGCAGTTTAACATGACCAGCCACTCTTCAGAAGAAAGATGAGGATTTCTAGTGCTGTAGAGTTAGTCGGTGGGTTGAATTTTGGACAGGGCTGCTCTGTCCCAAGGGGTTACTGTGAGTCACAGTTCATTCAGTGGGAATGTGTGTGGGTTGGTATGCTCAAAATAATATTATCAGAAAAATTATCTCTCCCTTTTTATGCAATCTTCCTAGGAAATTATTAATACTCTTTAATCATTTTTCTCCATAGCACTGTTCTTTAAAAGCAGGTACCATTTAACTACTGATTCTTTTACTGGCTTCCCAAGTGCCTTACCACACTAGGTTCAAGCTACATGAGGGTAGACCTTTCTATGATTTGTTCATTCACAACTGTATACAAATTACTCAAACAATGCCTGTTACCACATAATAGATGCTCAATAAAGTGAGGTTGTTTAAATAATTAAATAGATGAATGTCTATCTTCTCAAGTAATTATCAGGTCTTACTTACATAACTGTTCTTGTCTAGGGCAGAAGAAATATTCATATATTCCTAGAAATTATTATTTATATATCAGAGAAGTTGGATTATATGAAAGAGAATGCAGCATCTTGTTGGTTGAAAGTGAGAAGTATTTGAAACAATTAATGATGAAGATTGAAGATTGCAGTCTTCTGTTTGGATAACAACTCAATATAAAAAAGGTCAAAATTCTCACAACCGGGCCAACAGGTGACATCATGATAAATGTAGAAAAGATTGAAGTGATCAATGATTTTGTCTTACTGGGATACCCAATCAATACTCATGTAAGTTGCAGTCCAGATAGCAAAGATGTGCTGCACTGGGTCAGTCTGAGCACAAGACCTCTTTAGAGTGCTGAAAAGCAAAGACGTTGCTTTTAGGACTAGGAGGTGCCTGGCCAAAGCCACAATACTTTCAACTGACTTATATGCATGTGAAAGTTGGACATTAAAGAAGAAAGACCAAGGAAGCATTGATGTGTTTGAATTGTGCTTTAGAAGAATAATGAAAATACCATGAACAGCTGAAAGGAAAAACAAAGCTGTCTTGCAAGAAGTGTGGCCAGAGTGCTTCTTCGAGGCAGAATGGCAAACCTTCATCGGACATACTTGATAAACGAGAGAGGCCGTGGAAAGGAGGAAGGCCCGCACCCTCATGGAGATCCACTGATCCAGCGACTGCAACAATGGCTTCAAGCACAGGAGCCATTGTGAGGACGCCACAGAACTGGGCGGCCTTTCTTTTTGTCTTTCCCAGGCCACTACGGGTTGGAACTAACTTGACGGCACTGAACCACCACCACAGCATTCCTAGATGTCTTTGGTGATGCTAGGACCACACGATGTAATATAAAATGTATGTAAGTTGATATTGCCACTCACATTCACCCTCTCCTTCCAACCTGGAAGGAGCGGTGTTGTAATGACAGTTTTCTCAGCTGTTGTAGGTTAAAAGAATAACATTGAAAATATTTCGTTCAAAATGTATTTTTTCAAGGCCTGGCATGTCTGAGAGATATTTTGAGTCCAGTTTCAGACCACTTCAATAAAGACTGATTACAATAAAGCAAATCACATAGATTATTTTGGTTTCGTAATACACATAAGGGGGAACTGAATACAAGGATCCACATGTGACCTCTTCCCTGGGAGAGGGACAGCAGAGAAGCGGGGAAGGGAGACTCCGGATAGGGCAAGATATGACAAAATAACGAGGTATAAATTACCAAGGGCATATGGGGGAGGGGGGAATGGGGAGGGAGGGGGGGAAAAAAAAGAGGACCTGATGCAAGGGGCTTAAGTGGAGAGCAAATGCCTTGAGAATGATTGGGGCAGGGAATGTATGGATGTGCTTTATACAATTGATGTATGTATATGTATGGATTGTGGTAAGAGTTGTTTGAGTCCCTAATAAAATGTAAAAGAAGAGAAAAAAATGATTAGGGCAAAGACTGTACAGATGTGCTTTATACAATTGATGTATGTATATGTATGAACTGTGAAAAGAATTGTATCAGCCCCAATAAATTGTTAAAATAAAAAAATAAAATAAAATAAATTATGTCTATACCATACTGTTGTAACCTATTAAGTGTGTGAGAGCATTATAAAAAACGTGTGAAATATTGTGCAAATTATCAAATGACACAGACATAGATGAGTACATGTTGTTGGAAAAATGGAACTGGACCAGTGTTGCAACAGACCTTGAATATGGGAAGAAAAGCAATTTCTATAAACCCAGCAAAACTCAATAGAAAGCGATATGCCTGTCATTATTTCTCTGCCTCTGTGCTATGTAAACTTCAGCACAGGGAACTGTTGAAAGGGATACAATGAGCAAAATATAGCTTATATATTCTATTACAAAGTAGCTATATTAGACAAGTCACTTAACTCTACAATATTTGTTTCTCTTTTGGTGTACGATGATGTGATTGCAATAAACTCTCCAAGAGGAAACAAAAACAAACAAACAAAAATCCCCTATGATGACAAGCCATCTAAACTTGGATTCTGGAAAAAGAAGAGGTTAGATGAAGGAAAGCCCCAAGAATTAAGTTAATTTTTTGAAAACTAACTATGAACCAGTGGTGACTGAGAATTTTATTGAGATTAATCTGTAATGTGGTTAATATTTATGTGACAAATTACCTAGTGACTACAAAGTTAAACTTCTTGCCTAATAGAGAGACTGAAAATATGTTCAGACATTCTAAAGCAAAATAAAATTCTTAATACTGATTAGACAAAATGAGCAATTTGATTCTTATTCTCAGAATTAATATTCTTTAGAAGGCATTATCCTTCTCTAAGAGTTTTACAATTTGAAGTGCCCTTGGTCCCTCTAACCGGCTGCTGCCTCACACAGGGCTAGTCACTGGTCACTAATAAGAATAAAACAATTTAAAATCTGATGTCCTATGTAGCAAGTTCACTAATTATTAATTCTGAATAGCACCTACATTGGAGCTCTTGTGTACAAGGTAATCTCCTTGTTCTATTTGCTCCACAACAGCAAAGGAATTGACTCTTCAGTAAGATCAAGGCATGCATCTTTGAATGCAGATTGTAAACATGACTTATGCAAAATCCTGAATGTTTCTAACTACTACCACTTCTTGTCCTTGTAATCTCCATACATTTTCAGAAGAGTCTATTGTTCACGAAGTAGAAAATTTAGTGCACTACAATGCTACTAGTTGAACAGAATACATTAGCATTGATAACAGGAAGCACTGTTGTTTGCAAAGATAAATGTATCATCTTATCCAAACCAGCATGTGTGTGTGTGTGTGTGTGTGTGTGTGTGTGTGTGTGTACATATATACACCTAGATCTACATATGTATTACTTCAAGTGCCTGGAGTAGAAAAAAATGATGAATTTTTAAAATCTGCATTTGCAAATTTCATGGAGTCTAACGATTTAGACTTGGGGTCGATGTATTGACAGTTTCCTCTACTGAAATGTGCTGCATTACAACTCCATATTTTAGGTGGTTCCGTTTTACCTCCTCTGGGACTGCTCTTATATTAACAAAGCCTTTTCTGAAGACGATGAACACGCGGCGGGCTCCACAGCGGAAAGCGGAAGTTGCGCAGTCAAAGGCAGTGTCTCCAGCCCCGAGAACAATCACGGCTCCCCGTATCGATGGCAATGGAGAGTGACAGGCGCACATTCCTGAATGATGAAAGGAAAACCCCATTTTCAAGTAGAGAAACCATTTCTGCATGACAGCTCAAAAGATACTTGTACTCAAAGCAGTGTAAAATTGCATCTTGCAGTTTTCGAGGATGGAGTGTCACTATCAAATTATTCTGCTTCATTGAAAGACAGTTTTATGCCCATTTTAAAAATATGCTCATATATGTAATTTCATAGTCAGTACCTTTAGCAGTTCTGCCTCCTTTTTCCCTTCTAGAATGATCACGACAATGCGTTCTGAAGAGTTTAGGTCATAACAAACTGGAAATCAATCAATTATAACTCTCTTTGTTAACAGGGTGATAGGTATTTTTAACTTAGCATCATTAAATTTCTGCTTCTCAGAAGGAAAAATTGATTCTTATCATCTGGGTTAACGATATACAGCAATCCAGTGAAGATCTCCTTTGCATATTTTCTTATTCATTTTCTATACAGAGCCCTGCTACATGTAGTGAACTTTGAAAGTTTAAATATTAAATAATTAACTGATCTAAAAGAATGCAAGTGAATACAACTGAAGCATTGCTGAGCATGACTTCCTTATTATAGCCGACACAGAACTGTTACAAGGTTCCTGGTATCCCGAGGTTTTGTTTGCAAAATCAGACAATGAAAGAAACATGACTTTCTGATTGTCCAGTTCTCAAGGACACCTATATAAGGGTTCTTATCCATATGATGAGCCTTATAAAATAAAATGAAGGTGTTCTTTAGATACTGGAGAGTATGGAATCAAATAAAACTTCTAAGATAAATTACTATAATTTTTGAAATGATACCTTGGGTAGAATAGTCCTATAATCCCCATAAATACAATCATTTTGCTTGGAAGAATTTAGACTGAAGATTATACAACTGCCACTTGGTAATTCTAAAATGAATGCTATGTGCACTATGATCTTCAGGACAAAGCGTCCAGTTTCCCTGGAAGGAGGTAATTAGAGATGATATACATATTTCGGTTTAAACTTGTACTGAGTGAGCTAATACCTTTCTTATCTTTAAATGTTGAGAAAAGAATGAGAAGAATGTGTGCCATATCTTTTCCATGGTGAAAAACATGTTGAAATACCTTCAGTTCAGACCATTAAAAATTCAAGGATTTAAGTCACCTTGTTTTTGAAGAAATGTCACTGCTGCTTCATTACTAAGACCACAACTTCGGCCACGTGACCATGGTGTGGCACAGGGGTGGCACTAGATTGCTCTTCTGAGGGTGTCTGAAGTGACACCTATTGCTCAGATTGAACACAAGGGTGTTTTACTTTATGTTGACAAAGTCCCAGTTGAGCGAGAGATCTTGAATCTCTCTGCCTGCATGGACACAAGTCATATGTAATATCAGTCCCGTCAGTCTGGGTACATGCCACAGTGTGAACTTGGAAAATATGCTACTGAGTGAAATAATTCAATCACCAAAAACAGACAAACAGTATCTAATTCCACCCATATGAAACACTTAGACAAGTATAGAGAGACCAAAAAGAAAGTGATGGGTCAGCATTGGGGAGATGATGTGGGAAACAGGCCTTTTCTACTTTACTTGCAGCTAAGGCATGAAACCACGACCTGAAAAACATCCTACTGAGTTTGAATGGAATATAATTGTAAGACATGAAACAACAGAGGCACCTGAAAGAAGCCAAGACAAAATGTTATACCTGGTTTGCTGCTCTTGGCGACAAGTGGCAAAAAGTCTTTGGATGTGTAAAATCCCTGGTCCTGGGTCAGGCCTTGGAAGATGTGATCTTTCTTTGGTTCTGGCAAACCTAAGGAAGAAAATGTTTATAGAATGTCATTAGTGGGAAGAGGGATTTTTGGTACTGGACATGAAAACAAAGTAGAAGTTTGTAATCATTAACATAAACTCCTGACAGAAAAAGAAATATATCTATATCTATATATATGCAAATTACCAGAAAAAGCACAGTGTAACAAAGAATGTCTTTAATATGTAACCAAGCACATATTGCAAATAACATATGCATATTTACATGAATCTCTGCATGCATGTACATTTGCATACACACAAATATATACATATATGTATTCACAAAACAAAATTACACACACCTATATATGTACATTATTAAAAATAAGCATATTATTTCTTCATGTAATGGAGAAAAATGAGTCAGCCAGATAACTATTTACAATATTATAAAAACCAGAAAATTGAAAAGAAAATGTGGATGTTTATCTAATTACTGAATGTGAAAATCATCTATGGCAAAAATCGTCTGGAACAGAAACTCAGATACAAGACAATGTTGTGTTTACCACAGTGTTCAGCTATTCTTCATTTTAGATTAGTATAGAATGTAAAGGATTAAGTAGAAAAATATTTTAATGACATAATTAAAATGAAATGTCTCAAATATCAGTAAGAAAAATATTATCAACAAGAAACAAAAGTAGTGGAATTTGAGAGAAAAAAACCCCATAATTTTAAGTCTATTAGTAATTAAAGAACTGCAAATTAAAACAATTATATGTGATTCTCTCTAAATGCACACAGAAAAATTAAATGAATCTTACTAAAAAGCAAAGCAGAACATAATACTAAAACACAAAAACCGTTCAATGAATTTGCAAAATACAAAACTGTTTACATAGAATGGTTCAAGTTTTCTGTAGAAATATTAGACCTAATATGAGTAGTGATTATATCTGAGGTAATAGAACTACAGACATTCTAGTATTATAGTTATTATTGTTGCTGTTATTCATTTCCACAATTTCTACAAGACACTTGCATTCCTATATAATTAGGATAGAATTACATAATTTTAAAAAGTAAATGAGAAGCAGATTAATATTATTTTTACAAATTAAAAATATATCAAATCTCATGGTAATCTTTGCCAGTAGAGAAATAATTCAACTCAATTCTACAAATAGAGGAAAATTCATAGTTTAATTTTATATGCTAAGATTCATGCTGCAATGGGTCAGTCTAGAGAGGTAGGAATTTATTTTGTAATCAAATGAAGAGCCATCGATGAAGAAAACTGTGGCCCAAGGACCATGTTTGCGATGTAGGATAAGGTAGATGCCATCCACATTGAGCTTCAAGCTGCAGATATTTGTGGTTGAATGCGCAATAACAAACTACAGCCGTCTCTTCTCAGCGCAGGAAACATTCTTCTTCCCTGTGCAGCCGCACTCCAAAGAGCGTTACACTCTGCTTCTAAATTATTTTAAGATATTTCATTTTAAAAACAAGTTCCCAATTATCTAAATAAGTTAAGCAAGTCACTTGACTTGCCTCCCTTGTCCTCTGTATAAATGAGGACAAGACATGACATTCATTTTTGGATAGAGAAGAATATTCTTCGGTTATTGGAATCATAGAAACCATAACATATATGTAAAACTTTTAGAAGGCCAGGGGGTATTGAAGAAGATAAATTTGATGAACATAGTTGACTGTATACTTTAAAATTATTCTATGAAAATTATCTTCCTTGACATCTATTAAAGGATGATTGTAATTTTAGCCCTACTTGGCTACTCAACATATCTAGATTTAAATAAGGAACTAAGTATGCTCTTTCATATGAAAAAGATAACCTATATAGTAGATGGCATTTCAATTTCTTGCTTAAAATGGTCACACCCAGCCTGAAGTGCTATGCAACTTTAAACGATATAATAAGCAACAAATTATAAGGGAAGTCAAAATCAAGAATATAAATGGTGAATTCGGGGATGAAAGTAACTTGCTGTTGTTGAAGATCCAATGTTTAGTCATTCCTAAGTGGGGTTTCACTATTTTCTGCGCTTAAGTAGAAATCATGCTTTATACATGCAATTATTTTCTCTAAACTCGCCACTGGAATAACTACTCTCTGAAGAAGTGCAATGGGAGCCCTGTGCTCAAGAATTGGGCTGCTAACAGAAAGGGCAGTTGTTCAAACCCACCAATCATTCTTCAGTAAAAAGGTGTAGCAACTGATTTCCCTATCAATTACAGCCTGGAAAGTCTCATAGGGTGATTCTCCTTGTAGGATTCTGCTTCTACTACTATCAGTTATTAGAGACCTGAGGGAGAACAGAACTAAACAAGTGCCAAGTACTGTTCCAACCCACTATGCTAACCACAGAGAATTTCACAAGGAAAAAAATCATCTTTTTTTTTTCCACTTAGATCAAGACACACTTGAGATCCAGAGTTCCCTGATCGTTCCTCCCAATGTCCATATTTTTAACAGTTTCCACTTGGAGCATGTGGGGGTGTACATTTTAGGTCATCAACTTTGAATTCAATCATTTAAACTGCTAACCAAGCATCACTCTAGTTCACCCTGGTCCTGCCTGCCCCCTGCAATTTCCAGGATCCCTTCCTTTCCATAGGAAAGTCTTTATCTTCTTCTTGCTGTTTTTGTTTACCTATATCAGTGGTATCATGCAGCGTTTGTCCTTTCTCGATTAACTAATTATACTCTGCATAAAGATCTATAGGTCTACCCAGATCATGAGATGCTTTGTCATGTTTTAAGTGATACATGCTACTCCATTGAATGCATGTGTGTTCCTTTACTCTCCTCCTGATGTTGCTTCCATCGTCTTGCTTTTGCTAACAGTGCTGCAATGAGCATATGCATCCCCATGTCTGTTGGTGTTCTGAGTCTTACTTCTTTAAGAAACATACCCAGGAGAGGGATTACTGAATTCTATGAAATGTCTCCTTCTAGTTGTTTTAGCTCTGTAATCAATTCAATGTTTCCTGGGCCAGGCTCTTCCACTAAATGTTCAAGAGCGTGCCAGTTAGACGCCTGGCCATGTGGATATTATTCAAAGACAGAAAATATGAGCCCTCAAATCGCATATGAGCCTTTTGAAAAGTTCATGGAAAAAGTGCATTATCTTTTAATTCCATTTCCTATAACTCACATAACTAGATGCCAGGTGTGAGTCGAGAGTGTTTTTACATATCACATCAGCAATAATTTAGAGATTCTGCTAATATCCACTGTACCTGAAGCTCTACAGTAGCCTGACCCAACTGTGCTCTATTCTCTATTAGGAAACTGTGTATTAGACAGTGTAAGTACTACCTCTCCCACGACCAGTCATGTGACCTTGAGTAAGTTTCTGTGACAGTTTTATGTAGACATGTGTCTAGGCAACCAACATGGAACTCCCTGCTATCGAGTCAATTGTGGCTCATATTTCTCTCTCCCATCGAGTAGACGAAGAATCATCTCAACCCTATAAGCCAGAGAAGAACTATCCCTGTGGATTCCTGAGAGTGTAAATCTTTACTGAAATAGGAAATTTGCTTTCTCACATGGACAGGTATGATTCCTTAATCTCTTTAGTCATTATTTCATTACTAAGCTGTTGTTATGGGGTGTCAGTGAGTCGGTTCCAATCCAATGTAAACCAAAATAAAGCACCATCCGGTCCTGCACCATCCAGACAATCAGTTATGTTTGAGCCCAGTGTTGTAGCTACCGCGTCAGTGCAGTTTCCAGAGGGTCTTCCTGGTGTTGCCGCCCTCTCTTCCCTTTCCTGGGAAATGAATGGCCTCCCTAAGCCATATCCAAAATACTGAAGATGAACCCGTGCCATCTTTGCTTCTCAGCAGCATTCTGGCTGTACTTCCTCCAGGAAAAATGTGTTTGTTCTTCTGGAAGGGCTTGCTGCTTTGAATATTCTTTACCAATGCCACAACTCCAATCACTTCTTCCTCTCCGGTGTTCTTTATTCATTTTCCACTTTCACACACATATAACGCTATGGAAAATACCATGACATGGGCACACAACAGCTAGTCTGCCAAATGGTATCTCTTTGGCTACAGATTTGCCAAATGAATGTGCAATCTGTTATTTTATTTCCATGTGGACATTTAACTCAAGTTAAATGAAATCCTTGATAACTTTAATCTTTCTATGTTTATTGCAATATCTATTGTTTCAGCTTGAATAATAATTAAATTTTCTTCACAGAGTAAAATTTTAAAGATATTATATACAATTGAGACAGCACATAATAAATAATCAATAAACATTAGCCTTTAATATTATAATAGCTTTATTTATGCTGCAATTTATTTAGTCACACAAATTCTCCAACCTAAGACATGGAAAGATAAAGCTTAAGTCAAAATAAAGTATTAAACTTAGCAAATTTGAACTAAGTACTATGAAAAAAGAAAAATGAGGCAAGCAGAAGTGAAATATAAAAGATAATGAGACTTGTAAACACCCATCTATCAAAGAAAACTTTCCCTGAGAGTAGGTGCATATTAATAAATAAAGTGTGTGTCTATACCAGGATGATTTCAAAGTAACATGGAAATTACTTTTTAATTCACTTTTTCAGTAAGAAGATGGGACTTTATGAATGAGGGGATACTGGCAGAGATTTGACACACAGAGCGATTCCGTGTAGCACATTCATAGTGTTTCTGGCCTATTTGGAAGCACATAGGCGGATTTTGTTCCCTCAGAAAAAGTACGCCAATTTTTTTTTGCATTTCAAATATTATTTATCAAGGAATATCTCCATAATGATGATTGGAAAGCATACGCTTCAAATTCCTTGGGATGGAAATAAATCAGACTCAGACTGATGATTCTACAGGGTGAGCACAGGCCCCTAGGGGGCAGTCACGTAGATCCAAAGTTGGTCAAAAACTTTGCAAGATCCCAGCAGCCCTCAAGGTCAGGTGCCCCCCATAAGACCGCTCCCTGGTGGCAGGCATAGAGTCCCAGCAAGTAGGAAGGCAAAGAGGCAAAAAGGTGCTATAGCAAAATGTGGTGAGGAAATCAGATGATGGCCGCCTATTAGATAAAATAGTGTCGGGGGTCTTAAAGGCTTGTGTCCAAACAAGGAACCATCTAAGTGAGATGCCAACTAAGTTCACGTGAGAGAAGCCCACCACCATCAGCCACCAGAGGATGTGCCGCATATTCTGAAATAGAAGGAGGGGTTCTCCTACGGAGTGCGAATCTGTTTTGCTGAAGTGGAAGCCAAATATCCACTTGTGGAACTTCATCTGAAGTAAGCCTCCAGTGGACTCCCTCTGCCCACAGTTGAGGGATAGGAGAAGAGTGGTGAGTAAGCAGAGTGCATTAGAGTTGAGTTCAGAAGATCAAAGGCATGTATTTGACTTGAACGGTTAAATCCTTGTCACTGCTGATCCTCCCTGTGATGCATGCAGGACCTGCTGTAGTTTCCATTTTTTTCGGTAATTTTGGTGTGTACTGTGTTGTTTGGTGTTTGGTTGTGCATACTAGGGTATATCTCAGAGGAGTTAGGTCTTTGGGGTCAACTTCTGGAAGTTGTGTTACAGGTTTTTTGTTTACCAGTATATGAAACCCAGGATTGATGAACAGCAAGTAGACTCGGGAATTTGGTATGAGGGGTATAGTTGTCATGGCAGAGGGAAGGATCACCGTGTAGATAAGAAATGTTTGGAAACGGATTGTGGTAGCAATGTTCAATTATGCTGGACATGATTGACCTATGGGACAATATGATATATGCATTATCTGATATGATATATGAATAATACAAGTATTAATTTCCAATTAATAATAGTACATATTCTAAAAATGAATGTCATCCCCACCATTTCTCAATCTTATACAAAAGGCTAACCCCCCCTCCCCAATTGTCATAAGGATATCATTTGATTGCTGTACAGGTACCATCAAGTAGACATTATCCAACTGCAACCAATCCCCTGAGCCACTACACAGGGGAAGGTGTGGCAGTCTGCTTCCTTAAAGATGACAGTCTTGAAAGCCTTCCTTACAGGAAAGTTCTACTTTGTCCTATGGGGTGGCTATGAGAATGGATTGCCTTGATGGCAGTGGATGTCTTTGGGGGGCAAACTTTATATTGCAGAAAATGTAAGTTACTACTCAGCACAGATTTTTCTTGGGTGTCTCAGATTTTAAGCCTGTTCCTGGAGTCGTTTGGAGGCACTGATACAGAAAACCGGTTTGTATAGACCATATCACCTCTAGTTTCGTAGAGATGATTTTCCACTATATTTTTAGCCATTAGGCTATATTAGTTTGTTAATTTTTCATCCTACTTTAAAATATGTAAATAATTCAAACCCCCAAAATTACAGGATAAGACAAATATGGTAAGAAACACTGGGAAATGAATGAGCTATTAAGGAGCTGCTAAAGGAACCTGTGTATGGACCCATGATGGCTAACTGATTATGCATTGAGCTGCCAATCATAAGGTGAACGGTTCAAACCCACCAGTCACTCTGAAGCCTTGAAAAGATTCAAAGGTTTGAAAACCCAAAGGGGCAGCTCATCTCTGCCCCTTTGGGTTTTCAAACCCAAACCTTTGGGTTAAGGTCACTCTAAGCTAAATGGATTAGATGCCAGTGTGTTTTACTTTTGGGTCTGCTAGCCTGTGCAGTCTACAAAGAGACTACAAGTTAGACACTATAAAGCCAGAACACAGCTTGAAAAGGGTAGAAAGTTAAAAAAAAGAAATTTGAAAAGACACATTTATGGAAGGAAAGTGTGAGGGCAGTTTACAGTGTCAAAATGTAGGAATTTTCAGAAATCCTTTGAAGATCTACATTTATCTTCTTCAAATTAGGCGGCAAATATACTAGAACACATTTTAATATATAGGAGTCAATAGATAAGCTTGGTTAAATGTTTCAGAGGTGACTATAGGTTTCTTTATAAGAAAAAATTCTAACGTATTTTAATAGTTTCTCTACTTTCTGCTTCCTTGACCTTGGACCAGCAGTCTGCGTGAGTTCCCCTCTCTCTGTCTCTCTCTCTGTCTCTCTCTCTCTCTGTCTCTCTAAATATATATATATATATATATATATATATATATATATATATATATATATATATATATATATATATATATATATATAAGTATCCCAGTTTTATTTCTCCTGAGAATCCTGCCTAAAAACCTTTCATGTTCCTCTTCATGCACGGAAACAAAAAGAAGTCGCCATGGAATGAGGTCAGGTGAATAAGGCACATGGATAAGAGAGGCATGGCTGGTTTTTGCCAAACCTGGCACAGTGAGATGGGTGTTGAACAGGTAGATTGTTGTGGTGGCAAAACCAGTTCCACATCTGCCACAAATCAGGCCTTTTTGGTCAAACCCTGTTTCAGAACCTTCATAATAGAAAGCTTAATTAATGGTCTGGCCTGGTGCAACAAACTCAAAATGCACTAAGAATCAACATTTTTTGTCCGTTCCAGAAGCTGACAGATGTCCAGAATGAGGTTTGCCATCAAGCACTATTTCACCATTATGAAATGAGAATATCACTCCTACACTTGAGGTTTACCCATAGCACTTCCTTGTAAGCTGTGTCCAACATCACCACAGCTTCTTCAGCAGTTTTCCCAAGCAGGAAACAAAATTCCACAGCACGCTGTTCTCTTACATTGGTCATCACATAAAACGAGGCTCAAGCAAAACTGCTTTTATGAAAAAATTCTCTGTGATCAGACCTGACCTTCCCAGGCGACACCACTGGGTGCACTAACTTAGACTTCAGTGCTCACTTAGCAGGGAAAATACATGCTATGAAAGCTCCAGCCAGCAGAGCATCTTTGTTTTGTTTTGTTTGGGGGGAGTACCCGGCAGATAGTCTTTTGATGCTGCCTGCATTGATCAAAACACCCTCTATCACTGTAGCTTGGTGCTTGACAGTTTTCTTCAATTCATTTAGCTTGATAGATGCTTGCGGCGGGGGGGGGGGGTTGTTCTCTTTTGGCTTTTTTATTCCATGTCATTATGTATTTTATTATATTACTTTATCTTCTTGAGGTAGATTTTGAAATTTTCTGTTAATCTTTTCATCATCTCTTTCATCCACTTTCTCTCCTCTTCATCCATTCAGAGGCAAGCTTCAGAGTCTCCTATGACATTCACTTTGATGCTTTCTTTCTTTCATGTCTTTGTATGGCCCTTGGTTTTCTCCACGTTTGATGCTCTTGGTGTCGTCCGACACATTTCCAAGTGTTGGTTCATTCATATTCAGTGTGTCAAATACACCCTTGATTCCCCTCTAAATTCGACTCATATGCAGTCATATTTTGTCTCTCATTGAATGGTTTTGATTTGTTTTAGTTTCAACTTGAACCTACATATGAGAAATGGATCCCTGCCCTGTTTTGGTTGTTTTCCATCATCTCTTCCCACAGATGTAGTAATTTTGATTTCTGTGTCTTTTATCTGACAAGGTCCATGTGCATTATCACTGCTCATGTTCTTGTAAAAAGGTAATTGCAATGAAGTTATTGGTCATGCAAAGTTCTCTCATGTGATTTCAACTTCATTTCTATCACTGTTTTCTAACTACTGATCTTTTCTTTTTGTTTCCAATGTTCATATTTAAGGTGCCAGTAAGTACTAAGGCATTTTAATTTCATGTTTGATCAGTTAAATGGTTTCATATCGAATTGTCTCTAAAATATGTGTCAACTTGGCTGAGACATGAATCTCCTTGGTGTTTATGTAATGCTATAACGGCTCAATTTAATGCTGGGATTTCCCCTCTGTTGTCTGATGTGCTTAGCACATTGTCCGTAAGAGGATCAGACTATGTGAAACACCTTCACTCTGATCACAACTCTGACTGGACATAAGCGGCACTAGAGTGACGTATAAGATCCAACACTTTTCATTCGCTTACAGCCCTGATCTGACGTAAGAGGAGTTTCAGTGCTGTACCTTTTATTTTACAAGAAATAAAACAGGCAAAGAACCTCAGTGCCACCAAGAAGAACAGCTGGATGTGGATGCAACTTTTGGACCCAAGGTCCCTCTGCTGAGACTCCTGGACCCAGGAGGAGATTGATTACACGGACCTACCCACAGCCGACTCACAGAAAATCCCTTCCCCTGGAACTAGCAGACTTCCTTTAGGCATCTCTTCCACTACAGTGTGAGAGAATACATCTCTGTTTCCAAAGGCTAACCAGTTGTAGTATTTCTGTGATAGCAGTCTTACGTAACTAAGACATGGCTATGTAGCACAACACTTTCAAGAAAGTTTTCAAGCTGTGGTAGAGAAGTAAGTGACCCATATATCCTTAGTGGCTGCTTCCTTTGGTTGTGTCTTTGGTGATGATGCTCTCTATTACTATTCCTTTCTGTAACATTGCTGTCTTCAGTGTATTTCTTGTGGGTATTTGCTAGTTATTTTTCCATATTTGATATTCTTTGAAGTTTGTATCCCTGCTTTGTTTTCAGAGAACTTCCCTCTGGAGTAACAACCCACAGCAGCAGTGTCTACAGTAAGCTCTTCCTTGGTGTTCATTTGCACATATTGGAAAAAACTGTAACAAGCTAACAATTTGTTCCATATCATCATCTCTAGTTAACATAAAAGGAATAGGCTTTTAAGGCCAAATCTTCATAGCTGTTATTGGATGTGTTTATGACTTATTTAAATTTTATAATGTATATCTCTGTTAATTCGCTGGGTCAGTTATGCCATGTTGAGTGCACTGAATAATCATCTATGTGACCCTCTTTGTTCTTGTGGGCACTCGCTTGAATGGCAGCTAATCTGTCTGAAGAAAGATGGTCAGCAGATTCTGTCAATGAAGGGAGCCTCAGAAGTCCCACCCAAGGGAGCAAATAGCACAGACCACTATGGAATTGCCTGATTCCTGGCCAACAGGAATGGCTTGGAGAAAGGACATTGTTCCTGTGCAGTGATCGCTGCTAAACACAAAGCCATATTTCCTGCATGCACTTTTCTGTTTTGTTTTCACTAAGAAGATTTCAACAGACAAACAAAACGCCGCTGACTGTGGTTTGGACGTGACATGGCTACACTTAAGTATGTTGACAAAAATATCAACATGTGATGGCAAATGTCATAAGCTTTCACTTTTCAATGTTCTTTTGCCTAAGATTTCTTCTCAAATAAGAAAATATGTTATATCATCCTAGTTTCTTCAATTTCTCACTCAAATCAGGGAACAATGCTCTTCTACACAGAGGATTAAAGTGTGTAGAACAAACAAGAATTCATTAAACAATTTCCTGTTGTAGAGCACCAGGCACACTAACTTCTGACCACATCTACGTGAAAGAAAAGTAGGCCAACTTCAAATGTGTTTGTTGTTCTCTTTATGTTGGTTTATTACATCTTTTTAAAGTGTCTTGAGGCCAATTGACTTAATTGTGACATTATTTGTCAAGAGCATCCACTAAATGAGGGTCACGCCTCTGAAGTCAGACTTTATGCATTAACATTCTAGCTAGCTCTAGCACTTATTAAATATCATGACCCTCCAGTAAGTAAATTATTTTTATCAGTCTAGCTATTCTAACCCCTGTACCTGTGGGATTGATCCTGTTTGGTAATCACAATTTTACTTCTGTTAAAGTAATAAGATCAAAGCAGTGTAGGGTGGATTTTACATATAATCACTTCTGGGTTATAAAAAAAAGACCAGAATAGATGGAGATCCATACAAGAGGAAGACAGACTCCACATGAGGATTGTCTACAAGTCAAGAAATACCAAGCAACTAAGAAATGCCTGGGTGACAGACAAAATAAGTGACACAGGAGAGACCTTGAATTGGACTTTTAACTTCCCAGATTGTAAGACAATAAACTGTTTCTTGTTATGTGACTACAAGGCAAGCCATGTGGCATGTGCACCTCTGCACAGAGGCTGAAGTTTCCCTTTGTTTATGTACCCTTCCGACGAGGCTTGTGCTGATTTAGTATGACAGCTATAAAGCAAAGCCCATCTACCCCACGACACACATATTTAATTGTGTCACCTTGTTAAGTGTCCAGTGCTAGTGGGATGTGTGTCATGGTCCAAGAAGGCAGCCTCTGACCTAGAAAGAAAGGCTGTGGCCAGGACCTGACCTTGCTATAGACTCCCAGGAACTCAGACCAGATGTGCTTCAGGACCAGAAATGTAACAAGATAAAAATCCAGAGGCACTTTGGAAGAAAGGCTTGGCAATCAACTTTGAAAAAAATCAATGAAAATCCAGTGAAGCATAATTTTACTCTGACACACACGGGGTTGGCATGAATCAAAATCAGCTCAACAACTCTCGTTCTGTTTTACTGCTGAGTGCTTCATTAACATTGGCACTATAATAGAAACTCTCTGCCACCAATAAGACTAACCTGGTCATCTGGAGAACTGGCTTTCACCTTCATTATCTTCACCTTCTAAGTATGTGTAGATAAAATTGCTTAGTACTGTAGTTCTCTAATTCCTTGATATTTACATTGAAGAAAATCTTCTCCACTGCATAAAGTTTTCTGAACACTCGGTGAAATAGTACATATAAATGCATGCTGGTAGTCAATTATAAACCAGTATTACTATATATATATATACACACATTTATGCATGCATATAGCTATAAGAAAAGGAACTATTCATATATTTAGCTCAAACAGTTGGGATTACAATATGGAAAGATTCCCTTCGAGGGAATAAGCATCCCTCAGCTCCATGCCAGTTTATAAAGCTTTCATTTGTCATTTAAAGCTCCCTTTGATTAATCAATGGAGTTATAACATACTTTCTAGGGGCAATATTGCCACATGGGTTATCATTCTACAATCCATGTATTGATTAGGAAGATAACAGTTCAATCAATCCTGTGGAGATTCTCTTCTCAATAAAAACTTGTCCCATCTTCTCCCCCACTGTCCACTGTCAATGTTTTGAATTCTGAGTGTTCAGATTGATTTTTTTAAACAAATAAGTGAATCAATGTAACATGTATGAAATTAGATCACCATGCCTCACAATAGTATTCACCTAATTGATTTTTCAGATCCCCATTAAACATCTGTTTGGTACAATTGTCATCTAGCCTCTACATTAACTGTGTGTATCACCTAAGTTGTTAGAGCATAACATGAGGCTTTTTTTTCTCTAAATAGAATTTTAGTAACGGCATTATGGTCCTAAATCCTAATCCTTCCCATCGCATAGGCTAACTGTCAGTACAGAACGAGAAATGAGTGATGGAGGACAGTGCCAAGGGGGATGTGTTTACACTTGTGAAGGAGCATACATTTTAAAGCACTGGAGAAGAGAATATAATTACCAAAGGTGATCATTTCTACATAAAGTTACAAACATATTTTGGGTAACTTTTAGGATTTTATATAGACTGTACACTCTGATTCTATCATACCAATGAGATGAGTTCATGCAACTTCATATTATAACCTACTAACTTACTCTCATGTAGAGCATGTCCAGGCAAGAAATATACAAATGATAATAAAGCAATAAATAATAAAGCTGACAAGTGCAAAAACATGGAATCAATTGAATCTGAATGACTAAAATCTCCAGTTATCCCTTTTTTAAATGTAATGGACCAACCATGAATTTCATATAACAAAATGAGAATATGATTCACTATGCATGATTTTGGTATCAAAACTTTTATTTTCTATTTGTACCTAGAAAATATATACAATGACTTTATCTTTATTAATAAAACAATACCTTCTAATTCTAAAGTGAATCAAATATCCGTGGACATATCTCACTTTCATGACAAATAATTTCTACACTTGGATCTATTTAATCTTTTGTCTTTTCCAAACATAAAGCAGCAAAATAAGAAAATCTTTGGACATAAAAAGATAATGTATGCTCTGTATAATTTTGTAATATTCCAATTTTATTATCATTAGGAATATTTTAATAATTAAAATTAAGTTTTAATATAAGCACAAAGTCCACTCTAAAATATCTTTTCTCATAAAAATATATTAATATAAGGTCATATTTCTGTAACTATCTTACCTACCTCTTTAATTCTGGGTATTATTTTAAAGGGCTTGGTCTCTGCTATCTGCTGTATTTCTTGCTTGTTTTTAATTCCTTATTCTTTCTCAGATGGATTTTGCTATGAAAAAATTTTCTATTTTTTGTCCTCACATATTCCCCTTGTCCTTTTTCTTCATGATTGGAGTTGTTAGATGGTAAGTGGGGTGTGGTGCAGTAGTTAAGCCTTCGGCTGCTACCAGCCCGTGGTTAGAACTCACCAACCTTTCTGCTACAAAATATGGCAGTGGGCTTCTGGCCCTCTGTCCTACAGAATTGGTAAAAGTGAGAATAGATTGGACAGTAGTGGTGTTTGTTTGTGTAGTTGGTTGTGTTTGGTTTGTTTTGGTGGGTTTTTTTTTTTTGGCAGTATACTATATCTCAAAGTAAAGAAATCATTAATAATAAATACTAAAAAGGAACAGTTATATTACAAAATAAATCTACCAGACTTACAAAGAAAACAAATTTGCAGCAACCCCCTGCTGTGGAGATGAGGCAGTAATCTTAACAGCAGGAAATAAAAGGGAAGAGGAGAGAAAAATACAAAAGCACAGACATTAAAAAAGTAATTAAAACACTTATCTCCATCGACATACATAAGGAAAAAAACCTTCAACCAACCACCTAAAAACATACTCTATTGAACTGCACAGCGTGATGCAACATTAAAGCTGCCACCGTAAACACACATTCTGCAGAAGGGAGAAACCCCACCATCACCAAAAAAACCCACAAAAACAAAAAACCACCCTCATTGCTGTCCAGGCCATTCTGTCTCCTGGGCCCTTTAAAAATGTAATCTCCAAAGTATCACTAATCTGCTAATCACCAGTAAATCTATCACGCATTATTGCATTGCATTAGTTGCTTTCAGGAACTTTAAAAAAATGCTTTTTTTTTTAAATACAAAGAAATTCTTAAATACAGGGACTGTTAACATTTTATCTGTAATTGTCATAGTTAATTTTATTGTGAGATGAATATTTGTATATAACAGACTTCGTGTAATAATTTTTTACATAGAGTGCATTTCAATAATGTATTTAAACTCTCTACTTCCAAACCAACTCATCATTCCTCTAGTAGTGGAATAAAAAGAGGTTGAATACAGTGCAGGAGCTAGGGTAATATATTAGAATAGAAATGAAAGCTAAGAATCACTGTGAATTTTCTAGGCATACTCTGGCCTTCAGAGCTTTGCAAAGTGATACAAAGCAAGCCTGAGGAAGCTGTAAAATAAAGGCCATGTATCAAAGACTCTCTGTGATCCTAGGTGTATGAAACTTGTTTTCTACTTCACTGTGACTCTTCTGAGGTTTAATTGCCCTGCTGGCTGTGGGCTGCTAACCACAAGATCAGCTATGCAACTCCATTAGCTACTTCTTGGGAGAAAGAGGAGTCATGTTCTCTTGTAAAGCTTTAACAGGCTCAGAAATCTGATGGTTTCAACTAAATGGGTTTGGGTTTTTAGTTCTACTAAGTGCAAAATCAGAAGATTGCTAATGGAGTTCTGACTCTGTTACTATTCACTGCCAGTCCTAGCACAGGTCATTCAACTTTGATAGCATCTTCATTTTGAAAATGTTGAATCACAAATCTTTAATCATGTCCAATTAGTATGTAAACAATCAATAGTAAAGCTCTATATTGTTGAAATGACAAGTTTATAGGAGAAAATATAATTTTTAAACCTCAATAGGTATTGGTCATGCTCCTATACCCTGAATTCTCTAATCTTACTGTGATAACTCAGACAGTTCATGGGTGGAGGAAGTCAGTTCCTGTCTTTAAGGATCTGTAGGTAAATTGGTACAGATACATATGGCTTATATTTAGCCTTACTTTCATACCAAAAAGAAAAAAAACACCACTAGAATCATTTCTGATGGTTTAAAAGTTGCATGTGCAGCCAATGAAGGATTGTGATGAATTTTCAATGGTTAAGTTTATTATTTTTAAGTAAGAGCCAAGCTACATAATATTAAAGCAGGGTTATGAAACACAGCTGCTCTGGGGCAAGATGGCAGTGCCCTTCAAAGATGGAAGTCTTCCTACCATCGTTGGGGTGTGTGGCGTTCTCTGGTCCTACTAATCTTCCAATCTCATGTACTGGGTTCCTGGAAAGGTTCACTATGCCTCTCCTAACTTCTTACTCTAGGGCTTTGACCTGTGATTTTACCCATTCTTATGACAGTCAAATCACCTGAACTATAAAAAATCTGGTCTAATTTTCTTTTACTTCCTTGGCCATGTCACCTCCAGAGCCATTCCCTCCAGGAGCTGTCTGTTAGCCCAGTGTTCTGACCCCAAGGAACGCTTTCAGTCTCTAGTTTGTACTATCTAATCTTAGTTACCATATATACTTGTATTTAAGCCATCTTTCAGCACTTTTATGCAGTTTTTTTTTTTTGTAAAATTAGGTGCCTCCACTGATATTCGGGTCAGCTTATACTCAAGTATATCAGTATAAATGTCATCTTATACTTGGAAAAAAATTGGTACAAATTACTTTGTCTTGCTCTAAATAACTACTTGGATTTTGTAGGTCTACCAAGGAAATACTTATGTTATTTGATCTTTGCAGGAGGTATATATGAGAAAAATATTCCATTATTATTGATGTCTTGAAGGAAAACTTAAGCTTCCTCTCAGTTCTCTCATGTAATAGCTGTGTGTTGTGTAGCCAATTAGGCACCTTTCCTGGGTTGGCTTCACCTGTGTAAACTTTTAAATATCTTCTGTCAGAGTTGTTTTGATGAATCCATGAATTATGACACTGTACACACATACCATGGTGCGTACCTCTGTAAAGATTCACAGCCTGAGAAACCACATACAGGGCCTCTAGGGGTCAGAATTGCTTTTTTTCTGTTGTTGTTGTTGTTGTTTATACAGACATAGAAGAATGTTCCCTTTGAAACAAAGATTTTGAACTCACTGTGCAAACACCAAGTGCCATTTAAGGACATCATGCTTTGCAAACCAGAGGGTCAGTGAGAACAAGGGAACACTCACTGAGATGGGCTGAAATACTCATGGAAACATGAAGACGGCCCAGGATTGGGTGACAGTGTGTTCTATGATGCACAAAGCAGTCATGCTGTGGGGCTGACACAATTAACAACATGCAGAAATACGAAAGTATATTTAGAATAATTAAAGTAGCTTTCCCTTTTGATTGAAGCATAACACATAGGCAAATAGTCGTCTGTTGTTCTCACACTTCTAGGTGAAGAAACCATAGTAATAGTGGACAGACTAATCAAGATAGTCACGGTGAGACTCTGACACCCTCTTTGATGATTGCTTGAATTCCCTATGTGTTATAAAGTAGATACAAATTCACAAATTATACTAAAAAGAACCTGTTAACCATATAATAGTGTCTGTATAGACATAGTAAAAGTATTAATAAAAGTTTCATATTTTAAAAAACAATGTAAAAGAAAATATATTCCAAGTGCCCTTTGGTTTAATTAACTGAGTTCATTCATTCATTCATTCATTCATATTAGTTTCTTAATTTGTTCTTTTCCCTCTAATACATTGTTTCATGACCAATTCTTCTAATTGTAAATATTTCATATTTTGAAAAAGTCAGATTATAAAGTGTATGACTTCTGCCTCTTAGAGTATGATGTGGACAAGGCCAGCATCAGTAACTTAATGAAGTTCAGGCCAAAATCAAACCAGTTGCTACTGAGTCAATTCTATCAAAACACTGGCAACTCCAAGTGTCTGACAACAGAAAAAAACTCTGCAGGATTTTCAATGCTCTGACCTTCTGGAAGCAGACGGCCAGGTCTCCAGGTGGATTTGGATAGCCAATCTTTCAATTAGCAGCCTAATATTTAACGACTTACGTCACCCAATGACACACTGGTATTCCATACATCCCCACAATCCAGGTTCTTTTGTAACTTTAATTTCGTGTCTTGCCAGTATATTTTATAGAATATTGAAAATGATGTCATTCAGGAGATGTCACTAACAACTGTCTTAAATACTGTCTCAAAGAGTAAAAAATGATTTATCCAAAATATTTTTTAAAGTTCACATTCTGCGAGTACACACTTAAAAATTCTGTGCAAATCTCAACAACTCTGTGAGAGAAATATCATATGACCATTTATAGACCTGCCAACTGAGGTCCAGACCAGAAAGAGAAGCTTTCCAAACTCTCTGAGCTAGTTCGTGGTAAACGCAGATTTAATAGAGTTATAACACAGAAACCAAGTGTTTCTTCTACTATTTAACCAATTATTATTAGTTCTACCTAGTCTTTGAAAATTTAGCATACAATGTTTTGTGGGGCCTTAAATTTTCTAAATGCAAATATATCGGTTTATTCACAAGAAAGAAAAGTCTGCTCTACACATCAGTGGGTAATTATTCACCTATCATTCCACCTACGCTACATTTTCAAATGATTTTAGGTAAAGTATGCCTACTTAAATTTAAATGATGCCTTGTAAAAAGATCTTCCAGGCACTATTCATTTGTTTAAAGCACGGATCTACAATGACAAACCTATCATCAATTCAGTTTGATGAAAGGGTAATAATTAAAGCATTATTTTCCCCTTTTCACTGCAAGTCATTTGACCTATGTTAAATCAACTATCAAATTTTCATTCATTATTTCTACATGAAGAATTGTGCCGGCTCAAAAAAATATAAATCTTCATTTGTCAAATTTAAACTCTACCTGTCCCAGTCACTCTCAGGGCTCATAGCTCTTATGCCTTAACATCAGCAAAATATTGTCAAGTCTCACAAGCTCTCCACGGCCTCAGATGACTCTGGGAATCAGTAATATTTGTAATGTGAGAGTGCACACTGAGGGGAAAAGAGGGACTTGCCAGCCTCGTTAACCAAACTGAGTGGTGACACGACAGCTGGCTCCCTGGTGTGGCCGGTGATCAATTTCAATCTCCTGACCAAGAATACAAGGATATGAGGATACTGATTCTGGACTCCTCTTGAAAGGAGATTATAGATTTGTCAATCTGTAATGGGAATATGAAAGTTTTAATTCAACTAGCATTCGAGTAAAGAATACATCTAACTTCTCATTCCTATTCACTACTCTTACTGTTTCTAGGGTCTTCTCTTGACAATTACATACTTCAAAATGCATATGCAATGAATTAAAAAGCAAAGCTGTCTTAATGGATAAATGATCAAATAACTACTGGAAACACTCTATACTGGTTGGTATTAGAGACATACAATTTCATGTAGTATCAGATTATTTTCCCCCACATCTCTTTATAAAGATCACAGGGGGTGTTTTCTTTTGCTGTTGTGCACTGCCAAACTTCATCATGTTAACTATTTATTAAGTCTTGAAACAGCGCAGTGATTACTAAAAGGATGATATTTTCCTTCCAAAATGCATACATTAATGCCATTTATGACTATAAAATGAAAATTCTTTTGATGAGAGAAAATAAAAGGTATCACCAGTTTAAATATTTGTTTTATATCTCCATTAATAACATTCAAGGGGCCTTTAAAAACTACATCAGAAAATTCTATTATCTTTTCACTCCAAATTCCACAAATATTTTGAGGCCTTCTCATATACGTGATGTACTTACACTGAAAGATAAATTTCATATTTGCCTGTAACGATGAAATATAAACTGTGTTACTGTTAAAAACCACCATTAAATGTAATATGTTTGAGAAAACAACACTCCATTTTAGCTTTCTGTGGACTGGGAAGACCACCATTCTGCTTGATGTTTGGGTTCCTGGGTCTGCTGCTACTGCAGTTCCTGCACCGCTACTCTAGTGTCAAAGATGCTTCCTGAATCAAGGAGGGTCAATGTGCAGGGATCTCAAGCTCCACAGGATGCCCTCTACTCTGCCTCTTCTCTCTTGTGATAGAGAATCCCTCATTCCTACTTCTAATCTGGCTAATTTTATACCCAGCAGTATGACCATCACAATTACCTCTGTTAAAAATCACTCACAACTGAATCATATAATCTAATCAGCATTCACTCATCTTACAGAGACCCAGCATGAAATGGACATCGTTTGGTGAAAGTAACAAAGGCTATGACTCTCTCTCTCTCCTCGCTCTCCTCTCTCTCCTCTTTTCTCTCTTCTCTCTCCCAGTCTTTCTCCAGTGGAGCTGACGATGGTTTCCAACTGCCAGCCTGTGGTTTGCAGTCCAATGCATAACCATAATACCACCCAGGCTTAGGTTATATCTAGAGGAGCCACGTTAAATAATTCATGGCACTGCAGTGTCCTAGAGTGGGTTTACTGAGTCAAACCATGCATCCAACCATTAAGAAATTCTCCATTTTTATTACATAACTATTTCAATAAACACTGCCATTCTGACTCAGGGCCAGGGAGAGATGATACTTTGGGTTTCTGAGACTATGGCTCTTGACTGGAGGAAAAGCTTCCTCTTTTTTCCTGCAGTGAGACTGCTGGTTTTGAACTGTTGACCTTTCATTTGGCAGCTCAACATGCAACCCTCTTCATCCTGAGGGCCCCTCAAGTAGATAAACTTTCCAATTTCATGTTATCATTACCGTTATTGCAACAATCAATTGTAAGCAGTTTTGCATCATGCACTGCTCTAGCGCTAGACAAAACTATATAGAATGTGGCGAAGAGTATGGGCCCTGGCACCAGACTTGAGCTGGTTTCTGACTCTATTTAACTCCCTGTAAAGGTGTATAAGATCATTAATAGCAGCTAGCTTGGTAGAGTTCTGGATAGAAGTGAGAAAACACAGGCTTCAGTGGCAGCGAGTTTGGTTTGAGAAGTATTTGTGATATTCAGTAGGCACTCGGTGTGTCTTAGCAGTAGTTCAATGTACTAGCCAGTCATTGGATTCTGTGTTTTAAGGGCATCTGACTTTGACAAGATGCCTAATGCCTAGGAATCAGCCTCCTGGTTTGAAAAATTAGGGTACTACTGTTAATCTTGGAAGAGTGCCTCAAGGATAAAATGAAATTAATTACATAAAATGCCCATTATGCGTCACATATAGAGGGCAGTAAATAGGTATTTACTGAATGAAGAAATAAATGAGCATGATGTAAATATGGTTGGTGAAAATATGTCCTATTTCAAATCAGAGAAGAATGAAACTACATAGCCAATGTATCTAGCACAAATCTATAAGTGAAAGTAAAATAATCCTGGGCTAAAATAGTGGATAGGTGATCACAAATAACACACTTTAATGGCACTTCTGACAAAAGGTGACTTGTTCTGGTTCCTCAAATCCTGAATCAGTCCGTTGTGAACATGTACAGAGTGAACACACAGGAGCTCGTTGCTCTATCTCTGCTCATCAATTGTGCGACAGACGCAGCAAACACAAAGCTTGATTCTGGCAGTGCAGTCAGCTGATACTCCAAAACCAACAAGGCAGGGTATGGTGCTGTTCCTCAGACAGGGATGATTTATTTTATCATTTAATATGAAAATGCTTAATTAGCCCTTGAAAATTTAATTGATTTGCAAAGTCTCTGAAAAGAAAACAAGAGCTGCGTAGAAGTGGGAGTCATTTTGACATTGTTATTTTAAGAACAATGACTCTGCTTCAGCCAACAGTGCATTGGCAATGGGATCTATGATGTGTTGCATGTACCAAGCTGATCCGTGTTAAGGGGCTGTTGTTCTAGGAGGGTCACACCACCAAGTCTCCTGTGCAGTTCCCTCTAACAGTTCAATAACCATTCAAAGTCAGTGTGCATCGCTCTTCTGGTAGAACAGGCTTCTTTTCCATCCTGTCCCTCCACTTCCATTGACATTTATCTTATTATAAGAACCACTAATGAGTCACTGACTTCCAATATTCAAAGGAAAGACAGACAAATCATGATAAACCAATCACTCAGAATCTACGTCATAGATGTACTACGTGTTACCCAGGTATCATTTAAGTTATTCACCATCAAGTTACCTACATCTGAAGTATTTCCTAATGGGTTTGTAGCCACCGCCTGCTCTCTGTTAGGTATGTGATTATCACTCCCGAGATCTATCCCAGCTGAGGTTAGTCTGATGGGGAAAGGCCAGGGAATCTGTTAACATGGAAGCAAGGGTATGGGGAAAAATGTAGGATTGACACTGGAAAGCAAACCCAAAACACAGATATGTTGTCACTTTGTACTTTTAAAATGAAATTCCAGTGTGCATCTGTCCCTCACTGATTCCTTGGACCTCTTCAAGCAAAGAGAAGTAGACATCCCCATAGCTTCACTGCGAACATGACTTTGAAGCATCAGCCATGACTAGAAGAATTACAAAAAGCTCATCTAAAATCTGGATCATGAGGGCAAATAGTTAGGATAAAACTTATTTCCACAAATCCTCTCTTAAAAGTGCATATGAGTGAGGAGAATTGAAAAGAGTGTGGAAAGAATTCCATAATTCTATTTTATGTCCGTTTTCCCCAACCTTTTGAAGCCTCCTACCCATCCCCCCTTAAAAGGAGACAGGCAGAATAAGCCAATTTAGTATTGTGTAGTAGTGCTTGTTTTTGCATCTAAATGCAATACGATGTTGCCTCTGTGGAGAGGGCTACACATGATAGAAGAAACAAGAAGCATCTGATCAATAAACAGAAAATCAACTTACATGTTCCAACTAGGTTGTTTTAACAAGGATTAATCACAGAAATGTTGATGCTTGCCTAATGTTGGGGCTTTTAATCCTCTCACACCAGTGGGTCTAAAATACTTGCTATTAGCACTAATGTAAAAAGAATTAATGCTTTACATAAGGCGATCCACTCTACTCAAATGAAGGGGTTAATGATAAAATAAGCCTTTAAGGATGTAAATGATTACTCCCATGTGGCTGGAAAATAGCTCAAGTGTTTTTCATTTAAAATTATTAACATATAGAAACATTATTATCTCTGCAGTTAATATGCACCTCACTGAAAATCTCATGGTTTGCAACAATTAAGGAAGGTAGCATCCTTAATGAAGTTATAAAACATATATCATTTATTAAGGAGCAAATTATATCTTTAATTTTGACTTTAATATAGCTTTAATTTTCACTCTAATGATTATAAGGAAAGATGTCTTCCCAAACCCCATGACAAATTATGCCATGGAACTGGTTTGTTTTTGCTGCCCGCCTTCCTTCCATCCCACCCTCCAGTCTAACCAGGGGTTGTAATTTACTGCAAGATTCCTTTCTGTCCCTGTGTGCTTCTCTGAGAGAGGGAGGCATTTAAGGCCCAAACCAACACTGTGAATGTTTATCCATTAAGAGTTTTGCATTTAACTTTGACATTTTCTTATTGATAAATGTTTATCTAGAGTGATGGTATGAATACAATTTTCATTGTGATATTAAAATTTGAAATGTCAGAATAAAACGTTGAACCAGCTTTGACAAACCTCCCCACCCCCCCACTGCCATTCTCGTGCCCGCCTGGTTCCTTCTTCGCTCCTCCTCTCTCCTCTCCACTCTCTGCTCTTGTCTTATCTTGCACGCTCTTCCCCCTCCTTCCTTCCCTCTCAAGATTTTTTAAAACAGCTTCCCTCTGGTAGACACTTTCTTCCTTCTGAGAAAAGAAAACATATCTAAACTTGTTTAAGTCCTATATTAGTGAGACATGAAGTATATTTATACAAACAGACCATTTTATCAAAACATGAAGATGTCAATAGTTGACAGAGTGTACATCCAAGATCCTTCCCTCCACCCCCCAGGAAAATATTGTGTATCTTATTAATAAAAGAGGGTAACCACTTCTGAAGTGACCTCATAGAAATCAATTATGTCTCTCTGAAATGATACCGAACAGATGATGTCACCGAAACTCTCATAAATTCTTTATCATCATCTAGCCTCTGTAACACAACCGAGATGGTGTGTAGGAGATAAAATACTGAGCAGTTTAAATCATAAGATGGTGGATAGCATTTACATGATATACTTATAAAGTTAGGTGACACACAATTTCTCAGTGAATAATCACGCGCAAGTCTGACCAGCTGCTTTAAGAATGGCCAATAGAGGTGAGGCACGAAGTGTCTTGCAGAGGCTGGAGGTGGAGAGATCTCAAGATGAAAAATGTGGGCAGGGATGATGTCGACTGATGAGACTTTCTAAAACACCTGCTTCCTGGGCCCGATCTGCCAATAACTGCTCAAATTATGCCCATATATTAATGTATACCTCCTACTTCAAATTATGTTTGGAAAGAGTTAGGTTATAAATATCAACATGAATTAATAAAGTGAATTCCAATTTATAGATTTTTGTGCACAAAATACATGTCACAGATATATAATAATAAATGAATATTATATTATTGACACCGAAATTGGCAATAAATAATTATGAGTATTATTACCTGTCAATAAACATCAACAATGAATAAGGGCCCAATTTACAAACAGAGGGAAAGAAACAAGATTCTGTGAACACAAACAGGAACTTACAGAGGAAAAGACACAGAGTCAGAATTATATAAGTACTACACAAGCGGCAGTGCTACCATGTTATCGATCTTCATGTAATATCATAACTGCCTTTGCGCTTTTCCTCTTACACGATGTTTTAATCTTACTCTCTGGTTCTTGCGGAGTTAAGGAGGATTGTAAGATTACAAGTAGAGCTCATTTGTAATCACTATAGTATCTCTCATAGAGTTGAAAAATGTCGACAGCAACTAACATAAGCTGTGATATAAGTAGATGTGGTATACGTAGACTTGGTTCACAGAAGAAATAGATGTCATCCTTAAATTGGGATTACTCTGGGAAATATTATTTACAAAGGGAACAATTACAAAGGTAAAATGTTCAGGTGCTCTAAGGATTAGAGAGCCTGGACTGGAAGAGTTAATCTAACACCAATGCTTCCGCGGGATAATCTCAGACCCTGTGTTTTCAACCTCAGTACTTCAAGAGTCACCTTGAGAGATGTAATAGCATCTTACATTTGCAAAACGATAAAGTGATTAGCCACAAAAATGTGACAGAGTAAACTCAAACATGAACGCTGTTTTAAAAACCAGAGAAAACAAGATATAAAAGGCACTTACTTTGAGGATGACTCCCCTCCTGGAATGGGCTTGATTTGTGGAAAATTACATAGCCAATTAGTGGCAAATCAGAAGTTTGGGTCCTGTTATTTGTTAGTACTGAGCATTCCATGGAAGGATCCCTGGTGGTGCGATGATTAAAGAGCTCAGCTGCTACCTGAATGGTCAACAGCTGAACCGACTAGCTGCTCCACAGGAAAAAGAGGTGGCTACAGACTTACAAAATCCCACTGGAAGTTCTACCCTGTCTTTCAAGGTTGCTTATGAATTGGAATTGACTTGATGGAAATGGATTTTTTGGTTTCTTTCTTTGGCACTTCATTAACAATAAAGCTATCTTAACTGTTCACCAAAATAAACATACCCCCGCCCCCTTTAAATTCATATTAGAGTGTGAGCATGCATGGGAATAGAACGTTTCAGATTAAGACTCTCAAAGCTCTTCCACTGAGTCTATCTCAGCTCATAGCGACCCTAGAAGACACGGTAGAACTGCCCCTGTGGGGTTCCGAGACTGGAGCTCTGTACAGGAGTAGAAAACCTTGTCTTTTTCCAGAAGATCAGTTGGTGGTTTCTCATTGCCAAACATGTGGTTAGCATCCAACGCACAACCCACTCCGCCCACAGGCCTCCTGGTTTCAGGTTATTATCAAATCTTTCTTTTCCGATTAAGAAAATGGAGGTCTAAATTGGATCACAGTCCACATGTTAAAAATTTCCCATGTTCCTCCCCAAATATTTCACAGCTCCCACATTCTTTGTTGGAGAATTATAATACTGCCATTCATTTAAAATATACATATATATATTATATATTAACAACAACTATGAGCCAGATAACTATGTTGGGCATTTATTCTTCCCAAAATGCGATCATAGATTCTTTCTCTGTGTTCATAGTCCTTATTACCTGTATACCTAATGTTTGTATTATATTGATCTTTACAGTGTACTCTATTGATTTCTTTTCCATTTTTTCCTATGAAACTCTTATGGACGTGGCCTCTACCTTATTCTTCTCTTTATTGTCTGTGCCTAGTAGATAGTGGGTATTCAATAAGAATTAAGCCTAAAAAAGGGAGCAAAAGCTTAGTTTTTATTTGTTCAAGTTTCCATCCACTTACAAACTTTTTTGAAACCAAAAGGTTTTCCTACATTAACAAATGTGAATAAATCACCCAGTTTTGTAAATATTCATGGTTGTAAATGTAAATTTAAGATAATAAGACAGAAAATAATTTCATGTCAAGAAGAAAAGTCATATTCAAAATATTATCCTTTTAAGTGGTAATCTCTAGGATTACCACTCAGAGATGAGAGGGAAATTACAGAGACTCAGATACTTACCTATTTGTTAGCTTTATTATTCATATAAGCAACTTGGATATTATATTAAATATAAGATTTTCATGCATGCTAATATTATAAATCTAAGAATTACAAATATTGAACATTTTCTATCTCTCATTCTCTCTTGCTGTATATATATATATATATATTCATATATATATATAACTTGAGCAATAATACTTTTCAAAAGTTGTTTTTAAAAGATGTATGGGAGGGCCTCAAAAAGACTGTGGAAAAATTGAATTAAAAGATAAAGGATTTACCCCCAAGAATTTTAGGATATATATATTTATATACATACACCCACAAACACACACACGTACATATGTATACATATATACCCAAAAGTTTGTGGGGGAAAATCCATTGCTTATTAAGTCAGGCACAGCTTAGTGCTCAAAGTGACAATTTTGCACTCCAACACTTTACTTGTATTGCAGATTTAGCCAATGGAATGCATCTTTTGATTCACTGACTGCCATTTTCATGAGCATTATTTGGGGATACAAGCAAGATGAAACCCTCGACACTTGGATATTTCCTCCATTTAATCACAATGTGACCTATCGATTCAGTTGCGGGGATCTGGGTTTTCTTTATATTGTGTTGCATTACACACTGAAGACTGAAATCCTGGATCTTCATCAGCAAATCTTTCAAGTTCTTCTCTCATCCAGCAAGCAAGGTTGTATAATCTGCATATTGCAGGTTCTTAATAAGCTGTCCGCCAATCCTGACACATTACTCTTTATATATTCTAGCTCCTCATATTATTTGCTCAGCTTGAGCAAATTGAAAAAGTATGGTGATACAGCCTTAATGCTCACCTTCTCTGATGTGAAACCATGCCGTATTCTCTTGTTCTGTTCATATGCCTGACAACTTCTTGATCAAAGCAGAGGTGCTAAGTACAATAAACTCTCAAGAACCCACTATCATCATGGCCATTCTAACTCCTAGCAACCTTTTAGCACAATAAGAACAAAACAAAAAAACCACACTCACAGTCATTTAGTCAATTGACCCTCTCAGGCAGGGTAGACTTGCACCTGTGGGTTTCCTAGACTGTAACTATTTAAGAGAGTAGAAAGCATCATCTTTTTTTTCCCACAGAGAGGCTGGTGGTTTTGAACTGCTGACCTTGCAGTTATCAACACAACATAGCAAATCACCACCAGGGCTCTTCAGCGCAATAGTATTTTGGAATTTCCACTCTTCTCAATTCTGTGTATTGCTTATTATGATTTGCACAGCTTAATGCCTTTGCATAGTCAATAAAACACAAGTAAACATTTTACTGGTATTCTGTGTTTCAAACCAATATCTATCCGAAGTCACCAACGAATATGATGCTGAAAGCTATGTCACTGGTATTTCAAAGACCAACAGTGTCAAGCAAAGTGAACAGGTTTCAGCAGAGCTTCCACATGAATAAAGGAATAAGATGATGAATTAGCAACTGAAGCCCTTTTGTATATCAAGACAGTGTCATTGTCTTATGACATAGAGAGAAAGAATGGCATAGTATTTTCAATAATTCTTGTGGCCAGGGACTGCTGCTAGGCACTATGAGGGACAATATGCCTGAGAAACAAGACTTGTTAAATCCTAGCTTCTTCAAGCAAAGTGTGCAAAATCAGCAGAATCTGTACCATGCTGAAATTTGTTAGACATGCAGAAACTCAGATGCAACACTGGACTCGCTGAGTCAGAACTGAGGTCAGATCAACAAGTGATTTATATGCTCATTAAAGTTTGATGAGCACTATTAACTGCCGTTTCTCACAATCAAAGATTCACTTTGATGGAGGGAAAGGGGGAAGTATTAATCTGACAAAGAAGGAAAAAGTGTAAATCTCACATCTCTTAGAAAGTTCTCTCAGTTTGTTTGTTTATTTGTTTTTTGCCCATGCAATCCAAACACATGGGTCCAATCATTGTCAAGTACATTATAAATGCCATAATTGCATAAGAAACCAAATGGGAAAGAAGTGAGAGGAAAAAAGTAATATTTTTATTTTTTAAGGGAGTGTATATTCCTTTGAATGCTGTGAAATGAATAATTTAAAAGTAATTGGCCTGCAGGGTACAAGATAAACACGCAAGACAAGTTTGCACTTAACAAATACGATGAAACACTTGCATAAGCACATTGAAAACTACAAAGAATTTCTGGGAAAAAATTACAAAGACCACAACAAATGGAAAGTACTTTCTGTTCATATTATTGTGAAACTTTCATGACTATCCAAAGCTATTTATAGATTAATGTAACCCTTATCAAACTCCAGTGATCTCTTTTTACAAAAATAGATAGTCAATCCTCAAATGAAAATTTAATTGCAAGAGATCAGAATAGTCAAAATGATCCTCAAAACAAAATAAGCCTTGTTAAATCCTAGCATTTGATGCGCTTTATGACTATTTAAAATTCTCACACCTCCCAATTTCAAACTTTACTAAAATACTACAATAATCAATAGAGTGTGTTGAACCATAAGGATAGACATATTTGCCAATGAGCCAAAATTGATAGCCAATAAATGAGCTCATAAATGTATGGCTAATTTTTACAAAGAGTATCAAGAGCAATTAATAGAGGAAGCACAGATTCTTTAACAAACGGTGTCGGACAAAAGGGATCCAGAAGCAAAAGAATAAATTTAGATCCTTATCTCATAGTTTATACCAAACTTTACTCGAATTGGAACAATCATCAAAATATGAATAAAATGCATAAATCTTTCAGATTAAAATCTAGGGGTTAATATTCAAAATCTTTTAAAAACACAAAGGTGAATCAATGATGGTACACACATAATAAACAAAATAAAATTAGACCAACTGAATATCATTATTTTTAATATTGTGACACAGGACACTATGAAGAAAGTGAAAAAAGGACCTACAGAATTAGAGGATATAACTTGAAATCACACATCTGGAAATATATCGTATTCAGAATATATAAAGAACTTATCAATTGACATACAAATACAAATCCATGAAAAGCAATGGTTGATTTTAATAAACAGTACTCCAACGCAAACATACAAATATCGAAAAAGTACTTGAAACGATGCTTAGTATCATTAATCATTAGTAAATACAAATAAAGACCACAATGAAAAACTACTTAATATCTTCCATGATGGTTTTTATTTCAAATAAAACAAGTCCTGTTAGTGCCGTGGAGAAAGAAATTAGAACTCTGAGCCATCACATGTGAAATGGTACAGTTGCTGCGGAAAACAGTTGGAAGCTCCTCAAAAATTTAGGAATAAAATTATCATATGATTCAATAATTTCACTTCTAGATATATACCAAAAAGACTGAAATAGTCAAAAATTCATGTACACATATGTTTCTAGCAATCCTCTTCAGTTAAATGAGGAAATAACATAAATGTCCATCAATAGATAAAAGGATACACAAATGATGGCAAGGTCATTACTGGTGATGAGATGTGGTGCTATGCTTATGACCCCGAAAGCAAACATTAAACAAACCATTATTTTTTATAATATTCATCTTATTTCTGTTTAGTTGTACGACATTTCAGATTGCACCTGGAAACAACATAGTACATTACTGGGTTGTTATAAGGATTATACACTTTGATGAAATTTTATTATTTTTTTCATAAAAATTTGCATTTTATAAAATCTAGTGTCCTACAAAGGGTCCCTAGTGATGCCGTGGTTAAGTACCTGGCTGTTAAACTGGAAGATGGGTGGTTTGAACTTGTGGTATATCACTGACAGGGCCCTTCTCACCTTAGTCTTTCTAATGCCTACCAAAGGAGGGAGTGTCAACATGAAAACGAGTGTACTGTTTCATGATGGGTTTGGGTAAGAGAGGGTAAGGGAAGGTGCAGATAGGATTACATAACACATTTGGATGTAATTCTTAATTGGGTTATTTGGAATTGTAAATAACTGGAACTCTAACACGGGAATTGGTTAAATGTTTCAATTCTGTTGGATATAAAAAGAGCTGCCTCAGAAGCAGGAACAGCAAGCAGTAGGAAGTGGGGGTAGGAACCTCACTCCATTTAAGAAAGAGAGCCTAGGAGTGAAGTAGATCCTTTAGACCCCAGATTCCTGTATGCTGATCCTCTTTATTCTAGGACACCAGAGAAGCAACAGCAGCAGAGGCCACAGCACCAAGAAGGATGAGCTCCCTCGCCTGCAGGGCAAGTAAAGCTAAATGCCTTTGGGCAGGGAGCTTTTTCCGGAGTTGGATGACTCCTTACACTTAATTGGAGGAGCTAGGTTTGCTGACCCTCTGAGGGAAAGCTGAGGCTTTCAGTGGAGTGGAGTGCCTTTTGGGCATTTATCAGACCTTTTTCAGCAGCACTAAAGGAGTTTCCACATTAGTGAGAAGGGCAGAGGCCAAGCACCATGTGGTTAAGAAGCTGAGCACCAGAGAGACAGATGGCTATGAGAACACTGAGAAGTCCTAAATGGAAGACCTGTATCGTGAGCATTTCTATTCCTGAAGTGTAATTTGGTAACTTCTTTAATAAACTCCATAATTGTGATTATGGTCTATGAGTTCTTGGTGGCCATCGCTGCAAATTATCAAGTTAATCAGAAAAGAGAGTTTTATCCCTCCCTCTGGGAGAGATACTTGGTGTGTTAGGCAGGGCTCTCTAGAGAAATAAAACAAGGACATTTGTTATTTTATATGCACACAGAATGAAGGAATATAACAGCCAATTAATCCACACAGCTGTAGAGGGCTCAGTTTAACTCACTTCCGTGGAACAGTTTAATATACTGGAAGTCCTTCAACTAATGAGGGCTGACGGGTCCAAGATCAAGAAAGCAAAGAACGGAGTCTTCCCTCTGGAAATGAAGAGTCTACCCACAGGCAGTAAACACCAGGGAGATTCACCAACAGTCAGCAGCTCAGGAGCTTAGCAAACTCAAGCAATACAAATGACAGGATTCACCAGCCTCAAGCTCAAGTGATATACACACCAACAGGTGGCAAAGCAAGTCTTGAAGGAAGCTCAAGCTATAGCAGCATGATCCATGAGTTGGTTGTCCCACAGGTATTGTAGCTCACAAGTTGAGGCAGAAAATTAGCTAAAGTAGCCACAAGCTTGTCCAATCACGGGAAAGCAAGAGGGGTGGGGGTGGGGTAGGTCTTCCAGAGCCATTTATCTCGTTGCTCTCCAATCAAACTGCAATTCTATTAATCCCACATGTTCCTATTGGCCAGGTTGGTGCAATAAACCTACCTATCACAGTTGGTGTCAGAATTGCTATTAAAAAAAAAAAGTTGAGGGTGGTTGGAGATCGGGGTTGGGGTGTTGGAATCATGTTTAACACTATCTCATCGAAATTGGGCTTATGCTAATAAGTTTGATTCCCCTTCTCCCATGTGAAGTTAGGGAAGGTCAGAGGCCACTCCCAAACCCTGTTCACAGAACCCACCAACTACTGCATGGAAGAACGATATGGCAGTCTGCTTCCACAAAGATTCTCACTCACTGCTATGGAGTTGACGGTAGCTCAATAGGGCAAGTTAAAACAGCTCCTGTGAGTTCATAAGACTCTCACTCTTTTCAGGAGTAAAAAAACCCCGTCTTCCTTCCTTCCACCACTGGATGGTGGTCCTACACTGATGATCTTGAAGTCATCTGCCCAGTGCATACCACTGTTCCACCAGGACTTCAGCCCCAAAGATTACACTCTCGGAAATTCTATGTGGACAGTTCTACTCTCCGGTAAGGACAAGGTGGGTCAACTCAAGGATAATAGTTTTAGTAAAGAGGCATACATTATATAGTTTCAAATCAATTAGGCAGTCACACTTGCATTGCTTTAGGATGGTTAAAAATATCCAATAAAATTATTCTTACCTCAAGCAATTTTAGCCAAATTATATACAAATATCTTTTTTATATCAAGCAGACTATTTACAATTTACTATGTAAATAGCTGTATTTCTTGGCATGATAAAAAATAGTGTTTTGGTTTCATTCAGTTGCCCTAGTAAATACAGAGATAGCAAGTTAACTACTTTATATAAAATTGGTATTAATTTCAATTTCATTATTTTGTACTTAATCAGTATTTTAATGTTTATTCATTTTTAATCAATGCAAGAGAAAATGATATTTTAAATTGTTCCCTTTTAAGGTGCTTACTAGCATTAATAATTCACTTGAAATAATTCTTGCATCTTTAAAAACTTTTGATATAGCCTTACTCTTGATATGTCTTTTCTTTCATATTATATATACAAACTCCCTAAGTTCACTTAGTTTTTAGCAAATCTGACTTTATAAATGGATATATACTTATATGGCAACATTATTTTCTGGGCTTAAGGCCCTTTAAACTTTGCCAGTGGCATTTCTACCTAGCCTATTTAACAGTTTTTCTCGTGTTATAAAATAGACTTGAGAACGTTATATCAAATGTAAACATCTGAGATTACTATGACATATTCTAAGTTTTGAAAAGCCAAAAGTTAACATTTGTAACTTTTAAAAAAAACAAATTTAATCTAATAATTTGGAAAATCTCCTAGTTTAGATGAAGAAGACATAGAACCTTTGGAGTTATTACCATGAATCATAGTAACAGATTACATCAAGTTTTGGCAATAAAAGTTACCTCAAGAAATATAAACTTAAAACGTACTGTCATTGAGGTAATGCCAACTTATAGTGACCCTGTAGGATAGGGGAGAACTGCTCCTTTCGGGGTGTCTGTGTCTGCAACTCTTCACAGGGATGGAAAGCCCCATCTTTCTCCCTTGGATCTGCTGCTGGTCTCAAACTACTGACCTTGCAGTTAGCAGCCCAACACCTAACCGGAACTCCTTCTCAAGGGAGATACAGGACATTAGTCTTTAATTGTCAGGATTTCCAGACCCATTTTTCATACTTTTAGTTTTCTGTTATTTTTACACTATTGATGACATTAGGTTTTAAGTAGATTTAATTTTATACTCCATTTTTACAAAATGTGGAAACCCAATCTCCTTAGCATCCTTTCATAATGCTATCCTCTCCAATTTCAACTTTTTCTGGTTTCTGTATAAATATTTTAATAAAAAATTAGCCTCCTACTTGCAAGTAACTATAACTTTTCATAATATCTGGATAATTATAAAGCACTTTCACAAAATTTAGAGAATTATCATAAAATGAAAAATAGTTTATTTTGCATTTCCTTCAAGCCCAACTACTAATTAGCATATTTGTACATAAACAGAAAAAGCATATCTAAATGAATTATGATAATCGTGGTAGAAATGTGAGAAACAGTAATGTTTTGAAGATAAAATTGAATTTGTATTTGACTATAATAAAAATATTAACTATTGGAAATCTATCAATAACAAAAAAAGAAGACTCTGTAATGGACAATTTATGTACCAACTGAGCCAAGTTTTGTTGTCCATTTCTTTGGTCAAACAGTAATCTAAATGTTGCTATGAAGATATTTTATCAATGTGATTAGCATTTGCAATACCCTTATGTTCCCTAAAGGAAATTACCCTAAATGATATTAGTGGGTCACATCAAGTCACTTGAAAACTTCCAGATGGTTTACTGTAAAGAAGAAATTGTGTATCAAGATGTAACACAGAAAGCTGACTTTTTTGCTAGGAATTTCAGACCCAATACTATGCCAGCTCTTGTCTGACTTCCAAGCCTGATGGCCTACATTAGAAATGTCAGACTTTGTCACCTCCTAGAATTACTGGAGCTGAACTCCAGAAATAAATCTATTTGTATGAAGGTCCTCCAAAAAGTTTCAGTAAAATTCCATTATATTTAACGACATGCAGCCATATAGTGTGTATATCTGTACATATGCTCACATATATATGTGAAAGTGCTTCAAAAACTCCCATTATCTTTCAATTCTGTTTTCTATGAACATTTGGAGACTCCTAAGTGTGTGTGTGTGTGTGTGTGTGTGTGTGTGTGTGTGTGTGTGTTTTGTGGTTTGTTTGGGGCTTTTGTTTGCTGTTGTTCTTAGGTGCTATGGAAGCAGTTTTGACACATGGAGACTCTGAAACAGAATCGAACCCTTCCTGGTCAATCGCTTCTAGTGTGAGTTCATTATTTCAGCCATTGTATTAATGCATTTTGTTGAAGACCTTTCTCTTTTTCACAGACCCTCTATCTAGCATGCATGCTCTTTTCTCAAGGGACTAGTCCCTCCTGACAAGTACACAAGACAGAGTCGATTCATTCTCATTTATAAAGTGTATTTTAGATGTACCTCTTTCTAGACAGATTTGTTCTTTCTCCCCGGCAGTTTATTATATATTTGTTATAATCAACAATGTCAAAATTCAACATCAATTCTACTCCAGTATTCTTTATTCATTGTCCAGCGTAAATGAGGGGTCTTCAAAGACAATGTTATGTGCAGTATGGTGAACAGCACAACATATACAACTATGTTCAAGTATGCAATGGAAAGTATAGAGTATGTGTAGGTAAAAGGCAAACAAACCAGGTCTGGAGGTCAGGCAAAGGGTGGTATTTACATAGAACTGAAAGGAGAGCTTTGGTTTGTGGAGATGAAGTTGAGATGGGAAGACCACATTAGGGGAAGGTAAATTACAAGCAAAGAGGAAAGGCATAGCTTGTAATACGGAACTCTAGTTATTCTCCTTTTCATCCAGCTGAGCTCTGCGGAATGTAAGCGGAGTTGGTTTAAAGCACTGCTCAAGAAACGTGTCTGTCAGTTTGTTGCACTGTGGAGACTTGCTTGTTGTTTTGATGCTGGAAGCTATGGCAATGGTATTTCAAATGCCAGCACGGTCACTCAAAGGGAACAGGTTTCAGTGGAGCGTCTGGACAATGAAGAAGGATTCATCTCCCCACTTTGAAAGCAAGAGCTGCTGAAAGCCTTAAGCATACTTCTGAAAGGTTGTCACACTGTAGGCCTAAAGACTAGAAGCAGAACTTAGTCGGAGATAGTGAAAGAAGACAGGCCTCTTATTTCTGAGAGCACATGAAATAGAACTGAGGAGGAGCCGATTTCTCATAGTGGGGTCAACCACGTTGACCTTAGCCAGGGAAAGCCGGTAGTACAGAGCCTTCAGGATCTTCATTTGTGGATGAGGTCCAACTCAAGATAAGAAGAAGCAGCTGAAAAAATCTGCTGATTGGAGTTTTGAATGTGCAAACTATAAATCTGGGAAAAGTGGAAGTGGTTAAAATTCAATGGAATGCATAAAGATTGATATCATCAGCATTCGTGTGCTGAAATTGACAGGTATCAGCTATTTTGGATCAGAAAATCATATGATTTTATGTGGCAGGAGTAACACCATCAGGACCGATGTGGCAATCATCATCAAAAAGGAAATAGCAAAATCCATCATGACATATAATGCTGTCTGTGACAGGGTTCTATCTATACACCTTCAAGGAAATGCAGTCAACACAACTATTATACAGATGTATGGGCCAAGTACAAAGCGACAAACAGATCAAAGAATTCCATCAACAACTTCATTTAGGAATTGATCAAACACGCAATTGCTGCATTGATAATTATTAGGAATTGGAACGCAACGGTTAGAAATAAAGAGGAAGGAACAGAGGATGGAAAGTACGATCTTGGTGATAGGCATGAAGCTGAAGTTTCCATGATAGAATTTTGCAAAACCCACAATTTGTTCATAGTAAATACCTTTTCCAACAACACACAAGGTGATTATGTACATGGACTTTTCCAGGTGGAATACACAGAAATCAAATTAACTACCTTTTTGGGAAGAGACACTGGAGTAGCTCAAACCATATCAGCAGCTAAAGAACAGACCAGATGCCAACTGTGAAACAGACCATCAATTGCTAGTGTGTAAGTTAAGAATAAAGCTGAAGACAATTAAAGCAAGACCACAAGAGATAAAATATGACCTTATACAATGCAATGTGTAAAGACCTAGAATTAGAAATCCAAAAGGAAAGAACATGCTCAGCATATCTGAAACTGACAGAGCACAGGAAAAGTTCAAGACTTGCGCTGAAATATTGAAAGATTTTATAGGAAAAAATATTGAATGATGCAGGAAGCATCAAGAGAAAATGGAAAGAATAGGGTCTAGGAATGGATGGAGTACCAATTGAAACGTTTCAACAAACTGATAAGACACGCACTCACTCATCTATCTTTCAGGAAATTTGGAGAACAGCTACTTAGTCAACTGACTGGAGGTGATCCATCTTTGGGCACCTTCCAAAGAAAAGGTGACCAACAGAATATATTAATGGTAGAAATATCATAGATATCTTACACAAATAAATTATTGTGGAAGATTATCCAACAATATTTGCAGCAGTACTGTGTTATGCTGGGTAGAGAGAAACAAATTCATAGACACTCCTGTATATCAGAAAGAGCTTCATATACAAGAACAATTGAATATTGAGAAAACATCCCTAACGCAGTCCAGATCAAGTCCATATGTCCGATAATAGCCCATATGTCTTATACCAATCAATAAAGTCCTCTTCAAACTCATGCAACACATGCAATGATGCAGAATATAGGAAGACACAGGCCAGTGGGAAAGTCTTGTGGATCCAGTGGCAGTGAAAACATCTCAGTGCTGGCAGGGGTCTCCATGTGGCTCCTTCAGCACCAGGGTTCTAGCATAGCTCTATGTGTCTTCTCAGCGGAATGTCTCCCAGGGAGTGAGTGTGTGTCCTGTCTCCAATGAGCTATTTATCTCCTTAGTGTCTCCACAAGTACATTGACCAATTATAGAGGACTGAAGGGTAAGCATCAAATTGGAAGCTGTTCATTGACAGGAAACTGCCAGAAGTTCAGGCCAGAATCAGAAGAGGATGTGGAACACGTGATATAATGGCTCATGTCATGTGCAAGATGGAGAAAGCAGACTCATCAGTCAATAAAGTTTCCTGGCAAATCCAGGTGATAGCATGTGTGGTGGTTATATAATCTGTTGTCAATTTGAGAAAATTACAAGTGAAGGGGTGGTCTAGCCTGTCGATCATTGTCTAGCAATGAGGCCTCTGTGGGGGCATGGCATTCCTCTGAGGATTCCGGGAATTCCTATATTCCTTCTTGGAGGCAGGAGACACTTTCTCCCTCAACTCACTCCCTGACAGATTTCTAATGACAGGACACACGGCACTATGTTGATAGACCCTGTGCCATGGGAACTGGAGGAGCCACGTGGAGATCCCTACCAGCACTGAGATTCTTACGCCACTTGATCCACAAGACTTTGCACCCACTGGGCTGTGATTTTCCTTCATTCGGCATCATTGCACGTGTTTTGTGAGTCTGAAGAAGGCTTTAGAGATTGGTATCCGACATATGGGCTAATATCAGACTTATGGGCTTGTATATAAACTTGTATATAAACTTCTTTCTTATAAGTCTATGAGTTTGTTTCTCTAGTCTACCCAGACTAACACAGCATGTACCCTCCCATCAACATCTAAAGTAAGCTGTTAAAGATGATCTACTATAGAAAAAGAGCAACATGCCTTTCTGGGGTGGCGATGAAGCCCTGCAGAATCATAAGATTTAGGTTTGGAATCATAGGGTATTGCATTGTCACCAAGGTCTTAGAAAGTCAGCCATTGGCATTATAAACATTTTGATTAGGGCAGCTTGATCAGGATGAGGAGAAATGAAACCTTCTTTTGTGAAGGAGAATTGTATTTAGAAGGTTGAATTAAAAGAGGAAATTCTAAGATAAAGATGCTGTCTTTAAAAGAAAACATAGTCATTTATATATATCTGGATTACAGTCGTAGCAGAAGCAATGAAGAAAAAAATAGATATCCAAGGACAGAAAACTGATTGTAGGTGATATACAGGATATAAATAAAACTATAATTCTCAATTTCAAAGTTTTGAGAGCTATCATGATAACTGTGACATCACTGAAAGTGACTGAGAACATGGAAACCGGAATTTATGGTGAGGGTGGCCCATGATGCACTCCTCAATACAAATAAATACCTTTGGGACCATCTCAAAATCCAATGACAAGAAAACTTGTTCTCTTAACTCCTATATACAAAACTATGAGAAAAATGAGGTCAGAGACAGTCTTTCCCATTGATCATTCTTAGCATCTATGTTTGGAACATAGAGATAAATCAATAAATACTTGTATAATGCATGAATTTGTACTTCCCAGTGCTAAATCCAAAGTCTCTTACACTTTGTTAGTACTAATCAGTGTTTGTTGAAACATGTCACTGGGGGGAAATGTTTCACTCTCTAGTCAAAGTTGTAATTATTTTTAAATATCAATGATACCAACAAATTAGAAAACAACGATTAAAATCAGGGGACACTTCATGCAAATATCTAGCTACTTAAAATACTTTGGTTTAAGGGGGTTTTAAGATTGTATTTCAATTTGGAAGTGCAAATGTCTGCTATGACTAAAAGTGGTTACTCCAAGTGCCAGTAGAAGAATAAGCAGTGACTTTTAACCACTTGAAAAACGCCCCTGCCTTGCTCAGTTATAGTCCTATACCATTCCATGGTTTCTGAATAAGGTGTGCAAATTTTGCTGTGTACACAAGACCCTTCTAAAATAATGCTACACTCATATTTGTTGATATTATTCACCTGATTCTCACAAGTGTCAAGGATAAATCTTAGGGTCTTCCCTCCACATTAACTTGGCAGTTATTGAAATGAAAAGAGATCGAAAGGAAAGAAGGCGAGGGAAATCTAAAATTCTTGAAATATATAACAGGTGCCAGGTATATAAGGTGCTAGCAAGTTATATTTAATTCCCACAGAATATCAAAATTAAAATAGAATTGTTCTTAGTTTATTTAAAAGGAACAACAATAATTAAAAACCTACTGTTATCTATAGGATTTTAACTTAGTGACTACACAAGTATTTCTGAGACTGTGAATCTTTATAAGAGTGGAGAACTTCATCTCTCTAGTGAGTTGTGACCACCAGCCTTGTGTCTAGCAAACCAACATCTAGCAAACACTCCCCAGTTCCTTACTTAAGAGGAAACTGAGCTTAAAAAGGTGGAAATGCATTTCTGAGGCAAAATATTTGATAAGCAGCTGATTAAGAACTTAGATTCAAAGTTGATGAGCTTTCAATTTCAACAAACAAACTGCCTGTCATGATTAATGATATCTTTGTATATTAATATTAACCTAATCATTTAAGCGCTTTCATAATTCCTAGAAACATGAATGTAAAAAAAAGAAAACCCGATTAAAAATTCTTAAATGTTAATGTTAAAGAAAGAAAAATAAGAATCCTTAGGTCAAGTTTTACATAACTTAATGAAGCACAGAATCTTTCCCTTCCTCCTGTTTCACTGATACAATCCCATCCACACGAAGACAAAGTCAACTTCCTATAATGTAACCCTGCGCCATCACACCGCCAACAAACAAAACTTCATGCAGAGTTGATTCCCACTCGGGACGACAGTGTGTTCCAGAGTATGACCACTCCGTTTCGTTTTCGTGATTGTGATCTTTATGGAAGCAGGCCACCAGACCTTTCACGGAACTGCTAGATGGGTTCAAACCACCAACTTTCATGTTACTAGTAGAGTGAAAACGATTTGCCACCCAGAGATCTGAAAATAGAAACAAAAAAGACCCTTGCTGTCTAGTTGAATTTAACTCTTGGTGATTGAGGACCGAGTACAACTGTACCAGAGGGTTTTCAAAGCTGTCACTTTACCAACTGGATCTCTGGTGGTGTAGTAGGTTATGCAGTTGACTGCTCATGGCAAGGTCCTTGGTTCAAACTCACCAGGTGCTCTGCAGGAAAGCTAAAGTGTTTTGATCCTGTAAAGATTTTCCGCCACACAAGCTAGTCTACTCTGTCTGGTAGGGGCACTTTGAGTCAGAATCCACTCCGCTCATTTGCGTTCTTCTGCAGTTCTCCAGGTCCGCTCTGTTACTGCCTCCTCATGAAGTCCTTCCTGGCCTTTCTTATGAAACGGTGTATCCCTACTGAATAGTAGTTCTTTGCATTTAAGATCTATCTTCTTTGATGAGTCCTGGTGGTACCGGGGGTCAACTGTGGGACTGCAAACAGCAACACTGGTAGTTCACACCCATCAGCCATTTCATGGGAGAAAGATGAGGCGGTCTGTCCCCTTAACATTATTCATCTCAAGAACCCAAAGGCGCAGCTCTACTCTGTTCTATGAGGCCACTGTGAGTCTCTCAACTGGGTGTGTGGCCTTTTTGCTTTCACCGACTGCCAGATGGCTGAGAGTGGTCCTATGGCTCTGTTTTAATCGGTACTCAGCATAATGTCAAAGACAGGAAGACCCAATAGCTAGTTGATGAATGAGTGGATGAATAGATTAATGATCCCACAGAACCTTTAGAAAAGACTATAAATCTAGGTTTTAACAATTTGACGTTATCTTTTGGGGATGTGATTTCACTATTCAAAGCAGAACTATATCCATTTCTATCATTAACTTTAAAAAGATGCAGTAATTCTATATTCATTATCATTTTTCTTAGAAAATTTTTATTACAAATTGAGTGAAGGTTTACCCAGAAAATCAATTTCCCATTCAACAATTCATGTATGTCTGTTTCATACCATTGATTCCAGTTCCCGCAATGTAGCATCACGTCGCTCACTTCCTCCATGTGCTTCCTGCTTCTAGTCTTTCTTCCTTCCTAGGCCTATGGAACTTAGTCCTCAGGTAAATGCTGCCCTTTAAAAATATCCAATGGATGGCATTGTAAGGTATGGTTCCCTCTCTCGTGTTACTGTTCTACTTATAGATCTTTTTCCCACCTGGCTTAAAAACAACGAGACATGGTAGTAGCTCTGTCCTGGACCTGAAAAGTAACTTTGGAATGACTTTAACCGACCTAATCTCAAGGGTTCCACCAGTCTCTAACTAACGAGTGAGCCTGGTCTTCTGTTTTTATTATTATGATTTTGTGTTTTGTTCCACATTTTCCTTCCACTCTACCCAGCATTTCCTAATTCATTATTGTTTCTCCATTAACCCTTATTTGAATATTAGAACAAACACATTTCACTGGATATAGAAAAAGGACTGAGGTCAGTGTTGGGAGTTTAATTATATATATATATATATGTATGCTTATGTGTGGCATATATACATATGTGGCAGTTATATAATCTGGTGGCAGTTTGGGATTTGATAGGATTACAAGTGAAGGAATGGAGTCTAGTCTGTCAATCAGATCATAGTCAACGAGGCTTCTGTGTGGGCATTCTCCTGAGAATTCTGGGAAATCCTGTATTCCTTCTTGGAGGTAGTAGACAACTCTCAAGCCACTTCCTTGGAGACTCTCTGCTGACAAGACTGATTTCCTGTGAGACATCCTGAGGAGAAGCCACATGGACCTACCCTGATGCAGTCCTGGGAACTGGAGAAGCTACGAGGAGACCCCTGCCAGCATGGAGTTGCTACAACACCACTGGATCCAAAAACTTTCTCCCCAGTGGCCTCTGATCATCCTGCATTCAGCACCATTGCATGTGTTTCGTGAGTCTGAAGAGGACTTTAGAGATTGGTATCAGACATATGGGAAAATATCAGATTTATGGGCTTGGACTAGACTTGGTTGGGATACTTTTTCAATTTACAATTACCCTTTATATGAAACTTTCTTTTATATACATATGAGTTTTTATGGATTTGTTTTTCTTGTCTATCCAGATTAACACAACATAGCAACTAAAACACACTGACTAAGATTGTCTCCCAAATAAACTATACAAAAAGTCAGTTATTTTGAGGCCCATTTAAATGCAAATTCTGAAAACAATACACACATTTATATATAGGCTTTTTAGTAGGTTTCACTTCATTTCAATTATATGACAGGATTCAATTACATGACATGAGGATGTTGCCATATCATGTAACAAAATATCATGGATCACAGGAAACAGATCTTTAAAGCTATGCTAAAATTTAACATAGCATAAAAGCAGAAAAATAGAAACTGATGTGACAGGTAAGGGTGAATTAATACCAAGAGGACATTAATTCTATTTTTCAAAAGAAATTTATTTTAAAAGTGACCAAAATATTGTTATTATTGTATAAGAATATCATAAAATTAAAAGATAACACAATATTACTGGGTTTTTCTTGTTTTTGTTGTTAGGTGACAGCAAATTAGTTCCCACTCACAGTGACTCTATGAAACACAGAATGAAACACTGCCCAGCCCTGAGCCATCTTCAAAATTGATCTTTTGTTTGAGCTTATTGCTGCAGTCACTGTGTCGATCCATCTTGTTCAGTGCCTTCCTCTTTTGTGCTGCCTCTCTACTATACCAAGTACGATGTCCTACTCCAGGGGCTTGTAGCTCCTCACAACATGCCCAAAGTGTAAAGGACACCATCTCCCCATCCTTGTCTTTAAGGAGCACTCTGGCCATGCTTCTTCCAAGACAAACTTGTTTATCCTTTCAACAGTTCATGGTACTTTCAATATTCTCTGGCACCATGATACCAAAACATGGATTATTTATCTGTCTTCCTAATTAAATTTCCAACTTTCACATGCACATAAGGCAAATGAAAATTCTTTGGCTTGGGTCAGGTACATATAAGTTCTCAAACTAACCTTCTTGGTTTTCAATACTCCAAAGAGGTCTCACGTAGAAGATTTATCCAATTCAGTATGTCTTTTGATCTCCTGTCTGCTGCTTCCATGAACATTCACTAGCGATTCAGTTAAATGAAATCCTGACATGTTCAATCTTTTCTCCTTCTCATGATGTTACCTATTAGTCCAGTTGTGAGGATTTTTATATCCCTTCTATTGAGTCTAGTCCATACCAAAGCCTGAAATCCTTAATCTTCATCAGTACATGCTTCAAATCCTCCTCACTTTCAGCAAGCAAGATTGCATCATTTCCATATCAAAAATTGTTAATAAGCCTTTGTTCTAGTCCTGATGTTTCATTATGATGTTTTGGCCCAGTACCCTTCAGCAGTGCTCCCCCCAACCCCCCCACCCCACACACACTCACTCACCCACCTTGCTGCTTGTGCAAGAATGGCTCTTGCTTCTTGGGATTTCATAGGTTGTAATCTTTACAGAACCAGATTACCAGAACATTTGCCCTGGCCATGAAGCTGCTGAATGGATTTGAATGGTCAACTTTTCTGTTAGCAACTGAGTGCTTAATGACTGCATCACCAAGGTTATTCCCCCAGATTTAGAATGACTTTTAGAAGGAATCATACAGCCACAGGCCAACAGTGTTAATCAATTGCTGAGATTCACTTAGAAAACCTCTTTCACATACATGCAGAACCTGAAACCAGAAGGTGAAATGGTTTGTTCCAGGACACAGTATGCCAGTGATAAACTTACAACTGAAACTCAACCTTCAATTCTCTGTCTCACATAAGAGTTAAGTCAAACGGCTTTGCTGCATCAGCCTGTGTGATCATGAGGTGTCAACGGGAACAGGTAGCAGGGAGCAGAAGACCCCAAACAACTATATCAGTGCGAACAAAGGGGGTAGAGTGGAGACCCAAAGCCCATCTGTAAACAATTGGACAACCCCTTAAAGAAGAGTCACAAGGAAGGGATGAGCGAGCCATGTTACAGTATAGCACTGATGAAACACACAACACTGTCATGACCCCCAGTTCTACCTCACAAATCTGGCTAAACCAGAGCATGTATGAGAGCACAATTGAGAGCTCTCAACACATGGAATCCAGGACAGATAAAACCCTCAGGAACAATAATGGGAGTAGCGATACCCTGAGGGTAGGAGGAAGAAAAGTCGAACTGATTGCAATGATCAATGTAGAATCCCTCCCTCTAGGGAGGCAAACAATAGAAATGTGAGTGAAGAAAGACAGCGGATAGTGTAAGATAGGAAAATAATAATTTATCAAGGGTTCATGAGGGTGGGAGGCTGGGGGGTAGGGGTTGGGTGAAGGAGCTGCTATCAAGGGCTCAAGTAGGACGAAAATGCTTTGAAAATGATGATGGTAACATATGTACAAATGTGCTTGATACAATTAATGTATGCATTATTTTAAGAGCTGTAAGAGCCCCCAATAAAATGATTTATATAAAAAAAGCTTTGCTATAAAAATATAGACATTTTCATTAAACACAATATCAGCTGTAGTGCTATTGTTTTTCCACAGTGTCTGTCTAGATCTTTATGTTTCTGATTGTGGTCTTTTAATCTCTCCAACTCTTTCTGGAATAATTCTGTTCTCTTCAGTTTCAATCATGTCTAAATGATACTTTTTCCTTTCTAAGGGGATTAGAATTATGCTCCTTTTAAATGTTCTTTGAGTTTGGGGACCAAATAAAAACCCTGAAGGGGCAAGATAATCAGGGTAGGGTAATGGGGAAAGGGTTCTCAACAAAATTATCTTCACACACCCCTGATTCTCTCCAAGTATTTCCAGGTACATTGTCGTGATAAGGAGAATTTCTCTGTACAACTTGTCTGGGAGGCTCCCAAGGGGCTATCATGATAGGTCTTTCAGAAGGGCAGAGGAACCCCACTGGGCTTATTAGGGAGATAGTTTAATAAAGTGAAAATTATACAGGTAAGAAAAAGCTCAGACAAAAATTACTAATATCACAGGGAAGTAAAATTTTGCTGAAGAACTTTCAACTGGTTGCAGCAGTACTTGAAAATGAGCTGCCAGAAGTTCAAGGTGGATTCAGAAAAGGAATTGGAATAAAGGATATAACTTCCAATACCAGATGGAACTTGACTGAAGTACAGACGACGAGAAGAAATTTCACTTGTGCTTTATTGGCTATGCAAGGGCATTTGACTCTGGGGACCATAATAAATTATGGATAGCATTGAGAAGAATGGAAATTTCAGGACACTTGATTGTGTTCATGCAGAACTCGTACATGGCTCAGAATTATCTATTCAAACAGACAAGGGACTACTGCATGGTTTAAAATCAGGAAAGGTATGAATCAGGATCGTATCCTCTCATCATATTTATTCAATCTGTATATTGAGCAAATAGAGAAGCTGGACTGTACAAAGACTAACATGATATTAGAACTGCAAGAAGACTTAAGTACAGCATGTGATATTCAGGTGACACAGTCTTGCTTGCTGAAAATGAAGACTAGAAGCACCGTATTGATGAAACAGGATTGTCATCTTCAGTATGTATTACCACTCCGTGTAAAGAAAACAAAAATCCTCACTACTGGGCAAATAAATCAAGAACATATTGAAATTACCAAGGATTTAGCTTGCTTGGATACACAACCAATAATCATGGTAGCCGCAGTAAAGAATTCAAAATTACACATTGCAAAAAGTATATCTGCTGCTCCGTATTGAAAAATAATGATATCACTTTGCTAACTAAGTTGCTTCTGATCCAAGCCATGGCATTTTAATTGCCTCATAGAAATGTGAAAGTTCTAATCTGAATATGGAAGATCTTAGAAGAATCAATGCATCTGAATGATGGTGCTGGTGAAGGGACTTGGTTGAAAGTACCACGATCTGCCAAAAGAACAACGACAAAAATCTTCCTTGGAAGAAGTACAGCCAGAATGCTCCTTGGAATTGAAAACGGTGAGACTTTGCCTCTTGTGATCAGGAGAGAACAGTCCTGGAGGAAGACTTTGTGCTTGGCTAGGCAGAGGGCCAGTGAAAGAGGAAGACACTCAAGAGGATGGATTGCCAAAATGGCCAAAGAAATGGACTCATGATATCAATGAGTGGGAGAACTGTCAAGGCCTGGAGCATGCTTTCCTTGGTGGTACATAGTATTGCTGTGCGTTGAGCATGATTTGCCAACACCCAACAACAATAGCCCAAACTAGAGATTACTGAGCTTCGGGTTTGAGAGACTATTATCATTTTGTAGTTCAATGATATGAAATCATCACAACAAATGTAAATAACTAAATCAGGATGTAATGGAAGGCTCTATAAAACGAGTTTGTGTGAGAGAAGTGGTGATAAAAATCTATATAAGTGCCAATACGAGGGACCAGTTAACATTCAATATTGCTTGACAAACCTAAAATATGAAGAACGATTGCACGAATGAGGCATGTAAATTAACAAGACTCTACTGGAGCCTACTAATGCAAACAGACAAATTATGTGGACGAGGTAGAAACGGCATAATCTCTCAGTGAGATCAGATGTTTTCAGAATATTATAAAGCAGAGTCAAAGGGGAACAACTATTGTTTGAAAGACCAGTGGTAAAGGTCACCCCTCTACCCCTTAAATTCTTCTAAGTATTTGAATTAAAAATGTCTAAAAAATACTGCCTTGCTCTACTCTACACTCAGAGCATACCAATAACAACTCATAAGAGGCAACTTCAAAAAGTTTATGGGGAAATAAAAAGGAAAAGATAATGGACTTTTCCCTATAAACATTTGGAAGCTCCTTTATATGTTTCCATTTTCTTTATATGTCATTATTCAGTTCTCCAATTTCTGAGATTTTCTAAGTCTGCTAGAGTTTCTACCCTTTTTGATTTTTTTCATTGTGACATCACCCTCTAATACCTTTAGTGTCCTGTGTGTCAATGGTCAACAACAATATTAGGTCCCCCAGTCTACATCCCAATTTTAATAGAAAATATTCCTCTGAATAATGCCCATTCCCTTCTCTCTTAAAAAATTTCTCAAGCCCGCATAAGGAGAATTGAATATTGTCAACAGATTATTATCAAATGTTTATCAGTACCACAGCAACTCATTACCATAATTCTAATATTATTAGGTTCAGGAAGGCCAATTTATAAAAGGCCTTTTTAGCCATTCAAAGGACCTTAGATGTTAGTCTAGAAAGACACATTGCTGGTATAAAGGTAAGTGCCTGGACTAAGATGATGGCATTAGGGGTACAGGGAGAAATCTATTTCAGAGACATATGAGAATGAACTTACTCACAAACTTCAAAACCTTGCTTGTTTCAAGGACCAAATCCCCTTGAGTACTTACTGAGTTTACTGGTTATCATGGCCCAACTCTCAGCTATCTTTAATCTAAATGTTGGAGCATTTTGGTTTTGATTTTTTTTTGCTTTAAAACCCCATTCCACATTCTCATTAAGCTTACCATTTGGGGTCCTCCTCATCCCCCACTACTTTGGGATTGTAAGGCAAGTAAAACTTTGGATAATTTATAGTCATCTCTCAATATCACCAATTGTGCACAGTGATTCTCATGTTGTACAGGAGAAAGAAAACTTTACAGAACGTTGATATTTAAATCTCATTTTAAATATCTCATCATGAGATATTCAACTCGTCATGAGACGTTGCTTTTGGCATCCTACTTGTTTGTCTGCTTTGTCACATCCTTTGGTCAAACAAGTAGTAATGTTCTCAAACAATTATATCGAATAGCAGCTAATTCCAGGAAGTCCAGCACCACTTTGAGATCTTGTCCATCCCAGCAATTATGATAATAAGAATGCCTCATCTTGATTTCTCTGAGATTAGAAAACCATGATTTTGAAATGATAGCAAAATCCTGCCTAGATTTATAAAATGAGCTATATATGGATTGATAATTACTGGTTATTTGAATGCAAATTTGGAAAGAAACAAGGGACAGTGGTTGAAAATGATCACACTCAGTGGTGATACAATGGTCACAGATTGTATGATAAATTTTTAAAAAGTCAGTTACTTGTTTGTTGAAAAGTCCTTCAACAACATAAATGGCAATTATATACATGGGCTTCACCCTATAAAGAATCAATTTGCCTATATCTGTTGAAGGAGATCATAAAAGTATCTAAGTCTCATTAATTATACACGGGCAAAGGTAACTATCACACTGAGCATCAACTGGTCATATACAAGCTCATATTTTAGTTGAGAAAAATGCAAGAGACCTGAAGAGCAACGTTTTATTAGATCCCACCTGAATTTAGGGACCATTTCAAGAATAGATTGGATGCATTCAACACTGAGGACTAAAGATCAGATGTGTGGTAAGATGGCATCAAGGAGATCATGCATGAAGAATGACAAGATCATTAACAACAATGAAGAACATGGCCAAAGTTGATGCCAAATGAGACTTTGAGATATTTTCTTGAATATCTAGAGTGAAATTAATAAATAGTGTAGTAAAAGAGTAGGAAGGAGTAAATCTTGAGAAGACAAAGTTATGTGTGAAATATTCAAAGACGTAGAGGTAGAATGTCAAAAGAAACAAATATATCTCAAGCAGAAAAAATGAAGAAAATATTTAAACGTCAAGTTTAGATGAAAGGATTCCATGGGACAATATTGATGTTTCAGGCAACATCAAAAGAAGATGTCACTGTCTCAAGTAGACTGTACAGAACAATTGTCAATATTGAACCACTTAGGAAGGCACTATATGATCAAGAACCAGTGGTAATGAAGAAGTCAACACTGCACTGGAGACATCTGCCCAATCTAAGCCTATAGAAATTGACAGAATATCAATGGACATGTTTCAATCAACTCGCAGCTCTAGAATGAGGGTGCCCTAATCTATGACATATTTAGAAAGGCAGCTACCTTCTCAGCTGCAATGTCCCACAGGGAGTGAGTGTGAGTCCTGTCTCCAATGAGCTATTTATCTCCTTAGTGCCTCCAAATGAGGTCATCAAGCTGTGAGCTGATTGACAGCCCTTCACTCATAAGTCTCAAATTGACAACAGATGATGTAACTACCACAGGAGGTTCTCACAGAAATTAGATGCTGTTTTCATTCCCTTCACATTATTTTAAGACATCATGGTTTTCTCTTTTCTTCCCTCATCCCAGGTCTAATTTATCAAACCTTGCAGGCCACCTTTAAATTATATGCTGAATTTAACAACATCTTACCACTTACGTGGTAAAGGGACAGAAAAAATGCCCAAATTTGTTGTTGTTGTTTTAAGTCCAAGCTAATCGGTCTTGGAAGAAGGACAGCCAGAATGATCCTTTGAGGCAAAGTTGGCAAGGATTCATCTTACATATTGTGGACATATTGTCAGAAAAGACCAGTCCCTGTAGAAGTTCATCACACTTGGGAAAGTGGAAGGACAGCAACTAATAGGAGGAAGGCCCTCAATGAGAAGCCAACAACAGGCTCTGGGACAAGACCTATTGTGAGCATGTTTGCAGACCATGATGCAATAGTTTATTCCGTTGTGGTCAGGGTCACCGTGGGTTGGAAGAGACTAGATGACCCTAACAATGACATCAACAACATTCATTTCTAAGTTTGGGAGCTCTAAATTGCTGATCCTCAGATAAGAAATTTAGTGGAAACTTTATTTGAGATATGACCCCAGCTTAAAAAACGAAAAACAAACTATTGTGGAACAAAGAAGTAAGACAAATCAAAGAAACACATTATCAAAACATGAACACTGAATCAGGAGCTTGCTCCTGCTAGACACTCTTGGAAACAATGTAAAGCATATGTGTGTCAGTCTGGATAGACTAGAGAAATAAATTCATGGAGACATTCATATGTATATAAGGAAGAGGTTTACATACAAGAGCAATTGTACATTAAGAAAACATCCCACCCCAGTCCACTCCAAGGCCATAAGTACGATATTAGCCCATATGTCTGATACCAATCTATGAAGTCCTCTTCAGATTCACGAAACACATGCAAAGAAGCCAAATGCAGGGCCATCATAAGCCAGTGGGTAGAAAGTCTTCGGGTCCAGTGGCGTTGTAAGCATCTCAGCACTGGCAGGGGTCTCTCTGTGGCTTCTCCAGCTTCAGAGGTCTGGTTGCATTCGTTTGACTTGTCTCAGCTGCAATGTCTCCCAGGGAGTGGCAGAGAGATAAAGTGTCTCCTGCCTCCAAGGAGGAAGTTCCCGGGTTTCCCAGAATGCTCAGGAGAAGGTCATGCCCATACAGAGGTCTCATTGGCTATGATCTGATTGATAGGCTAACCTGCCCCCCACATTCTTAATCCTCAAATTGACAAATGATTATGTAACTACTACCAGATGCCTCAGAGCAATCCCAACAAAGGTCCCAGGGAGCCGCGGCCCTTACAGGGCATCAGTCATCATTTACAAGTTGCTACGTAGGCATCCCTTCTTTCAACATTTTGACTCTCCACTGTCAATTCCTACTGCCACCTTAGTTGGTTTGATACAACCATATTTTATCAAATGGAGTAAGTCAGATCTCTGGATGGCTGACACCGGACATAATGCAATTACTCAAATAATCCTCGGAACGGCCTTTTGGATACCTATGTAAAATAGTGTCCCACCTCCCTTGAGCCCACACACAAAGTACATACCCCTTTTTGCCTTATGGAAACATATTCAGCAAGCTTTGTAAGTGGATTTTAGAAATCTGGTTCTATAAATATTTATCTACTCAAATTGTTGTACTCTTCTTATTCACCTATAAAATGGGGACAAACTAGAGACCCCAGGGCCAGGGGAACTCACTAATGCAGATATGCACTATCTAAATGTAGAATAAATAAAGTAGTCATATTTTGTATTTTGTTCCAAATTGTCTGTACCCTGTCTGATTTCATTGCCTATTGCTCTTCTTTGTCTCTGTTACTTGTTAAATTTCATTAAACACTTTTTGTGCCTTGCCATCTCTTCTTATGCAGAGAGTTCGGTGCTGCTCTATGTCTCCATGACTTCTCAGTCATTCTATTTCTAGCCTCCTCTGCATCTTCCTCTTGGGGGCTTGCTACTTCCTCTGAGCACTGCTAGTGTTGTCGCTCCCGCAGCTGGAAGCTAACAAGACCCTGAACTGCTGTTTCTCAAGGACCTCGGAGCTCAGTGTTTTGTCAGCTTCAAGCTGTTTTGGAGAAAGGGTTGGTTTATTTCTCAGCTGTAGCACTGACTTAGTAAGTCTTTCTTCTAAACTCGTAAATAATTCATTTCAGGTCAAGTTATTGCTACCAGAAACTTTTCCCAATAAATAGTAAGTTTCTTTATCTCCAGTAAGAAAGTATGGTTTGATGGTAATAGTGGTAAGCAACATATTAATAAAAGATAAGTTCTATAATAGGAAGGTATAAGGCTTCCACTTTGGTACAAAATGGATTTTTGTTATTTTTTTTTGATGAGGAGCAGAGAATTACAGTGGTAATACAACTTTCTGTTCTTTACAAAGCCTGTTGATAGGAAATTTTATCAAAAGCTTCAAGAGATAAGTCAAACCTCAATGGGACACTAATACGCCTGTTGTCTCCATTTGCTCCATTCTCAGGTCTCTAATCACTTAAACAATTGAAGAAATGGAAGTAGTTGAAACAAAAATTTTAAAAACTAAGTATACAGCAGGCTTGGGAAAGCAAGCTCACCAGTGGCTATTTGTCTATTACCGCACCCACGGTGGTTTCCAGGAATCCCAGCAGGATTTCCCAGTCACTTCAAACTGTCATTATCTGATCTGTCCTGCTGATGGGATTGGGATCAAGAGCTTTGGACATTATGTTTGGTCACTCCAAGCACAAACGTGGGGTGGCTGCAAGGCACAATCTTCTGATTGTCAAAACTGAAGCTCAGCCGACCACGGGCCAGCTGACTCAAAGATTTCTTTATTTTCTCTTATCAATCTCACAAACCCTATTTGCTGATGGCATTTCAACAGCAAGATTTATTAAGGTTGAAATGTCAATCTTGGGTTTGCTCCACATTCTTTGAGGTCAGTAGTCAACCAAAGTGGTCAGTCTCACAGGTGGCAGTTTGCAATCCTAGGTACTTATGGGAAACCAATTTGTTAAATGATTTATACGTTGACAAAGGATAAGAGAGCCAATGCATCAAGCTAAGCAGATACACACAGAGACACACACACACACACAAAGGCACGTCTGAGCAATGTTCCATTTAGAACCGAGTCCAAGATATCTTATAAATAAAAGATATGAATCAATAAATGATCCCTGGGGAAAATAGATATATTCACTCAATTTAAATACTAATATAGAGTGCAAAATAAAATTTTCTTAAAATATATTTAGCAATTTTAGACAGATGCATCTGATTTAACTTTGGGGGTTGAAAGAGAGACTTGTCGATTGAGCTTGGTTATACTACAGGGGATTTTAAAAAGCAGAGAAACGATAATATTAGAATGATGCATAATAAAAATATTAGAGTTTATGGATAACACAGTTACAGTTTTTTAAAATGATTTTTAAAGATCTCTTTGAAATTGATATTTGAATTATACATAAATATAGCCATAGGGCTGGACTTCTAAAGTTCCATACCATTGCGCAATTGTAAATCTAAAAGGGAAGCCAAGAGTGCATAAGCATAAGCCCATGTAACTTCTTCCACAGTAAAAATAACTAATAGAAGAGGAAGTGAAATGAAAAGAGCTGGCAATGCATTTCCCCCCCAGCATATCAAGCAGGTTTTCATAAGGAAGCCATGGTCATCAATCACTACCTCATTACTAGTCCGTCATGTGGGCTTAGGCGAAATGTATTCTGGCTGGCTGCCATACTAAATTTTCAGTGAAACATCCTTAAGGCTCCCTACAAGTTCAGCTGAAGTCGCACATGTTATATATCAAAGAGGAACATTAGCGTTATCATGGCTTAATAAATAGCGCCATTCTGGCAATGTAATCCCGTGTTCTAGAGCTAGCTACCATCCCCAGTATTACACTGTTTAAGTAAACAATCCTGCTGTCTCCTGTGAGGTTTATTTAATGATAAATACATGTAAAGATCATTAGTCATAGTACTACAGTTTTAAGATATGCTTTAAACGTTACTCAAAACTGGACATGAAACAAGAACCACAAAATATTTTAAAGCATACATATAAGTAATATTTTTAGAACTATTAATAATACATGTATACTGCTGTTCATGAATATATGGTATGTGATTTTCAACAATAAACTTTTAAACCAAATAATATTCTTCATCCTACCTGGGACTTTCAAAACGTCAACTGATACAGAGTTATTGAAATGACTGCTCACTGCAGTTAGTCAAGAATATGGTCTCAGCGTTTCTAAGGTGCTTAGTAGTGTCATCCCTTTTATTTGTATAATCCACATCCTAAGGTCTATGGCTTGGTGATATTTTTAAAAGTAAAAATGAATAAAATTGTTTCAAAGCAATTAACATTTTTGCAGTTGCTGCTTAATCTGCACTTGGCCTTTAGCCTCGGAGGAAGGACAAGAAGCACATCACCGGGGAGTGTGTCCTTAGCATCTTTTAGGTTTTAAAAACATGAGTAATTCTAACTCAAAATGATGGGGTCATTTTTCATGACTTTAACAAATTAGCTCAAGCTACCCCAATACCAGTGTGGCTTTTTTTGGTTCAGGTTGGGTGCTTTTGGTTAAGAATCTCCTCACATTAAAATTAAATAGAAGCGCGTGTGCATGGGCACACACATATGTATAAACAGTCAAACTACGACGTCAACAGTGTGATAGTTCAGGTTTTATGGCAATGGACTGCACAAGGATTCACAGTGGTTTGGCAGTTAGCACCACTTAATCCCCCCATGAGCACACCATGTGCTCAAAGCCAGTCAGCTGTCAGCCTCCATCATGAGATACGGTAGGTTTAATGCAACACCCTTTCTCAGTCAAAGCCCCAATGTAATTATTAGTCGAGGAAGTGTGGCCTGTATCCAAGAGAAGTGTATGCTGTGGAAATGCCTGCTTGCTTTTCTCTGGGTCTGCACCCTGCATCTAGCTCATCTGTCCTGTCTGCTCACCCTCATGGACGTGAACCAACAGCCTGCCATGTTGCCTGCCAGTGCTAGGGGTCACCATCTGACCTGTTGGGCTTGGATCCAGTATGCTTACAACCACAAATTTGACCTCTTGACTTGATTCATCTGCCTCTGCAGCCACCAGTCTGTGTTCATCGGGTCTACCACCAGTCCCACAACTACACCGTTTAGGAGAAGCTACCAACCCAACATCTGACCCAAGAGTTGGAACCTGCCTGCACTTGAAATTCCCCACATATACAAAAAAATGTTAGCCATTTTTGTGAGATTATATATATATATTATATATATATATAAATAAATAAATAAATAAATAAATAAATATATATATATATATATCCTGACTACCAACCAAATTACCTGGTTTTGCTTCTTTAGATACATCACTGGTTTCACTTCTCTACATATTTAGCCTAAGATAAACTGTGTGTGTGTGTGTGTGTATATATATATATATATATATATATATATATATATATATATACATGCATTTTATTTAAGTGAGATAAACAACCAAAAAGTAAAGTCAGGTTTCAATATGAAATAAGACTATTGTGAAGACGAAACACACAAAAATGTAAAACTCAAGTCTAAAGTACTTCCATCAAAACACTTGACTCATAGCAACCCTGATGAGTAATACTAAAGGTCATATAAAAAAAGATTAAATTAGAGACTATATAAGGGGTAGAGGTAGACTTGTGGGGAAAAGTGGCCCAAACTTTTTCCAACCTATTGACTATCAGTATATACTGACTTCATTTTAAATGTGGGCTGGGAGGCACAGACTCAGTCTATCTATACTATTAATCAAACGTGAACACACTAGACAGCACAGATCACAGTGTAAAGAAATCCATAAAAACCTGATTCTGGATCAGAGTCTTGAAGAAGGAAGTGGACCCACTGCAAACTTCTAAAGAGGTAATTGATATAATAGATGGGGAAAGAAATAAAAAAAGGAAAAACAAAATAGATTGTATAAACAAAATTAAAGACAGATAAATAAACACAGAAAACCCAGTAAGTGAACCATGAATTTTAAAAAAAGCATCTCTCAGCTCACCGCCATTGAATCAATGCTGACTCATAGCAACCGTATAGGACAGGGTAGAATTGTCTCTGTGAATTTATGAGACTTTAAGTATCTCTAGGATCCTCAAAATGCTAAAAGGAGAATTGGGATTAACAAAACAAAACATTAAATTGTTATACAACGAGGAAGCTCTGACATAAACAAAATATAAAAAATGAATATAATGTGCTGAAATTAAATATAATACGGTATCAAAATAAAAATAGCTGAAAAAACAATTCTTAACTCTGTAGATGTCAAAGATAATTAAATATGATATTATAGACTTCATCCATAAGACAGGTAATGGAATCAAAATAAAAACCATGATAGAGGATATAAAATATTACAATTGATGTCTATTAGCAGTTCTAAAGGATAAACTGGAACGCTACCCAGGTTATTTGTAAAACCAATAGGTGTGCATTTTACATTATTTAACATTGATGTCCACCACAGCCCCTTGTGTTTTCACACCACTAATAGAATATAATTAGAAGATATCCTATTCCTGCCTGCATGTAGTACAACCGACAATAGCAGGATTTTAGGGACAAAAAGAAACCCCTCAGGCCCAAAACTAATCCCATCCATCCAGCTGCAATTGCCTGAAATTCCTTTAACTTCAGACAAAGCTTTTCAATCTCTAGCTAGAGATAAAGGGCTTAGAATGCAAATAAAGAGGGAGAAAGAGTGTGGCAGTCCATGATCTGTTTACTTAAATGGAGTATTCATAAAATAGGAGGCCCACAGCATCAGGAGAGATGTGATGGAAGAAAGTCAAGCCTCTGAAGTAGGAGGTAGGGGTGACATCCCTCTTGGAGACATATTACCTGGCCCCTGAATACAGACTGCAGCAAACCCTGGACTTGACAAACTCTGGCTCTAGATCTTTGGCAATACTCTACAGGGTGGAAAGTGGGAGACAGGGATCAGGACAGCTGCACCCTTTTAGCTCACGCTTCCATCCATTCCACTTAAGACTCTGGAAGTCGCTACACCAAAGGTCACAAGGGACTTCTAGCATCTTGCTGTGTGCCCAACATTTCATTGGTCAGCTAGGCTGAGGGCGGACAGGGTGCAGCTCTTGGGAGTTGGAAGGAGTGAGACTCTAGTTCTTCTTCAACTCCTCCAGGCAACTTTGAGTAAATAACCTGGAAACTCCTGGAATTCTAGATCGCCAGGATTCTCATCCAAAGAAATATAAATGGTTTTGAAATTATTCTCTCACTATAAACCATATGAGACACTTCTTTATACAACTGGGCTGGAATTCTTCAGACTCTAAATGACATAAACAGGAAATGCTCAAAAAGAATTCATACGTCGATTTTAACGTAAACTTGCCATTTTCCACTAGCTCAACTCATCATGTAGAAAGTTAAAATTGTCATTGTTCTTATAAATTAGTTTCTCCTCTCACCCTTGCCATTTCTGTATGAAACCAAACAAAAACAACAGTAAGCCAGGCTCACTTAATATCATTGGCTCTCTTCCCAATTTTTTACTCTGAGCATATAGAAATTTCTAACTCAATCCATCAGAATCATAATACCAATTGAGTCAGCATATGGATCTATTTGGTATCTTCTATGCATTTGTTTTTCCTCACTGTGACACAGATTAGAGTCAAGTTGGACTGTGATGAAGCCTGGTTCTACATTGTAGCTCTGTTTGACCTTGGGCAAGTCACTCCTCTTTCACTGCCACACCTCAAAATGACCCCATAGGACGGGGTAGACCTGCCCCTATTACTTCCCCAGACTGGAATTAACTCTTTTCCTGAGTAGAAAGCCCCAACTTTTTCCTGATGGTGGTTTCAAACTGCTTACCTGTGGTTAGTAGTCCAATTTGTTCATGGTCTCTATATTTAAATTATAGACAGTAAAAACTTACCAGATATAACTGTGTGACAATTCAGGAATAATTTATACAAAATTATTGGTGGCTGGTAATAATTTTTCAGGATTATTTATTAGCACAAATTAGCATTATAAGAAAATGGGCATGAACACTTGAAAATACATATGTTATTAACATGAATTATTATTACCACCCACCAATTTCTGCTTCCTCTAATTCAATCTTTTAACTACTCTCAGATAAACATTCTTTTCTCGTGATATTTTTTCTATCAAACATTTTCAATGATTTCTCGGAAAGTGTGAGTTCACTGACTTTTATAAAAAGTATCATTTGGTGCTAATCAAAAGATTAGTGGATTAATGGGGTCCACCAAGAAGTGCCTAAAAAACCCAAAAGTCTAGTACAGTACGATCAAAAAACCAGCTTTTGATGGAGCAGTTCTGCTCTGAAACATGTGGCATCCCAGGAACCAGCATGACTAGGCAGACTATAGTGACCGGTCAATTATCTAGACATGAGGAGTCCTCTTGTGGAAGTTATTGTCTGTCCTAGGAAATTTCTCAGCATTTAAACCCAATAGCACAGGTGGTAAACCCAATAGCAGAAAGTAAACCCAGAAAGTAAACCCAATAGCAGTCTCCCCCACCATCTTCTCTGCCGTCCATCCCCCAGGGAGGAGGCTATACGTAGATTCTTATCATCGGTTCCCCTTTTCTACCCCACATTCCCTCCACCCTTCAGGCATCGTCACTCTCACCACTGGTGAAGGAGTCATCTGTCCTGGATTCCCTGTGTTTCCAGTTGCTATCTGTACCAATGTACATCCTCTGGTCTAGTCAGACTTGTAAGGTAGAATTGGAATAATCATAGTGGGGGGTAGGAATCATTTAAGAACTAGAAGAAAGTTATATGTTTTATCGTTGCTGCCCTGCACCTTGACTGGCTCATCTCCTCCCCACAACTCCTCAGTAAATGGGTGTCCAGTTGCCTAATGATTGGCTTTAAGTCTTCACTCTGCACTCACCCACATTTACAATGGCATGATTTTTTGTTCTTTGATGCTTGATATCTCATCCATGTGTCTCCCTCTGCTGAGAATCTCCTAGACCTAGAGTAAGACTGAAGTCATCCATGTGTCATGACTTCCCTCTTACTATAGGTCTAGGAGATTCTCAGCAGAAGGACCTTGGGCCAAAGAATGTCGTCCACTTCAAGCTCTTTGGTGGTTGCAGTACATTGCTCCTTCTCTGCTCAATACTTTTTCTTATATCTTTTTAATTTAAAAAAAAGGATGATTCATGCACATCCAAGAGAAACTCCTCATTACATCAGATCAGGACACTGAGCTGAATAATAATGTATCCTACCTCACTCCCTTACAAGTGTTTTTTGGGTGCATCAAACCACATCATAGGGGATAATAACATAACTACCAAACCACTGAAAATCCTGCTTCAGTCAGGTTGGCATTCATTTTAGGTGGACACACTTCAATCTACAATACTTGAAACAAACTGTGTCCCTATCAGCTATATTTACTAAAATAAACTAATTTTAATCACACAGAGGGGAAAAGAACAAAACATGGTTTACCCAGCCTATGAAAAAAGAATCAAATCTCCAGACCTGAAGACAAGAGCTAATATAAAGAGAAGGCTAGTGCAAAGGAGAAGAGAGATGTTTCTCCCTTACCCTGATCGTATCATAATGCATTTCCGTGATCCTTCCCAGTACACTGTTAATTCTCTACCCCTTCCTCAAAACAGAGACTTCCCTTCCTTAGTCTTCTTCCAGATACAATGATTGAAATGTCTACCTATATTTCTTCTTCTCAAATCGGTCTACAGGGAAAGCACCATCTTCCTCACACCACACAGCTAACTTCCTCCCCATGAAGGGAGGGACTTGTTCTCTTGTGTGATCCGTGTGTTTAAGATGTGACTCACTTACAGTCCTTCTCTTTTTCACATCCATTCTATCTTGAACCTTTTTATACATAGGTTTCAATTAATCTCTTTTTTTTTTACCTGCAAGCAACAGCAAAGTAGGGGTTGGTATAGAGGGCTCTGAGGCCTAAATGCTGTTTTTCTTCTGAGTTCATAGGATAATGCATTTTGATTTAGAAACAGAAAGGTGGAGCAGGAATCTCAATTTTGGTAATGAGAGCAAAACTTGCCTACACTAAAACCAGCAACAAGGACAGTGTAGAGGTCCCGCTGGTGTTGGAACAACAGCACTCTAGCTGAGAAGAATTACTAAGAGGCAAAAGAAGGGTGAGCATGATGGGGGAGGAGGGCAAGAGGAAGGTAAAAGGAAACTGAGGAAAGATCTAGGAAGCAAAGTTATGGATAGAGGTATAAGCATAGGTGTGTACACATGTAAATACATTAATTCATAAAAATAGAAGTATTGGCCTATGTAAATATATTTATCAGGCAATACACTGAGGTAGTGGATGGACTTTGGCCTCTGTTCAATGCCTGCCTCAACACAAGAACACTTTGTTCTAACAATGTAGCATTCTGTGATGCTCACTCTCTCAGCATGATAGTTGAAGACAAAATGGGTGCACAAGGAAATGTGGTGAAGAAAACTGATGGTGCCCGGCTATCAAAAGATATAGCATCTGGGGTCTTAAAGACTTGAAGTTAAACAAGCAGCCATCTTGCAGAGAGGCAAACAGCCTACATTGAAGAAGCACACCAGCCTATGCAATCATGAGGTTTTTATGCGATCAGGTAACAAGCAAGAGAAGACTCAAACAAACAAACAAAACAAAACATATTTTTGAGAATGAGGGGGGGTCAGGGCAGAGACCCAAAGCCTATCTGTAGACAATGGGACATCCCCTCACAGAAGGGTCACAAGGAATGGATGAGTCGGCCAGGGTACAATATAGCACTGAAGAAACACACAATATTCCTCTGGTTCTTTCAGGCTTCCTTAGCCCCAACTATCATGCCACCAGTTCTGTCTTTCACTTTGGGTTAGACCAGAGCATGTGCACAGGTACATATTAGAGATAAGAGCTCACGACACACATGGAATCGAGTAACAGGAATGGGAGTAGTGATACCAGGAGGGGAGGGGGAAGGTGGGAAGAGGAAAGGAGGAAAGGGAAACTGATCACAATGATCTACACATAACCACCACCACCCACCCAGGGAGATGAACAACAGAACCCAGGGGGAAGGGAGACAGAGGGCGGTGTAAGATATGAAAATCATAATTTATAATTTATCAAGGGGTCATGAGGGTGGGAGGGTGGGGTGGAGGGAAATAAAGAGGAGCTGATACCAAGGGCTCAAACAGAAAGTAAATGTTTAGCACCCCCAATAAAATGATCTATTAATAAAAATGAAAAAAATCTTTGAAGTTCTTTTTAATTGCCTTGGATTATTCTTGGATTGATTTCATAATTATAGGGGGAAGAATGACATTATTTGGGCCTTTAAACCCCAATGTTATTTTTATTCAAATTATGGTGAAACAGCATCTTTATATGTATGCATATGTGGGGAAGAATGGGATAAGACTATTTAAATAGCTATTTAAGGTTATTTCATAGTCTGTCTCAGGATTCACTTTTTGCAATATTTTTATCACATACATACATATCCCTTTCCTTGTATTGTTTTCTCTCACTCATTATTATAAAATCATACTATTATAAAATTCCTTGTTGTTCTTTCTTACAGCAGATGTTCTACTGAAAGCATACACTTACGTGTTCATCCATTAGAAATATCTCTCAATACTGACAATTAGCTCCTACTTGTACAAATTACCAAGTACTATTTTGTATTACCATAAACTCTGAAAATCCATTGCCAGTGAGTTGATTCCAACTCATAGTATCATGACTGTTCCATAGGCTTACTGAGACTGTAAATCTTTCTGGCATAGGACAGCTTCATCTTTCCCTGAGAGAGTGGGTTGGTGGGTTGGTAGCTCCTCACCAGTTGGTGGGTTGGTGGTTGGTGGGTTGGTAGCTCCTTACCTGCTACATAGCCAGGACTAGCTAGGTAGGTATCTTCCCTGAGCTTGGCTAAAGATGTAAAAGCCTAAGAAATAATCATAAGGGTTTACTTTGAGTATTCAAGTTTTCCTATGTGGGACTTGGTAAGGACAAAGAGCTATCTTAAGACATTTAAATGGATTGAAACTATACTAAATTTGATGAGAAAGGAGAACCCAGAGTCAATTTCTGCATCAATGATGAATATTCGTAAGGGTTAACTCCTGATGTATAATTATCAGTTTGTTTTTCACCTGTGTTCTTTCCTCATCCTATCTAAAACCTCATATTTAGGGTAGCAGAACTCAAGAAAAGAGTGATTAACCTAGGTTTGAAAATCCAGTTTAAATACAAAGAGCACCAGAGATCAGTTTCTTATATGCATTTTGAATTCTTATTAGATTTCTTCTAAGTATGCCCTTAATCTTAATTTTGTTTTACATATGCTATATCTACATAATTAGGAGGAAGAACATATCTCTTTGATGTCAAAGATATTAGGCTACATTAATATTTGACATCTTAGTGAGGAGCTCTAAGAAAATGTCTAAATCTAGAAGGTATGTATTTTCATATGTTTGCCTACATATTTCAGCTTAATTGAGGAAGCAATTTTTAGAGCTTATTACTTACAATTAAAATTATTGGGCCTGGAGGAGTAAATATTAAGTGTCAATTTAAGATGCTCTAAAGAAAATGATCACGCCTATTTGGATTTAAAAACTTAATTTATATGATAGGGTAAAATATCAAGAAACTAGACCTATGAAAGGGTTAAAATTTTTGGACGACAGGAAGTTTGTAGACAGCCTTTCTATGAACTTGTCATTGCATCTTTTTCATGCATATTGTTTCCCATCCACACATGGATATGTTACTTAAAATATGATGCCACTCTTATTTTGAATAATTCTGTGACTTGAAGTACTAATTAATAATTTAAATCTGCTCACAGTTCAAAGGACCATTTATTACTAACTGGCAATGAAAAGATGGGTTTCAGATATAGTGGTGTCAATTCAGTAATTTCCAAAATTTGAAAATAAAAGTAAATCCCATCGAAACTATCTTATTGCCACACAAGTGCAATTATGATTCATGTAAATGGTAGATAAGACTTAATAATTCTAAATTAACCACAAGGAGGAGGAACAGGGAGAACCAAGAAGCAATGAAAGCCCAGAACCCACATGGAGGATAACAGAGAAACCGGAGACTGTAGAGGGCTAGAAATCTCAATAGACATTTGTGTTCCTGAGCAGAATAGAAAAATCAAGGTCATGATCCTGGATTCTTATTAAGTCATTTGTTAAAGCCTCTTGAGTGGATTTTTGATCTCTAGTCTTCTACACCAAGTCCGTATAGTATGCCCATTTCCATCCAGTTGAGACAGGATGACACCTTTAATGTGCAAAGTTGAACATTTCACTCCCTAGTCTAGCTACCTAACATCTCCTGTTGCTTGCCTCCTTTGTCTCTTCCATCTCGACTTTCATTTTTTCTTCCTTGCCTCCTAACCCCAGGGGAAGATATGTGGAATATGGCCTCAAAGTTTCTTTCTTTAAATCTATGTATTGCTTTTGGAAAGTTTCATTAAGTAATCACCTGATACATATTATCTCTGTCTCTTACCAGCTTGAAAGCATCTTGCAACTAGGAACTATGTCTGTTCTATTCACCATTATACTGACTTCTAGACCCAGACCATAACTTGACATTTAACAGCTTCTCAGTATGATGAGTTGTGGATGATAATTCCTCTCCTAGTCTCTTCATTTATTCAGTCTCCCAAAAAATACAGATGGAGAATCTAGTCAGCTCTTAAAACCACCATACCCAAAACGAGGCACACACCTCGAGGCATAGTAAATTAAATAATCCCTTCTAGCCACAATCCCTTGTGTAATGTGCTATAAATTCTAACCTCTGTGCTTGCAGTTATCACACCATATTGGGAACCAAGTCACCACCCTTTGTTTCTTTGGGGATGTGGTCTGCTAAATGACAAAACCCACATGTTCCTTAGTCATTCCTCTGTGTATGAGAACCATGATCAGAAACACGGAGTCAGATTCCAAGACTATTGGAAGAGCCCATAGCGGAGTGCATTTAAGATCTCTGTCTGAAATGGTGGCAGTCGAGTCCAGAGAGGCTGTAGCATGAAGAGCATGAGACAAAGCAAAAAGCCAATCCCAAACCCGAGACCGAGACAAGAAAACCCGAGACAAAGAGGCACAGGGCTGAGGATAGGACACAATGAGGCAGAGCATGGGAGCGACTTTCTGGCCCACAGAGGCAGAAGCCAAGGGACCAGGAAGCTGAGAGGTTAAGTGATGCTGTAAACCAGTGGTTCTCAACCTTCCTAAGGCCACGACTCTTTCAAACAGTTCCTCATGTTGTGGTGACCCCCAACCATCAAATTATTTTTGTTGCTACTTCATAATTGTAATTTTGCTAGTTGTGAATTGTAATGCAAATATCTGATATGCAGGATGTATTTTCATTGTTACAAATTGAACATCATTAAAGCACAGTGAGTAATCACAAAAATAATATGTAATATATTGGGAAGTATTTATTTCTAATTACAAATAAATGAAATTTTGTCTTGAAGCATGGTGTAGCATGGGTAACAGTCTTCACTCCAGGTACTCGTATGTGGGCAGATCTGCATGTGGATGGACCCGCTTGGAGACAGATAGAGGAGCTCTGTTGCGATTCCTAAAGTCATCAGAAATATGTGTTTTCTGATGATTTTAAGTGATCCCGGTGAAAGGGTCGTTCAACTCCCAAAGGGTTCATGACCCCTAGGTTGAGAACCACTGCTGTAGGGCAATAAATGTGTCCTTACTGTTTACTGATCCTGGCTTGTTGTAATCTATCGACTTCTCTAATAGATCCCTTTTAACTGTGAGCATTGTTTGTGAGCTCTGTGTGGCCACTGTAATGAATTATTGAATCTAGCAATACAGGCAGAGTGCAGCGAGTGGGGTGACTAGTATCAGAATAACTAAAGAAGGAGGGAGGGTGGAGGCAAATCTGACCCCTGTACCCTGGAAATAGGGAAACCAGACAGGGCCCCTCTGAGCAGTTTTTCCAATATCCCGATTCTGCTAGCAATCTGTAAAGAATTTGCAATATGTACAATTACAAAATATCATATAGATATATATTTTTTCAAATATATGTATTTTTTTCTTTCAGATAATTATATTTTCTTGTGGTGGTGATTATATTTCCTTATCCTCTTGATGGGTAGCTGTTTATAATTCTAACATCCAAGTTTGCAAAAATGTCCTTTTGGTGCAAGGAGATGAATAAATCTCATAAATCATGAAAGAAGAAAAGAGTAGTCCTGAGAGAACTCCAACATTTTCCAGGTTTATTTTCCCATTGTTTTCCGTTAAGTATATTATTCATTATAACTATGATCTCTTCACTGGCACCTTGGAAAATTTTTCCATTTTATCTCACTTTTTGGTAACTGATTATCTAGGACATGGGAAATAAAAGGCAACTACTTGTATTAAAAATCTTATATTTTCCTAGTCAACAATGAATAATTTAATGCATATGTGTATAGGTACACACATATGCTCACATACATGTTAACCTGGCAGGATTTAAAATAATATCATTCCATTTCTCATGTCCTATTATTTATTGTAAAACATACCATCTAACTGAGACTTGTTCAGCTTTAAAAGATAAGATTACTCGAATGTCTGACCGTAAGAGATGCAATGAACAGCCCTGAGTATGGGCAATTTTTCAGTTAAGATCTCAACCCTTGTTTTTGTTTGGGAACTGTTGTTTTAAGTGTCTATACTTTATTCATATTTTTACATAAAACCTATGTGAAATTTTAATAGTTGTATATGATACAAAATTTGAACATTTAAGTGATGTTACAGCACATTAAGTTTAACCCTCATTTATGTCATGGATGATAGATGCAAGAATTCCAACTGAGGCGATTTTATGAACCAGTTAAATGATTTGTATTCAGAACAGCATTAAAAAACCCCATGACAAAGTGTACTCGGACCAAAATACCCTGCCTGTGACACATCCTTTACAAGTAATGTGTTTTCATTTTTCACATGTTGCATCTCATTTATTTTATTCAGGCACACACACTTAAATCTGCAAGATACCGCAAGCTCCCAATACCTTTGAAATAATAAATCACTTCTTGCAGATGTTTTCACCCGCTGCAAGGCTGCCGTTCATTAATCAAACATTATCAGTTTCTATCAGTGCCCAGTGTTAAATAGAAAAGGCACTTCATTTTGAGTTCTGACTTTCATTCACTGGTTAGTCCCTGACCCCACAATATTTGCTGCTTGCATTTTAGAAATGTGAAACCTCCTATGGAGCAATAGATTTTATAGTAAAAAGAAATCCTAAATAATATTATGGCATCCCTGAACTCACTATTTACCCTGAACTAAATCAAACCAATATTCTCAAACGTCAAATAAACGCAGCAGTAATAGCATTTGAAGTCGTTGCTGTTGCTTGCTGCCGCCACTGAGTTCTGACTCGGCGGGTGCATGTGCAAAAAAACAACCAGGCATGTTCCAAAACACAATCAGGAGGCATTCCATACATACAGCTAAACGTCTCAAAGAGTTGTAGATTTGTTTTAAGTCTTTACGATCATTTCAGAAGACCATGCAGGATGATCTGGCTCCACATTAATCTGCAAGTAAGTCCACACAAAAACAACAAACAATAACCCGCAAGAAACTGAGGAGTCCCCTTGTCCACACACCTCCGGGGGAAGACATTACATAAAACAGATCAACTCGCAATATCATAACCCCAGATGATCTTATGAGTCATGAGATCCACTAGAGTGATCCTAGAAACTTATAATGACCTAAAGAAAAGCCAATTGATATAATTTGGATTTCTTTATTGGCTTGAAAATTATCAGATTATACAAACTATGAACAAAATATTTCAGTAATCCCTTTAATTTTTCTCTTTAAAATCACTTGAAAATAATTCCTGACAATGAATTGAAGAACTAGAAATTGTCTGTTGTTATATGAAAAAGCAATTGTATAAAAGATGTTTTCTAATTATGAATTTATATCATTAAAGGTTATATCATTTATATCATTAATATCATTAACGGTTCATAAGACATCTTCACATTAAATTTTAACAGAAAGAACTGTACAGATTGATATGGTATCCATACAGATAAATTTACAGTAAAAAATACCTGAACTTTTTGCAAAACAATTATATTCTCAGGATCAAGACTTGAGGAATTCCAAGTTAATCAGTAAAATAATATGAAAAATGCCTTACCATAGCTTTACTTTTGTATCAACTAATTATATTGAACGTTCATTTGAGGCCAGCCAGGAGAGAGACAAGGCTATTGAAATTTGTGTGTGGTCACACTCCTATGCAAGATAGTACCCTCGTCATATTAATCCACAAAAGCAGATATCTTGCCGCTGACTCTTGGATAAATCTGAACTCCATAACATTTCCAACTTCACATATCTGACCCAAACAATTGATTCATTTCCTACTCCTCTTTCCCATTTACATGCATCAGAGGCATATCCTATACCATGCCCATCGCAATTTTCAAAACTCACTGCATTCCCGTAAAGTCGCTATTCTATGGTACGCCCTACTTATCTTGCCACTCATTGGGTTGCATTAGCTTTCCTAACAAATTCTTACCCTGAAATCTTAAAATTTCAACCCTCTAGAATCATAGTTTCCCAAATTTATGTTGCCTACTGTCACCTTTGCAGGGAAAACAACAACAAAAACTCAATGCTCCTCATTCCTGGCATTGAAAACCTTTTGTGTTATATCCCATCACTCAGGGCACAGTGTAGATATCTGCTCTTGCAGTCTCCCTAGATCTTTCACCTTCCCCATGGGGTGGAATCACCTACTACATTGTCATTATACTTTGTCTTTGTTCTCCTTTACAATATATATATATTTTTTTCTTGTTTTGCAAAAATAATAATTACTAAGGTAAAAGAAATAATTCAATACAATAAGAGAAATGGGGTAAACATATTTTGTGGTCAGAATTTCAATTTCTTAATTTTGCATTAATTTTTTCTTATCTTTGTATTTTCAGACTAATGATAACCCTTTTTATTCTGTTCTGTATCCATTAGTCCCACCTGGTTTTGTCATCTATATTTAGAAAGAATCTGAAATACTTTAAACTAGGTTTATTATTTTATTTTATTGAATTATCGCTTTTTAAAATATTTTATTGGGAGCTCTTACAGATATCAGAGTATTCCATATTTCAGTCATATCAAGCAATGTTGTACAACTGTTACCACAATCAGTTTCAAATAATTTTCCTTCTTCTTGAACTCCATAATATCTCCTCCTTCCCTTACCATACCTCCCAGGAACCGGTCTATCTATCTATCTATCTATCTATCTATCTATCTATCTATCATCTATCTATCTCAATATCTTACAGGTACAATATATCCAGTCACATACAATTCTATTGTGCCCTTCCCCTCTACCCTCCCATTATTTCCACTCACACCACTGGTCCTGAAGGGGTCATCTACCCTGGATTCCCTGTATTTCCACTTCCTATCTGTACCAGTGTACATCCTCTGGTCTAGCCAGACTTGGAAAGTAGAATTCGGATCATGATAGTGGGGGTGGGGAGGAGGAAGCATTTAGGAACTAGAGGAAAGCTGTATTTTTCATCAGTGCTACATCATACCTTGACTGGCTCATTCTTATTATGGAAAATTTACAGAATTTTATAACATAATATTATCAAACAATGTCATACACATTGTTCAATAGTGATTTTGTAACCTAACAAATGTATGAGGTTCTGTAAAATTCAGAAAATCTTGTTGTGAAGTCAGTTTCAATTCAAGATGACACTACGTCCAACAGAAAAAAATATAGCCTGATCATGTTTAATCCTTACAGTTGTTGCTGGGTTTGAGCTAACACAGTCACTGTGTCACTCAGTCCCGTAAAGGGTCTTCTTTCTTACTGTGCCACTACATTACCACTCATGATGTCTGCGCTAAACAACAATGGAAGTGGACATATTCGACCTCCTCTGGCTTCCCTATGGCCATGAGGCAGGGGTCAGACAAGCTTCCATGAACCATTCTTCTGTGCCTATTCTGACACTGACAACTCCTCCATACCACTCTACATCTGGGTTCCATAGTGCATTGCAATGGCCATACAGAACCACCTACAATTTGCACAATTCAGGGGGCTTATTAGGGAAGCTAATGGGTTACCACAAGTCAGAAACAGCAAACATCTAAGGATAGTCATTGGTTCACAAGAACACCTCTCCTCTGCTGACAACCAAGCCTCTCTCTAGTCTTCAGGCTCATGGTCCCTTAGCCCATGTCTCTTTGGGCTAGGAAGCCAGGCTGACACTCTTTCTGCCAAAGTCTCAGGCCAGATGTGTAGATCACATCTCAACTCAGTGCTTCTCTTCTGTTCTCCATGCCCCATGGAGATGCATCTGGTCTCTACATCTGGTGTGTCCCAGATAGCTTCTATACTGAGGAATCACTTTATGGAGGAATGATTTGTCTTTTAGGTGACAAACCGTTACCCCAAGGAAAATTAAGGATGGCGTCTTAAGAGACACTCCCTAGTAAGGCAGAAAGAAGCCCCCAAGGAAACACAGAGTGTGGGTTGGCTCACATCTTTACTAAGGTTGAGCCTAAAGATGACCCCAAGGAAATGGATGTGATTTGCTTTTTACCTTCTACTAAAATCAGGTTTTAATCCCACCCTAATCCTGTCCATTAGTATAGGAGGGAATGCTCTCTAAAATGGTACTATAGCCGCATAGAATCCAGATTAGAATACATCACATGACGAGTAATCACATAAGGAGGACATTGCCAAGGCTTGCTTCTTGCTTAGATCCACAGTCAGTGCTCATGGAAATAGCAGTCAAGAGATCAAAAGATGTTTTGCATTAGTGATTCTGCTGCACAAGACCTTTTTAAGAGTATTGAAAAGCAAAGGTGTTGGTTTGAGGACTAAAGTGCACTTGACCCAAGCCATGGTATTTTCAATTGTCTCATATGCATATAAAATTTGGACATTGAATAAGGCAGACTAAAGAAGAATTGATGCATTTGAATCATGGTGCTGGACAAGACTATGGAAAGTCCCATCAATGGCTAAAAGGAAAAACAGGTCTCTTTTGGAAGAACAGTGTGCTCTTTAGAGGCAAGGTGTGGAGACTCTGTCTTCTACATGTTGGACATTTTGTCCAGAGTCCATGGCTGCAGAAGCCAGTCCCTGGAGAAGGACATCTTGGCAAAGTAGAGGGGCAGAGGAAAAGGCGAAGACAGTCAAAGAAATGGATTGACATGGCGCCTGCAACAAGGGATTAAAGCATAGAAACATTGGGAGGATGGTGCAGGACTGGGGAGTGTGTTGTTCTGTAATATACAAGGTCTACATGGGTTTGAAACAACTCAGTGGCACCTACCAACAGCTTAAGGAGTAATGACTAGAAGGGCCATATTAACTGATGCCATCTCAGCGTCCTTCTCCAGGAATTCACTGCTCTTGATAACACTTCCAAAGTACAGGAGACACTCTCACTCTATTTGCTTCCAAAGAAAATTCTGAATATATATCTTCCAAGACACATGTGTTCATTCTTCTGGTAGTGCACAGCATGCTCAATATTCTTCACCAACAACATAATTCAGGTGCAGTAATTCTTATTTGTTGTTCTTTATTCATTGTCCAGTTTCCAAATATAGTTCTATACAAATATCAAAGTTATGTAATATATTTTGCTTCATATATTTCTATATTAAATCTAACATTCTAGATGGCTTTAAACAGTTTAGGAGATTACAAGATAATAGAATTTTTTCATGACTTTTGAAGCCCTCTTATATTATTTGACATTAGAAGAAGTATGTTTCTTAGCAAGAATGATTTGTTACATTTCCCTCCCCACATATTATAGATAGTTTGACATAAAGGAATAGAAACAACTTTTTTTATCAAATGACAAATCAATGGCATCTGAACAATAAGAATAAATTGTAAAGTATTCTATCAAAATGACCTACAGATGGCTAAAAATTGATAGTTTTTCTATTTGCTTGGGCCTACTGGACTATGCATGACTATATCAAAACACAGACATTTGCAAAGGAGAGGACTTGATCATTAACATTGTGATGAGGCATTTTGGAAGTAAATAAACATGATTCCACATCAAATGCCATTAACTTGAATTTTAAACTTAATTCACATTGTTGTTCCAAAAATTATCCATTTCCTTTTTACTTACAGGCTACACCCCTGTGTGAAGCTCAGCTCCACTACTCTGTTACACCTCAAACAGAGAAGACCTGGTTGTGACTGCTGTTTCAGCTCTCAGAAGATGTCTTTTATAAGTTACTTTCAGTGCTTCATGTTGAAATACATCCATCCATCCCAGTTTCAAAGTGCAAGAGGTAATCTTTTAAGGTGTTCCATGGGTTTTATTTGGCTTTCTTTTAGTTATACTAGTTGATTTCTAAACTTCAGCTTTAGAAGCAAAAGTAAAGTAGGAGTCCTAATAATAAAATTTACATACGTAAGAATATATAAAACACATAAACACTTCAATATACAAAACACTGGCAAATGCTCCCCTCTAGCCCATGGAAACAAAAATTTTAAACATTTTATGCACTGTCGATAAATTCAAATGGACTCAGATTACTTTTTTATATAGGAACTTGATTCATAGTAACATTGCCTTTTATGTATTTCTTTTGTTACCTAACCATCATTCTTTGGGGTACATTTAGTTGAAAGGGGGATTAGTATGCCTAGGAAATTATAGAGAAAGGCATCATTTATTCTTAAGTGTTTAATGAGAATACCTTGGTACGTACCATTATTTCTTTTGTAAGAATGAAGACTCAGAGGGTTGAGGGTTTTAAAAGTAGCAAACTCATTATGTGTTCTCGCTTCATCATTACACAAGAGACGCTGCGCTTTTGAACAGTCCCCGTAAGCTTCTAGATCCTCGTCATTATTTCCATTTTATTATGAATCTAAAGGCGCCATATTCCGATAGTTCCTGATCTCTTTACAATTCTTTACATATAATGCGACAAATATCTACACCCAATGCTCATATTCTACCACCGAGCAAATGCTTGGAAACTCTGTGAGAAAGGGGATAATAAGTTTTACCACTTGAGCACACAGATAGGCATTTAATCCCCTTTTTTTCAGGAGAGGGATTTCCTACCTCGTGTCCTCATTATAGATACTGCTCTCTACTGAAAGACGGGGCCTCTGCTAATGGATTGGAGCGCAACTACTAGCCAGAGGTTGGGAATCTGCACACACTTGGAAGCGCCTTAGGTCACAGGCCTAGTGATTTACATCTGACATCTCAGAGTCATGGTAACCCTGTGGAGTTCTGCTCTGTACTCATGAGGTTGTCATGAGTTGGAGTCAATTAGACAGCAACTAATAAGTTACTTGAGAAGAAGGACATAGAATGCAGGTCTAGCTTTTTTTTTTTAATTTTTTATTGGGGCTCATAAGGCTCTTATCACAGTCTGTACATACATCAATTGAGCAAAGCACCCTCATACATTAGTTGCACTCGTCATTCTCATAATTCACCTTCCACTTGGGTTCCTGGAATCAGTTCGGTTTCCCTTCCCCCCCCCACCCCCCTCCCCGATCCCACCCCTGGTCCCTTGATAGTTTATAAATAATTATTCTATCTTATCTTACACTCCCCGGCGTCTCCCCTCACCCATCTCCCCATTGCCCATCTCCCAGAGAGGAGGTTACACATAGATCTCCGAGATCGGTTCTCCCTTTCTACATGCCCTTCCCTCCTGGTGTCGCCACTCCCACCGCTGGTGTTGAGGGGTTCGTCTGTCCTAGATTCCCTGTGCCTCCAGATCCCCACTGCACCGCTGTACATCATCTGGTATAACCAGGTCCACAAGGCAAGGTAGAATTGGGGTCATGATGATTGGGAGGGGAGGAAGCGTTCAGGAACTAGAGGAAGGTTTTTACTTTCATTGTTGCTACACTGAATCCTGTGTGGCCCATCTCCTCCACACTACCCCTTTGGAAGGGGTGTCCAGCTGTCTACAGATGGGCATTGGGTCCCCATCACGCACTCCCCCTCTTTCACGGTGATGCGATTCTCACCACCACCCCACCTTTGTTGTTGGAGACCTGGTCTCCTCTGCCCTTCATGATCACCTATGTTGGTTTGCTGCTTTCGTGTGGGCTTTGTTGCTTCTGGGCTAGATGGCCGCTTGTTTGCTTTCAAGCCTTTAAGTCCCCAGATGCTATATCTCTCAGTAGCCGGGCACGATCAGCCTTCATCACCACACTTGCTTATGCACACTAGCTTTAAAAAAAAAATAGAAGTTCCGAAAATTCTTGTTTTCACCTTTTGTTCACCCCTATTTTCACAACTACCTGACATTATCTAATAATGAAACTTTAAGTGGATTCACAAGTGTTTTACACGTGACTTCTTGGCTCCAGCTTAGTGTCCAGCTTTCCAGGTTTTGCTTAGTCAGACTCATATTCCCTTCCGCTTTACAGGTTTTTTTTTTTAAACAATTTATTGGGGCTGATACAATTCTTTTCACAGTTCATACATATACATACATCAAATGTATAAAGCACATCTGTACAGTCTTTGCAGGTTTTAATGCTCTATTTTTTCATTCTTTTTCAGTAAAGCCATTTAAGAAGTCCTGTTGATTTCATTTTAATAGTCATTCATCATATACTTTCATCTGGATTGACATTTTAAAACGGAAACTTCAATGATCTACTTTCAAACATAAGCATTTCCATTGGGAAACATCCATAGGAAGGCTTTGGAACCAAACTCTTCCCCTTTCCCCACCAGCCCCACCAAAAGATTGAACTGAACTATACAATGTGTTTCTGTTGTTGTTGATAGGTGCCATTGAGTTGACTTCAACTTGTAGCTACTCTGTGTTCAACAGAAGGAAACACTGCCCAGGTCTGCACCATCCTCACAATTGTCTTCTGTTTGAACCCAGTGTTGCAGCCACTGTGTCAGTGCTGCTAGTTGAGGGCGTTCCTCTTTTTGCACTGCCCCTCTGCTTTACCAAGCATGGTCTCCTTCTCCACATATTGGGCTCGCCTGATAACATGTCCAAAGGGCAAGACACAATCTTGTCATTCTTGTTCTGGTGAGCATTCCAAGGTCGTCGTCGTCTTCTTCTTCTTCTTCTAAATTCTAACATATGAAATCTTGCCTGACTTTAGTCATTCTAAAAGTTATCAATATATTGTACATAGAAATGTAAAACTAAATTTTCAGGGTCAGTATTGAAGGACCTCCTGTCAATCAGTGACAATACAACCTACTGCCATCTATTAACTAATCAACTGATCTTATTTGTAATACATTATTGAAAATGAATAGTCATTCCTCTTCTTGTACATCTCTCAAAATATGGTTTCTGAACAAATTTTTCCAGAACAGCCACTGCTTTCTTACTACTTTTCTTCCATTTACTAATGGCATCAAATATTAATGCCAATATTATATATTTATTATAAAACTAATATGACACATTGAAGATGGTTAGTTCATACATTCTGCTCAGAAACTATTCTCAGGATTATCCAATTATAAAATGTTATTCATTCAAATTATTTCTAAGTAATCATTTTAAGATAGCATCTTATGCTCTTCACAGGACAGGGAAAGCTGCCTGACCACTCTTACAAAGGAGTCGCCACATTCCAGAAACAAGGGAGCTGGGAGCTTGACAACCCAGAACCATGCCAAATAAGGACACAGCTGGGGCCTAGCCATCCAGCGGCAACCATCTTATCTGAAAAGCCCAGCCCTGAGCTCAAGGGCCCCTTCCTGGCATATAATAAGGGCATGCTAGCCTGTGGCTGGGTCTCACTATTTTGCCCTTTCTGTGGTAAAGGCCTGCTGGGGACCTTGCCCAGTGTTTCGTCCTTTTACTGCTTAATAAGCCTTCTATGCTACCTTCTCCTGTCTGTAGGCAGTCTCTGTGTTGTCACCAGGCCAAGCAATGCCACGGCTCCTTTCAAGAGGCCAAGAGCACAGGGATCCCCCTAGAAAAGGGGTCACTGTACCCTAATATTTGAATTTCACTTAAAGATCTTATTAAAATTGAAACCAACTGATAATTGTAATATACCAAGAAGAGAAAATTCCAACACTTTGACAATAAAAAGATTAAAAAATGCAATTAAAAATGGCCAAAGTTTATGAACAAGCATTACAACACTGAAGATATTCAAATGGCTTACAAATAAATGAAGCGAAAAAAATCATTAGCCTTTAGAGAGATGCAAACCCAAACTACAATGACATCTCATCAATGATGGCACTGATTAAAATCAGAACCAAACCAGCACACAGAAAACAACAAATGCTGGCTAATGAGGAGACTGAAATCCCCATGCATTTGTGGCAGGACTATGCAACATTACAACACTATGAAACACACCATGGCACTTCCTTAAAACCTAGAAAAAGAAGGACCATATGATCCAGCAATCCCAAACTTACATATGCATCATAGACAAATAAATTCCCTGACACAAGTTAGACACATGCACGGCCATGTTTATTGCAGCATTGTCCACAATCGCAAAAGTGAGTGAAACAACCTAAGTACTTAGAATTGGATGCATGGATATGCAAACTGTGGTACACACACATAAACACGGGTGCAATGAATTGCTACTTATGGCTCTTTTAGCCATAATTTTCTAACACGCACTAAATAAATGAGTGTGATATGGAATAATAATATGTATGGAAACAAAGCAAAAATCCAAGAAGCCATGTTGAATTTGTTAGCACTTCTTCGTTGCAAGGATCCTACAGATGCAAGAAACATGTGGCTCATGACCTCACTTCTACCTTACAAATTCGGCTAGATCAGAACATGTATATTGGTACAGATAAACGTTCTCAACACACAGAATCCAGGATATATAAACCCCTCAGGAACAGTAATAGGAGTAGCAATACCAAGAGGGTGAGTGGAAAAGTGGGGCGAAGGGGAAGACATGGGAACCGTGTACAATGATGGACATATAACCCACCCCACACCAGGGTGACAAACAACAGAAACGTAGGTGAAGGGAGACAGTGAATGGTGTAAGACATTAAAATAACAATAATCTATAATTTATCAGGGGTCCACAAGGGTGAGATAGTGGGAGAGAGAGGGGGGAAAAAAGAGGTGAAAATACCAAGGGCTCACGCAGAAAGAAAATGTTTTGGAAGTGATAATGATAACATATGTGCAAATGAGTTTGATACAATTGATGATGTATTGGTTGTTATAAGAGCTGTGAGAGCCTCCAGTAAGATGATTTATTAATAAAAAACAGTAACACTAAAAAAAGAGAAAAGAAACATATGGCAATCTATAGGGAATACAGAGGAACAATTAGGAAATATCGTACAAGAGCAGGGCAAAAGGTTCTAGATGGCTACTAAGAAACGGGCATTGAAGAAACTGATACCAAGATTCTTATGCAGAACTACAGACGTTTGTGTGGACCCATGGAAACTTGGTCATGTGCCTCAACATTTAAAAGACCTAAACAAATCAGTTCTATTTACCAATTCCACAAATAATTTTAGTGATGTGAATTCCCATCTGGAGCCATTGGAAGCACAGCCTGACTTATTGACAATGAGAAGAAATCTAATGAGCTGACTGGTCAATTTGCCATCCTGCAGAGTTTAAAATAAGCTCTTTCAGACGAAGGAATGGGGCACTTCACTACCATTAAGAAAGAGGAGCTAGGAGCGGAGTACCTCTTTTGGACTTTTAGTTTCTTGTGTGCTGAACTTCCTCAATCCAGAAGACAGAAAATCGTGGCACCAGGGAAGTGATGAAGAACACTTGTGGCAGCAAAGGTGTGGAGGTGGTAGGAAGCACTGAGCTCCCTGACCCTGAAATGGAGTAAAGCTAAGTACCTTAGGACAGGAGACACATTTGTGGTGTGAGGTGCCTACAGACACCTCATCAGTGGAGCTATTTGCTGAGCCATGGAGCTAGAGGTAAGTGCCCTTGGGCTGCGCCTTATGACACAGTGGTGTATCTTTAGGGCAAGCGATGGCAGCACTGGAGAGCTTGGAAATGCTTGCCTGAGCTAGGCAGTGGCCAAGGGAGCCAGGCAGTTGAAAGGTCAAGCACCAGACAGAAGTGTACCTGGGGACGTGGCTGAAAAGAAGCTGTCCTGATCAGAATCACTGTATTTGGAGCATTTTTGACCCTTAAATATAACTTTAAAATGTCCTCAATAATTTTCCTAGTTCTGAGTATGATCTACGAGTTCTCTGTGGCCATTGCAATGAATTATTCAATCAAGCATAGAATCAAAAAGTACGATGGCAGGAAGGCTAGGGTCAGACTGATGAGATGGTTAGAGGATGGAGGCACGTCTGACCTCTGTCTCATGGGAGTCGGCCAGGGACTGATGCTAAGTGGGATTCTCCTTTCTCCTTGAAAAGTCAAGGAGGGCAGCCACTGCTCTCACGGTGTCCTTGCAGCAGCATTAAAGAATAAGAATGAATCAGCGAAACATTTCAAGACATGGTGGAATCTTGGGAAACTATGCTGAGTCACAAGGAGCAGAATAAGTCAAGCATAAAAGGACACATTATCCTAAAAATCAAGACATACTTTACATATAGAATGAAATATTCTTTAATGCTTTCCAAGGCATGGGAGGCTAGATAGAAGATGTGTGTTAATTTTGGTGAAGTGAAAGAAAATGCACAAGAAAAGGAAAGAAAGCACAACATAACCAAAGCAAAGAAAGACACTAAAAAATTCAGAAGAATAAAAGGCAACAATGGCAAATACTGTTACCTGTACAATTCTATACCTGGCTTGCTGAAAGTGTGGAGCATTTATAGCACTTATTGATAAAGATCAAGGATTGCAGTCTTCAGTAATGATTACAACTCAATGTGAAAGCCAAAATCTTCATAACTGCATCAATAGGTAACCTCAGGATAAATGGAGAAGAGTTTGAAGTTGACAAGGATTTTGTCTTGCTTGGATCCACACTCAATGCTCATGGAAGCAGCAGTCATGAAACAAAAAGGCTCATTGCATCAGGTCATTATGTTGCACAGGACCTCTTAAAAGTGTTAAAAACCAGGGAGTAGGTAAAGGGAGATGTTTAACAGTGTAAGATAAGACAAAATAATAATACGTTATAAATTATCAAGGGTTCATGAGGAAGGGAGGAGTGGGAAGGGAGGGGAAAAATGAGTTGATACCAAGGACTCAAGTAGAAAGCAAATGTTTTGAGAATGATGATGGCAACAAATGTACAAATGTACTTGACACATTAGATGTATATGTGGATTGTGATGAGGTATCTAATCACCCAATAATATGATTAAATAATAATTAAAAACAAAACAAAACAGGGAGGTTACTTTGAGGACTAAGATGTACCTGACTTAGCCGTGGTATTTTCAATCACTACATCCTACTCTGTTGATTAAGAAATGGGGTTTTAAAAGCTTGGGAGCTGTCGTCTAAGTTAGAAGTATTAATATTTCTTTCTAAAGCAAAGAAGAGTGTATAACACCAAAGACTCAAGAAATGAATTAGGCCAAAGGATAACAGGCCACATGAACCACATATTTCAGTAACCTGAGACCAGAACAATTAGATGATGCCCACCTACCTGATGGGGATCACAACCAACAACAACACAGAGTGGTGGCAAAAGGTAAAGCGAAATTCCCATTCATAAAAAAAGACCAGTTTTACTGGTCTAACAGAGACAGGTAGAACCTCTGAGACTATAGCTTTCATGGACCTTCTTACTTAGAATTGAAGTCACTACCAGAGATCAATTTCACCCACCTAAAACCCATACCAATCCCATATAGCGAAAAATAACATCCAGGTGGAACACAAGGCCAAAAATATATTTGCTCCAAAGCAAAGTTATAAAGACGAGGGAAGGCAGCCAACCGCGATGCATGAAGGAAGCCAAGGGTGACATGGGGAGAGTGCTAGCAACCACTCTCATGGGACAATCAGCAATCACAATAATTGCAGCATGGGAAATGAATTTGTTCTTAAACAGTCATATAAAGTAAAATAAAATATTTTTGAAAAGAATATATAATAGTTAGCCCTACCTGTAGGTTAACACAGTTTTTAATTTCTTGTCTTTAATCATAAGATGGTAATAATAACTGCAGCTTCCTGCCAAATACTCCAGGAGTGTGAGATCAAGAAAATATTTTATTTGCTTATATACCAGAATTCAATTCTTATTAATGCTCTATTAAACACTTCAATTAGTTGTTATATTTACTTTTAGTTTTATAAATTAATCTTCTCTACATATCTAAATACATATTTCCTAATGGCTTTATTATTCAAGTAGATAAGTATAAAAATCCTTTGGAACCAATTAAAGAAATAATCTAAAAAAAGAGTAGTCAAAGTCTATCATTTCAATTATACAATTACTGAGACAATATACCTTTACTTATTTGAAAATAATGCAATATTTTGACTTTTATGATGTTAGGTTTGATTCTATATACATAGAGATTAATATTACATTAAAAATGTTAAGTCACAGGAATTTCAGTGTGAAAGACTATACTTCTAATAGCTAATTATTATGTGGTCATTTATTTTACAATATTTTCATTAGTGCTCCTGATTTTAAGTTACAAAGGAAAAAGATATACACATTAAGAACTCATTGTTAATTAATGAAGTCTTTACTCAATATCAAACTGCAATCATCTCTGATCTTAATTCTCTATCAGCTGCCAGTTTATCTCACAGACCTAGGATTTTCAATTTAAAATTCACATCCTACGAAGAGACTCTAGATATATGTGTGCCACAATGGTTTACTTGGTATGATCCTTCTACATATAATCTTTGAAACTCCTAACAAACATTATTTTTCCTGATGGGCAAGAGTAAGAGAATGTGGGGTAGATGCTGATAGATTATATAATTCGGTTTTTAACTTTGTAAATAAATTGTGATTGCCATCTTGAGTTTAAAAGGAGCCATCTAGAGGCAGGAGGGGGAATCTTACTCTGACCTGGTGAGAAGTCAGAACAGCATGTCATTTGGATTCTGAGGACCCTGATTAGTAAACTTGCTGGATCCAGGAGACAGTTAACAGGCGGTGATGTAAGAGCAGTAACAACAAAAAAGCCGAGGGCAACAGCAGCAGAACCAAGAGCCTGAGCAGGGTGATGGACTTCCCAGCTGAAAGAGCAATTAAACTCAGTGCCTTAAGGCAAGAGGCCAGCAAATGGAATGGGGTACCTCCAGGCATTTAGTTGAGTAAGGTAGGTTTGCTGACCCATACAACTAGAGCTAAGCCTCAGCTTTGGAGCTCAGGCTTATGGGAGAGTGGCATATCCTTTAGATATTTGTTGGCATGCCCCAAACGTAAAGAGTGTCGGGGCAGTGCCGAGGCCAGGCCATGCATGTTGGCAAGGCAGAGAAGGAGCGGTCCTGACTGAATGTCTGAATCTTGAGCATTTCTGACTTCAATTTTAACTTGTTACCTTCCCTAATACATGCTGACGGTGAAGTAGGGCCTGTATGTTCATGGGGTCGTCACAATGAATTATTACATCCAGCTGAGGAGAAGGGTACGGTGATGGGTAGCGAGGAGGAATGGGGGGTCTTAGTTTTACAGGGATGGAGTTTGAGTAGCTGGTGCTGGTAATGGTGATTCTCCGTCTCCCCTCCAAGGTAGTAGGAGGATGTCAGAAGTGACTTCCACACTATCTCTTCAACTTCCAATCAATCCTCTTTCATATTCAATTGGATGGAATTCCAATTCATTAGTATTCTATGCTGCCCCTCCATGATCTGGCTCTTGTCTAATTCTCCAACATAATGATTTAACAATCAGACTCCAGCAGGACTACTCAGTCATCCTGTTGTCATCTATTGGGTACATCCCAAGGCACAGTGGTGTGTTCTATGGGGGTTTGTGGTAGGGGATTACCACAACTTTCTCCTGACCAGCATCTTGAGAGTTTCAGTTGATGAACGGTCAGTCAGCAGTTCTGTGCCTACCCAGAGCTCCTTAACACTAAATGCTTCAGAGTTTATAATGCTAGTTCACTGTAAGCAATAACATTTGGCGATTGTGCAATGATGAAAGTTGGCAGTTATGTAATAATATGATGTGGTCACCTTCCATTGACAGACAATGCTGCATTAAGCACAACAACTTGATTTTGGAATCTAACCATGGGTAGTGGGTATTTTATGAAGACTTGGGGGAAAGGTTCTAATATGCATTTTTACATAGTATATTGTTGATGCCTGGCACACATAATGGAGATTTTTTGGATATCTGTATTGCTGTGAGTACTTATTTTAAAAGAGCAACCCATAATGGGGAGCATTTTCTATAATACATGTATTGAAAATTTTTCTATAACATATGGCTAATTAAGTCCTTGGTAGAAATCAGAACTCAATTTTCTCTTTGAATGAAGTTTTGGCCTAAAGGCTTAGCCCAAAAAGAATTAACTCATTCCTCAAAGCAACAAATTAAATTACTCAACATACTTTTTTTTCAACTATGAAATGATATGCTTTGGACATAGAATATTTGGAAGTGAAATACATACACATAGAATGAACTCAAAAATATTTCCTTGTATCATAAATCAGATTGGCCCTCATTACAATTTGCATACTTTTCTTTTACTTTCTTTGTGTCTTTTACTTTACCTTCATCTCTTCTATTTGTACCTTACTACTAATATGTAAGTATTGTATAATCAGATAACGAAACCAAAATCACTGTCAGCTGGTCGATGCTGACCCATAGCTTTGTATCTTGGCTTAATCTTTCTGTTTGACCATCTTTCCCAGTACATGCCCCTGATATTGAAAACTCCAGGCATCAATATGGATCCGTAGCATACGACATCCCCTATATCTGAGTGTTCTTCTCATTACCCAACCACTACTAATACATTCCCTGAGCCTTGTTTTAGTAAATAGTTAAGATGTTTAAGACAAAAGAGCCAATCGTGTCCCTCATAACAGGTTAAAAGTTATTTGAAACCATAAATATGCTTACAAACAAATGAAATCACCATGATGTGAATAATATCCTTGAATTTTTTCCATTTTTACTTCAGAGCCATATGAACGTGCCCAAAGAGCTGCATCTGGCCCAAGAGCCCCAGGTTGATGACCCTCACCCTGCCCTGTCCTCTTCACACATTCACGCAGAGGCACATAATCTAGTTGCAAAGATAAACTAGTGAGGGAATAAAGCACGTTAAACCCTGGGACACAGAGCCTAAGGAAGAAAGGAGCAGTTCAACCTCGGGGACGAATCAGATGCAGGTTGCACCCCTTCAAAATGATTAACTCCTTGACGGGAACGGTAGGGTTTACTCACTGACGCTATTGGTTTGCACATCACCTCCGACTAGTGATGGGAGGCAGCACGGGGGAATGTGCCACATATAGACTAGCTTCCCAAACAACGTCTGGTTGGTTCCCCCGGGCACTCCGCGATAACAGGAGCGGCAGCTGATCCTGCCCTTTGTTGCTTCCTGGCTGCGGTCCTTAGTTCTAACTGTTAGAACACAGCATGGAGACGGGGAGAACCGTGATGTGGGAAGGAAATTTACAGGAGATGTACAGCTCAAGCCTTAGGGTAAAAGGAAAGAATGGTTTTCAGGAGAATATGTATTTCGGTTTTTCTTATCAAAAATTGGTGAGGAAATCTAAAGCGCAACTATAATTACAACTTAGGATATGCCTTTAGAACTGCCAATCATGTTATATAAAAACAGATTAATTTCAGTTCTCACTTATACTTCCTGTGATTTTAATTTGTGAACGTGTTCCTTTCTTCCCAATCTGATTGTGAAATCAAGTATGTTCTTATTTACAGATGATAATGTTAAAAGGATAAAACATCACACCTGAAACATAAACCAAAAGAGAAGGTTCTCCTATAGAAATGTTCTTTTAGAAAATTAGCATAACCGTGGTATCAAGAAAAGTGTACCTTTGGATACACCTTTTAAATCAGTTATTTAGTAAATTAAAACGAAGTTGTACAGAACGTAGTATGTCAGTGAACACTGAACAGTAAAGGCCCGAATAGATCTCGAGAGTGAAAAGGCTAATGCAAAACACCAGATATGGGTATAGCTTTTGCTATTCACACAAACCCCATATTAGGATTCTTAGAGGTATACAATGGACAAGCCCATGCCCTCAAAACAAGCAGCCCTGACATTAGACAAAAGTCAATTTGATTTATATTGCACATAGATTTCCTCATAAAATATTTATTTTGCTCAAAGATGTAAAAATATATAAACAGTCAATGTATTAAGTAATTCATCAGTCCAGAGTCCACTGGGAAAATATGGTCCACCACTTAAAAATACTAAAGTATTATTCGTACGCAGACATACTCTTTTTAAAAAACACATTCTCTGTGGCTGCTTTGAGATAATAAGGCAGAGAGCTTGGTAATTGCAACAGAGATAAGTTGCCTACAAAACCAAATATAATTACTATCTGTCCATTTATTTAAAAAAATGCCAATGGCTCATTGAACTCTGTTTTTAAGTACTAAGAAACTCGAATACAGAATATGTGAGGTCTGCCTTTAATATTCCTACTTGCTCTGTGAAATCTGTCTTCTTTCTGAATTTAACTCTCTCTCTCTTCTCTTTGGCATATACTCAAACTGAGAACCTCGTGCAATTATAATTTTACAGTTTAAAAATGTTATGTAATAATTCATCCTCTTGATTAATTATGCACTTTATATATTATCATTTAGTATCTCTATGACCACTGTTATTTTCTATTGATAACAGGTAAAATGCATATAGGATATAAACTAAAAATCATTATATAATAAGTGGAAACATAATATATGGTGAAGAGCAGGGCTTTGGCTTTAAAACTGACTCATAGCAACCCTACACTATAGAGTAGAAATATTTATTTATGTGTTTGTTTGTTTATTAAAAGATCATTTTCTTGGGGGATCTAACAGCTCTTATAACAATCCAGACATCAATTGCAGCAAGCATATTTTTACATGTTACCCTCATCGTTTTCTAAACATTTATGTTCTATTGAGCCCTTTGTATCAGCTCTTCATTTTCCCCTCCCACCCCATCCTCATGACCTCGCGATAAATTATGAATGATTATTTTCACATCATACATCAAGTGCTGTCTCCCTTCCCCACAGTTTCTGTTTTCCTTCCCCTCGGGATGGCAGTGGTGGTGGGGGTGGTTATGTGTTGACCTTTGCAATCAGTTTCCCTTCCTCCTCTCCTCTCTCCACCTTCCCCCTACCCTCCAGGAATCAATACTCCCATTCCTGTTCCTGGATTTCCTATGTAGTGAGCTCTTATCTCTTATCTGTGCCTGTGCACATGCTCTGGACTGGCCTGCACTGAAAAGCAGGACTGGGATCATGATAGTAGGGGGGGATGGAGGAAGCCTCAAGGAACCAGGGGAATAGTGCATGTTTCATCATACTGTGTCCTGGTTGACTCATCCCTTCCTTGTGACCCTTCTGTGCGCAGAAGTCTCATTGTTTCCAGGTGGGTTTTGGGTCTCTACTCCAACCCCTCCCATTCTAAAAAAATATGGTTTTGTTTATTTGTTTTGGGTCTTTTGATACCTGTTATCTGATCCCTGGGGCACCTCATGATTGCACAGGCTTCTTCCATGTCGGTTTGTTTCTTCTCTGCTAGATGGATGCTTGTTTAACTCCAAGCCTCTATGATCCCAGATGTTATGTATCTTTTGATAGCTGGGCACCATCTACTTTTTTCATCACATTTGCTTATGCACCATTTTGTCTTCAGCTATTGTGCCAGAGGGTGAGCATCACAGAATGCCAGATTATTAGAACAAAGTGTTCTGGCATTGAGGGAAGGCATGAGAAGAGGCCCGAAGTCCATCCACTACTTCAATGTATTTCCATATAAATATATGTGCCTAGGCTAAAATCTCTATTTTATGAACTAAAGTGTTCACATATGCACACTCTATGCTTATACCTCTATCCATAGCTTTGCTTCCTAGATTTTTCCTGTTTCCTTTTGCCTTCCTCCTGCACCACCATCACACTCGCCCTTCTTCAGCTCTTAGTAATTCATCTCAGGTAGATTGCTTTGCTCAAACACCACCAGATCTCTATGTCGCTCTCATTGTTCATTTTAATCCCCTATTTGTTCCCCTGTCTATGGCACTGTTTGCTTACAGATCCCATCCCCCGCCTCCATCTCCCCACAAGTCCCTCAGGAAGCATCTGTCCTGTTCCTTTCTCATCGAGCTTGCTTCCTTCCCCTGCCTATCTTATATAAGTAGGAAAATCAATAACAGAGACCAAGCAAAAAATATAACAAAATATTGAATAAAAAGAGAAAACAATAATAATAAACTATAAAAAACACATAATTCCAAGTCTGTCCTCTGACCTTTATGACTATTTCCCTACTGGACCTGGGGGAATTCCAGGAGCTGTCACTCTTAGCCTTGTCTATTTTGGGGTTTTCTCATGGGCTTTCCTTACTCCTGCTGATGATCTGTTATGCTCCCTTCCAGGTTTGTCCCACTATGGGGTATTCAAGCCAGACTAATTCCCTGCCGGTGTCCCCAGATCTGTCCTCTGTCATGTGTGCTCCAGTGATGGGACATCGTGTCTTGAGCTGTTGTCAGCCCTACAGTACTCTCTGTGCCTCAACATCTGCATGCAAGGATGTTGTCCTCCGGTCTTGGTGTGCCAGTATGGGGTCTAGAACTTCCCTCTCTCTTTTTCCTTCTTGGTTTGCCTACATGTGGGCGTGGCATGCTGGTCCCTCTCCCCAACCTGTAGGTTTAGTGGTGTCCTCTGAAGCACATTCTTCTAGGGAAGGAGTCAGTTTGGCTAGAGTAGAACTATTTAATAGGTATTCTGACATTGTAAAATTTTAAAAAATCATTTCATTGTGGGCTCGTGTAATTCTTATCACAATTCATAAATACATCCATTGTGTTAAGCACATTTGTTCATCTGTTGCCATCATCACTCAAAACATTTGCTTTCTACTTGAGCCCTTAATATCAGCTCCTCATTTTCCCCCTCCCTCCACGTTTCACCCTCCCTCATGAACCCTTCATAATTCATAAATTATTATTATTTTGCCATATCTTACACTGTTTGACGTCTCCCCTCACCCACTTCTCTTGTTGTCCATCCCCCAGGGAGGAGGTTATACATAGAGCCTTGTAATCGGTTCCCCCTTTCTACCCCACTTTCCCTCCACCCTCCAGATATCACCACTCTCACCACTGGTCCTGAAGGGGTCATCTGTCCTGGATTCCCTGTGTTTCCAGTTCCTATATGTACCAATGTACATCCTCTGGTTAGGCAGATTTGTAAAGTAAAATTGGAATCATGATAGTGGGGGGAGGAAGCATTTAAGAACTCGAGGAAAGTTGTATGTTTCATCATTGCTACCCTTCACCTTTACTAGCTCATCTCCTCCCCATGACCCTTCAATATGAGGGTGTCCAGTTGCCTACAGATGGGATTTAGGTCTCCACTATGCATTCACCTTCATTTATAATCGTATGTTTTTTTTTCATTGATGCCTGATACTTGATCCCTTCGACACCTCGTGGTCACATAGGCTGATAGGCTTCTTCCATGTGGGCTTTGTTGCTTCTGAGCTAGATGGCCACTTGGTTATCTTCAAGCCTTTAAGACCCCAGATGCTATCTCTTTTGATAGCCAGGCACCATCAGCTCTCTTCACCACATTTGCTTATGCACACATTTGTCTTCAGCAATTTTTAAGGCAGTAGACAATCTTAACATTCTCTCAAAGAGAAAATAGTGGGTTTGAATTGCCAATTCTATAGTTGGTTTTACATTGATCAAAATTCAAAGCCGGGTTCTAGTACTTGGAAATGTAACTTAAAATCTCTTAAATGCTGTTTACTTATCAATGAAATGGCAATACCAATAATGCCAATTGATGCTAACAATTATTTTTGCAAAACATTTAGCCAATAATATATGAAATTTGACTATAATATTTATTACATTTATATGTAACATTTTATTATCTAATTTATTAACTTAACAAACATAAAATGTTATATATAAATATATTTTCTCTCCATTTACAGTTATACATATATTGAAAGTTATTGTATTTATACTGTAATCATTCTCTCTAGCATGGGCAAAGCATATGGTAGCTTAATACTATACAATATGACTAGCCAATGTTACCATTAAAAAGAATAACAACAGAAAAGTAGATGACTATGATACAGTCTTGATAAAAAATAAAAGAAAATGATATTTATTTAGTAAGGTAGATATTGAAACAAGGAGTTAAATTTCAAATATGTTTTTTTCAGATGTTTTTATAGCACTGACAAATGTATCAGTGAATATAGATATTGAGGCTCAATAAAAAGAACTTTAGATATGTGCATAGACATGCATATATAACTTTATATATGTGTGTATATTATACAGTGAAAAATCCAGAGACAATTTACAATGAAATACACCTTTCTTTCTAAAAATTGGGTGTATTAGCATAATTGTTATTCGATGAGCCAAAATATAATTCTCTGTCCTCCAAATTTCACTGATGAATTAAGAGTTGGAGGCAGAATTTATTTCAGTAACACTAGCAAAATGAACATCTGCTAACTTCTGCCGTGTAAGTTTGTGTGTTGGGGGAGGGTGTGAACCGAGCTTCTGATGTGTAATATTCTTTCCATCTGCACACCAGGTGGCACTGCATGGTTAATCAGGAGATGATAACACACATCCACACACATTTCTTCAAGATAAGAAAATAAATAAATAAAAACTCTGTTTAAAATTTTTTGTGTATAAATGTCCACATAAATACACTTAGTGTTATTTGAGCTAACATTGTAAATTAATCACCATTTCAGTCTTGCTTTGCCTGTATACTGTTTCCAATCTTATTTAAATAATATTACTGTGAATATAAGCTTCAGAAAGTGAGAAGGAACAATATAACCAAACTAGAATCTTTCCAATGGTTTCTATTTATTCATCTAAATACATTTGAACTAAAATGTAAAGTCTTGGGGAATTTGGAACAACATGATTGGGCTGGATGCTCCTTAAACAGTTCAAAGACAAGATCTGGAGGAAACTGGATTAGATATAAATTTCAATTGGATTTCTTCTAAAACAGATTTGTTACTTAAATTTAAACAAAATACTGAAGCCCTTCAAAAGTGATGGTTTTGCTTCAGAAGATTACATTCTTAATGGTTTAATGTCAAAGAAGGTATTTAAAGGTCAAAGGAAAAGAAGACGATCAGTCACCTAATTTAATCCAGTGAAGGTCTGATGGCGCAGTAGTGAAGCACTCCACGGCTCACAGAAGTTCAGGCGACTGCACCCACCACTTGCTCTGCTGGAGAGCGAGACGGCAGCCTCTGAAACGCTTTTTCTATTTCTGTAGGGCCACAAGGAGTCAGAGCGACAGGATGGCCAAGGGTAGCTTTGTTAGTTTGTTTATATTTGGTTTAATCTAATTCTGCCAGGCAAAAAGGGCTAAATATCCCAGCAGATATAAATAAGAAACAAGAGAATTTAATCTACAAAGCTTAACACTTCCATCCTTTGGAAATACTATTTCTGGGAAAACATTCAAAACATGTATAGAAATGTATCTAGATTCCCTCCAACTTGCACCCATATCTTCTATTTCATTATATTTGCATCATTATCTATCACCAGATTTTCTTCCCTTGTGTATAATGCTTTCCTTTTTGCTTAAAAATTTCTTCTAAATCCAATTTAAAATCATAATGGTTCTCAAAGGAATGACATAAGCCGAGCTATGGGGTTTATAGTATGAAAAACCTACTCACTGATAATCTGACTAAATGTAAATTAAAATCATTGCTATACTGTACATATGTAGTCAATATAGTCTTGAATTATAGATACTATAAGCTATTTGGGAACTACTAGGAGAAAAACATTCTTGAACAAAGAAAATGGCAAAAATGAATTAATTTCATTTTTCTTTTGTTACCTGAGGCAACTACCATAAAATCATATCATTGTGAATAAAGGGGTGTGTGGAATGGCTACCCAAAGCCCATCTGTAGGCAACTGGACATCCCCTTACAGAAAGGTTACGGGGAGGAAACGAGCCAGTCAGGGTGCAGGGTAGCAACCATGAAACATATGACTTTCCTCTAGTTCCTAAATGCTTCCTCCACCCCCACCTCCACCCCATCTATGATGATCCCAATTCTACCTTACAAATCCAGCTAGAGCAGAGGATGTACACTGGTACAGATAGGAACTGAAAACACAGGGAATCCAGGGAAGATGATCCCTTCAGGACCAGTGGTGAGAGTGATGATACTGGGAGGGTGGAGGGAGGATGCAGTGGAAAGGGGGAACGGATTACAGGGATCTACATAGAACCTCCTCCCTGGGGGATGGGCAACAGAAAAGTGGGTGAAGATGTCAGACAGTGTCATATATGAAAAAAAATAATAATTTATAAATTATCAAGGGCTCATGAGGGAGTGGGGAGCAGGGAGGGAGGGGGA